>NC_140778.1:114514998-115148136 GCF_044657685.1 Stegodyphus dumicola
TGATACAGATACTGACCGGGGATTTAAAAATTTGTGATTTTTGATGCCATTTTCAACTTGTCTTGAGGGATAAGTTATTCAGGTTAGAGTAATTCAGAAATATTTTTAAATGAAATGCAGTAACAAATGTGCATAATGTAATAGGCTGTAAAAGAAAATCATGTGATATCCACATCAGATTTCTTTAATTTTATGCTCATTATATTTTCTGAAGAGGCAAAATTTATTTCTGCATGAAATTTAATGGAATCGGCAGTTTCAAAGTTAAAGCAGTCGTTTTGAAAAAGTCACTGCTCTAAACGAAATGGCTCGAAATAAGATTCTTCGAGTTGTTTATTGTTTCTCTAAACGGATTTCATATGCAAGCAAATTATAATGCATTGCCATTTGAGGAAAATATTTGAATCAAGCCTCTGTACAAGCGACCGAGTGAAATCAATACACAGCTACGGTCTTCAGTGACTGAATCTTTACTTGTATTCAAGTCTACATGTGTATTCGAATCTGCATGTGTTTAAGTCTGCATATGCTGTTAATTTTTAGTGAAATAGCACCATGCTAAATTTTTGCCACAGTTTCGCTCTGCTATTCCGAACAGCTCATCATAAATAGAAGATTTGGTATTCTTCAACTTCAATTTTTGAAGGATAATTTTTAAACTAGTAGGCTTAATGTAACTGCTTAGCTTAAAACTGTTCCGTCTGACCAACGGTAAAGTCACTCAACACTGTCAATTTGACTGGGTAACATTCTCACTCAAACTGCTGGGATGGCTGCGTAGGTAATTTTGTGGTTTTCACTATACACAATGTAAATAAAAGCCATTTTTCCTTAATAAGTCCTTCACGAATCATGTCTACCCTTAGGCAGACAACCCTCGAGCGTTTGCCATACTTAAATAAATTAAAGCAAACTCAAAACTGTTCATAACGTGAAACTGAAGTCTGCACGTCAAGATAAAACTGCGGTTTCTAATAATGATGCGAGTTTTACATTTTTTATTTCTTAAATATTTTTTTTAAACAGTACTAATAATCTTTAGTTTAACTCTTCGAGGTGATAGAAATTAAATATTACAAATTACAGTATTTCAATATGCGGTTTTTTACGTTTATTAATTTTTCGTCAACTGAAAAACTGCTCATACATGTGTTGTGCTCATTCATGTTTCCTCCGAACTTGGCTAAAAGTTTAGTCGAGTATGACAAAGAGGACATTATGCAACGGTTATCTGCTTATGGAAAGGATGCCTTCTTGAAGGATTTTATAAAGGATATTGTTTTCTGCAGACGTTTTTATGAATGATGATTGATGAATGATCTAGGTAGGTAGCTTTTAGCCGAGATTCGAACTCGGGTCAAACCATCTGTGTTCATTAGTCTATGGCTATTGTTTTGTTTGATTCATTTGATCATGGCAAAAGGCTTATCTGAATAACGCAGAAAGAGATACCTTTGCTTACAACTTTGTAAGGGAACTGTCTCACATTTACTTTATAATAGTATATAGGGGGCATAAAAATGCGCGTAAAGACAGCATTTTTACCAAGATTTAAGAATTAGTTAAGATTAATTAAGATTGAAATATTAGTGTTAGCCTGTCATTCATTCGGCCAGTGGTGGATCGAGCGTACGGCTGTGGTATGGGTCTTTTCTCAAATTATTTGCATCTGTGTTTGGATATGCCTTAGCTAGTAATGACGGTGTAAAATACTAGCTTTCACTCTTTGATTGATTCTGGCGAAAAAAACATGAGTGCTTTTTCTCACGTGTAACATAAGTACAAATTAGACTTTTAAAAGGACTTCTATGAAAACATCCCTCTACTTCCAAGATAGTCCTCGTGTTTGCTTTGTCGCATTTCAATAACTACTAACCTATTGAAAGACTCCTTCCCCTATTGCTGAGCTGGAGAGGGCTTTGGAATATTCTCTTGTTTAATGGATTATGATAAATCAAACGAGGGAAGTTTTACCTGAAAGGATATGTACTTGGAGGGTTTTCTAAGGAGAGCTGGCTCATATTCGAATTACGCATGGGGAAGAATCCATGAAAACGCATTGTCTTATGCAGCTTATACATGCGTTGTGATTTAAGGGGTATCAGAAACCTCTATAACAGACAATGCTAAATTGGCCATTTTCGATGTACCTTTTCTCAAAACCTGTAGATACAAGTTTGAATTTTTTTTCTGTAATTAAGGTATACCTATCTAATTATACCGAAATGAGCTTTTGAAGCATTTTGAATTTTAGAGTAAATTACAGAATATTTTGCTAGGCATAGTAAAATTTAGCACTTTTCTCACACAAAAA
The DNA here is from genome assembly GCF_044657685.1 of Stegodyphus dumicola. Taxonomy (NCBI): domain Eukaryota; kingdom Metazoa; phylum Arthropoda; class Arachnida; order Araneae; family Eresidae; genus Stegodyphus; species Stegodyphus dumicola. The sequence goes on from NC_140778.1 coordinate 114,517,313, forward strand.
AATTTTTAATAAATTTTTTCTAAGTTTTTTTCAAAAAGCTCATTTCAGTAAATATTAGGGAACCTAATAAATAAGCCATAAAAAGTTTAGATACCTGTGAGTAGTAGTTCCTGAGAAAAGGTACATCGAGTATAAAAAAATCACGTTTGGTGAAAAACGCGTTTTTATGTAAAAATAATCATTGATCAAAGCAGTAGATGACAAATTAAAACTAGATTTTTTTACAGTTCTAATTTTCATAGAGATTAAAGAATGGTATTTTTAGAAAGATAAAAGTGTAGAGAATTTGAAAATGCAAAAATCCGAAATCACAATTTTTTGAAAATTTTGGGGTTCCAACATCCCTTAAATCAGGGAATTACTTTGAAAATGTTTATCGACAGTGTCTTAATGTGATATATATTCTCATGTTATACAGGAAGGAAAAAATGATAACAACAAGATGATACAATGAAAAATAATACATTCAGCAAGCCGACTGATAGAAAATTGGCCTATTGGAATTGATACCGGCATTTGGGTTGTAATGTTCGTTTCAAGTATTTTGAAATTTCAACGCCCGGAAAATAAACTGTGAGCAACATGACCGTCGTGTGCTTTTAGATCCTCATGCCAGACAAACTAGAATGTGTTTATAAGTTTCCTAAGAATCTCATTTGGCGAAGATATAATTCTTTTTATGCCAAAGAATAAAGTGAGATTTCAAGTGGAAAAAGAAATAGATGAATCGTAGTTAGGAAAGATAAGCTATAAATTTCGACTTCATCAAATGATGCTATGCCTTCAAATTAAATAAAGAATTGATTTATTTAATATGTAGTAAACTTATTGCTTGAATATTAACAAGCTGACACTCAGCGATTCAGTTGAGATAGCAAATGGAAGTATATGGTGTAACATAGTGGTCCCTACGAAATGCTGTAGAGACATTAGGATTTTGTTGGAGGCCGGAGAGATGAAAAATTAGTAAACCGCCTTCGCCGGGAATCGAACCACGGACCTCTGGAATACCGGCCCAGCGTGCAGAACCACTACGCCACGAATGCACGCTAGGAAAGTGGGAGAAATACCTTATAATAGAACCACCTTTGGAAGAGAAATCACTTAATTTTCAAAATTCCCCGAACTCCAACAAACATTTGCGTAACAGTTCTTCAGTTTTTACAAGCAATTTCGCCATTTTCAAATGTATTTTATCTTGTAGTACTTTTGTACTGTTCGTTTTCAAATATTTTATAAAAAAATGCGAAATTGCCCTACAATCCAATTGCCAACTGCCCTACAATCAATTAAAAATATTCGTTTGTATGATTTCCCAGCGATGGAAGAATTGTGGTAAAATTACTTCAATAATACAGCAGTTTACTTTAAAATCGCTCAAAGAAAGGATTGTTTTGAATCTCATTTTAAAACCACCGATTAAGTTTCTTGATATATATTTAATTAATATGTAAGAATAATATATGAATACGTATTTATGGATTTATAATTATCTTGAAAAAATATCTAACTTGAGCTACGTCCTTGTTTTAATGCGCAAGAACTCAGTTATTAATATTTCAATTTAATTTCTCAGTTGTTACTTCTAAATTTAAAAACACTTCTGTGGCATCAGCTTATTCGACTATTAAGATGTCTAAAGTTATTTATGTTGTTTTTCTTTAGATTTAATCGCACCTGTATGACAGTAAAATCAGAATACTTGAGCAAAATTCATCGTGGCTTGGAGCATAGAATTAAGTCTCTCATTGTCGTACGCCTTGGGCACTATATAACTGACAGTCAGTTTTGCCAAGTTTCGTCCTAATCTCCCAAGAGATAGGTCCAAAGGTCTCTTGCAATTCTTCTCGGATTACTAAACCACACGGGAGAACTCTTCGTTGGCCATCTGGGATTAGAACCCGGGCACAGTAATATAATAGACAGCAACACCTATCATTATACCAATCAGGGCCGCAAAGATCATTTATGATTAAATTAATCAATGTTCAGGTTATGACCGAAGTCCATCGAACTCTAACATGAAAGTCTTGAAAAGAAATGAGACTACAGAAAGACCTTTTCGATTTCTAACTATGATATGAAAGGAAAGAAGTAGTTTGCTCATATTAATGGCCAGTGGGAAAATCTGCTAATCTGAAAATCAGATCTTTGTGCCAGAGGTGGTAAAATAGTACTTTTCTGAAAGTCGAGAAAGCATGCAGTGGTTGTTGCCTAGTTGCTGAACGCTTTGTTGTTATATCTAATATATAATGAAATTCAATATTTGAGGAAACGAGTTGCCATGCCTGCGAATTGAAATATTGAATTTTGTATTTGAGAAAGATGGCGCTTTCTTCAACTAGAAAAATATCAGGCATACAGAAAATACTGCGATATTCATCAAAAGTTATTAGAAATTAACTATTTTAAGTTAAATCACATATTGTAAGACAAAATAATTATCGCAAAGAGACAATAAATATAACCAAGACTTTTAATCAGTTATATTTGCTTTTTCAGCAATGTCATCAAGATGTTTAATCAGTTATTTTGTTTTTTCAGTAATGTCACCAAGATGTTTAATCAGTTATTTTGTTTATTAGGTAATGTCACCAAGATGTTTAATCAGTTATTTTGTTTTTTTCAGTAATGTCACCAAGATGTTTAATCAGTTTCTTTTTAGTAATGTCACCAAGATGTTTAACCAGTTTTTTGTTTTTTCAGTAATGTCATCAAGATATTTAACCAGCATTTTTTGTTTTTTCAGTAATGTCACCAAGATGTTTAATCAGTATTTTTTGTGTTTTCAATAATGTCACCAAGATGTTTCATCAGTATTTTTTGTTTTTTCAGTAATGTCACTAAGATGTTTCATCAGTTTTTTTTTTCAGTAATGTCATCAAGATGTTTAATAATTTTTTTTGTTTTTTTAGTAATGTTACCAAGAATTAGTTTTTTTATTCTAAATAGTCGGTATTCTTTGCAATGAGCATCTTATTTAAGCATTGTGCATTTATTAGGTGTTATACGTTTCAGAAAAATCACGCAGGAAATGTTTCATACACGGAAAAACGATCTGCAGTGGTCAGAAATCGCATATAATCCCTTTATTTTTCATTCCTTTTTTAGAATAATTAATGATAATTAACTTATCTTTAACAGAAAGTGTAATGTATGTCACAATCACGTAGGAATAAAGCACTTATCAAATATATGTTTTTGCTTCACAGTGTCTTAATCAGTTTATAAATACTAGATTATTTTTTGATTCAAAGTACAATTACGTTGGGCTTGAATGCCATAATTAGGAATAACATACTCACAAAGAATTGTTTCGTCCAACCTCAAATTGAATAAATAAAACATGTGCGGAGTAAAAAAGAAAGGCAGGAAGAGCAGCTGCAAGAGGAATAGTAATTATCAGGAGTCTTTGAGAGGCATACAATTAAACTACTTTATGCTTGTCGAAGATCGATCGGGCAATTTCGAAGCAATTCAATCACTGTAGGGTTTTATTTACAGAATTTTCTTGAAGTATTCATCATGTTATTTGTTAAGTTTCTAGAAATTCGGATAACAGACCGAGTTTGTATAATCGATGTTTGGAGAACCGAGACTTTATTGAGGTGTTTATATGTGAATTAAAGTTGCATCTGTATAAGAATTATTTATTTTGCTCTGCATTATTTACAGTTACAACGATTTGAGCTTTCTTTGAAAAGGTAACTAGCATTTCAGGAAATACTGACGGTTTCTTATGAGAGATATTGGTAACATAAATGGACAAATAGTTAAGTTTGCATATCGTTTATTTAGTAGCTTGCCTTCTGTTAGAGCTAAATGTAACAAAGCATCTATATAATTAATAAAGCAAATAATTTATAAATAACAAGTATTTATTAAAGCTTCATTTTGTAATCATCGTCTTATGGCAAACCGAAAATCTATTTATACCACATTTTAATGATGTTATTTAAAAAAAGAGTTCAACTTGGAGTAAAACTGAATGAAAATACATTAAGTATTTCTAAACATCAGTATTTCAACTTAAAATTTCTCACCTACAATATGAAATGAGAGTGTTGGAAAAGGTAGTTTATATATGCCCTGTTTGAAGTGTCTAGGAGGCGTTATTCTTATTCTTCTTGCGAGGATGTTATGTTTCTTCTTGAGAAATTACCGCTGTGTTTGTGCGCAGGAAAGTCCTAGTTGTTGAGCAGATAATAACACCAGCTTTTTATACCGGGTCTAGGCTACATGATTCTTGTGTCCTCTTGCGGATCACTCTGCGAAGACATTTTTGATTCTTCTAAACACTCCCGCTGTGTTTTTGAGCAGGAAAGTTAAGTTTAAGTTTCTTCCAAAGACTCCTGCTGTGTTCGTGCGCAGGAAAGTTCCAGTTGTTGAGTAGATAATAACACCAGCTTCGCATATCGTCGGATCTAATTGTCATGAAAAGTGTGTTCTCTTGCAGGACCACTCTGTGAGAATGTTTATGATTCTTCCAAAGACTCCCGCGTGTTCGTGCGCGGGAAAGTTAAAGTTGTTGAGCAGATAATAACACCAGTTTGGCAGATCAGATCTAAAACGCGTGATACTTGTGTCCACTTGTGAGATCATTCTGCCAGGATATTTATGTTTCTTCTAGAGACTCGCTGTGTTTGCATGCAGAAAAGCTCCATTTGTTGAGCAGATAATAATAGCAGCTTCTCATACTTCATTTTGACAGCTTCGTTTCAGGCAATTTGAACAATTCTCAGAGAAAGAACAAAAATGTTGCAAAGAAAACTCGGCAAGGAGAAATTATCAATATTTGGCCCGTAGAGAAACGCAAAAGCTAAACATCGAAGTACTAAAATATCGTGATAGAAGAAAACAGAGGCCACAATAAAATTGGCAATTTCAAAACTTCGGGATAAAAAACAAATCATCTACAAAACCTCGCAGAAGCATGCCTTTCACACATGTAAGAAATCAAGGACTGTATAAAATTATGCTTGGGAATTGCATTTTTTTCACCACTTTTATAAAAATGTTTCGAAATTTTGTTTGTGCTTTAATTTTACTAAGATATTTTATTCTGGATTATTTAAAAATTGCAAGCTTTTGCCTTTACTTTTTTTCCTCTCCCGCGTTTGTTTTGTACGACATCGTGTTTTGTGCATTTTATTATCTGCGATAGTTTTTCTCGCTACGTTTTCGTCATGATGAATTTGGTAGACTCTTTTTGCAGCTACCAATTGCCTAATTGACCTGTACTGCCTTTTGTACAAATATGGTACTCTTAATCTATTATACTAATCTAAATTTAAACTGCATGATTTTTCTTCTTGTGTTCTTAATCTACAAGTAAAAGAGAATCTGTTTTCTAAAACTAGTTTGTGAAGCAATCCGTGTTTCCATTATTTTTTAAAGGACATTTTAAGGCATCATTAGTCGTTACGCAATTTTTGTGAAACACTTTAATTGATTATCGTATTAAAACCTTTACGATAGAAGAATCTAACCGTACAAGCTAGATAAATATAAACCGTGATTTCACTGGTGTCAGATGGAATGATAAGAATATTTTACTATGAGTTGAGAAGAAAAGCCTTTAAAAAAATAAGGTGTGCTTAACCAGGAGCTGAACATGACACCTCCAAACTATCTGGAACCTCTTATTGCTGAGTATTTGAATTCAGAAGAATGAAAAGAAAACTGCTAGTTTCTACTATTGCTAAAATGGCTGAGCAAAATGGCCCCACGAGGTAGATTTATATTCACAAAAGAAAATATTTCATTAAATGGCAATATCTATAGGAATAAGCTTCGGGGTATGAATTTAGGAAGCAAAGAGGAAACGCAAGAAAGAGTACTTATTTTATACACGTACAGATAAAGGTCGTTTATCTTTTATCTAAGGTTGATAAGTTCATCTATATAACTCCGACTATCCTAATCGCTGCTTATCCGAATCGTAGTTCACCACGGCTGTTAAAAGAAAACGTGTTACATACGTTAGCGGATACATTAACAATTACAGAGCAATCAGTTAAAGGAATTATCAGTAAACAGTTAGCTGAGATGCACGGTGTTGGACAATCAACAATTTCAGACATTAAGAGGTGCAATCAGCATGTGATACGTCATGGATGGTGTCTGATTCGTCAAATCCTGGGTTTAAATTTCTAAATGAGGTTGGATTTATTGAGTGTCGAGGAAGAAGACGATCTTAATGTGGAACTTGAAGCAGAAACGGGACTGCTAGCTAGTGAAGCGTTTGCCGGCCTTTAAACTGCATTGAAGTGTATAGGAGCGTCAGCCGGAGTGTGACCACATGCAACTTCTCATTGTCAAGCGGATGCGCAACTTGGCTGTTCGAAAACGAATGAAGACAGTCAAACAACTTACTCTGACCGAGATGTTCAGCAAGCAATGACTTTCAGCACTTGTCAGTACTGCACAGTACGCTATACATAGTACATAAAAGTATTACCTTTTCATTTTAGTTAATTAAAACCTCTTTTTCTTTAAAAATAGTTTTTTTCCTCCCATTTTCAACATACAGCACATACAGTAATTAATTAAAGTGCACATAGAGCATTTCTTTGGGTAAAAAATCTAATTATCCAATTTTCGATTATCCGAATTTTCGATTATCCGAATGGAGTACGGTCCCAATTGATTCGGATAATTGGGGTTCGACTGTATTATGTATATCTATGAGATTAAAACTTTATATTTGTAATAATTGAAAAAATATATTAGTCGTGCAAACGGTGAGGGATACCTATATCCAACATATCGAGTAATTAGTTTTTTCATTATATTTCAAGACAACATAGTATTAAGCATTTCTATATAGGTTTAAGAATTTTCATCATTACTAAATCACAAAATAATTGGTAATAAGAAAGAACATAGAGCATTTCTTTGGGTAAGAAATCTAATTATCCGAATTTTCGATTATCCGAATGGAGTCCTGTCCCAATTGATTCGGATAATTGGGGTTCGACTGTATTGTGTATATCTATGAGATTAAAACTTTATATTTTTAATAATTGAAAAAATATATTGGTCGTGCAAACGGTGAGGAATACCTATATCCAACATATCGAGTAATTAGTTTTTTCATTATATTTCAAGACAACATAGTATTAAGCATTTCTATATAGGTTTAAGAATTTTCATCATTACTAAATGACAAAATAATTGGTAATAAGAAAGAACATAGAGCATTTCTTTGGGTAAAAAATCTAATTATCCGAATTTTCGATTATCCGAATGGAGTCCTGTCCCAATTGATTCAGATAATTGGGGTTCGACTGTATTCTGTATATCTATGAGATTAAAACTTTATATTTGTAATAATTGAAAAAATATATTAGTCGTACAAATGGTGAGGAATACCTATATCCAACGTATCGTGTAATTATTTTTTTTTCATTATATTTCAAGACAACATAGTACTAAGCATTTCTATAGGTTTAAGAATTTTCATCATTACTAAATGCCAAAATAATTGGTAATAAGAAAATGATGGAATATCTGTGTGGAACGTATACGCTGCTATTCTTTCATCGCATTATAAAATTGCAGTACAAATAATTTCTGTTTCATTAAGAGTTTTCAATAGAAAAATTATTATCTCTGTTATTTTGCAATGAATAATCTCTATGTGTGTATGTATGTTTTTACCATTGTGGAAAAACGACAGCAGCTTCATCCACCAATTTCGGAATGCACTTTGTTCTTTACCCAAACATGTGCACTTTGAAAATCGAATTTTGAATATGCTGTTGATGTATTTCATGTCTTGTGCGAAATTAATGTAGTTTTGATTAACAAATTCGGCGATTTAAAAGTAATATATTGATAATCTTGTTACGGATTAGAACCTTTGGAAAAAATCGGTAAGTGAAACCTTTTTTGTTAATTTAAAATTTTGAATTGAAAACATCAAAAAAAAAATTGTAACTAACTTTCTTATAGTTTTCAAAAGTTAACTTAAGAAAATCAAAACACACGCTCAGGTGATTTGAGTCTGGAAACGAAAGAGCATACTTCTCTTTCTTAAGAAATAAAATTAGAAGTAATTGCAAAATTAATCAAAGCTTAGCTTTAGAAAACTAAATCTGGCAAGCATTTCTTGCATCTGCTATTATTGGTAAGTATTTATATTTTATCATATCTAAAAAGGAGCTTATTTTTAACATTAATTATACCTCAAGAAAATGCAAAAAATGTTCTCATATGTTAAATTCAGTAAATAAAAATTTATAACGAAAGTAAATTACAGGCGAAGAGCATGAAAAGTACACAAAGAGGGAGAAAAAAGCAAAAGGGAAAATTAAAAGGGAAAAAAATGTCTCAAACTTTGCTCAATAGCATAATTACAACCCAGGAAATTTTCATCAGCTTGCAGTAGGAAGTATGCCATAATTCATCATATTAGTATTTTTCAGAGGGTTGTATCTACAACGAAAAACTTTGAATGATTGATACTGATTAGTTCCAGAGGAATTTCTGTAGGCGGTTAGATAAGCGAACAAAGAGAAATAAATTGCAAGGAAAGCCCATTCATCTTTTCTTTCCCTACCTTTTTTTATTGATTGGAAGAACCAGCAGCTGCATCTTTGCTGGGGAAACGGTTAACAATGAGAGGATAAGATTACTGCCAATTTCCGCTTGTGCACTTCCAGTCGATTTAGCGAAACTTAAACCAACAGAATTACTTTTTATATTAACCGTTTACGCAGAACTAAAAACTGAGTAAAACTCAAGATATTAAATTTTGATGTTCACTTTCGTAGAAAACGTAAAAACACCAGAAGCACATAACTGTATTTTATATTAAAACCATCAATTTTATTAATTAAAGTTTGGATGCGTTTATACTTCTAAGTATTCCAAGCACAGCAGATTTGCAGCTCTTTTTTTATTATCGAACATATTCTGAACGTTATCCCTTGTCCGACTTTAAGTCATTGGTTAAAGAAAGATTTATACTTTCAAATTGAATTGGATAAATTATGTATTTCCCGTAAGTTCAATAAATACATATTTAATTGTGCTTAAATTTCTCATGATAGCCAATTTAGTGTTAATTGCCCATAGTATCTGGCAAACGTTATAAATATATGTTATTTATTTAAATTATACTTGTTAATTTGATATAAATATGCATTATTTATCTAACAATGTACTTGTAAATTTGATATAAATATACATTACTCGTTTAACATCGTACCTATTAATTTGATATAAATATACATTATTAATTTAACATTCTACCTGTTAATTTTATATAAATATAGATTATTTATTTAACATTGTACCAGTTAATCTGACATAAATATACATTATTAGTTTAACATTGTACTTGTTAATGTGATATAAATATACAATGCTCATTCAGCATTGTACCTGTTAATTTGATTTAAATATACTTTATTAATTTAATATTTTACGTGTTAATCTGATATAAAAATACATTATTAATTTAAAATCATATCTGTTAATGTGACATAAATATACACTGCTCATTTAACATTGCACCTGATAATTTGATCTAAATATACATTATTAATTGAACATTGTACCTGTTTATTTGATATAAATGTACTACATTACTCATTTAACATTGTACCTGTTGAGTTGATATAAATAGACATTATTCATTTAACACTGTACCTGTTAACTTGATATAAATATACACTAACCATGTAACATTATACCTGTTAATTTGATTAAAAGATAAATGTTAATTCATGCCGTGTTCTAAGAGACAAGTCGTTCTAAACTAATGACTTTTAGAAGATTTCAAAAGTGAGCATATTTTCATGAAATCTCCATTAGGGAGAAAGTTCTAAGTTTATTCAACTTAAATAGGAGTTACTGTAGCGCACTATGTGATAAAAATGACCTGTCTCTTGGGAAAGGATAATTTATTGCTGGGCATTAAAGGAATAGAATGAAATTTACTGCTATTGCTCCGAGGTGAAACATTTTCAGTTTTTCTGATTTAGCAGTCATTTTTACTTAATTTCGGGGGGTGGGGTAAAGTTGACACTATCTTTTCGTTTTCGGATTATATGCGATTTCAGCGACTAATTCTGAAGTCATCGAGAACTGCTTATTGTTGGTAATCCTGTCTATTTTGGTGCTTCATTGTGCAAAATAAAATCTACAGAGGCTGTTCACACATTTCTTAAACGAGGTATATTGTATTCACAAAATTAAATTACATAAAATTCTTGTGTTTTAAATATTCTATTTGACATCCCTTATTCTGAACTATCTTTCGACACCGCAATTTCCAGGATAATAATGCCTTTTGAAGAGGCAGAAGAGGTATACTATCCCATTCCTCCCGAACAGCTTTTCAGAGTCCTGTTAGGGTTTTGGGATAACGTTTCGATAATGCCGTTTTTAAAAGTCCGAAAGCACAAAAATCCATAGGTGACACATCGGAAGATTTAGTAGGGATATCAGTGAAGGGTATGGCCTTGATACCAGTTTTTTGTTCCATTTCTTTTAGGAAATTTACAGTGTATTTTGATGTGTGACTGCTAGCTTTGTCCTGATGGAGTCTCACAGATTGATGGCACTGTGGATAAAGCGATGGTATTTCATTCAGAAAAATTGGCGATAAAATATGTCCCTGATAGTATTTGGAGTTAATCTTGACATTGCTTAGCACTCTCTTTATTTTTAACTTGCCATTATAAAAAAAACCTGCAACAATCATGAATCCCTTAGAAAAACTTTCTTTCGATTCTTTGAACCATGTACTTAAATTTTTTTCTCTCGTTTTATGATAATAAATGGCTCTTCTTTCGTTACAATCATTTAAATACACCCATGCTTCATCTATTGTGATAATTGTTTTCCATTTTTCTTTGGATAAGTGTTTCTCATATAGAATTCTGCAGCGTGTCCTGCGTTGAGCGATATGCTTTGGAAGAAGACGATGCCCATTGCGTTTTTTCGCTTTCTTAAGATTTAAATTAAAGTTTATCATTTTGTTTACAATGGACACCGAGCATTTTAATGATTTTGCAACTGTCCTTTGACTAGGGGGATTTTCTTTTAACATTAAACAACATACCTTTGCAGTAGTCGAAGATGTCCGTTTTTTTCCTTGAATACTTGTTTGGAATTTTTGTCCCACTTGAGGCTCCAAGTTGACATTTTTGTCCTTTCTTGTTGATGATATTACCTATCTACACTTTAGATATCACAAAACCATGACTCTGACATCGTTTTTGGATAACGGAGTATGCATATTTCTCTTTGGAAAGAGCGTAAATGTAGCCTTCGAACCACTGCTTTGTTAAATTTTCCACTTTGAATAAAAACAAAACTTTCAAGCCACAGACGATAATTTGGACTTTTAAAAACATAGTACAATAGCAATTACTTCTTTTGCAGAAAACGAAGTTTTATTACCGCTTACCAAAATCGTCTAAAAAATGTGCGAACAGCCTCTGTACCCAAATCACATTTATAAGTACTTTCTGTTAACGTTATAAGAAGTGCTTATAAATGTAGAGTTAAAAATCAACTCTAAAATAAGTTACATTTGGAGTTAATTAATTAAACTTTGGAGTTAATTTAATAAACTTTGAACCATCAACTCAATCAATTTCCTCCAAATCTTTTTCATATCCATTATTGTAAATGTCGACGAATAATCATTAATATGTGACAGTTATGGATTGCACCCTAGTAGGTTTTAGATGTGACAATCTCCTAATATTCTACATACAACATTGATCGAAATATTCTGGTGTTGGCTTCAGATTCCTCTTCACTTGGGCTACTATAGAAGTCTTATTAAATGACAGACTTTATATGGTTCTCTTCCAAGTGGGTATGGTATTCAGTAAGAATTCAAAACCTTAGGCCATCAACGTCGTACTTTGATTCTGAAGGCATCGCATACAGCAAATATACCAGATTAGAAAGAATCTGTGAATGAAAAGGCTTACAACGAAATTCTGATAGTTTGAAATTCCGGAGCATTTTATGAGATTTATAATACATCTGTAACACTTTGAAAATTACTGTTTTTTGAAATGAAGCTTTTTAAATCTATTTTCAGAGACTGTGAAAAATTAAACTAAAGACAGGTTAAACAAACCTCTTTGTTACCAGTGTTAACCGATATCAACTTCCCAGAGATTTCCGCTGAAATTTATATTTCGCTTGAATAAAACAAAAACATCTCCTTACATATATAAGCGGCTAAAGTGTGTGTCGCCGATAGTTTATTGTTGCCACTCGGAAAAATGAGCGCGGAAATTAACGTTTCCGCAGTTTTTAATTAATATCTCAACCGCTTAAAGTCGTACTGAGATGAGAACGGTATCGATGGATTCGGAGAATTTTTTGGAATGCGAGGATACGCGTCTCGAATTTCAACTCGGCGCCGTTCCGCAGATATTCGAGAAAAAAGAATTTGGCACGTAGCCAAATCCCTCTAATAGGGAAAACCCAAGAAAGAAAGTGGAAAATGTAGGGAAAACGTAGGGAAAAATTAGTTTTTAGTTAATATCTCGGCTAATTAACGTCCTAAGAAGATGCGAATGGTCAAAATGGCGTGCCACGGACCTGCGGAGTCCAACGGTGTGCTTCGCTAAGCCCGGGAGCCAGCCGTTTCGGAGTAGATGATGTTACTTCAGCCCATATATATATGCGGCTTAAGTGTCTGTTTGTAGCGGATAGTTTATTATTTGCGTAACTGTACTAGCCAATGGGGTGAAGTTGCCACAGCACAGGGTTGACGCTTCAATTGAGACGTAGACAATTTCCTGTAAAACTTTCCTTTGCTATGACCCTCCATAAGTCTCCGAGCCAAACGCTTAAGCGTGTTGGCATTTTTTTTTACCTGAACCTGCATTTGGACACGGTCAACTTTATGTTGCCTGTTCAACAGTTCGTGAAAGAACGGACGTAAAATTAAAAATATTGGATGGTCCTATGGAAGGCGAGCTTAAAAATGATGGAAAGAGCTACACAAGAAATGTTGTGTTCAAAGAGATCTTTGACATGTGAATTAACATTTCATTATTTAAATCCCCTTTATTGATTGAGCTAGCAGTGGGCTCTTAAGAAATGTACCGCCAGTGGTTTCCTTCATTGTACTCTAAGCAATTAAGCAAGTAGAAGGGGAAAACCCGGCAAGCAAAGGGGCCGTCCTCGTCGCCCTGCCTGGGTAATTCAGTTTAAATTAGCAGACACCTTTGCACAAATCATTTTAAGTACAATTTATAATATCTAGAACAGCGACATTTCGTATGACCGCGGGGCTTTCTAGTTATTATATAAATACAATAATTATTGAAGGCTTCAATAATGTTTAGTTGTTAGATTCTGCGTGATGTTTGTTCTCAATAAAATTCTTGTCATCTTTAAATTTTATTTAAATTTCGGAATAATTTTCTAATAGTTTCTGATTTTATATTAAAATCTTGGTAATTTTCTTGGAAGTTTTGTATTTTGTTTGAATGTCTGTATTACGCTTTTGTATATTTCTTATTTTTGTGAAAGTATGAGTAATATTCTTTAAAAGTTTATATTTTCCTGCCTTTTTCGTGTGTTTTATTTTCTTTCCTTTTAAATGGAATTTCAAAAATTTATGTCATTTTATTACTACGCGCATTTTATTTGGATAGTTAGCTACATAAGGAAATACAGAATTGCAAATTTGTTCTCCTTAAAGGTTAAATTTAGTGCACAAATAATTATATTAAATATTATATTTTTATAATATTATTTACATATTTGGCAGTTAATTAAATTAAAGATGTCTGGTACTCAAACTAAAAAATGGCTTCTTTTCTCGGTTACAATGGAAATGAAAAAAATAGTACATTTAAAGGATTTTAGCATACCCTTAACTATTTTAGAAGAGATTACAATATTTTTAAGGATTTTGTTTAGAAAAACGTTTATATTCCATGCAGTTTATATTGGAAATGGAAGAAAAGATAACTTAGAAATAAAACCAGTGCAATTTGCGATTTTAAAGACATCAATAGACAATATATTAATAACATTTTATGTTATAATTCCTTTCGTTGCCAATAATTTCAGTTTCGCATTGTTAAATAAGTTAAAGAACAAAAATCAGCGTTATATTTTCAAATTTTCACAGGACTAGATATGATGGTTTTACCGAACCATCATCCTCAGCTGCAAAAGCGCAAATGAACGAGATAAGATATAGTAATGCTTTCACTAGTGAAAATTTGAATATATAAGCTGATTTTTGCTGTTTTATTTCTAAATTAGTGCTTTTAATTGTATTTGGTGTTTTATGTTTTCTGTATTTTACAATTTAAAATTTTACTATTTTTACTAAAGTTATACTTTTTATTTTATTACTATTTACTATTTTTACAATTTTGACTACTGAAAAATTTACAATTTTTAGTAGAAAAAATTGTTATTTTAACTGCTTTTGACTGTATTTGGTGTTTTATATTTTTCTCTATTTTACAATTTTTAATGAAAATATTTTCAGTTTCTATGTATTTTTGCTTTGCCGCGAAGTGTGAACTGAATTAATTGAATGAGAAACATGTCTGTAGTGAAACTGGAGGACATAACTTGAAATTAAATGCACCAAAATGTGTGTATAATTTAATAAGCCGTACAAGGAATTCATGCAGTGTCAATATCAGATTTTTTACCCTTAATATCTAGTTTAAATCTTCCATTAAAAGAGGATTAGTAGATAATAAGTTTTAAGTTTTAACGCGATACAGCGTTACGAATGAAATACCGGAGAACGATCAGAAAAGTTCTGTTACAAACGTGTTGATTTGAATGAAAAAATCTGATGTGTACGCCACATGACTTCCTTGTACGGAATATTAAATTATACGTATTTTTTCTTGAATTTTATTTAAATTGATTGCATTGAATTAAATCTACTTCGTAGACAGCGCATAAACCACAATAGAATAAATGCACTCTTTAAAATTCACTACATTTGTTTACTATAACGACACTCTAAATGCATAAAATTTATATCATTTGAAGAATTATCGTTGCCACATGTTCTATTCAGATACTATAATAAAGCTAAAACGATGTATGAAAGAAATTAAGCAAACAAAACAGAAAAGAAACAGTTTTTCACAGACAATTTAGTATTTCTCATTCAATTAATTCAGCTCTCACTTCGCGACAAGGCAAAAATACATAAAAACTCAAAATATCTGCATTAAAAATTACGAAGTAAATCTTAAACACTTATTTCCTCGAAAACATTGTAGAAAGGATTAAGCATGGTTTAATTCGCAATAATAAATGAATGCATTATTTTTGTGTTGCGAAGCTTAGTCTCTGTAGATTGGCAACAAATCTACAATTCTGCTGTTTCAAATGTAAACAAATATGTCCGCCATGTTATTTAAAACTTAACCGCACTTAAACAGCTTTTAAATTGTTGATAATTGTACAAATATTGCTTCCAGAATTACGAAAGGCATAAAAACTTTAACCAGAAGATAAAAACAACATAATTCAATCATTTTTAAAGCAAAAAATGTACAATTTACAAATATGTAAGAGTAAAGATACTGAGATCACTGAGCCGGATAACAGAGTGGATATATATATAAATATATTTATATACGTTTGGTGCGACCGATTGCAATCAAAATACGAGGTGCACATCTACATGTTATAGCAGTCCTATATACAAAATTTCAACGTTGTGAGGCTACTCGTTTTTGAGTTATGCGAGATACGTTCGCACGCACGTACGTAGATACGTTCGTACAGACGCAACGAAAATTTCTCTTCAGTATTAATTTTAAAGCAGTTTTATAATTTTTTTGGAGGAAAGGTGTCTTTTATTCTGTCCTTACGCACAGATATCACGCAAAAACATCGTTAAATTGCATTCGATAGCGGTCAAAATGGATATTTTCGTTGAAATATGTTGCCTGAAACGTTTCGCGATTACAATACTACCTTTTTACTTCGTACAAGGAAGTAAAAACATGCAATTTATATTTACAAAATTACATTGTTTCATAAAATATACACATGCAGTGCAAGGTATTTATAAAATACTCTGGCACAGTATTTGTTTAAAGAGTATTTTGATTTGCTTGTCAATTGTTATTAGAAGTTTTAGGAAGTCACGTTATGGAAATGTTGTTCATTAGGAAATCCAGATCTCACCACTATCCCAGAGCAATGAATTACCATCCGTCGCATTCTGAATCCACAGAATTTGCATCGTTAAGCTTATTCCCTAAAGTGCTGCGCTGAATGCATCTCGCTTTCTGTTATCTGAAGTTGTATCTGGCAGCTCATTATTAGCTGATCAATAGACTAACGGATTTCAATCTCAAGCGAAGAGATGGATAGGTAGGATTTCAAAGTGAATGGTAGCGTTCCTCTTTATTTTTCTGATTATAATACAAAGCTAACTAACCATTGGTGGAACTGATAATACCAATGAATCGCAATCAATTCGGTACGGGTATTATTACTGATAAAGCAAGCGTAGTATGTGGATTTTCAGCGGGGAGGTTCTGAATTAATTAATTAACTAAATGAGGTTCCCATTATAATTTTCAACGGTTATGAAAGAAATTGAAATTAAATCTTACCGAAAAGATTCGTAGTATTAGTTTTTTAGTAGATTTACTGAAACAAATCAATCTGATATGAGTATCTTCCTTGTTAAACCTACTGCCTCTGATTTCCTTCGAGTTATATATCTCATTCAATTAATTCAGTTCTCCCTTCCCGGCAAAGCAAAAATACATTAAAACATCTTTATAAGGTACTTGTCCCGCCTTCTTAGTATGCCTTCGTGGTGTAGGGGTCAGCCCACTCGGAGCGTATTCCGAGAGGTCCGTGGTTCGAGTCCCGGCTAGGGCATTGCACATTTTAAATCTCTCGTGCTTTCAAAAATACCTAAAGTGACTACAGTAGCGCCGGAAATAAAAAAGGGAGTAGATGATCATTCTCCACCACCAGGATTTGGCGATTGGGTCCCCTAATCCCCAGTCACTTTTTAAAAGGGGGGGAATAATAAGGTATTTTTCCCGTTTTCTTAACATGCCTTCGTGGTGTAGTGGTCAGCACAATCGGCGCGTATTCTACAGGCCCGTGGTTCGAGGGCATTGCACATTTTTCATCTCTCCTGTTTTAAAAAAGTACCTAATGTCTCTACATCGTCATTAAAAAAATTGTAAAATACACACACACACACACACACACACAAATAAATGAAATAAACAAATAAAAATAATAAAACACCAAATACAATTAAAACAGTCAAAAACACAATTTTTAAAAATAAAATTAGAGTTTCTGCCTAAAAACAAGGAATTCGCCTAGCGACAAGAAGGCAGATTTTTCGATGCGCAAAACGGAAAGTTTACTTTTTTCCTCACTTGGCTAAAAACATTGAAGGTGCAGAAGCTGACTTAAGTCTCAATTGCGCTGAGTTTCAAATGTAAACAAATGGCCGTTCCTTAGGCTTAACTTGCCACTTATCACGGTTCCTTTATCTCTTAATTATATTAAGAGTGTACTACATGACAAGATTCTCCACACATGGTAACAAAGATGGCATTATGACAAAACTGGACGAAAGGTTTATAAAATATTTCCTGTTGTCAAAGAGCAAAGATTAAGTTACAATAGATTGCTAAATCAATTGATAACAGGACATGGCCAATTTCCAGAATATTTAAAATGGTTTCATGGGAAAGATATTCATTGCCGATGTGGTCAGGATGCATCTGGAGCATCTAATGGACATTACATTTGGGACTGTGCCTTAACGAAGGAAATTAGAGGAGAATATTTTCGAAATATATCTATAAATAATGAAAAATATCTATATAGCAATAATAAAGCTAAATTAGGACTTATAAAAATTATTACCAATTTGAATAATTATGTATATTTCGATCCTTTTGTTTAATTGCTTAAATTTTTGAGTTGAATTGCATAAATTATAATGTAATTTGTATACATACAATGTATAATTTACTGAAAACTGTAAATGCTTATTGTTCGTTAAGCTAGACAATATTTGTATTTTATAATTGTTGTTTAGGTTAGCAGTTGTCCTCAGTTCAATTTAGTCATTTTATGTTAAGAAATAGGTGGTTTCTATTCTGAATGAAGGTCGAGATGACCCGTTGGCGGCGCCGACACATCTCCAGTGCAGGATGAGTTTTTGGATTTTTTGGTTTGGTCCTTATTCTGTTGTAGTGTTTATCTAGTTATCTTTCAGTTTGTTTCTTTTAAATTGCCGGTTGTACCAATTTTGGCGGTACGGTTTATTTTCTTAGATTAGATTAACTTGCCACTTAAACTTTCAAATTGTTGATAATTCTACAACTACTGCCTGCAGATTAACTAAAGGCATAAAAAGCTTAACCGGAACATAAAAACCACATCATTCAATCACTTTTAAAGCAAAAAATGCACAAATTGCCAAAAAATAAGAATAAAAAACTCAGCTCACCGATCTAGGTAGCGTGGGAATATATATATATATATATATATATATATATATATTTGACTACTCTAGCCGATTGCAATGAAAATAGGAGTTGCACAACTACGTGCTATAGCAGTTCCATATACAAAATTTCGACATCAACGTTTTGCGGCTATTCGTTTTCGAGTGAAGCGAGGTACATACATACACACGTACGTACAGAGGGTCAAGGAAAAAAAATCTCTTCTGAAACCCTTTTACAAGCCTTTTTGGCAAATATGATCCTTTATTCTGTCCGTACGTACAGATGTCACACAAAAATATCTTTCGTATGGTTTCGAGAGCGGTTGAAATGGATATTTTCGTTGAAATTATGATACCCGAATTTTTTTGCGATTACGATGCTTCCTTTACTTCGTACAAGGAAGTAAAAAGGCTGGAATTAGGCAATGCGTGACAAACAGCTAAGCACAAAACGTAAACTAACATAAATTTTAATCTTTCATGCTTTTCACAGATTTAAAATTTTATTTTCATTTGCATAACTTCGAGAACAATATATTAGGGTAGTTCAAATGAAAAGGTACGAAACGACACTATAGGCATACTGAAGTCTTTATTCGTAAGTAATCATGAAAGCTCTGAGGACAACTTTCCCACTGTTTCACTAGCCGAAGGATTCTCCTCTTCCCAGATTTCCTGTAGTTGTGACAGGAGACAGTCCTCCACTGTGTCCTTCAGTTCGTCGTCCGAGATGAAACTCTTCCCTTTGAGATGTCACTTCTCACCAAGTCGTTCACCTTGTCATCACTTTGAGAATGACACTTCTCACGAAGTCGTTCACCTTGTCGTCCCTTTGAGATGACACGTCTCACTAAGTCGTTCACCTTGTCGCCCCTTTGGGATGTCACTTCTTACCAAGTAGTTCACCTTGTCGTTCCTTTGAGATGTTACTTCTCACCAAGTCGGTCACCTTGCGTTCCTTTGAGACGTCATTTCTCACCGAGTCGTTCACCTTGTCGTCCCTTTGAGATATCACTTTTTATCTTGTCGTTTATCTTGTCGTCCCTTTGAGATGTCACTGCTCATTAAATCGTTCAGCTTGTCGTGAGTTCGGCCGTGATTACCATTTTTACCTGGCCTAGTCATCACTCAGAAAGTCCAAGCCTGGAAAACTGGCACTCTATTTTGTCACTGACTTGTCGGACACACAGTCTCCTCTGTAAACGGCCACCATCCGGCGATGAATATCGGCTGGTTTAACATCTTCCACAGTCAGAAATCTGATAGCATCTCGCTGCTCTTCATTTGCCGCATTTTGCGGTGTGAACGTCAAGATGTCACCACACGCACTGCATCATTTACGCAGAACAAACAACTGCCCACTTCACTCCGGCGTCATGTGCGGGCACCTGCGCATGCGCGCAACCCCGTCGGACATTACTTATATGTCTTACTTATATTACTTAGATGATCAATCCTTAGCTGTCTTACTTAGATGTCTCACCATGTTGTGCAAAGCGGCATATTCAAATTTCAGCCGGTTTGGTTGTTACGACGTTTCGTATCTTTTCATATGAACACCCCCCTATATATGCACTTCAGTTTCTTACTATCATTACGGTATCATAAAAAGAAAAGTTGTAGTATTTTCAGGGCTCTAAAAAGAAAAGTTGTAGTATTTTCAGGGCTCTAAAAAGAAAAGTTGTAGTATTTTCAGGGCTGAAGCAAACATGGAAAAATATAATATGTGCTATATTATATGTATAATATATGTATTATATATATAATATATGCATGCCATTCCAAAATTGCTGGTAATTATCCGAATAAGGCTTATAAAATGGAAATTGTGCCTTCAGTATTGCCTTGATACATTAAGGAACATAATATACCATAGAGTTCTGTGAGTTTTGTGCCAACAGGGTTCATGTACCCCATCCTAAAGTTATACATGGTATACAAGTACACCACTTTACATGTGAATGTAGTAGAAAAAGGAAGTCTTGTGTACAAAGTTGATGGGCGTAGGAGTAGGTAATGATG
This sequence comes from Stegodyphus dumicola, assembly GCF_044657685.1. Classification (NCBI taxonomy): domain Eukaryota; kingdom Metazoa; phylum Arthropoda; class Arachnida; order Araneae; family Eresidae; genus Stegodyphus; species Stegodyphus dumicola. Next base: position 114,537,813 of record NC_140778.1, read on the forward strand.
ACAGTTAATTCATAAGCAGAAACGGTTCATGCAACATTCACGCATTCGTTAATGCACTACACGCGTTTTTCTCCAAGCCTGTTTGACAGTGTGACACGGCGAGCTAAGAGGAGATAGCTCGCCGTGACTCTCAATCCGTGTTCCGTAAAGCCACTTCAGGTGTTTGCGAAAAAATAAAATACACTATTAAAAATAGTTGCATAGAAAAATGAATACAATGCAATAAAAAGGAACTTAAAGATTTAAGATTCTATGCCCAAACGGGTATTTTTTTAATGTTTTGTGTGTTATATTTACTTATTAAATATCATGTTCTTAGCATTTAAACCATGAAATTCAATTCAACAGCAGTACCACAAAATAATTTTGAAATGAGCAAATCTTTAGAATTTCCGATCCACAGTCTCTCGCCGTGGAGATAAAAATGTTTTTTCCCGTACAGTGTTGCCATTGCTCGCTTTGAAATCGTTGAGTTTGTAATCAAAATTTCGTTAAAGTTTACAAAATTTTAAATAGATAATAAAACAAATTCGAAATTCAAAATTTGGGCTTCCAAGTACCCATGTTTGTTTGGAAGACTACGTTATTCAAAATTTAATGGCTCTAGGTACCGCTGTTTTTTCACAATGCAAGAAACATTGATGCATTCATTCAGAGTCTTTATTATTTAGTTATATAATGCATGGCGATAATATTTGGTGGCAGCAGTTAGAAAAGTGAATCGACGCAAAATGCCGCTTTGAAATTAATAGTCCTCCTGGGTTAATGCCATTTGGGCTAATAATTTTGTATAAAACCGTAATTAGTAAACGTTGTAGAGACATTTGGCCATTTCTGAAGCCCGTTATGTGAAAAATGAGCAATGCCCTCCCCAGGAGCTTAATGGCAAACCGCACATTGAGTTGATCAATGTTAACGAATTTCGCTTACTGCGCATGCGCAATGGTGTACCGCTGGCGTGGGAGAAAATACTGGCAACTAAGCATAAGCAACCCTACACAAGCCTGTTCGTCATGTAGGTCTTATCAACTGTTTACAACTGCAACACTCTATTTCATTTACTTACAGTAATTTATTTGACCTTTAATTCAGTAATTTAAACTAGATTCAATCCTTAATTTGTTAAAGTATATATGAATGGAACGTATAGAAAATACTCAATTGTTTTTATTCCTCAGAAGTATAATCAGCTAATATATCTTGTAATGTTTCCTGTTTTGTAATAGTTCTTTTTAAAAGAAAATTTGGGTAGTTTACAATCGACATTTACACTCCAGGTAATGAAGCAGCTTACAACCTTACACGTTTTAATACCTCGAACTGTTTTCGCCCAAGATAACACAATATCAACCATATACCGTATTTATTTTCTTTTAAAATTGCTCCAAAGTCGTAACTGCGCCAAATTCTTTTTTGGGCATGCGCAGTAAGCGAAATTCGTTAACATTGGTCAACTCAATGTGCGGTTTGCCATTACGCTCCCCGGGATTCCAACCACGGACCTCTGGAATATGCGTCCAGCGTACAGAGGACTACACTACGAAGGCATGCTAAGATGGCAGAAGAAATACCTTATATACTCCCCTTTTTAAAGGGGTTTTAGGGGAACCAATCGCCAAATCCTGGTGGTGGAGAATCATCATCTTTCACCAATTTTTACTTCGGCTGCACTGTAGAGACATTATGTATTTTTGGAAGCAGGAGACATGAAAAATGAGCAATGCCTTCGCCGGGACTCGAAAGACGGATCTCTCGAATTCGCGTCAAGCGTGCTGACCACTACACCACAAAGGCATGCTAAGGAGGTGGGAGAAATACCTTATATACTCCTTCTTTTAAAGGACAACTGGGGTTTTTAGGGGACCCAATCGCCAAATCCTGGTGGTAAAGAATCATCATTCGTCACCTTTTAGTTCGGACGCTACTGTAGAGACATTAGGCAATTTCTGAAGCATGAGATGTGGACAATGAGCAATGCCCTCACTGGGCCTCGAACAACGGGCCTGTCGAATACACTTCGAGCGTGCTGACCACCACACCACGAAGGCATACTAAAAAGGCGGGAGAAATATCTTATAACGTGAATGACAATTAAACATTTTAGTTATATATATCGTACCATAAACTTAATACATACTTAAATGCTTTAAAATTGATCTCATATATTGCATCAAGTACTAAAGGAAAACCAGTCAACCAAGCAAGTTACATTACAACGATTGTTATGGAAAGAGTTTGTTAGCTGGCTGAAGGTTGTTCGTCAGAATGAAAGTGTAGGATATAAGGGAATGTAAAAACAAAAGCAGAAGGGACTCAATAAGGGAACTCAATAGCGAGTTGATAAAGGAATAGGAAGGTGTGAAAGGGTTCACGGGCAATGATCGATTCTGAGCTTCGAGTTAAAAGTGCCTTGCACATCTACAAAGGAACGTTCTCTCTGGCAGTAAGCCAATTCATTTTCAATTTTACAGAGTTATAAATTGATGTGTCCGTGCAGTTGAATTCTGAGTAGTGAATATAGTTTCTTTCGTTGATTTTTGGTAATCGTATCAATTGAGCATTTTTAATCAATTGTATTAAAGTAATTCTTGAATATATTAGCAATTAATTTTATATGTTTCATAAATATTTTTATTACAGGTAATGAATAATTTCATCATAAAGAGATCTCATGTTTATATCGATGATGACAATGGTACTGATAGGACTAGTAAAATTGAGTACGATACAAATGAGATTTAAAAAAAAAAAAAAAAAAAAAAATCTGAAATGTTTCAGATTTTAAATTACGTCCAAAGGGGCGTTTTTTAACATTTTGTGTGTTACCTTTCTTTATTAAATATCATGTTCCTCGCACTTAAACCATAAGATCCAGTGCAACAGCAATATCGCAAAATAGTTTTAAAACGAGCATATCTTTAGAATTTCCGATACAGAGACTCACGCGCTGGAGATAAAAATGTTTTTTCTGCACAACGTTGCCATTGCTCGCTTTGAAATCCTTGAGTTTGTTAATCAAAAATTCGTCAAAGTTTTAAAAAATAGGAAATCGATCATAAAACAAATTTCAAATTTCAAATTTGGTCTTCCACATGCTCATATTCGTTGGAGGATTACGTTATTCAAAATTCGATGACTCTATGTACCGTTGTTTTATCACAATACGAGAAATATACGTACATTTATGCAGATTTTTCATTATTTAATTTCTTCAAATATAATGCAGGACTCTAACATTTTGTGGCAACAGTTTGAAAAGTGAACCGACATTTATGAGTCCGACGCAAAATGCCAAAACGAAACTAATAGTCCTTCGGGATTCAAATCCCTTTGGACTAAAAAAAAAAAACGAAATTAACTTTAAATGACATTCACATGTATAAGGAAGAATATTTAAAATTCAAATTTACCTCGACCAGAAATATAGATTGTTCAATTTCTCTCTACGTTGTATGCGGAGTATTATCTTTTAATTAAACGTAAAAATCTTTTATCAAAAAATAAAGAATACTTCAAAAGGCTTTTGGAAAAGCAAAGTAAACAAAGAGGACGGTTAAAAAGAACAATAACAGTAAGTGAATATGTTCCATTTGCGTCGTATAAAATTATTATTTGAGTTAATATTATGAAAATATTGTTTTAAAAATTAACATTATTTGCATACACCGTCAGCAGAACGTCTCACTTTACTCGCCTGCTGTAAAACGGCGAGAGTTATTTTTGGAGAAATAGCAAAAAAGGAAAGTTTGGATGGTTCCGGTACCTGATGATACGATTCCCAGAAGAATCAATAACCGAACATTTAACACAAATAGAAAAAAATTTTGAAAAATATTTTTCTTTGTTAAACGGTGAACAATTGGAATGGATAAGAAATTTGTTCTTTTTTTTCTTACGACTCTCCAATTTTACTGCTAATCAAAGAATTGAGTTACAAAATCGAATTTTAAAACTTACCTGTTTTCCGGTTCGTCTCATGAATGAGCTTGTTTATTGGCCGTTAATCAGATGGCACCGAAGATGAATGAGAAGTTTCTTTTTTTATTTTTCTTTAATAAATTGAACTACTCCTAGTTTATACAAATCAACTTAAAAAAACATAATATTTAAATATCTATGCATAAACAACTAATAATAATCCGATAACATAGCTCAATACAAAATAAGTATCAAAAGAGTTACAGGTCAGGCACATTCTAAAGACCGAATTCTAAGAACGATGACTACTCAAAAGCTTGTTGCCAACGCAGGAAAACGAATAAATGTAAATTAATTGCGAGAGGCAAAGTAAGCAGATATTATATATTTAAATATATATAAATATATAATTAAAATTATATTTAAAATTACTTAACTGGGTGGGGATTTCTTTGTTATTTGATCCTGAAGAGATAAAAAAATATGACGGGAATTTCGAACCCCCATAGAAATTTACTAGGTGTATTCCTAAACACCAATAACGGTGAATGCATATGGTTGTAGTTTAAAAGATTTTATTTTATTTCGCAAACAGAAATGATGGTCTTAATAAATTTTAAACCCATCTTAAAATTTCGCAATCCCCCCCCCTCCCAGAAAAAGGAAATTTTCCTTTGTGACATATTGACCTTCTAGTGAATTAAACTTTGATAGACGGAATATTAAATATCACATCAATACCTGAAGAATTTCAGTTTCTTTAAATTCAATAAACAGTCCTTTTACCACAGCTTTTCATCGGAGATCAATGTTTTCTCTAAAAACATATTAAACTTAAAATCTACCTTATAAGGGTAAACAATCTCAAGACTATTGTAACAACAGTCGTGGTTCATAAAGAATTTGAATCTCTGTAAATGGTTCCGAAATAATCAAATATTCTTGTGTTACATTTTAAGAAAATAAGCACTTAGTTATCCTTCCAATGAATTCCAGACGTGGACATAAAGATAGCAGGAAATTTTTCTTTCTCTAGGTAGCGAAGGATATGTCTAAGTACCACAGCTTCGTCAACCAATTTTAATAAGCTGATTAAATGAGTTTATCGTCCATGAATGAAAACAGGTGTTATTATGATTTTCGAAACAAAGATCTATCCTTTTTAGAAATAGATTAATGAAATTCAGTGTTATTATTTCTAGATTTCTCAAGGAAATAATATTTGGTGTATTTTGCATTTATCGTATTTTACATTTCTTTCAATGATCTTGCAATCCGTTGCCTTCTCAACAGGATTCCCTCTATCTTTCAAACCATTTCGTCAACCTAACTGTAATCAGATAAAAGAGTTGGGGCAATTTTAACCTACATACATCTCCGAACTTGTAATACTGAAGACAGAAGAAGGCCAGACAAAGCGGAGGGCTGTCATTGCTGTGATTACAAACATCTACTATAGTTTTCGATATATACAAATGACTTATAGCCAAATGAAGCATATTTTTCATGTGCTGTCAATATGTTATTCATGTGCAGACAATATGTGATTCATCTACAGTCAATTTCATGTGCAGTCAACATTCATGTGCAGTAATATAGTAAAAGTACATGACTACACTGAATTTTTGGGTACTTTGTAACTTACACTAACTCCTAAACTAGTTGCGTCTAAAACATAACCTTGGTGTGATGAGTACATAATATAAAATGTTGCTCTATTTGTAGATGAAAACATTTTTACTTCCTACTTAATTAAACTATAAAAATGATATATATATATTTTGATATCTCGAAATACAGTCTTTATACCAGATGATCATTAAAAGAGCATTCTATGTTAACTCAGTGGAATCCTTAACGGAGCTGGCAGTAAGAATTTTATGAATCTAGATTCCGTAAATTAAATAATATCTGGAAGCTTTCAGAATTTATATTACGCCGAAACGGGCGTTTGTTTTATTCACAATACACCTTTCGAGAGTATTTGGGCTAACGCCATTGTGGGCTAAAAATATTTAAAAACAGCATACCTTTAGAATTTCTGATAGACAGTCTCGAGACCTGGAGATAAAATTGTTTATTTCTTAGAGTGTTGTCACTGCTCACTTTGAAATTGTTGAGTTTTTTAATCAAAAACTCGTTGAAGTTTTAAAAAATGTGAAATAGACAATAAAACAAATTATAAATTCGGGTTTCCAGTGCCCAAGTTCGAGTGGAGGACTATGCTATTCAAAATTTGATAATGACACTGACAGTTGCCTTTTCACAGTGCGGGAAACATACATATATTCATGCAGATGCTTCATTATTTAGTTTCTTTAAATATAATACAGGGCGATAATATTTGGTGGCAACAATTTGAAAAGTGATACATCGCATTTAACTGATTCAACGCAAAATGACGTTTCGAGACTAACAGCCCTTTTGGGTTAGTAATATGAAAAGAAAGTAAGGATTATGAAGGAAGTACGTAGATAATTTAGATTCATTTCCCTGTGCGATCATGAAGAGTTGAATAAAGAACAGCAGAAATGAAGATTTACGTAATGATGAGTTCCTTACTTAGGTGCGTAGCATACGTTCTGAGCTGGTAATCATCCAATTGCATCATATAATCGAGATCCCTCTGGTATTTAAGGGTATCGTATTTATTATTTAAATGATATGTATGTAGTGTGAAAAAAGGAACTTGCCAATACAAAACTGAAAAATGCTGAACATTTAAATTTAGATCCAAATCGGTCTTTTAAAATTCATTATATGCATTTCTAGGAGCTCTATGGCAGTATTTCACAAAATGCATAGATTTTTCTTATAAAACCAGTGTCAATCTAAGCTTGAATTTTGTCTAATTTCGAAGCAGGTGTAATTATTAATTTCTAAGTATTGCATCTGAATTATCACATATATAGTAAAAAACAAGAGGTTTAAAAAATTAAAATATCTTCTTATTTAGAGCTTAAAGTGATTTTTATTTTTAATAGCTTTTTTAAAACTGTAATTTAATTTCAAATGACAGAAATGTATTTTCAGATACACCTAATATGAAAATGTAAGAAATCTCATAACATTATTTTGATACTTGTTTCTGAAATAATTCAGACCATGAGAATGAGAAATGGAAATTTATGAAAGAACCTCAGCATCTACCAGAAACAAAGAAATAAACAAGCGTAAAAGCAGTAAAATAAATGAAATGAGAAGAAGAGCAGAAGGCCAGGTTAAAGAGGGAAGGGTATAAATTCGTTTTTATTCTGGAGCTGTGGGGGCGCTAAAACGCCATTAAGAACGATACCCTCAGAGGACTGGGTTTTACGATCCTGCAGGAATGAGGTCGACAGTGTTTAATGTAGGAATGCCAAACTTGGCGATTTATCGCCAAAGAAAAGTAATTATTTTTAAATAATAGTTCCTATCATCAATCAAAAATTTTGAGGTCAACTTTGTATGGAAAGGAATATTATATACTTACGGTTTCCGCTTAGAAGCAGTTAAATATTTTTGTCTCTGACCTTCCATGGAGTCCACTACATTTATAACCCTATCATTAATCTTTTAAATGTGTTAGAGACATAAATTGGTCCCTTTACCTTTTGAACGAAGCCTTTTTGGATGGTACGTATGAATTTGCTATATTCTATTCCAAATAAATGAAAAATGTTTTCTATTTTAAAAAATTATGTATGCATTTTTAAAAATTGTTACTGAATTTAGGTAAAAAATAATTTTGGACAGGCAGAATTATACACTACGTCGAGTTAAGGTTGCTTTTAAACTTAGTTTTATGCAGTACGCCAGTATATTTTGCTTCCAATTAGATTACTTATTTCTTTTTGAATACCAATTTTACAGGTTCACATCAGTATGCATTCGTGCTGATCCAAAAGCAAAAATATGATATACAAGGCAAATTAGGAACTTGATTTTGCGATTTTGTTATAGTAATTCATGATTAAATATTCGCCAATATTCACTTTCGCAGCTCGTTATTAAAATATATAACTGCAAAAGTTTTTGTAAAAATAAAAATAAAAATTTAATGAATAAAATGTCCACGGTAAATAAGTATTTAATTAAAGTGCATAAAAATTAAAGTCTGCAATAATTGATTATCAAATATTAAAATAATGTACAATAACTGATTATCAATTATTAAAATTAAAATGTATAATATCTAATTATCAAATATTATACATTTTAATTTTTATGCATTTTAATTAAATACTTATTTACCACGAATATTTTATTCATTAACATGTTTATTATTTAATTTTTATTATAACTGATTATCAATTACTATTAATTTTAAATACAATTAACGCATTCATAAAGTTAAAGGAAAGGAGGAAGAATGCATACCATAATTAATCAAATATTAAAAGTACTTCAATTTTTACTTCCTTGTACGAAGTATAAAGGAAGTATTGTAATCGCGAAAAGTTTCAGGTAGCATATTCCAACGAAAATATCCATTTTGACCGCTATCGAATGAAATTTAACGATGTTTTTGCGTGATATCTGTACGTAAAGACAGAATGAAAGACTCTTTTCCTTCAAAAAAATAATAAAACTGCTTTAAAATGAATTCTGAAGAGAATTTTTAGTGGCTTCTGTACGAACGTATCTTCTGAATTAGTGAGAACTGAATTAATTGAATGAGAAATACTCAATCGTCTGTGAGAAACTGTTTCTTTTTTGTTTTGTTAGCTTAATTTCTTTTATAGGTCGTTCTAGCTTTATTATAGTATTTGAATAGAACATGTGGCAATGATTAGATAATTCTTTAAATGATATAAATTTTGTGCATTCTGAGCTATATAATATGAACGAAATATAATACTGTTAATTGAACATAGCGCCAGAGTGTCGCTATGGTAAACAAGTAGAGTGAATTTTAAAGAATGCATTTATTCTATTGTGGTTTATGCGCTGTCGGCGAAGTAGATTTAATTCAATTCAATAAGTTTAAGGGAAATGCAAGAAAAAATGCGTATAATTTAATATTCCATGCAAGGAAGTCATGTGGTGTACACATCAGATTTTTTAATATTAAGTTCTTAATTAGTTATGATGTAACTATGCTTTATTTCAATGAATGGCTCTAACAGGAAGTTTGGCAACAAATATTTCCTTCACCTGGCATTGTTTCCGGTCCCCGCGAAATGTTAATTAAATATATATAAATCATCATTAAATTAAACTAGAAACTATAATTACGTAATTTAGTGAAAGTAATTGCAGGCAACAATAAAAGGAAACCCTTAATTATACCAAATAGTAATTATTTTCTCAAGATACATAACGAGGTTTTAATTGAGAAGAATTTCCCTCATTTTTTACACGCAGTTTCATCATTTAACGCTCAGAAATACTTTAAAATAAGCTTTCGATGTAATAAATTCATGTTATGTGTTTGTTTGCGACACAAACGTGTATAAGTAATACTAAATAAAGAAGAAATTCAAACTTAATTAAATGTGTTAGGTGTGTGTACAAGGAAGTCACGTACACATCAGATTTTTTATTTTTGCAAAGGAAGTGAAATTAAATTTTCTAATAATATTCTCTTTAATAAAATACGTAAGATATTCTGAAATTTTTTGAGTCAGGGACAGACAGTATGCACTAAATATAATCATTTATTAGATATGTAAATCTGAATACTGTTACATTCGCAGACAATGATTTGTGGCAATAATTGCAATTTATCTATCATAGAATAAATTTTGACGGAAAGAATGATGCGAGAGCAATTATGATTTTCTATGATTTTACATTGGAGATAAATTAAGAAGAATGTCTTCAGCGTCTACAGTTAGTACATGGAAACAAAGCTCTATCTCTTGCTACTATATTCAGGTAATTTACAGAATTTCTTAGAGGTCGAAATTCTTTCTAAAATGAAGGACATGAAGGAAGTCCTTTGTCAACTAGAGTCCCAAAAAATGGGTTGGTCATACGGAAAATGTTGATGAATGGTAATCGCTGTGCCTACCAAATGATACAGAAAAAAACTAACATTGTACCCACAGCTACACATAGAACATGTAGTACTGCCTATGAAAAATGAAAAATCATTACTTCGTCATTGTGTCTACTATAAATTAACACAATACCAATAACCGGAGCGTGCCGGAATCAGTTAGGAGACCTTAAAATTACTTAATAATAGTGGATAATACACTTTCTAAAATGATTACGGGTGAGAACCATACATGCTGTTTTTTGAAGTTCCAGGACATAAAGAAAATAAAAGACGGTTATGAAGCTGACACATAACCAACAATGGTAAAAAGGGCAACCTACAATGAAAAACGTAATACTGGTGTTCTTTAGAAATAAAAGGCTGGTCAAAGTAGCCTGACAGAAGGCAATAAGAGCTAACTATTGCAACACTAAGTATCTTCCAGGAATTAATCAAAATGTAAATATTAGCGGGCTCATGCTTCATCATACTATTGCAACACTAAGTATCTTCCAGGAATTAATCAAGATGTAAATATTAGCGGGCTCATGCTTCATCGTACTATTGCAACATTAAGTATCTTCCAGGAATTAATCAAGATGTAAATATTAGCGGGCTCATGCTTCATCATACTATTGCAACACTAAGTATCTTCCAGGAATTAATCAAGATGTAAATATTAGCGGGCTCATGCTTCATCATACTATTGCAACACTAAGTATCTTCCAGGAATTAATCAAGATGTAAATATTAGCGGGCTCATGCTTCATCATACTATTGCAACACTAAGTATCTTCCAGGAATTAATCAAGATGTAAATATTAGCGGGCTCATGCTTCATCATACTATTGCAACACTAAGTATCTTCCAGGAATTAATCAAGATGTAAATATTAGCGGGCTCATGCTTCATCATACTATTGCAACACTAAGTATCTTCCAGGAATTAATCAAGATGTAAATATTAGCGGGCTCATGCTTCATCACACTATTACAACACTAAGTATCTTCCAGGAATTAATCAAGATGTAAATATTAGCGGGCTCATGCTTCATCACACTATTACAACACTAAGTATCTTCCAGGAATTAATCAAGATGTAAATATTAGCGGGCTCATGCTTCATCATAATAACGCATTTTCTCATTCAACCAACCTAGCAGTTGAATTTCTTGAATAAAAACATATCAGTATAACGCATACCCTAATGTCCTGATCTTGATATGTGTGACTTTTGGCTAATTTGTAATCTGAAACAAAATTTATTTGGCCGTCATTTTCATTCTAAAGAGGTTAAGTGACGGAGCTATAAAAGAGATATTTCGTCGTTTCCAAGGAATGAATAGTTTAAAGTATTTAATATTTGGAAAATTTACCTACAAATGTGCAATGATGTTGGAGGAAACTACTTTGAACATACCTAAGATTTAGTAAGTGTACCTTGTGCCAGTTACCTGAATCTCAAAAACTTCAGAATGACACTCGTACTTCCCTATTGAAAAAGATAAAGATCCTTCTCATAATCTCTCAGAATCAATATTACAGAACTTTAAAATAACTAATAATTTTCAGGTTTTCAGTCGCGCTCTTCTAACATTTACTGCTAAACACTATTATTTACTTTCATTCGACAAGATTTTAACTGCAATTTTCACGTATTCAAAAATAAAGTGTTTTGTCTTCATATTGTTTATAATAATAAAAATGTTTGTTACTTAAAACCAGCATTACCAAGACTAAGAAGATTGAGAAAGATATTTAATTATGGCAAAGCATTCGAGGACTAATGGGAGGGATGGCTTCGTGGACGACTTTCTAAGGAAAACTGGCTCGTAGCCACGTTACACATGGGGAAACCACGAAAACGCCCAAGCAGCTATCCCGTTTGCCGGGATTAAAACCCCGGACCGAACTACCAGTTTTCAGCGGCTTTACTGCTCGGCCTATGATGGACCCGAATTTAGAATGATGTTAAATTCAATTTAACTAAAAAAAGTGAAGGGAAATCTGAAATGTTACAGATTTTTAAGGTTGGAAAATGCCCTTTATTATGAAGCGACGAATTCTACATTCAAAATCGAAACAATTATGTTTTACGTGCTTTATCTAGATGGATAGCTTCAAAGTAATTTAAGAATTGATTTCTTGCTTTTGGTTCATTTACCTTAAACACAAAGAGTTTTCCTTTTATTCCTTGCGAAAATATTGATTAAGATCATTATCTGCTAGCATAATTTCTGATTCAACTTGCAATAGTACAAAATCCAATCAAATTTATGCATATTTAAAACGAACTAACAAACAGTTGAAATAAACAAATTTTTTTCTATTAAAAAGTTTCCGCTATAAATTAGTTAATGATATACTAGAAAGCCCGGTGGGCATACGAAATGACCACTGTTCTAGATATTATAAATTGAAGATTATAAATTGATTATAAACAGATGATTGCTAATGCACACAAATGTTCCCGTTACCCCTGACACGCTCAATTTGCGTTCAGCTGAAAATTCAGTTTAAAATACAATGTCGGAATAAAATCGGGCAAAATTTAAAACTCTTTACGTGAAAGGATATTTAGCATAGGAGTTTGAGTAAACCTACCTGATGAGATGTACTAAGCACAACTCTTTAGTCGCTTTCGTCTCCTTTAATTTCTCACTTTTTGCAAGTTTCTAGGTAATTTATATGTAAATATAGTTACATGTATAATAAGCAACAACTGTATGAATTAAAAGTAATTAAATGTTCTTAAATACCATGATAATTTAATTAAAACAATCATAACTGCATGTATGGTATCAGTATATATGGACTATTTGAATGCCGTGACAACTTCACCTCATTGGCTAGTACAGTTACGCAAGCAACCAATAAATTATCGGCGACAAACAGACACTTAAGCCGCATATAATAAAGATAATGCTTGCATTTGTATGCTATATGAAATTTTTATAATGTGGCGTTATTTGTACATAGAATATCTGCGATGTCATATAAGTACAGGTACTGTAGAGACATTAGGTATTTTTTGGAAGCAGGAGTGATGAAAAATGAGCAACGCCTTCGCCGGGAATTGAACCGCGGTCCTCTGGAATAGGCGCCCAGCCTGCAGACGACCACACCCCGAAGGCATGCCAAGAAGGCTGGAGAAATACCTCACAGTACGGCTATTATTATAACACAAACTACTGATGCACTGTTTATAAATAGAGGTAATTACTGATCACACGAAAATAGATTGTATCTTTAGCAGAGGAATTTATTATCCGGACGCTATAAAGCTAAATATTTTATCAAAAATAAATACGTGTTGAAAAATTAGTTATTAAGCAAGGTGTTGGCAGATTATTTTGCCAATGATCTTAAATTGATGTCACTCATTAAAAAGAAACATACTATTAGAATAATTTTAGAACATTTTCCTTCATAATTTTATAACATTTATACAAGTCGTAAGAATAAGCAGGCGTGTAATTAAATATTGCATTACTTAACCATCTGATATCTTGAAGCAAAAATGCAAGAAATTAAAATTTTTTACGATCCCATTACGAATTATGTTACAATTAGTATACTAATAATAAAAGTATTTCAGAGAGCAAAGCGAGAGCAAGAGACTGGCTGCATATCAAAATTGTATAATTTAAATCAATTTCATTCTGAATTGGTTCACTTAAAGATTGAACCAATTGAACCACTGGACACTTAAAGAATGTTTTCAACGAAAATTTTTTTTTATGAATACTGCGAACGTATCTGTTTCCAGGAAACATTTTTCAGTTGTAGCATATAAAATCCGTTATAAGCTGTAAGGATAGTTTAAGGCAGTAGTCAGAAACTGGCGAGCCCCGAAATAAATTTCATGCGGCTCGCGAGTCTTTTTCCCGCAAATAAATTAGCAATTTTACGAAAAGAACGTAAAGAAAGGTTTAAGATTGGAATGATTTAGAGACTGGTTTTATATTATAAGATATTTCTCCCACTTCCCTAGCGTGCCTTCGTGGTGTAACGGTAGCACGCTGAGCCGGTATTCCAGAGGTCCGTGGTTCGATTACCGGCGAAGGCGGTTGTATATTTTTCATCTTTTCTGCTTCCATTTAACCTAATGACTCTACAATATTACTTTCATTAGCATTAAAAGGAACCTCAGTAGCCCAGAAAACCACTCAGGTGACGACTGGTCGCACTCCCCCTGCACCTTTAACGGGTCTAAGACTTTTCGCCTCCGCCATTTCACCGTGGCCGTGTCGCCGTTGGAAAGTTTCGACGTCCGGTAAGACACATTTATCGTTACATGACTGTATTTTATCTTTACTGTATTTTTTTTATACTTAATAAAGGTTGCTTTTAATGGATATAGTTATTTACAAGTATGAGATATAAAGAAATTACGCATAGTTAGTTAGAAAATTATGTCAGTATCAAGTATTGGGGCTAAACTTCTGATACAACAGAAGTTATATTATCGATTTTAGAATTATGCAGGTACAATATTTACATAATTCGTCAAAATTTCTTGAAATTTCAATCGATTAGTTCATAGAAACGAATCATGCAAGAAGGAAATTCACATTTTTATGATATCTCAATGAAAAACGGATTTTTTTAAAAATCTTGTCAGCACCTTGTAAGGATTATGTTAATTTTATTAACAATTAAATTTTAAGTTAAAGTTCCTTTCCTGTCAAATTCTTAACTTCAGCTTACTACTTCCGGCCAGAACGTAGTTTTTGGAATCTTTAAATATAAGATTTTCAAATTCTCAGTTACTGTAGAAAGTGACGAATCTTAAGAAGTAATTAGCGAATAATCGCTTAAGTTCGTGTGATAAGAAACAACAAGATGGAAGGGTAACTAACTCTTTATTATTCCAATAAGATTTAACAAAACTCCGTCTTGGAGTGTACAATCAAAGCCGACACTTGGGCTTAAACTTAACAGACTAAGAATTAAACTAAAACTAAGATTAACTAAAGAAATATAGCCGAAGCTATGAAGATCTAATCGAGTTGGCCCCTTAACTTTATTTGACTACGAAGCTTAACAAGGGCCTGAGTACGGCCGAGCGTAATAACAGCTTTGAGAGAGAGCGCCCAAAAGGCAGAGGCGCGTAAATCAGAAACTCTGATTCTCTCTCACTCTGTAAGTAACTTCGCGGTTTAAATACTGCTCCTCCTCATTAATATTCAGAAAGATTCCAAAACTACGTTCTGGTCGGAAGTAGTAAGTTGACGTTAAGAATTTGACAGGAAAGGAACTTAAAATTTAACTGTTAATAAAATTAACATAATCCTTACAACCTTACTTAAATTAATAAGTCGTGCGTAACAGTGTATTTGTATAAAACAGCACACAAAAACATTTTATATATTATTTTATATAAATTTTTTATTAAATGATTAAAATAAACAGAGTTATTAAATTAAATCAACTTAATATAAAACGACAAGATATAATACAGTCGCGTAAAAAAAAAAAAAAAATTGTCTTGACGGCGAAACGGCCACGTCGATTAGTCCCATTCCCTTTTCAACGTTGTTTTCTGGACCCACAAATCATGCATTCCACCACCTGAAGCGCCAGTCCAGACACCAAATTGATGGCAGCCGGCTTAATTTTCTTATCTAACTTAGTAAGGCCCTCTCTTTGGCTACATACGCAACTTCATAATCAATATCTCTGCCTGTATCCTTAGAAAGTCTATAAATGGAGCTAATTTATTAAAACTGTGGAGTAAGTCTTATTTATTGATTAACATTTTCTCGCACTTGTCAAAACTTAAATAACCTTAGTTACGAATTTTTGCTGTAACAATAATCACTTTGTTAGAGAATAAATTTATATGTGAACAGCTTTTTGCCTGCAGTTAAGAAATAATAAATCTAAGAAAAAGAACCTCATTGACCGATGAGCATCTTTAACTCTTGATGAGGATAATTTCTATTATTTTTTTTCCTATTTCACAAACTTCCTCAAAATCGGAACTGCCTCAGCTCTTCTAATTGAAAGTTATAGTAAGAAAAAAAAATATTATAATTAATCACATATATGTATATATGTACTTTTTCTATATGCATAAAAAATAATACTGAAAGAGAGAATTTAGGTTGTCATTATTACTTCCTTGTACGAAGCACTATTGTAGTATTGTAATCACAAGAAATTCCGGGTATCATATTTCAACGAAAATATCCATTTTGACGGCTATCGAATGAAATTTAACAATGTTTTTGCATGACATCTGTACGTACAGACAGAATAAAGGACTCATTTTCTCAAAACGAATTATAAATCTGATTTAAAATGCATTTAAAGAGATTTTTTCATGGCGTCTGTAGGTACGTTAATTATGTATGTATGTATCTCGCATAACTCAAAAACGAGTAAACTCAGAACATTGAAATTCTGCCTATAGGACTGCTATATCATATAGTTATACACCTCCCGTTTTGGTTGCAATCGGCAGCACCAAAAGTATATATATATATATATACCCCCTTTGTTACTCGGCTCTGGCAGCTCAGTTTTTTTACTGTTATATGTTGGTAATTTGTGTATTTTCTGCTTTAAAAATAACTGAATTATGTTATTTATATTTTCCGGTTAAGGGTTTATGCCTTTAGTTAATGTGCATGAAATAGTTGTAGAATTATCAACAATTTAAAAGTTGTTTAAGTGCTGCTAAGCCTAATTTTTTTACGATAGCGGCCTTATTTGTTTACATTTGAAACTTAGCAAAATATTGAATAAAGTCTTTCTGCACCTTCAGTGTCTTTTTCCTGAGGGGGACGAAAAGTAAACCTTCAGTTTTGAGCACCGATAAATTTGCCTTTTTGCCTACTGGTCGTGCTTGGTTTTGCGTAGAAACCGTAATTTTAATTGTAATAATTGATTCTTGAATTGTTTTAATTGTATTTGGTGTTTATGTTTTTCTATATCTTTCAGTTTTTAATGAAGATATTTTTAGTTTTTATGTATTTTTACCTTATCGCGAAGTGAGAACTGGATTCATTTAATGAGAAATCTATCTCTAATGAAATTCCAGGAAGTAAGTTTAAGTGAAATGCAGGAAAAAATGCGTATAATTTAATATTCCGTATAAGGAAGTCATGTGGTGTACACATCAGATTTTTATTTTTTAAGTTTTGCTGAAACTGAAAAGTTTTCGTGATTTGCTTACGTTTAAGTAAGTAAGTTATTTAGTGGTTTATTCAACATATTAGAATTAATTGAAATAAATTGCAGCCTGAAAATTTGATATTTAACGGGCAGTATGTTATGAATTACAAAGTATAACCATGAGAAATTTCTTACTGGTACCAGGTTTTAAAATTTCAGAGAAAAAATGAATATAAATCGAAATTTTTTCCTTTGGATCATTATTATTACTGTTCATATCTTTTTATAAATATTTACTAAATATAACGTAAAATTCAGTTAAAAAAATTTCGTTTTGTTATAAAAACTTCATTTGGGGGGGGGGGGAGGATTTGTCTCGTTAGATGCTTTCATATCGAGTATTCGGCCCCCATACAGTTTGAGACCAATCATTCAAGGTACTGCTGATATCGAGCTGAAGCAATGTTTTGCTTTATTGAAAAGCCAATAATGCTCCCCGCATCATCTTACGTAGGAGTCTCTTTTCCGGATCAGATAATGCTTAAAGCAACTGAAATGAAGGACGAATCAATCAATGACATTGTTTACGATTTCTTGCAGAAAACTTCAATTTATCTTGTTATTTAAGCAAAAGTCTTCAGGGATGAGCAAGGATGGATAATTCAAACATTCATTCTAAAAGTTGGTATTTTTCAGATGAGGTTTACGATCATTCATATCATATTTTGATAGATATAACGTGCATAACATCAGAATCTGTAATGCACTCCAAGTAAATATAGCACATTTTTAAACAAAACATTTTGGAAATATTTGTAAATATTTAAATTCTTTTTATTACATTATTATTTTCCAGTATTTTTGTAATATTGTTCATTGTTTTATTTATTTATTTATTTATGGCCATTTGGTTTTCTATATATGTGGTTGTTTCATCTAAGTCTAAGTTTTAACTTCCTTGTACGAAGTAAAAAGGAAGTATTGTAATCGCGAAAAGTTTCACGCAGCATATTTCAAAGAAAATATCCATTTTGACCTCTATCGAATGCAATTTAACGATGTTTTTGCGCGATATCTGTACGTAAAGACAGAATAAAAGACTCTTTTCCTCCAAAAAAAAATTATAAAACTGCTTTAAAATGAATTCTAAAGATAATTTTTCGTAGCGTCTGTACGAACGTACGTACGTACGTATCTCGCATCAAAAACGAATAGCCTCAGAACGTTGAAATTTTGTATATAGGACTGCTATAACATGTAGATGTGCACCTCGTATTTTGGTTGCAATCGGCCGGAACAAACGTATATAAATATATTTATATATACATCCACACTGTTACCCGGCTCAGTGATCTCAGTTTCTTTACTCTTATATGTTTGTAAATTGTACATATTTTGCTTTAAAAATGATTGAATTATGTTGTTTTTATCTTCCGGTTAAGGTTTTTATGCCTTTAGTAAATCTCTATGAAATATGTTTAGAATTATCAACAATTTTAAAGTTGTTTAAGTGCCTCTACGCCTAATCCTTTTCTTGATGGCGGCCACTGTTTGTTTACATTTGAAACAGCAAACTAGTGGATTTGTTGCCAACCTAGAGAAACGTAGCTTCGCAAAAATAAAGATAACACTTTCATTTATTATTGCCAATTAAATCATGCTTAATCCTTTCTGGAATTTTTTCGAGGAAATAAGTGTTTAAGATTTATTTCGTAATTTTTAATACAGATATTTTGAGTTTTTATGTATTTTTGCCTTCTCGCGAAGTGAGAACTTAATTAATTGAATGAGAAATACTCAATCGTCTGTAAAAAACTCTTTCTTTTTTATTTTGTTTGCTTAATTTCTTTTATACATCATTCTGGCTTTATTATAGTATTTGAATAGAACATGTGGCAACGATTAGATAATTCTATTCTTTAAATGATATAAATTTTGTTCATTATGAGTTATAATATGAACGAAATATAATACTGTTAAGCGAATCTAGCGCCATAGTTTCGCTATGGTAAACAAATACTAGAGTGAATTTTAAAGAATGCATTTATTCTATTGTGGTTTATGCGCTGTCGGCGAAGTAGATTTAATTCAATCCAATAAGTTTAAATGAAATGCAAGAAAAAATGTGTATAATTTAATATTCCGTACAAGGAAGTCATGTGGTGTACACATCAGATTTTTTAATCTTCAGTACAACAGAATTTGAATTGCAAAAATAGCTCAATTAGAATGCGAGATATAGGTAAATATGCACTTCACAGGCCTTAGCGACTAATTTTACCCGATGCTTACATAAGCCTGTGCTTCATCACACCCGTGCCTCTCTAATCCTATATAAATACGGTGCCGAGAGCTAGGAATTAATTTTAAGGCTTGGCATTTTGAAGGAACTCAGTTTTGAAATGTAATCAACTACAACTCTATACGTTTAATTTTGTATTTCATAAGACAGTATTGTAATGATAATTGTATCCGATTTCATCTTACTGAATTTATTAAGAAACTTTACAGGCGCACATCAGTGGGTGTCACACGTTACAAAAGCTAACTCGGCGGCATAGGTTCTTCGCTACATCGACAGCGCTTTAGTGTGATTTCTATCATAAATGCCAAAGTCTTAGGGCAAGATTTTCAAAAGCGTGTGTTAAGTATTATTTATGAGCAAGTTCACTGCACCATGCGTTCAAAGTCATATGTCAAAAGGAGTTGGGTTTTAACCAACTCTCAGATTTGAAAAAGAGTTGCGATTTAGTATTTTTTATGTCAGTGATTTTAGTAACTGTCGATATTTCTTGTGCGTTAAGGTGGAATTTCTTATTATTCGTATTCTCTTTCTCAGAGCTATATATTATATTGTGTGTCGTGAAGTTTTATAATAATTTACCACTTTCTTCCTGCTTATTTGGAGTGATTATTTTAAAGAGATATCAAGGAATCGTAGCCTGCAGCAATATTTAAGAAATAAATATTGATGAAGTGAATATTAAGAAATAAATATTGATTGATTATATTATTTTAAGAGAAATATTTCTCTAATTTGGGATAGTATACAAGCACATTTTACAAATTCATTTTTTAATGCTGAAAATAACTTGAAAGATAATATTCTATCTCAAGATTAACACACAATTGGTTTTAAAAATCATGATGCTTTCTGTTCTTTGACAGCTTTTATTCATCATCTTTTCCTTGTAAAATACTTTACTTTACTTTTCATCTAGTGATTTAGAAACCATTTCTAGCGTTTTCAGATCACTAAAGAAACTAACAAAATAAATTATTATACTAAATGCTATATGAAATAAATTTTTTATAGAAAAGTATATAAAAAGTATATTTTTTGATTAATATAAGAATTCATCACTGGCAAGATAAAGAATAATTTATCTACTGACAGGGAAAAAAAAATACTCATGTAAAAAGTTTTTTTTTTTGCAGGTGAAATCGCTAGAGTTTATTCTGCAGCATTCGTTTGGAGTTTATTACTTCATGATTACCAATTATTCGTTGGTTAAAGTTTTACATTTTCATATATAATTTTTTTATTATATTGCTTTCTTCTTTGCATGGTTTATTTTCCTCATACTGAGTATATTCAGGCGGGATTTGATGATTCGGTCCCCTAAATCCCAGTCACCCTATAAAAGAGGGGAGGAAAGAAGGTATTTTCTCTATGTCGTTCTCCATGTCGTTCGAATTCCGGCGAGGGCATTACGGATTTCATCAGTTTCCTGATATCGAAAAATTTCTAAACGCCTCTAAAAACTATTAGATTTTATATGCCTGATAAAACTGAAGTGAATCATGGTAAGAAATGAAATTCAAAAACTTTTTTTTTGTTACCTTAAATTGGGTCATCATCAGGAGTCTGAAGCTGCTGGAAACCCTTATACAGAAATTGTGACAGAAAAATTACTCAGCAGTTTATATTCTATTTTGTTAGGAGATTTCATTTTAGATGATGAAGGGCTGTTTGCGTTCACATAATCCTGATGAAAAAGAGACATTGCTAAAGCAAGTCTACTACAGATAGTACAGAAAATCACTGTCATGTCTGATCATTGGCCAAATGGTTGAGAAAGCTGAAACACCTGGAAGTCGATTCGGATTTGATTCCAGGAGAATGGGCTGATAGCGTGATTGGTTTAAGTTAATGTTTTATCTGGTACACTAACACTACCCAATTTCTCCAAGAAAATCTTCCACGCAGTTATCCATCCGTTAAGCAGATAGCCATAGTATCCTTTGCCATATTAAAATGACCTAATTTAAGCTAATCCCTAAAAACTGATGTTAAATAGGCATTATTCAAGAGGTATTCTGGCTTTTAAGAGCAACTGAAAACATAAGCACCTCATGAACTAACGAAAGAGCAGAAATTGTCCTAATATGTTTTCTTTTGGTGAACGAATATCAGCTGTCCAGTGAGTGAAAGTGCTCCAAAATGTAAATCTTATTTGACAGAAAGCGGTGATTATACACGTTGGCTGAGAAGCTGGTACGATACACCTTTTATTCTTTCAGAAATGGTTAGACCATAACAATGGAATGACACTGTGAAGACACTCAGCAAATGCACGTAAAAGCGTGTTTGAGGCATCTTAGCATTGGTCAAGAGACGTGAGGTTTCAAGACACGCTCAGCAACAAGTTGCTAGATAATAAACGAGGTAATTAGGTGACTTAGTACGGATAAATCTTGAAGTTACGCTATGTAATTCTGAAACGCGATGTTTAACTACTTGATCTTTAACAATCACTTGGTACAGCGAGTAAGATCACTTTGTATTTCATAAAACAGAGGGCATTAAACGATAAATCGATTGTTTATCAAGTAGTTAAAGCTTTCATATCCTCCAAGAAAACGGAATTTCAGAGTTGACGGCCACGATCTTAACACGTTAACTGTCAAGCGAGTTTCTAAGAAACTCCTTCAGGCCACGAACGCTCCTATATTAATGCGTCAATTGTTTCCGATCGTAGGCGATTAGAACGTCTACAACGAAACATTTTGGGACATGCATTCAGTTTAAAATCTTTCGTCAAGAACGAAGTATCTGAGAAAGAATGGGAGAGTCAAAAATTATTTCTTTTCAAAATATTTTTACTGTAGTGATAAATCGTTGAAACCTTTTCGTATTAAAATTGTTGCCCCAACTTTTCACAGTGTCTAAAAGAAAAATAAAAGAGCATTTTTCAAGTTAATGGAACCTGTTGCAAAGCTTACAGAATTCGAATAGCAGCAATGAGGAACAGTAGGAATTTTTCAGAAAGATAATTATAAACAAAATTACAGTTTCAGATTCTGATTCGAGTACTGATAAATTCAGTGGTAATAAATGTGGTGTTTATCATATTTTTCAGGGATTGGTTATTTAGGAAGAAAGCACAATTCAGTTTAGTGAACAGAATGAATTTAGCTGTTTGAAAAAAAAAATAGTTTCTTTGTTTCAACAATTATTTTTTTCAAATACCTACTTTACCTTGTAAATATTCAAAGATCTGTCACCCGAATACGGATGACGTCACTTGATCAGAATTTTTGCCATTGCTCGAATACGAATGACGTGGCCCGATCAGAATTTTTGCCATCGTCCGAATACAGATGACGCGGCCCAATCAGAATTTTTGCCATCACCCAAATATGGGTAACGCGGCAGTCAAAGTGTTAAAGCTGTTTGTTGAAGCGCATTCTTGACGAAAACGTTAAAAAATCATACCACTTTTGTTCAAATCGCTGGCGAAATTAACAGGATTTAACTTAAAAAGAACAACAATAACAACAACAACAACAACAACAAAAAAAAAAAAAAAAAAAAAAAAAAAAAAGAAGCAGGAAATGCGAATTTATTTAGTGAAATTTTATCCCAATGTTTAAAACTTAATATTTCTTTATCGCGTGGGTTTTTATTTTTATTTAAGCCTTTTGGTGTATCAGTTCTAAATTAAAGATAAAAAATCTGATGTGTACACCACATGACTTCCTTGTACGGAATATTAAATTATACGTATTTTGTCTTGCATTTCGTTTAAACTTATTGGATTGAATTAAAACTACTTCTCCGACAGCGCATAAACCACATTAGAATAAGTGCAATCTTTAAAATTCACTCTATTTGTTTACCATAGCGACACTCTGGCGCTAGGTTCACTTAACAATATTATATTTCGTTTATATTATAACTCAGAATGCGCAAAATTTATATCATTTAAAGAATTATCTAATCGTTGCCACATGTTCTATTCAAATACTATAATAAAGCTAGAACGATGTATAAAAGAAATTAAGCAAACAAAACAAAAAAGAAAGAGTTTTTCACAGACGATTCAGTATTTCTCATTCAATCAGTTCTCACTTCGCGACAAGGCAAAAATATATAAAAACTCAAAATATCTGTATTAAAAATTACGAAGTAAATCTTAAACACTTATTTCCTCGAAAAAATTCCGGAAAAGATTAAGCATGGTTTAATTCGCAATAATAAATGAAGGCGTTACCTTTGTTATTGCGAAGCTTAGTCTCTCTAGATTGGCAACAAATCTACAATTCTGCTGTTTCAAATGTAAACAAAATGTCCACCATGTTATTTAAAACTTAACCGCAATTAAAGAGCTTTTAAATTGTTGATAATTGTACAAATATTGCATACAGATTTACTAAAGGCATAAAACCCTTAACCGGAAGATAAAAATAACATAATTCAATTATTTTTAAAGCAAAAAATGTACAATTTACAAACATATAAGAGTAAAGAAATTGAGATCACTGAGCCGTTAAACAGAGTGGATATATTTATATATATATTTATATACGTTTGGCGCGGCCGATTGAAACCAAAATACAAGGTGCACATCTACATGTTATAGTAGTCTTATATACGAAATTTAAACCTTCTGAGGCTACTCGTTTTTGAGTTATGCGAGATACGTACGTACGCACGTACGTACATACGTTCGTACAGACGCCCCGAAAAATTCTCTTCAGAATTCATTTTAAAGTAGTTTTTTAGTTTTTTTGGAGGAAAAGAGTCTTTTATTCTGTACCTTACGTACAGATATCACGCAAAAACATCGTTAAATTGCATTGGAAAGCAGTCAAAATGGATATTTTCGTTGAAATATGGTGTCTGAAACTTTTCGCGATTACAATGCTTCCTTTTTACTTCGTACAAGGAAGTAAAAATGAATATTGGACCCATTCAGAATACCAGGTACATATACTTTTATTCAACGAAATTCAGATAGTGAAGGGAAATTTAGATGTTCCCAATAGTGATTCAAACTGCCAGATTTCCTTAAAGCTCTCAAATTTTCAATCTCAATTCCTTTTATTTACATATTAAAATATTAAGGACTTAAATAAGAGTAATAAGGAGTCAATAATAATAATGAACAACTTTGATAACACGCGGAGCTTAATTTTCCTAAAATTATCCATGGAAATATTTCGGCACTAAATGGATACAAAAATATAAGAAATAAACTGATGACTAACGTAAGAGATTTAGCCGAAGCTAACACAACTTCTAAATTAGTTAGTCCGTAATATTAACTTAGTTAGCGAAGCTATCAAGGGCCCGTAGTATGGCCGAACGTATTAAAAACTTAAAGAGACGTAGCCCAAAGGTAAACGCGCGCTATTCAGGAAATCCGATTCTCTCTCTCGAAGTCAGTGGAGCTTCGACTTAAATACTCTCTAGTTCTCATTTGCATTTAGCGCCATTCTAAAAACTCATTCTGGTAAGGAATTGTAACTAAAGCTAGAAGAGATAGGACAGGCAAATAAACTTAAAGTAGTTACAAACTTAGGATATACTTCACAAGTGATAAAGATAATTAAAATGCCTTCGCTTGCAAATCAGGAAGAATTTGAAACGGTAATTATTCAACCACGAAACTGCTGACTATCAAACTATTGTATTACTGCGTTGAATAGAAAAAGGAATTTTCCGTTTATAAATTATTTATTGCGGATATTAGAGTAATTACAAAATTCATTTCATCGCAGTCCATATCTATCTGTATGTGTTCACGTTTCTTTTGACAAGCACAAGAAATGCATTTATTCTGACAGATGAGCAGAAAATCATGCACCGGTGACTGAATCTCGTTATTATCTGCCGCTGTATCCTTCTCCTTCAGGCCTAGGGCCCACCAGCAGCAGAGCGGTAAAGTCGCTGAACACTGGTAGTTCGGTCCGAGGTTCGAATCCCGTGAACGAGTTGGCTGCATGGGTGTTTTCCTGGTTTCCCCCATGTGTAACGTGTATACGAGCCAGTTTCCCTTAAAAAGTTCTCGACGAAGGCATCCCTCCGCTTAGGCAGATAGCCTTCGAGGCTTTGCCGTATTTAAATAACCTAACCTAACCTTCAGGCCTAGAGAAAGTGCTGCATTATCAACTTGGTACCCGGCGGTGATCTTTTAAGTAAGCATCGACTCATCTTTTTTTTTTTTCATTTCATAATTCAGATACTTATGTGTTTCAATTTTGCATACATTTTCCTAAATTTTAGCTCGTCATAAATAATGTGATGGGCAGATCTAATATTAATGTTCAATAGCGGAGATACCTTCTTCATTGTGATAATCCCGTTTACCCATAGCATGTTCTTTGCAGCACAATGACCACTCTTTAATAGTAGATCTGGCACTTTTTATAAATATTTTGGTTTCTAGTACCTTTGTATAAGGTCTAGTCCAATAGAAGATTCTAACGAGTGGAGCCCAATAGTATCACGTTGAGTCCAATAGATGATACTATTTAACTAGCCAAATGAATTTAAAGTGCTCTTAATTAGCGCTCCTTTCTAATCTGCCAATGCGGTAGAAATAAATTTAGATAAGTATTCTTGAATACTATTTTCGACTACAAATTTCATGAGAGGAAATATCAAAATAAAAATGCTATCTGAAATATTTTGTTACTTACAACACTAATTAAAATGGTATACCCAGCCAAAAATGTTACGATTCTTAGATGTAGAAATGTGTCTTTAGGGAGTTGAGAGATTTCTACATCTAAGAATCGTAACATTTGAGTTGTTGAGAGTGGAAGTTCTTCGGAAATAATAGCGAATAATACTGAAATTTTAAAATCAAACATTGGTGGATTAGTTATCCACGTATGTTAAGTTCTTAATCAAGTTTTCAAATGAATAAATTTCAGAGATTATGCATTAAAATTTCTTTGGGACTTCAGAAGCACTGAAAATAGCCATTTAGTTCACCCTTTTAGATCGGGCGCCACTGTAGAGACATTAGGTATTTTTTGGAAGCAGGAGAGATGAAAAATGAACAACGCCTTCTCCTGGAATTGAACCACGAACATCTGGAATACGCGCCTAGCGTATTCCAGATGTCCACCACACTATGACCACCACACTATGAAGGCATGCTAAGAAAATGGGAGAAATACCTTTTAAGGCAAATAGCTCTAGTGTGCTTTACCATAAGAAAATTAATTCAAACTCTTTCTTACGTAGTCTTTGGCTGCGTAGTAGTGTGTTTAATAGCTCAAAGGATAGTTTAATAGTCTCAGATGCTGATAATAGTCTCAGTACGTGACCACTGTTCTCAGAGTTGGTGCATTAGATCATCGACTGCACTTATCTAACAGAATAATATACTTAACAGAGGGTGCAGCAAAACTTAGAATATATTATAAGGCATTCCTCTCGCTTTCTTAGCAAGATTTTTTGGTCTATGGAATAAAATTTGTAAACGAAAAATATCGTATGAGAATTAATATTTTCTAATTTAACAACAGTAGTTAAAGTTTATACTATGTCTGTCTTATTTGTCAGCAACAACTGAAAGAATATTTTTCAATGGGTTTGCAAATTATTTTGAAGAATGATTTTTTAACAATAAATAAGTAAAATTAAAAATAAATATAAAATAAAAATAAAACAAAAATTTTTCACGAGCAAAATTTCTTGAAAATGAATTAATTCAACAAAATCCGTTAAAAATAATAAATAGATATATCCAGCATTTTCCGTGAAAAGGAGAATATACATATGTAAAATAAATAAAATATCTGTAAGCAAATTTCGTATAAAATAAATATCTACATATTAACAAAAAATAAAAGAAAATAAATAACTAAAAATATAAGGTTCATAGATGACCCTAGTGAAATGACCTAGTGAAATGATTGATTTTGTTTTCTTTTCATATTTGACAGACATTTTTAATTTAGCAATTTTATGTTGTGTTTATTTATAAGATAACATCGTAAAATACTCTAGAGGGAGTAAAATAAAACCAAGTAATATATTTATACTTTTTTTTCTCAAATCTAGTATCTCTTTTATGTGTAAATAGTAAGAAATAATTTTTGCTGAGTAGTCATCTTGTTCTACGGCCTTCTTTCGGTAGGGTCGAGCGGTAAAACTGCTGAGTACGGGTAGTTCGACCCAGGTTTATATTCCTGTGAGTGATATCGCTGCATAGCATTTATGTGGTTTTCTCCATGTGTAATGTGAATAGTGGAGATGGTACTGGAGTATTTTATAAGTATTACTCATGGAGAATATATAATCCATTTTATAAGTATTCTCCATGGAGTATTTTATAAGTATTCTCTTATAAAATCCTCCATGGAGGTACTCTCTCCTTAGGCAAATATTCCTTATAAACTTTGTCTTAACTTAAATAAGGCTCACCAGCGGTCGAGCGGTAAAAGTCACTGAAGACTGGTATTCGTTACGAAGTTCAAATCGTGCGAACGGGTTAGCTGCATGGGCGGTTTCGTGGTTTTCCCCCATGTGTAACGTATATACGAGCCAGTTTTCCTTAGAAAGTCCTCCATGAAGGCGTTGCTCCGCTTAGGCAGATAGCCCTCAAGACTTTGCCATAAGCACATAAAACCAAAAACAAACCATAATTCAAATAACGCAAACCAGTCTACATCATTTCATTGATTGGTGCTCTATTGCTAGAGCACCGCCATCTTGTCAAACTGTTTCTCATATTCCTTCACTTGCCGCAGCTGTATTAAAACCCAAAGGCAAAACTAATAATTATTTATCTATAAATATCGAAGTTGAAATTATTAATTATTCTATATATCAAAGTGAAAAAGATATTAGCTGTTGATCTAAATGTTCCCGAAGACTTTTATGCCAGCTGTATAAAAATAGTGTTAATAAAACCGAGCTTCTATATCTAAAATTACACTAAAACATTATGATAAAGAATGCATCGATTTTTAAAATACTACGCCGTTAAAAACAGAATTTACCTTACCTCTTAAAGATAATTTATGTTTTGTTTGTTTGGGCGCCACCGCATATAAAAATTTAAAGCTGTTTATCTCTTTAACGTATCGTTTTAGTCATGAACTAAAATATTTTAAGACGGGAAAGATAGGAATATTTCCTCCGTTTTTATGGATTTTTTTGAAGATAAATTTTACGTCGTATAAACTGTTGACAATAATGAATCTTTGTTCACTCGGCTATCCATAAACAGTGTGAAGCAATTAAAGGCGATATGTAGGAAACAAATTTTAGTCTGAGGTATAACTAGAAACTTTTGAGATAGGCTGCTTTCTAAGTTAAACATAATAGATTCAAGAGTTAAAAATATTTCTAATTATTCTCTCCAGATTTTCATGCAATATTAATTTCCAGCATAAAATATAACTTATACATGAACAGTACGCTTGGCCATTCAGTACCTTTCGATTTTTCAGGTTGAAGATTCTACATCAACACTTCTTTAGCAAATCTGACCTTTAAAGGGGCATGTTTCTCGGGCATTTTCAACTCTTTCATATGTTCCTTCCATAAGCCGAATCGGTAAGATTGTTGAACACTGGTATTACGACTTGGGTATAAATCATGGAGAACGGTTAGTTGCGGGTGCAATTTTGTGATTTTTCTCAAATTTAACAAAGAGGATTAAGTTATAAAAATATTTGTGGCAACATGAACGTTTTGGTTACTAGTTCCCAAAGCAGCTGTATAATGTAGTGAGTTGTAAAAAGTTGGAAGAAGTTGCTTTTAAAATAAATAAAATATCCCAATTCTTGCAACAATTCCATATTCGAAAATCATAAGGGGTTTAAGGTGTTTGAGCCCCCTTAACTCAGTTTTAGAATAACGCATTTTTAGAAAACCAACTCGAAACCTTCGTTTAGATATCTCATTAAAAACAAAGCGTTTCATATCAAAACCTAAGAAGTTTATTGCTGTGTAATAGTTGTAATGATTAGTGAAAAATTACTCTAATAAAGTCTATATGGTTCGATAATTAATGGAAAGTAACTCTGATAAGATAAGTATAATATGAATAGTTAACAGAAAGTAACTGTAAGAAAATCACAGTTAAGTAAAAGATTTTCTTGAATAAAGAAACTCGCATCATTCAAAAAAAAAAAAAAAAAAAAAAAAAAAAGATTTTCATATTCCGCTCAAAGGGGCGTTTGTTTCATTTTCATTTACACATACGTACACGTTCCCCAGAGCTTTTGGGCTAAAAATATTTAAAAACAGCAGATTGTTTGAATTTCCGATAGACAATCTCGCTCACTGCAGATAAAAGTGTTATTCCCTACAGTGTTGCTAAGGCTCGCTTTAAACTCGTTGAGATTTTTAGTCAAAAATTCTTTAACGTTTTACAAAATATGAAATAGACAATAAAACAAATTCCAAATTCGAGCTTCCAGCTGCCCTTGTTCGGGTGGAGGACTACTTTATTCAAAATTTGATGGTCGTTTAAGTATCGTCGTTTTTTCACAGTACCAGAAACATACATACATACATGAAGATTCTTCATTATTTAATTTCCTTAAATATAACCCAGAGCGATAATATTTGTAGGCAACAATTTGAAAAGTGATATAGCCATTTATAGTGATTCGACGCAAAATACCATTTCGAGACTAATAACCCTTCTAGGCTAACTCACTATAGGCTAATAATTATAATTCCGAAAAATAATGAACGAATGTAATTAAAAGCAACGACGTAAATACATGTACCTGTAATAAGCTTAGCATTCAGTTTCTTTCGGAACAACACCAATTTATAAATATTAGAGTAATGTACCTGTAATAAGCTTAGCATTCAGTTTCTTTCGGAACAACACCAATGTATAAAAATTAGAGTAATGTACCTGTAATAAGCTTAGCATTCAGTTTCTTTCGGAACAACACCAATCTATAAAAATTAGAGTAATGTACCTGTAATAAGCTTATCATTCAGTTTCTTTCGGAACAACATTAATGTATAAAAATTAGAGTAATGTACCTGTAATAAGCTTATCATTCAGTTTCTTTCGGAGCAACATCAATGTATAAAAATTAGAGTAATGTACCTGTAATAAGCTTAGCATTCAGTTTCTTTCGGAGCAACATCAATGTATAAAAATTAGAGTAATGTACCTGTAATAAGCTTATCATTCAGTTTCTTTCGGAGCAACATCAATGTATAAAAATTAGAGTAATGTACCTGTAATAAGCTTAGCATTCAGTTTCTTTCGGAACAACACCAATGTATAAAAATTAGAGTAATGTACCTGTAATAAGCTTAGCATTCAGTTTCTTTCGGAGCAACATCAATGTATAAAAATTAGAGTAATGTACCTGTAATAAGCTTATCATTCAGTTTCTTTCGGAGCAACACCAATGTATAAAAATTAGAGTAATGTACCTGTAATAATCTTAGCATTCAGTTTCTTTCGGAACAACATTAATGTATAAAAATTAAAGTAATGTACCTGTAATAAGCTTATCATTCAGTTTCTTTCGGAGCAACATCAATGTATAAAAATTAGAGTAATGTACCTGTAATAAGCTTAGCATTCAGTTTCTTTCGGAACAACACCAATGTATAAAAATTAGAGTAATGTACCTGTAATAAGCTTAGCATTCAGTTTCTTTTGGAACAACACCAATATATAAATATTAGAGTAATGGACCTGTAATAAGCGTAGAATTCAATTTCTTTCGGAACAACACCAATGTATAAAAATTAGAGTAATGTACCTGTAATAAGCTTAGCATTCAGTTTCTTTCGGAACAACACCAATGTATAAAAATTAGAGTAATGTACCTGTAATAAGCTTAGCATTCAGTTTCTTTTGGAACAACACCAATGTATAAATATTAGAGTAATGGACCTGTAATAAGCGTAGAATTCAATTTCTTTCGGAACAACACCAATGTATAAAAATTAGAGTAATGTACCTGTAATAAGCTTAGCATTCAGTTTCTTTTGGAACAACACCAATGTATAAATATTAGAGTAATGTACCTGTAATAAGCGTAGAATTCAATTTCTTTCGGAACAACACCAATGTATAAAAATTAGAGTAATGTACCTGTAATAAGCTTAGCATTCAGTTTCTTTCGGAACAACACCAATGTATAAAAATTAGAGTAATGTACCTGTAATAAGCTTAGCATTCAGTTTCTTTTGGAACAACACCAATGTATAAATATTAGAGTAATGTACCTGTAATAAGCGTAGAATTCAATTTCTTTGGGAACAACACCAATGTATAAAAATTAGAGTAATGTACCTGTAATAAGCTTAGCATTCAGTTTCTTTCGGAACAACACCAATGTATAAAAATTTGAGTACTGTGTAATAGTTAGATACTTTTTCCACCGTAAAAATAAATTTTTCCGATGGCAAATATGTCGCCAATTTGGCGACAGTCTTATAACCCTAAAACTGTGAAGCTTCCCCTTCTCCTCCTTCTCTTTCCAATCCCCATGCAGCTGATGCTGATGTACTTCCTCATTCTCTTCCTCGACAGGATGCTATTACTTCCACCTCCTCCTCCTTCTCAGGCAATTTTTGTCCACCACGGGGATTAGGGGTTATTTTTGCTCACTCCCGGAATGGGAGAGTGTTTTTGACTCTTTGTTTAACCCCCTTTCCCACTCTAGATTAAGCACGCAATCGGGATGAGCTGCGAAGGGTGGGCAGAGAAGTGGATGAATTTCACCAACCTGTCAGATCGCTGGGTGCTGAAGTTCAATTGGGAATGAAAGAAGTGTTGGAGAATTTTTGCAGTTTTTATGACGCTATTTTAAATCAGCCATAAAAGGATTTTTATAACTTGCATTTAAATCAGTTATTTTATGATAAGCTAAATAAAATATTTTTGCTGTAAAATCCTACTGATTTCGTCGGGCTCATCTGGGTTGTATGGGACATAAAATGGGGAATATTTTAAAGCTTTAAATAGGTGATCATGAGCTTTTTTGGTATCAGATTCACTTAACAAATGATATTTTCAGTATTTTGTGAATTTTTGCAATTGAAGAGAGACAGTGTTCTCTGAAATAAAACTTACAACCAGCATCTCTAGTTTGTTGTAACTTTTAGTCTTTTCAGCACTATGATTATTATCTATTTATAACTTAGGATTAAAAGCTTAAAAATCTTAAAATCTTCTCTTCCTCTTCCTCCAATATTAAAAGTACTGCTAGATTGCTTGCATTATTATATTGTGGCAAAGCGAAAATCCACTGCAATCAACCTATTCTGTCTAAGAACTAGACTCAGGTGAAACCATTTTTCACAGCTGTGAACCCTCTGTCACTGGTGAGCTAAGAAGCTTAATTGTAAAATAATTTTAAATTCATATATATAACTAGAATAGAAGAGAAACACGTCAATGTGACAATCAAAATCGCAATAACAATTTTGTATTTAGCGTACATATATTAAAACACTCAATCGATTTCAAAGGCAGCTAAAGGTTCCCCCTCATCAGGAGAACGAAATGACTAGAAAAGGGAAAAAAGAAGAGAGATAAAGCATCGACAAAGGAGTCTCAGAAACACGTGGTCGTTATCAGCAACGCACGTGGTCGTAACCGGATTTTGAATGAGTTACACTGGCCGCCTACTTTTACTGAGCCAGGCTATCTGATCAAGCATAAAACACATACACTAAAACGAAAAAAAAAATCAGCAAAGTCAAAAAATAGGGAGCGAGGGGCAACTGCACCTTCACGCACCAAGTCTGACGAAGTCCATATATAACTATATAGAGTTATTCCTTGCCTTCACGCACCAAGTCCATATATAACTATTTAGAATTATTAGGCATTTTAGAAGCAGGAGTGATGAAAAATGAGCAACGCCTTCACCGAGAATCGAACCGCGGACCTCTGGAATACGCGGTCAGTGTGCAGACCATCACACCACGAAGGCATGCCAAGAAGTTGGGAGAAATACCTTATTATTACTGCAGTATTATATAATTTGAAAGGACTTTTAAAACTCCTATAACATCCAATTTTTTCCAAGTTTCGTTTTTTCCTTTAAATGTTCTATTTATATTACCATTATTAGATTACGCTTAATATTCGGATGATATTTAAATTTAAAAAACTGACCAATTTTAAAACTAAAAGCTCCTGAAAAATTACACTGTTCCAAACTTCAAATCAAAACTTCGTTTTACGTTAAGTTTTGCTAGATTTTTTGAACAAGAGAAAAATGTGCCTTGCAAAAGTTACACGTAGTAGCGTTCCGATGGCTGTATATCCTAAACACCAGTTGTGTTTCATATATATTTTCTTAGGGATCTCTATGAAAGCATCTTTACTCTTTGGGCAGATATTTTAGCGTGCTTCAATATTTCATATTAGCAATTTGCGATTCCTATCAAGGTCTGTAAATAATTTCTTAAATCTTTTTAGAAAACATCATCTTCAATAAAGAAAACCTGTGTACCTGTAATATAATGTATAAATTAGGATTAAGAATTTTTGGATTACCGCCAAGCAGATGAGTCGCTTATTTTAAGTAGTGTATTGTTAAAGCTATAAAATTCCATTTGCCATGGAGAAAAAAAAAAGCCTTTCAAAAAAAAAAAAAAAAATCATATAGGCGGAATTTCACATGGTTGAGAAAAACATATTTTGGTCTCTATCGATTTGAAATAGTTAAAACATTTTATGGTTTCAAAGTGTAAATTTATGCCATTTGAAGAATGAATACTATAACACCTCTTTAAATTCTTGGTTAAAAAGATAAGTGCTTTATTTCAAGATTTTTGATATACTGAGAAAATGAAAGCGTCGCTGCTTGTTTTCTTAAACACGGCAAACGAAACGAGAGTCATCTAAAGTAAATAATATTATATCTGATACATTTTTAAGAGGCCTGCGGAGAAACCTGCTAAAGCAACCATACAATCAGTATGTTTATCAGAATTTGAAACCAGATCGAATTACCAGTGTTCAGAAGTTTTAAGAACTCCCACTTCGAATTACTAATTCAACAGTATTGCCACTGATGGGCAAAAGCACCAGAGAAAGTGATAAGAAAAAGAAAAATTGGCAATAAAGTGCTGTATAGGCGTATACAGTTGTCAGGTGTTATCTTCAAAAGCGATATCGTACTTAGTGATACTTCCCAATGACTATGAACATAAATTTCGAATTGTCTTTTTGAAATTTTCAATAGGCATTATTTTGAAAATTATTGTAATTTCAAACAGCATTAATCTCATTATTAATTTCTTGGATAATTAACCATAAAATAATTAAGCCTTAAAATTTCACGATATAAATCAGAAGTTTTACAACTTTATTCATTTTACTCTGAATTAGAAAAGATTACATGTTGTTTCTTAAGAAGAAACAATAAAAAAACTGACTTTTGAAAAAAAAAGTTTTATATTGCAGAACTAGGATAGAAAATGCTTAGCGTAAATGTAGAAATACAGCATTTCGAGGCTATTTCCTGTTCAAGTTGACGCTGTAACTCGAAATCGAATTCCGTTAAAAGGTTAAGAGGAAATCTATCCTAATTACGTATAAATGGATTGCCCAAAGATGGGTTTGAAGACATGGCAACATAGTTGCACATTGCTATCGTGAGAAAAGAACAGGTCTTAAAACACAGTAGCTCCATCTTCGTTCAAAAATAAAACTTGGGTTGTAAATCTATAGTACGTGGTCTTGATTATATTTGCTCTGTTTTTCCCATTATTGGACATTTAATTTGCAACAACAGTTTGCTGATAAAAGTTCCAGGAAGTTACTTATTTTTATTTCCGTTTGCTTTCAGTCGCGCGGTTGACAACGCAATTAAAGTAAAGCAATTTGCTCGTATATTTTACGGCCATACATTATTCGGAATTTTAGGAACTGGATGTAAATGAAAAATATATCAAGATAATAACGCTTTCTTATCTGGTTTATTTAAGCTATTAAATTAAGTAATAAGACAATGGAAGAAAAATACAGGCCACAAAATTGTTCAACTTGAGCGTGGTGTTTCTCATTAAAGCATAACATATTACAACTTTTGGAATCAAAGTAATGTCGTGGTTTTCTGAATATAAAATTCTCATTTTTATTCAGTTGTTTAGCATATTTATGATTATAAATATTCTTTTATATCCAATCATCTATTTCGCATTTTTGTATTCCAAAGCAACAGGAGTTTAATACCCTGAAAATAGAAAGAAAGAAATTTAAAGAATGAGTGGTTTATTTAATTATGGAAAAGCACTCAGAGCTTTCTGCCTAAACGATGGTTTCGTGGAGGACATTCTATGGAAAACTGGCTCATCTACAGATTACGCATGGAGAATATAAGGAAAACGGCTAAGAGGCCAGCCTTTTCGCCGAGGCTTGAACCCCGGATCGAACCAACTCGGCATCTTGTGGGCTTCGAAGACGATCCGTCTGTTCATGTCGCTCATTGAATGTATCGAAACTAATAGTATATCGTATTTGAGGCAAAAGACAGCATTTATAAGGTAAGGAAAACAAATCTTTCACTTTTGTATCAATTTTACAATTAAATTTAAGGGTTTATGGAGTAGCTAATAAAAATGGATTGAAATACTTCTGTTATCAAATTAATACATTCGTTTTTAGTCTGAACGTTACATCTAATTTTAAAGTAATTTTTTGCTTATTTTGAAACTAATTATGCAGTAAACATTCTTTGAAAATTATATGATATTCAAAAAGAATGATGTTACTCTGAATGTTCCGCATAAATTTTTTTAAAAGACGAAAGCAGTAATTATGAGAAGTGGTTGCCATCGAAATCACCACTATTCGTTAAGAGCACTGCAATACTACAGTGGTTAAAAAATAAGTAGTACTGTAAAGAAAGCGTTTGTTGTTTTCGAATTTTACGAAATTCTGTCACAAAAGTAAAAAGCATTCTTTCGCATTCTTTTAAAGGAAGCTCCGAATCCGTTTTTAATGAACATTCCTTATCATAGGAAAGTATCAACCGTAGATGGAATCAGTTACAAGACCCTGATTCTCTGCATGAAAGAAAAAACATTAATTAACAACGAGTAGTAAATGCGATAGTTGAAAAATTATAGTATCTTCTAAACGCAGTCTTCCAAAGTCGAAATAACTGTAGAATCGTGATCTAGAACTCCCAAAGACAATCGTATAGCATGTTTTTCTAAATAGTTTTTCTTCAAATAAAATCAAATATATATAAAGAGAGACTTGAAAGTAAATGAAAACAGTCTGTTTCAAAAGCCCCCCCCCCACACAGAAAAAAAAAAGAAGAGAAAAGTTTTCAAAAAAAGAAAGAGAAAGAAAATCTTCTTGAGGGGAGAAAATATGGTGTTGGTGTTGGTGTATTTAATTATGGCAAAGCTCACTAGGGCTATCTGCCTAAGGGGAGGAATGCCTTCGTGGAGGACTTTCTAAGGGAAACTGGCTCGTATACACGTTACACATGAGGAAAACCACGAAAACACCCTTGCAGCCAGCCCGTTCGCGGGATTCGAACCTCGGACCGAACTACCAGTGTTCAGCGACTTTACCGCTCGGCCGCTGGGGGAAGAAAATATGTGACGCCGCCTTATTTTTCTTAGATAAAGTAACGCTTCATCTAAATGGTAAAATATTTCGGCACATCTTATGAAAAAGTGTGACACAAAGGTCCTTTTCTTCGTTTGGAAGAGTTCATCATTAAAAGTTCGTCTAACAGCGGCCGAGCGGTAAAATAGCTGGACTCTAGTAGTTAAACCTGGGTTGGGTTCCAGGAGAACGGGCTACCTGCATGGACGTTTTCGTGGTTCTCTCAACTTATAAACATTAAAAAACGAGCCCCTTTCTCTTAGAGGTTGTCCACGAAAGCAGCCCTCTTCTAAGGCAGGTGACCTTCGAGTGCTTTGTCATAATCAAATGAACCAAATAGAAAATGAAAATCCATTAAACTTTCATTGTAAAGGCATTCCTATCTTTCAAAATATAGCCTTCGACTGCTTTTTATTGTAAATAAAATCCATTTCAGTCTCTTAAAGATATTACACTGATAATAAGTGCTTCACATGAAACTTGAATTCCCTTTATTTTCCTGAATCGAAGGTTATAATCTGTAGAAAGAGCCATAAATTTTTCAATACCTTTCAGATTTTATAATAAACATTTGTCATTATAAAATAGAAAGAAAGGAAATTAATTTTTTACTATTCCTATTATTCGTTATGAAGCAACATGCAAACCAGTTACACACGTCTCAAGTATATATACAGAAATATTGATTAAGTATGATTTAGATCTGAAATGGGAATAACATTATAATAATACAAGTGTTACAAATATTTTAGTATGGAAATGTATAAGATATTAAAGAATCAAAAATTTCAATATTAATTGTTTCAGCAACCGCACATATACTTCATACCATAAAATTATTTGTCTTCGCTTTTCAAATGCAATGAAAATACAACTCACCTCTTTCATACCCAAATGTGTAAGATCGATTACTTTGACTGTGAAATTTGTGCGTAGGCCATTTTCATCGAATACAATACGTCCAGTCAGCCCCTGTAACTCCACCTGCCAAATACAGATAAATTAAGTTAGAAACTTTCAACAAACATACGGAAGATGATATTATTGCTTGTAAGGAATTGCAGGTAGCAATTTTTCGCTCATGCTCTGTAAGCTCCAGTCAACATAAAACTCAACCAGTATTACGTGTACTGACTACATCAGTACTATAACATAAAAATCAGTACTATCTAATTACAAGCTTAAAGCGATGGAAAATTGTCAATCAGTTACTGAACAAAGTACAAGAACATCAAAATTAGAATTACCAGTACTACAAAGTAAAAATCAATAGTACCAGTATTACAACATAAAAATTAATACTACATCCGTCGTGCACCAGTAATGCAACAAAAATATCAGTACAATTAATACTACATGATTTAAAAAGCGATGGAAAATTATAAATCATTTTCTGAACAAAGGTGCACAACAAAAAGGTTTATTGAAGGTAAAGCCCCAAATAAGTAAAAATGAATTTCTTACAAAGTTTCTTTAAGATGTAAAATTAAGGGAAAAAACCTCATAAATTGGTGGATTTTAGACAAAACTCTACCTGTTTTGATTGTGACCTGACACCGGACCATCTTCTCTAAGAGAAGGGACAGCGTACATAGGCCAATATATATGGAGAAATAAATGGATAAGCCTGGATAAAATGCTCATAGCACTATTTACAGTGAAGATGATCTTAAAAATGTGAAAGTTAAGATATCAGAATTTTATACTGAAAATGATGTTAAAAATGTGAAAGTTAAGATATCAGAATTTTATACAGAAGATGATGTTAAAAATGTGAAAGTTAAGATATCAGAATTTTATACTGAAGATGATATTAAAAATGTGAAAGTTAAGATATCGGAATTTTATACTGAAGATGATGTTAAAAATGGAAAGTTAAGATATCAGAATTTTATACTGAAGGTGATTTTAAAAATGTGAAAGTTAAGATATCAGAATTTTATACTGAAGATGATGTTAAAAATGTGAAAGTTAAGATATCAGAATTTTATACTGAAGATGATGTTAAAAATGTGAAAGTTAAGATATCAGAATTTTATACTGAAGATGATGTTAAAAATGTGAAAGTTAAGATATCAGAATTTTGAAGGTGTTACAAATAACTGGATTTTTCCAAGAAATATGCTATTATAATTCTGATATCTTACATTTTTTACAAGTTGTGGAGATTAATTTATTTTGACTAATAGTTAACTTTTAGTTAAAGCAATTTCCTTCCATTCTACGTTTCACCCACGCTTTCTTGCCATAATGCTAATCAGTTAGCGCGCGTTTATTCAAATTAAGGGAGAAAGAAGTGCTATTTAAGCGAAGGTTTCGGAAGGTGATTTTAGCATTTTAGCAACTCTTTGAATTCTTCCTCGTATGTAGAACTCTCATCTTCGGACTTCACCATATGTCAGGCCCAGTAGTCGGGATTCTCTGAGGATACTGGTAACAGCAGGAACGAATTATCCTGCTGGAATGCTAGGGAAAAGCACCAAAGTATCAAAGCATCTGTGATTTTAGAGCGTAACATACCTGCTTAAAGGTCATGTTGTTACTTCGACTTTGATTTGATTCGGTGGCTCTGAGTGCTTCTAGCCATTAAGCCTGTTTCCGCTGGCGTCTACGATTCAGAGCCTTCCTGCGCGTTCAAATTATGCTGGTTTAATTACATTTTATTTTAAGTTCAACATTACTTGTTTAAGTTAAGGCAGAATTGTTGGCGTATATAAGCCAAGTTTGTGCAGCTATATGTGATTTGAATAAAGGGTTCTTTACACCCCTCTTCAAACTTTGTGCGTTGCCCTAAGACCTGAGGATAATTTCTCATACAGTCTTTCTAGAGCTCATTAGTTTATGCTATCTAAGAATACGAGACCCTATAGAGTTATTTTCCCCCATTGGTAATAAATGCATTCTTTAATTATTCCAAGCATTAACTACCTTGTATGCTTGGCTGTTTTCTCCATTCAGCCTGCGAAATTCATTATAAGGCTCCAGTGAAGAGGTACGCTTGCCCCATTGCCATTACCTATGCTGGGGTGGCTCAAGGAAGTCTCCTCGCCCCCGCAATCTTTAACCTTTATGTAAATGATATTCCTAAGGCCCCAAATATCGATCTTGCATTATATGCAGACGATACAGCCATCATTTCACAACACTCCAACACCCTCCAGGTAATCTCACAATTGCAGGGTTACCTTTCGACCTTAGAACTCTGGCTCGGTCTGTATAAAATCAAAATTAATGTCGCAAAATGTGCTGCCACTATGTTCATCCGAAGAAACATCCCAAATTTACCTAACTTAATGCTCTTCGGTGAACCCATTCCCTGGGTCTCTTCTTACAAATATCTAGGTGTTTTACTAGACTCAAAATTAACTTGGCAGCCTCACATCCGCAAAATCATAGCGGGTGCGACAGCTGTCAAAACCGCCCTACGCCCCCTCTTAGCTAGTCATAGCGACCTGTCAACTGATAACAAAATCTTGCTCTACAAATCAATGATTAGGCCGGTTCTTACGTATGCGTGTCCCGTATGGGGCCCATGTGCACTAACTAACAGAAAACATGTCCAAATTTTTCAATCTAAAATGCTTCGGCAAATTCTAAAAGCTCCGTGGTTTGTACGGAACGAAGAGATTCATAACGACCTCAAAATTATGCCCATTAATCGCTATATACAGCGACTTTCGGAAAAATTTTTCAAAAATATTCAACGTGTTGCAAATCCTGTGCTTCATATGCTACCCGTATACGATCCTGCTGTTGCTTCTTCCCGAAAAAGACCCAGAGCGGTTCTTAATAGGGAATATTCAGCTCTGCCATTTAAACGGGCTAGATATGAGCACACTGATAGCCACGTGAATAACTACCTCTCGTTCCTTAACCCCCCCCGCCTCTAAAGTTCTTTAATGCACACGGCATTAACTCGAGGAACCTCCTTAACGTTTCTTTAATAAGAAACATCACAGTCAAATAGGACTGATTTAACATACTTTAATCTATCAACTGCAATAAAACTGAAAAAGATTTTCTTAAAACTGAAAAAGATTCTTTAAACTTTAACTTCTCTCTTCCTTTAAAAAGGAACTTTCTTAGACGCTTAACAGCGTCCTTTTGGCTTTTAAAAACCGCATTGAATAGCGGTCAAAAATGAAACTTCTCCCTCCCAGCTGATCACTGACAGAACTACTTTTTCGACCTGTAAACAGGTTCCCCCCTCCCTCCCACCTCGAAGAACGCGCATCGTAATTCCCCTGCGTGTTCTTCATCTGACGTATGCAAA
This sequence comes from Stegodyphus dumicola, assembly GCF_044657685.1. Classification (NCBI taxonomy): domain Eukaryota; kingdom Metazoa; phylum Arthropoda; class Arachnida; order Araneae; family Eresidae; genus Stegodyphus; species Stegodyphus dumicola. The sequence goes on from NC_140778.1 coordinate 114,578,907, forward strand.
GAAAATGATTATCAAGATTCAAGGAAACTTCACCTTTTATTTTTCTAGTGAAAATTTTTCTGGCTGCCCCTATCTAAATTATTCTGGCCCTTTTTCGGCGCAAAATTAAGACCTTCTGAGTTTTTTGCCTTTTTTTGACTCAGTGTGAAGGCACTTACTCCAAGTCATTAGGCTTATCAAAATTTTTACCCTATTGGACAATACCCTCTTTCGGATGATTTAAATTCCTTTGAAGATGTGGAGGTAAAGGCGTAATTGCCTATGAACTCCGTAAATTGCACTTCCTTGATCCTTGATCCTTGCCCCATTGGTTGATAATATGAAGTTCCAACGCGAGATAGTGTTACTTATCCTGCGAATCACAGTATTCTATTTAGTCCCCCCCGAAAAAAAAAGACGATTATTTGGTTTCCTAGCAAGTACATTAGACAATCACAGTTGATTATGCTAACAAGAAGATATATCATATCCACTCTAAATCGATAATTTTTTTGAGTTTTATTTGAAAAACTTTTCTAGTTCAAATTGCATTTTTGGCTAATTACAATAATTGAAGTGTTTGATTATCGCCTGAGACCACAAAGTTCAGATTTTGGGTCCCCTAAGTTTAGATGCTCTTAAATTATCCTATATTTCATCTTAAAACATATTTTCGGTTGTAAAAAACCATCAAAATCTTTTTTTTTTCTTTTTAAGCCCAAAGGGGTGTTAGCCTAGAAGGGCTTTTAGTCTCCAAACGGCATTTTGCTTCGAATCACTATAAACGGATGTATCATTTTTCAAATTTTTTCACTAAATATTATTGCCGTGTATTTTAGTTAAAGAAATTAAATGATGAAGAATCTGCAGGAATGTATGCATGTTTCTTGTACTGTGAAAAAATAGGGATGCCTATAGAGACATCAAATTTTGAATAACGTAGTCCTCCACCCGAATATGGGCATCTGGAAGTCCGAATCTTGAATTTCGAATTTGGCATATTATCTATTTTATATATTTTAAACTTTAGCGAATTTTTCATTAAGAAACTCAACGATTTCAAATCCAGTAATGGCAACACACTTGTACGGAATAAAATATATTTATCTCCAGCGCGCGAGACTGTTTATCGGAAATTCTAAAGATATGGTGTTTTTAAAAATTTTTACTCCAAAGGAGCGTTAGCCAAAATGCTTTCGAAACGTGTATGTATGTGTAAATGGGTGAAAAAAAAACGCCGCTTTGTACGTAAAAAAAAAAAAAAAAAAAAAAAAAAAAACACACACACTTTCAGATTTTTTTTTTTTTTTTTTTGCTTGTTTTTTTGGCCATCAAAAACTTTCGAAGAACCCTGAGAAAAAAAACTGTACCTGATTCTCATGTTACAGTCAGGCTTGACAAGGCGTTGTGCATTTATCTTTCATTTGTGTAATTAGGATATTTAACTCAAACTCCTTCAATTTACAAGCTAAAAATGAAAATATTATTAAACTATTGAAAATATTGTAGTAACCGTGTATAAAGTGAACAAAGATAGCGGAAAATAAATGAGAATTTGAATAAATCTTAAAGAATGCAAGACTAATTGAATAATGTTTAATAGTTACTTTAAGTGTATATTTTTTCATGAAGGTTATATTACATCGTGTAATTTTAATTTAATTAAGTATGAACACATCGCGATACAGCAAAAAAGATAACACTTAATATTTAATTACTTTCCAGAATAATCGCTGATAATTAGTAAATTTGATTTGCATTCATTACACCTTTTAGAGCGATGTTGTATTTTAGGCACGAAGCTTTCAATTGGAGTATTTTTTTTGACTCGTATTCTGATTGAGTTCAGATATAATAACGAGGAAAATTTATTTGATTATTACGTGATAATATTAGATTAGGATTCTGAAATAATAATCAAGAACTGGGTTTTCAGATGAACCAGTGCATTTAATGTCAAAAACATAGAGAAAGTTAAAAATTAGGAAAACATGGTCTAGTCGAAAATATAATGTCGAGGGATAATGATAGTTCTTTTGTGCTGGTTTATAACAATTCAATAAACTGGCAGCATAAGTCTCTAGAAATGATTTTCCCGCAAGACTCAATAGAAGAAGAAATTTCTCTTAGGAAATACTTACCCGAAATCATTCCTTCCGAAGGCAAATCATTCGACGGTGTTGTCAAAATCAGTAGCCTAAACTAATTAAATTTGATTCAACTAATCAAATTTCTATTAGGCCCTGAATGCCAAAAATATTTTTATACTGAAATTAAATCCGCCAATTTTTATGTTGAAATTTGTTCTTATTGGCTTCATTCTCATATATGCCTTGCACATATTCGTTAGAACACAATTATTTACTTCATTTACTTTGCACAAACTGGGAAGTTAAACAGAAAAATAAAATAATTGTTTATTAGTTAAGTAATTTATCTGCTTATTAGCAATGCTCTTTTATGTTCATTTGTAATCTACACAAATACAGAGGCTGTTCGCACATTTTTTAGACGATTTTGGTAAGCGGTAATAAAAACTAGTTTGCTGAAAAAGAATTTATTGTTAGTTAAAGCAAAAGAAGTTATTGTTAGCAAAAGAAGTTATTGTTGGCAAAAGAAGTTATTGCTAGCAAAAGAAGTTACTATGTTTTTAAAAATCAAAATTATCGTCTGTGGTTTGAAAGTTTTGTTTTTATTTAAAATGGCGAATTTAACAAAGCAGTGTTTCGAAGGCTACATTTACGCTCTTCCCGAAGAGAAATATGCATACTCCGTTATCCAAAAACGATGTGAGAGTCATGGTTTTGTGATATCTAAAGCGTCGATAGGTAATATCATCAACAAGAAAGGAAAAAAACGTCAAATTAGAGCCTCAAACGGGACAAAAATTCCAAACAAGTATCCAAGGAAAAAACGGACATCTTCGACTATTGCAAAGGTACGTTGTTTAATGTTAAAAGAAAATCCCGCTAGTTAAAGGACAGTAGCAAAATCATTAAAATGCCCGGTGTTCACTGTAAATAAAATGATAAACGTTGATTTAAATCTTAAGAAAGCGAAAAAACGCAATGTGCATCGTCTTCTTCCAAAGCATATCGCTCAACGCAGGACATGCTGCAGAATTCTATATGAGAAACACTTGTATGTAATTTAGTTTTGTGAATACAATATACATCGTCTAAAAAATGTGTGATCAGCCTCTGTATTTACTTCATTTACTTTGTGTAAAGTTTGAAGTTAAACAGAAAAATGAAATAATTTTTATTAGTTAAGTAATTTATCAGTTTATTACCAATGCTCTTTTAAGTTCATTTTTATTCTAATATTAGATTTTATAGTTTAATTTTAATATCAGTTTATACATTTTTTATAATGTCATTTACAGTTAAAATTGATTAAGTAATTTCAAATACTGAGAAAAGCATGTAACTGCGTAAAATTCATATTTAAATTAAGTTAAAAAAATTCGAAATGTAAATTTAGATACTATTTTACATTTTTAAATATCTATTACTTAAAAGTCTAAAATAATATCTAAATTTATGTTTGTAATCTTATCTAAAAAAGAATGGGATGTTTATGAACTTAGAAAATTTTCGACTGAACTAAAAGCAAATTAGAATTTTTACATTCAATCGAACGATTTCATCTTAAGAAGCAAGACAATAGTAAGTTATACAATTGTAAGCAGCTAATGAAAAAAAAAAATAAAAATTTAATAACTAATTTTGCTATTAAACATAATTTAAATAACTGTTAACTGTATTTAAGTTTGCAGCAGACCACACAAATGTACGAAATTCATATGTGCAGCCCTCTCATTAAGTCACAATCTTCGAGCCGTTAAGAGGTATGAGACGCCATGCTGTGATATTACAGAAGCAATAACATTTTCAGTAATGCCTGCACTTGGCATTACAAAAGCCCAAACTTCCCGACGAGTATAACGAGATTTTAACGATCTGCGCTGTGCCTGCCATCAAAGCCCCTCGATTGCAGGGGACTAACATAACAATGATTCTCCAGCTGCTCCGATATCGTCTGCGATAATAAAGAATCAGAAGAATTAAAATACAACTGAAAAATCAAAAGAGTGTGAGTATTTCAGTCTGCAAAATGTTTCAGGATCGATGTGCAGTGTAATATACAAGCCTTATCTAAACTAATGGTTTTCAACCCTTTCGTCCTATGCATCCATTGGCCCACCAGCGGTAGAGCGGTTAAATCGCTGAACAGTGGTAGTTCCGACCTGGGTTCGATTCGAGGCAAACGGGCTGGCTGCATGGGCGGTTTCGTGGTTTTTCACATGTGCATACGAGTCAGTTCCCCTTAGAAAATCCTCCGCGAAGGCAACCCTTCCCTTGGGCGCTTTGCCATAATCAAATAAACCAAACCAAATCTATGCACTCATATAACCATTACTTGACGATCATTCCTCCACTTCCTTTCTAAAACTTAAAACCATAAACCTATGTTTATTTAAACTTATATTATTTTGATGCGTTTTATAAATTATACAAGAAAAAGTTCAGAAAGTGTTAATAAATACCAAAACTTGAATAAGGGTAGCTTTTTATACTCATCAACTAAAACTAAACTAATCTCAGTGTCGTAACAGCCCTAACGGGCCAATGCCTGCAGTGTCCCGAAATCTGCTTTCTTAACCGTGGGCCCCGGGGTGCGTAAGCATATGCCCTGAACAAGTGGTCAGCTTGTCGCAGAACCCCCCAGTGTTTAGTACCCAAACGAACTTGGTACTCATTTTATCGACCCAAAGAATGGAAATCAGGGGATGAAAGGCTGAGTCGACCTTGCCCAACCCGGGGATCGAACCCCGAACCTGTGGTGCTGCTACGCGATGCGCTAGCGGCTGCGCCACCGGGCCTCACCGGACCAAACCTTGAATAAGGGTAGCTTTTTATACTCATCAACTAACAGAAAGTGTTAATAAGTACCAAAACTTGAATAAGGGTAGCTTTTTACACACATTAACTAAAATTAAATGCTTAACAGATAAATAAAAGGCTGACCACATTGCCCCCCCCTGAAATTATGAAATTTCTCAAAAGGAAAAAATTTTCCCTCCCTTCCCCAAGTTGGGAACCCTTGATCTAAACGGTACCCAGTCAACTACCACTCACTACAATGGTGTCGTGCCACTTGCGCACCAGCACTCCAAGCTCATGTTTTCTTGAAAGTTAAGAAGAATTAAGTCATTACCACAACAGGCATCTTAATACTTCTAAGCCCTTACATGACACAAATCACTTTCAATTTAGCTTAATGTATACTATTTAATAAGTAATATTCCTTAGAAGTTTCGTGTAGTTCATATTTTGAGTCAACATACTATTGTGTACGTGTATGGTGGTCATAGGAGCCGACTGCGATATCAAAGGGCCTGGATTCGAATCCCGGAGAAGGCGCGGTTGTAACTGTTCGTCTCTTCATAGGAGGCAACGGTGGATGCCCATTAGGTGCTCCCATATTAAAATGACCACCACTTCTGACCTTAGGAGTGGCCATTGTCGAATAAACAAATGCCAGCCATTATATTAAAAAAATAATATATTTTTTCAATATATATTGTTACATGTGGAAACAATTACAAGACTAAAATATAAGTTATTATTTGTTTAAGAAATAGTTTTATGAAGATGGTATTAATTAAGTTAAAGCTCATTCTTGGAATGATTTTGGTTCTAAGAGAAAACTCGCACAGAGATTTTCGTTAAAAGACTACATTAACCCTTTTCCTGATTATAAGTTATCAATACTTCAGGCAGTATTAAACGAATAACCCAATTTCAAATTTAGTTAAAGCAAGATGCAATCTTGGATTAGTGTTGGCATTAATAAAAATCTCACACTTAGAGTATTCCTTTAAAACCAATAACAGTAAGCTATAAACAAGCTTAATTTTTACCTTAATTTAAATTTCTCAGACTGTTTGTCTTATAATTATAAATGTAAGAGACGTTTACTCAAATAGTGGTGGCCAAAACTGTGGACACTTTTGGAAATTTTTATGTTTTTGAATTTTGTATGCTTATAGAAAACGTTACGTTTCACAAAATGCAAACTTGTATATATCATTTTAAAGAGAATTTATTACTGAATTCAATACAAAACACAAAATTCAATTATTTGCAATACAAAAAAAGTTAAACGGTAATAGTTATCGATATACATTAGATAGTGATGATTGCAGTAAGTTATCAGTACTTAGTAGGGTACCCTTTATTTTGGATTACAGCTTCACATCGACGTTTCATTGAGCTGACAAGAATTTTAAGCTCTTCTTTCGTTATTACATGATGCCAGGAAACAATTATAGCCTCAATTAGTTCCCTTTTATTTGATGGGCGCCTCATTCGGACAAGAGTTTTCAAACGGTGCCACGAATTTTCGATAGGATTGAGGTCAGGACTGTTTCCTGGCCATGACAATTTAATGCTCTTTGTACGAAACCACTCTTTCGATATTTTGGCCGTGTGGCAAGGAGAAGAATCCTGCTGAAAAATAAACGAAGCATTGTTGGAAAAGAGATATATGATGGAAGGTTGAAGTTTTGGTTCTAGAATAGTGTCAATGTATTTTCTGGCATTCAGTGTCCCATCGATGAAATGTAGGCGACCAATACCATCTGCTGACATGCATGACCAAATCATAACACTAACTGGATTCTTCACAGTTGCTTGAATGCAGTCAGGATTTAGCTCTTCTCCTATTCTACGTCTTACATATTTTCGCTCATCACTACCGAATAACGATATCTTAGTTTCATCACTCCATATAACTTGTGACCACTGATCATCTGTCCAATTAATGTGTTCTTTTGCCCACTGTAGTCTTTTTTTTTCGTTGCTGAAAATTAAGATAAGGCTTTTTTCGTGGAATTCTACCTCTCAGTCCAACATCTGTTAATCTTCTCCTGATTGTTCTTGAACTGACAGAAACACCAGCATCATTCAGATCACTTCTGATGGCCGCCGATGACATTTTTCTATCTTGGATACATAGTCTTTTTATTCTTCTATGATCAATAGATGTGGTGCACCTTTTTCGGCTTTTTCCTTCTTTGCTTTTTATTGAATTTGTCTCCTGATATCGTAAACAAAACTTTCGGACTCCAGATGTAGTCACTGAACCACCCACCTGTCTTGCAATTTCAGCATAGGAAAGACCACTTTCTCGTAACACAATAATATTACATCTCTTTCTAGGTGTCCAATCTACTCTTTAATTTGATGTCATTGCTTCTTGACTAAATATTAAATTTTTTACAAAAATTCCTACTTGTAATTGCAGTGTATAAGAAACAGGTCCTCCTTCTACAGAACAAAGCAAAATAATTAATTGTTTCAAGTGTAAACATGATGTCAACTTCTACTGGCAGTTACTAACATTTGATTGGTTCTCAGAACAAGAACAGTGATTGGCCAGGAAAGCTAAACATTACAAACCACTTCATAACTGTGTTTTTTATTTATATTAAAGTACATATAACTTTTTTGTATTGCAAATAATTGAATTTTGGGTTTTGTATTGAATTCAGTAATAAATTATCTTTAAAATGATATATATACAAGTTTGCATTTTGTGAAACGTAACATTTTCTATAAGCATACAAAGTTCAAAAACATAAAAATTTCCAAAAGTGTCCACAATTTTGGCCACCACTGTATATTTGCTAATCTAAAGTCATTTTATAAAACTTATGTATGCATGCTCACAGATGATAGGCATTTAAAATAGAAAAAATATGTTTTTGTTTACCTCTCTCATGTGGCTTGAAAGTGCTAATCCGTGGGACCAAGGTTTTTCTGTATCACAGGAGATAGGTTTGAGCTGCAGACGTTGACTTTTGTCCAAAGTGTTCAGCGCTGTCGCGAAAGTCCATACCGCGTCGTAAACAAGCGCCACCTCCGTCTGAAAAATTGCACCATAATCATAAATTCCCTTGTGAAAATAAGCATCCAAAATTCTGTCAAAGATTATAATAATTAAAGTTTTGCGAAGTATGATGTATAAGTGCTGGTGTTAGTTAACTCAATGTATAATTAAATATTTTTAAAGCATATTAATTAAATGCAAAGGGTGCTGAAAATGACATCATTATTAAATAGCGTATTCTTCTTCTCAGCTATAGCAAGTGTCGTGGTTTTTAAAACCGTAAAATTTATTTTAAGTTCAATGCTTTAAGTCAGCAAAATGGAAACTGACATTATAATTAAGGGTTTTCTAAAAATGGCTCTAAAGATAACAATGTAGAATGAGTAAAGAAAAAGGTGGAGAAATAGTTTTCTTTGTTGTCAAATTCAGCTTGTTTTTTTTTATGTCTCGAAACTGACACTGTTACATATAAATAAATATGCGAATTTTAATAGGTTGTGAATAAAAAAAAATGTTTAAAAAATTTCTAAAAGTTGTTAAAAAATAAATTTTGTTAGAAATAAATCAGAAAAAATGTCTGAATTTAATTTAGAATAAATCTAAATATTAGTTTATAAAAAAAAGAAAAACAAATAATGTTAATGAAAAATCGCTATTATTAAATATAAACTAGCTTCAGTTACTATTGCCGTACCAAAATTTCAAGTGCTAACTACAATAAGAGAAATATTCATAAAAAAGAAAATTTGAAAGCTTACAGATTTTATATAACGCCCAAAAGGGCGTTTTTTTTTAATGTGTGTTACCTTTATTTATTAAAAATCATGTTCTTCGCACTTAAATAATAAAATTCAACTTAACAAAAATATCATAAAATAAGTTGAAAAGAGCATAGGTATCTTTAGAATTTCCGATACACAATCTCATGCGCTGCAGATTAAAATGATTTTTTTCGTACTGTGTTACGATTGCTTGCTTTGAAATCTGTGAGGTTTTTTAATTAAAAATTCGTTAAAGTTTTACAAAATTTGAAATCGATAATAAAACAAATTTGAAATTCAAAATTCGGGCTTCCAAGTGCCCATATTCGGTTGGAGGACTACGTTATTCAAAATCTGATGCCTCTGGGTACCGTTATTTTTTCACAATGCAAGAAACATTCATGCGGATTCTCCATTTTTTAGTTTCCATAAATATAATACATGGCGATAATATTTGGTGGCAACAGTTTGAAAAGTGAACCAACGCTGAAAGTTAAACGATGCAAAATGCTGTTTTGAGACTAATAGCCCTTTGGGTCTAACGGCCTTTTGGGCTAAAAAGAATTCCTACTGGGTCTCTTATTTTACAAAATTTCGTTACAGGTGAAAACATCGCGGTGAAAACAAAACAATCGCAGAGGGTTGTCATACAAAACATCGCGGGAAACAAGCGAGGAAGGAAAAAGCATCGCAGTTCTAAAACATTGTGGTAGGAAATAAAACGGTGCAGAAAAACTTTTAAAACATCGCCTACGTGGTAAAAAAAATAGGGGTAGCAAATTAAAACTCAAGTAAAATTTGTAGTGACACTTACAAATCATCACAAGGTGATAATATTGCAGACGTGCGTTTTCTGATTGAAAAAAATTTTAACTTTCGGGCAATGATTTTTGAGCAAAAGAAAAATTAAGTAACATTTTTACGTCTGAATTTCGAATTTCTGTATTAACTAATAAATTTTTACTGAAATAGCAAGAAACATTCCAAGTCTAGCAATTCATAAAAATTAAATGTGTAAGTTTATATTTCGATAATGATACATAGATCTAAATTTCTATTAACTAATTAATTACGTATAGCCATTAATTGCAATTTAAATTTGTGTTATTTTCTTATACAATTTTTTTTCATGAAAATGTACCCACATATCTGAATAAAATGATAATAAATCATGAGTTTTTAACAGAGAGTGATATTAAATAGATCATGACATAAATTAAATTCTATTAAGTGCTATGCATGCAGCAATGTTTAGTAATTTCCAGATTTTTAACTTCTGTGTGTGTGATTATGGTAAAGCCTGGAGGGCTATCTGCATAAGGGGAGGAATGCTTTCGTGGAGGACTTTCTAAAAGAAACTGGCTCGTATACACGTTACACATGCGGAAAACCACGAAAGTGATCATGCAGCCAGCTCGGACCGAACTACCAGACATTTTTAACTTGAGTTTGCTTCTTGTTTTTGTTTTATATTTTTCTATTAAATATTTCTTAGTTAATGCAAAAATATGAAATATAGAGGTAAAAAATATTACTTACTTCTTTTTGTGCTCACAAATAATTTCGAAAAAAAAATTTAGTAGGAAAACATATGTTTCCAACGTTATCATCATACGAAGATTTGTAGGTGCTTTATTGTTTATAACGATTTTTGTACAATGTTATTTTAAATTGCGAAATTTTTGCACCACCTTATTTTAGATCATTTTGTTTTATACCATGATGTACTTTTGTTGCTTTTTTTATGTTTACGATATTTACCCTTGCGTTGTATTCTTCATGACGTTTTCATTCGCGATATTTCAGCCGCGATGTTTTCGGCGAACACCCAAAACGTGACATTTTGGTATAATTTCATCTGCAGAATTCAACTGTGATAAAAAAATCTGCGTGTCAGTTCAGAAAAAGGTTCAGCTTTGCGTCAAAATACATATGTTCTATATAAATACTCGCAGTTTTGATATAAAAAAACCACAAATAGAATTTCGACGACCGACCAATTAGAACAGAAATATAGTATTGGAATATTCCTTTTCTTGCTTCGCTATACATAAATATCGGCTGCATAGGAAGTATTTCACCATAATAACTTTGAAAGCTAAATTATAGGTAAATATGTCTTTCCATATAATTATTCAAATGGATACCATATATAGGTACTTTATACACTGGAGGAAGTAGCTTTCCCAAATATAATGTGCTACATAGGAATACGTAGCTATTTTACAGGCAAATACTTATTACAGCATACGCTAAAAAGAATCAAAATCAAAATTGTTTATAAATATAATTTTTCTGAAACATTACAATTCATCGTAAGTAGAAGCTTACGAAGTTTTAGTTTATTGGGTTGGCAAAAAATTAATTTCGGTTTGCACAAATATAAAGTTATGCTCGTTTTCTTATTCTTCTGTTAATCTTATAATTTCTTTCTTTTCAGATTTGGCAGCGAACTCTTTTAGATTGTCATCTAAAAACTGGTATTCAAAGGGTACAAAATGCAAAAAATGGTGGAATATTACTGAAGGTTATTTATTAAAAAAGGAGATTTGTAAAGATCGTGACTTGTAAAGATCATGACTTATGAAGATCGTGACTTAAAGAGAACGTGAAATATAAATAATAGGACAAGAACTTGCATTTTACGGTGTGGCAACAAGAAGAGGATTCCAAAGATTTTTATATATATATATTTTTTTTTAGAGAGTTAGGATTTGGAATATTTTAATAGTTGTAAGAGTTTTAACTGCAGTAGTTAAGAGTTTAAAATTTTGATAGTTTAGAGCTGCAGTATTTATTTTTTTTTGGTTCTGTTTTAAAATTTAAATAAAAGTATTTTGTTTATTCTGAAAAATTAGCTTTATTCTTCCTACAAGATTCAATATTCATTATATTAAAATAAGGAAAAGATTTTTACTGGCGCAGTCGACAGGATCGGGATTTACCCGCATATAATTACGAACCAAAATAACTTAGGTGAGCGCTCAATTTACCTTGTAAACGTAAAATAATTAATTAAGATTATGAAAAGTTAATTATTATTTCCGTCATGGAATCTTAGTTTATTTACTTGTCAAAGTAATGAATACGCCAGTGTTCAAATGTAATTTCGTTTGATTCGCCAGAGTAGGTGAACAACACATTAAGTATTGATTCCACTGATTGATTTTCGTGCCGAATAAAATTAAATTCATTGTGAATTATATTTTAAATAGAAAAAGAAAAGAAAAAAAAATTGTTTTTTTTTTTTTTTATTTAAAAAAAACTAAGAGTATATTGGCTGAATAAAATCGAGACATGGCTTTTATGGGACGTGGGAAAAAAGAGGATTTGCTGGCTTTAGCTGCTGAATTAGAAATTCAAGTAGATCCAAGTATGAAAATCGTGGCGATAAAAAATGAAATAATTCAAAGTGATACATATGACGAAGCATTTGCTAAAGAAGTATTTTTAACGATTATTGAAGAGAGGAAAAGAAAAGAAGAGGAACAGCGAAGAAAGGAGAAAGAAGAGCTTGAGGAAAGGCGAAGGAAAGAAGAGATCGAGGAACAGCGAAGAAAGGAGAAAGAAGAGCTTGAGGAAAGGCGAAGGAAAGAAGAGATTGAGGAACAACGAAGGAAAGAAGAGATTGAGGAACAACGAAGGAAAGAAGAGATTGAGGAACAACGAAGGAAAGAAGAGATTGAGGAACAACGAAGGAAAGAAGAGATTGAGGAACAACGAAGGAAAGAAGAATTAGAAGCACAGCAGAAAAGAGAGCAAATGGAGTTGGAATTGAGGAAACTCGAAATTGAATCTCGTGTTCGTCTAACACAAACTCCACCAACAAATGAAAATGGACATCATAATTTTGATTTAATTAAGCTTATTCCCAAATTCAATTTAAGACACGATGATATTGTGATTTATTTATCCTTATTTGAAAGACAAGCTAAAAGGACAAAGATTGATCCTAAAGATTGGGTTTCATGTTTATTGACTTTAATGCCATCTGAAATCATTCAATTAATTGGTAGGGAATCTGAAGAAAATTTTGAAGATTATGAGTACATTAAGGCCATTTTATTGAAGAGATTTAAATTAAATCCTGAAAGCTTTTTGAAGAAAGAAAAAAATTTGTGATGCACCAAAAGAGCGCTGAAAAATCATGGAGAGATTTTTGCTACGAAATTACAAGTTATTTTGAAGAATGGATCAATGGTCTTGAAATCACAAATTTTGACGCGTTAAAAGACTTGATTATTACTGACCAAATTAAGAAAAGAGTACCCTATGAAGTAAGAGACCATCTTCTTGACGACTGGGCGAAGTTCGTTTCTCCAACCAAATTAGCTGATAAACTTGACGAATATGACAGTGTTCGTAATATCTCAAAACGGACTGGTGGTAATCCATCAGCAGACAGAACTAATAAAAAATGGCAACCTCATTCTCCACTTCCAGAAAGAGCTTTCAGAAATAAATCGCTGTCCGCTGAAAACACGCCAAGAGTGTACCCATCCCGTAAGAGTGACGAACCACAAAAGCCTAGTTTCAAACTAACTTGCTATAATTGTGGAAAAGAAGGTCATACATCTAAGTTATGTACCAAAAATCGGATACCAAGAAGTGCTTCTGCAACAGCACAAAACAACTTAATACAAACACAAGCACCCCTTACAGAAAAAGAAAAACTAGAAGTGCTAACTGCCAAGATCTCTATTCCTGTCTCAAAATCAGTGGACGTGTCTAGAAACATAGATGAATTAAAACTTGTCAAAGTTAAATGTGGAGATATTATTTTAAATGGAATCGTAGACACGGGAGCACAAATCTCAGTAGTCCGTGAGGAATTGGTTGACAACATACCTTGCGAAGGAGAAAGTAAAATAGAGATATCTTCTGCTTTTGGTGAAAACGAAATTACTCTACTAAAGATTTTCCAGATGAAAATTGACGATGATTTTCACGGTAGAGTGTCCATTACGTGTGCTGTTTCAAAAAAGCTAGTTACCGATTTGCTATTAAGTTCTTCAGCTTATGAAACACTCTGTGGGAATATCGAACTGTTTAACTGTGATCGTTATTGGGATGCATCCCCCTTAGAGTACAAAGAGACAGATGATAAACCGTTACCAGTTGAAGAAAATACTACAAATTTGACTGTTGTTAATCAGCTTTCCCAAGAAAACATAGAGTCTGGGAAAACAACGAATAGAGTAAGACTAGAATTCAAGACACATCAAGAACAAGACGAAACTCTGAAAAAATGCTTTGAATGAGCAAATAAAAATCAAAATTCATATACTTTCGATGATGGCATATTACTTCATTCCGAATATATCTGTGGTGAAAACATTAAGCAAGTTGTGTTACCTTTAGAAAAAAGAAGGGAAGTCCTAAGAATGGCACATGAAATCCCTCTTGCCGGCCACCTCGGTGAGAAAAAGACAATTCAACGAATCAAGTACTCATTCTTTTGGCCTACTATTAAGCAAGATGTTAAAAAATTCTGTGGAAGTTGTAAAGAACTGCCCTTTACAGAAATGGAGAAAACAGAAATGATAGAAGATAAAATTCTTGAACAGGAAGCACAGAAGGAAGAAATTATAACAGGAGAAACTAAGAGGGTAGAAACAGAAGATGAACTCAAAGAGGAAAAGTTAATTGACAGCAAAATAACAGATGTAGAAATTATTCCACCTGAAAGTAAAAACAAATTTATGGGTGAGCCTGAAATCCCAGTTGAAAAAGAAACTGTCAGTGAAAGTAAAACTCAAGTAAATCTTGATTATGAGAACATAGAAGAGAAAGAATATATTGCTGAAATTGGAAACGAGAAGGAAAAAGTAGATGATAAAAAGAATGACTTAATAATCCATAAGGAAAGTATGAAAGCTGACTTAGTAACTGAAAATGAAAATGTAAATCACACAGAAGCTGCAGATCTTGAAACTGAAAATAAACTTTCAGATAACAGTGAACTATTACAATTTACTGAAAAAGAAATTCTGGATGATAACAGTAACAAAAAGTACAATAAGGACAGCATAGATACTGTTGAACTGGGAGATGAAAAAGAAAGTGTGGATTATACAACAAAAGTTGAAACTGAAAAGGAAAATGTCATCCACAATGAAACTGAAAACCACAGAAACCTTTCAAGTTCAAGGGTGAAAACATGGAAGATTGAACAGAAAGTTATTCGGATGACAGCGAAAAACTGGAAGACGAGAAAGAAACGGAACAAACTGCTGAATTAATAGAAGACCCCGAGCCCAAGGTAGACGATCTACATCATGTTGATGAAGAATTATTAGAAAAAGCGGAAGAAAAAATTGCTGATATTTTTTTTAGTTTATAGGACTTTCACCAAGCACAGAAATCCCATATTTGAAGAAATTGATAAAGCTGAAACAATTGATGAATGGTATGAGCTACTCGACAAAGCCATTGGAAAGACAGAAGAGAAGAAAGATGATAAGGAACAACAGCTACTAGGATTGCCTACCTTAGGTGAGAATGATAATGAAGATAAGCCATTTACAAAAGAAATGCCCATAGTATTTTTCAGCAAGAAACTAACGCCCTGTCAACAACGATGGTCAACCATCGAACGAGAAGCCTTTTGTGTCATCGAAGCCTTGAAAAAATTTGACACATGGATTTTCGGTGCCAAAGTGCAGATTGTGTCTGATCACAACCCCCTCACCTACTTGACCCAAAGCGCCTCTCATGGTGCTAAACTGTCTCGTTGGGCCTTACCGTTACAACGGTATAACATGACTGTGACATACCGCAAAGGAAGTTCACATGGGAATGCTGATACTTTGTCAAGGTTAGCTGTTAACTCTTTCTCTCTCAATGAGCTCTGAGCAACATTGTCTCTACGGTGACGAATGTGCTTCTTGTGGGGGGACTTGTAAAGATCGTGACTTGTAAAGATCATGACTTATGAAGATCGTGACTTAAAGAGAACGTGAAATATAAATAATAGGACAAGAACTTGCATTTTACGGTGTGGCAACAAGAAGAGGATTCGAAAGATTTATATATATATATATTTTTTAGAGAGTTAGGATTTGGAATATTTTAATAGTTGTAAGAGTTTTAACTGCAGTAGTTAAGAGTTTAAAATTTTGATAGTTTAGAGCTGCAGTATTTATTTTTTTTGGTTCTGTTTTAAAATTTAAATAAAAGTATTTTGTTTATTCTGAAAAATTAGCTTTATTCTTCCTACAAGATTCAATATTCATTATATTAAAATAAGGAAAGGATTTTTACTAGATTTGACGGTTGTAGAATCAGCTATTACTGAAAATGCAGTTTTGAGTGAACAATTAGAAATAAAAAGACCTAGAAAGGTTAATCCAAAGATAATTAATTATTTGTAATGTAGGCTAGTAAGTAATAAAGACATTAAGGAACTGTTAATATCTTAGATTTAATATAAAATCTAGAATGGAGATCACTGGATTGTGTCCCTGACTAGACAAGATATAAATCAATATAAGAGAGTTACGGGATCCTTCCCTTGCTACGAGTTTAGCCATATTTAAAAAATTGCCAAAATTGTGCAACTTGTACGTCCTTGTACGAATATTATTAATAGTATTGTAATCGCGAAAAATTTCGGGTATCATACTTAAACGAAAATATCCATTTTTACCGCTATCGAATGCAATTCAACAATGTTTTTGCATGACATTTGTACGTAAGGATAGAATACATTACTCTTTTTCTCAAAACAGGTTGCAAAATAGATTTGAAATTGATTCAGAAGAGATTATTTCGTGACGTCTGTACGTACTTACGTATGTATGTATATCGCATAGCTCTAAAACCAAAAACCTCAAAACTTCGAAACATTGTATATAGAATTTCTAGAAGATGTAGTTGTGCACCTCCCTTTTTAGTTGCAATCGGCGGTACCAAACGTATATAAATATATATATATATATATATATATATATATATATACCAACTCTGTAACTCGGCTCCATGAGCTTACTTTTTTTATACTTATATGTTGGTAAATTGTGCATTTTTTGCTTTAAAAATGATTGAATTATGTTAGTCTTATCTTCCGGTTAAGGTTTTTATAGATTTAGCAATGCAATAGTTGTAGATTTATTTACAACTTAGAAGTTGTTTGAGCGCGGCTAGGCCTAATTTTTGTTTACCATAGCTATATTTGTTTAAATTTGAAACTTAGCAGAATAGTGAATTAAGTCAGTCTGTGCACCTTCAGTGTCGTGTCCTTTTGCCATGTGGGACCAAAACGAAATTTTAGTTTTGTGAAACGAAAAATTTGCCTTCTTGCCTGCTGGACGAATTGCTTGCTTTTGTGTAGAAAAACTAATTTTAATTGTAAAAATTGTTTTTATAATTGTTTTAACTGTATTTGGTCTTTTATGGTTTTCTATATTTTTCAATTTTTAATGAAGATATTTTGAGGTTTATTTATTTTTGTCTTCTGTGAAGTGAAAACTGAATTAACGAATGATAAATGTATATCTAATGAAATTGAAGGAAATAAAATTAAATGAAATGCAGCAAAAAATGCGTATAATTTAATAGGCCTTGCAAGGAAGTTATGTGGTGTTACGTGGTGTCCGCATCAAATTTTTTAATAGATGCAATCTGAAAGAGTATATTCAAAATGACTCACAAAGCAAAGTATTAAAATGTAGAAACTTCAGTATAGGAAATGAAAAAATATGGTTTTGGCTTGAACCCGAAAGATGATAACACAAATAACTAATACATATGCCTTATAAGATAATTAGAAATTTTCTCACAGAATAGATTATGGATAATACGCCTGAAAATATTGTAATAAGTCAGATGGGTTTACGTCATGTTATTTAAAGCTATGGACCAACTAGAAGTGGAGATAGCGAAGAACAGTATTCAAATAGACTGTATATGAGAGCCTTATGTGTCACATAGAAATTTTCTTTGTGTTCAAATGGATTTTCTTTGTGTTCAGAATCATATTATAATAAAAATGACGAAATCGGGCTGGAACTCTTTTTTTGACAGAAGATGCTCTATTATGCCTAAATGAAAGATATTGTGGCAATTTTAGCAGATGGGCAAAGACCTTTATAACTTCTCAATAGGTATCAATGAAGATATGAATTGCAAACATCAACTATGGGCTCCAGAGAAAATGAGCAGCAAAGGAGAAATATTAGTAGATTTTGTTTCCGATGAATAGATTTGTGATTAGCTATAATAAATATGATCTTTTAGTTACACTCTGAGGAGTTCTTGGATTGATGTAACAGCGTCGTAGTTATAGAAAATTTGGAAATTATAAACTGGAAGACATTGACGATATTTTTGAGTGATCATAGATATATCATTTTTGAAATAAATAATATTGAAATACAGGATTATACAAGCGATAAAATAAATTTGAAAACGTAAATTGATTACAGCATAAGGAAGCCATATTTGAAAGCGTTAAAGATTTGCATTTGTCAGAAGACACTGATGAAACTATAGAAATTACAAATAAAATAACTTGGCAATTTTATAATGAAACTACAACATATAACAAAATTTCCAGCAGTAAAATAAGTATAATAAATTACCCACCATGGTGGAACATGGATTTAGGTGTCAAGAGAAAACAAGTTCGGGCATTTAAGAAGAAAGTTCAAAGTTCTCCGGAATGTTATGGAGCGGAGAATGGAGTTATTTATAAAAGACTCTTGCCCAGTATAAGAAAGATATACAGCAAGCTAAAGAAAACTACTGGGAAAATATATGGAACAGCAATTATAGTACATAGACCTTTGGACGCTCATTTTCAAAATTGGAAACGACAAACGTATCAAAGTTGCAATTATTTCAGAAATTAAAAAGAATGATGGTATAATGTCTGATAGTATCGAAAAAGCAATAAAAGTTATTGTGTACTTTCACTTCAAGATGGATGAAGAAGAAAATGAAAAGAAACCTCATAAGAAAATTCGGAAAAAGTTGGCAAGTGAATGAAAAAAGGATATTCCTTTTGAGTCTCAGGAAATTTTTGCTGTCTTTGAGAGATTGAGGAGAAATAGTGCACCACTATCTGATGGAATCCTTTTGGAATTCTTTCAAGAACTTTGGTTTGTAAATAAAAATTTGATTTTACACCTGTTCGTCAGGTGTTTAGAAAAGGGCTATTTTCCGAAAGCCTGCAAACGTGCTTATTTAATGCTGTTTTCAAAACCTGAAAAGAATACAACTTGTCCTTCGTTGTATATATCTATGTTTATTTGTCGTTTGGAGAAGTTTTGGACAAGTTGATTTACGACGATTGTGTTATCATCTGAAAAAAAAAATGGTTTATTGAATGAAAACCAGTATAGATTTACGACTGGAAAAGACACTGTACAAGCAATCTAAAATGCAAAAAGAAACGTAGAAGAAAATATAAAAAAAAATGTTTCCATATAACATTGTTATTAATAGACGCTAGATATTGTTTTAGTGCATTATGGTGGCCTGGTGTAAACACGAATCTGTAGAGATTTAAATGTCCAATAAATCAGTATAAGATTATTTATAGTCATTTAGAAAATAGAAACATTATATACCAGATATGGGATGCATTTGGAAAGAAATCATAATAAAGGTGTACTTCAGGGATCGATCCTGGGACATACTTTGTCGAATGTGACAGCAGATACAAACTTGAGATAGAAATCTGATGAGCGAATAAAATTGCAAGCTTATGCTCATGACATTGCGTTATTCATTTCAACATAAAGTAGATTAGTAATAAATGAAAAGGCAAAAAATTCCTTGGAAATTTCCGGAATAACTATGGACGCAAGTTTCAGCTAAATTCCACACTTAAATGAAATAGAAAATAAATGATAAATAAAATAAAATAAATTTATAAGTAAAGAAAATTATAGAAATAAAAGTATGCTTAAAGATTTGTAGAAACAAAAACAGAAAGAATCATTCTATGTGGTGCTCCCTTGTTTTGGAATGGGAAGGAAAGGGCAAGAGTCAAACGTTTACAGATCCAAAGAGTAGCCTTGCTGTAAATTACTGGATGCTACAAGACAGTGTGAACAAGAAGTATACAAGTCTTAGAGTCATTCCCCTTGATTTAAAGGCAGATTTGGAAGTTCAAACTTATTTGCCACAACATATGGAAAGAGATAAAATTTCGTTGGCGTAAAAGAAAGTTAATATTAATCCCATCCCGCAAACGATTAAGTTTTAAATGAATAAGAAAGTTTAAATGGAATAAGACTATTCCACAAGGACGTTTTAGAAATTTTTACTGACGGCTCGGTAATTGACATGAGAGCGGGACTTAGTTTCATAGCTCAGTATAACGAGCAGAAATGTGAAGACAAATGTTTTAAATTAAATGCAATCTGAAATCTTTGATGCACAGTCTTTGAGGCCGAATTGACAGCTTTCAATGAAGTTTTAAAATCGGATGGCACTAGTATAAGAGAAGGCGGTTTGGTAGATTGTCCTGTCTCAATTCATACCAATTCCCGAAGTGTGTTGAAAGCGCTAACCTCTAGGAAATGCCTGGCTGAAAAGGTTATTGAAGTGAGTAGTAAAACGATGGAACTTGAGGCAAATTTGATTTGAGAGTAAATTGAGTTAAAGGCCGTACGGGAGTATTAAGAAATGAGGCTGCAGATAATGCTGTAAAAAATGCAACGAAGAAGGATTCTATAGATATATTTTCAGCTATATCAATGGATTGTATAAGAACATTATTGCAAAAAGAAATTATGAAAAAATGGAAAATGATAACTCTGGAAAAAAAGTTTTTTTGGATACTCCACAAAGTAAAGGAGACGAGATTTTTAGTGATAAAAGAATAAATCAAGCATTGACAGGTCATGAATAATGTCCAGAATATTTGAGCAGATTACATAAAAGGAATGTAGAATGTAATTGTGGTTATAATACACAACATGCAAATTTCAAACATTTCTTGTGCGAATGCATACAAACAGTTTTTATAATAGAAGAACATTTTAGGAATTTTTCAACAGAAAATATGAATTATTTATTTATAGAAGAAAAAACTAGTTTACGAATTATAAAAATGATAAATAATTTAAATAACTATGAATATTTTAAGGTAGAGAGATTAAGTAAAAATTCTTTAAATTTGAAATCAAATTAAATAATGTATTTTCTACAAACATTTACGTAATCTCATTTCATATCTACAATGTTATAAGTATTGATATATTTTATAATTATGAATTCATGTTAAAAGGAATTTTGTAAAATGTTAAAAGTGCATGTAAAAAGATGTAAAAGTTTAGTGTAAAACTCCAGTGTATATAAATGATCCGAAGTATATATAGAATGACTAAAGGATGTAAAATCTCCATTCGTGGGAATCTTTAATGTAAATTCTTTTGTTAATGTTGTAAGGATCTTAAGTTTTACTAACGTTTATTTTATTTTAAATCTTTACTATCACTTCTTATTTTCTACTTCCGGCCAGAATTATAAGCGTTAACGTATTTATGCAAAGTTTGTCTGGCGAACGCCAAGTATTTAAGTTGTGGCTTTTTGCCAAGCGAGAGAGAGGAAGCAGTTAGTCGAAGCAGGCCGCTTACCTTAGAAGTTTTACTCAGTTGCTGGTTACCTTCCAGGCCAGAGGTTTAATCCTCTTGATAATTTTTAAACGTATTGTAGTGTTCACAGTTTTCTGTACTACATACGGCTTCCTGTTAATATAAGGCCAATCTTCCACGTTTATTATTTTAAAGTTAAATTAGAGTTTAGTTTTATTTTTATATTTTTACGTTTAGACCACAAGTAGTGGGTCTTTGTATTCCGAAGTACGGAAGTTATTGTAAATAGAGAAAAATAAAGGGTTTTGTATACCCTTCTTGTGTATCCTGTCTACTTCCCACAGTTATTGAACATAGCTTTAGTAAGCTCTCTGTTCCGAGTCAGGTCCTTGCATGTTCCCGAAGAAAGTAAGACGGAACATTGAACCTGATAATGTTTGTAACAGACTATTTTTCTTTGCAATATTTATTCAGAATAAAGGCAGAGGTGATCCTGCTGGTCAGTCCATGGAATCTTCCTCGAAGGACGAGGTTAGGGAAATTCGTCTAGTAATTTGATTTACCTTTAAAGTTTACAAATTATCACTGGCGATGAAAAATCAGTCGTCTAGAATAACATTAATTAAAAAGTCCAAGCACAGTGAATTAGCACAAATCATGTCGAAAGCTAAACTGTACCATAAAAAGATCATGTTGTCAATTTGGTTGAAGTACAAAGATGTTGTGTTGTGAGGTTTTATCTACTTATTTTAAACTAATAGTTCATTTTAAGTTAGCACTTTCCTATTACTCTCTTTTCACCCACGCGTTTCATGCTAGAATGTAAATGAGATAGCGAGCGTGTATTCAGATTGAGGAATAAAGAAGTACTATTTAAGCGAAGGTTAGAGCGTATTTAATTTAGTTAATTTTTAGAGTTAATTTAGTTACTCTAAAAATACATATACACCAGACTGTTGTTTCACGCTTTCAAAAAGACGGTTAATTTAAGGCTAGGGTACTAATTTCCATTCCTGCACTAATGTCATCTTCATTCCACCAATATTACCTAAAGATAAGCAGAATTTTCCCCTGCAAGAGCATTTCTAATTTTATACCTAAGATCTCAGTTCGATTCAACTAAGAGATTGTTTTTGTTCAATATATAAGATTGCAAAAATTCAAAAAACAGGTTTACTACGCGTCTACACTTGTTATTACTTCATTACACGAAGTAAAGAAAGTATTGTATTCCTCAAATGTTTCGGATATCATATTTCAGCGGAAATATCCATTTTAACTACTCTTGAAACCATTTAAACT
The DNA here is from genome assembly GCF_044657685.1 of Stegodyphus dumicola. Taxonomy (NCBI): domain Eukaryota; kingdom Metazoa; phylum Arthropoda; class Arachnida; order Araneae; family Eresidae; genus Stegodyphus; species Stegodyphus dumicola. The sequence goes on from NC_140778.1 coordinate 114,601,390, forward strand.
ATGTTTTTGCGTGACATCTGTATGTGCGGACAAAATAAAGGACTGTTTTTGCGTGACTTCTGTATATGCGGACAAAATAAAGGACTGTTTTTGCGTGACATCTGTATGTGCGGACAAAATAAAGGACTGTTTTTGCCAAAAAGGATGCAAATTTGATATAAAATGGATTCAGAAAAGATTTTTTTTTTCCTTCACATCTGTACGTACGTATGTATCTCGCATAACTCATGAACGAGTAACCGCAGAAGCAGAACGTTGAAATTTTGCGTGTGGTACTGCTATAACATGTAATTGTGCACCTCCTGTTTTCGTTGCAATCCACGGCACCAAGCGTATATGCATATATATATATATCCACAATCTGTTACCTAGCTCGCTGAGATCAATTTTTTATTATTATATGCTCGTAAATCGTGCATTGTTTTAAATGGATCAAATTACGTGATTTTTATATTCCGGTTAAGGTTTTTATGCCTTTAGTTAATCTGCATGTATTAATTGTGGAATTATAAACAATTTAAAAGTTGTTTAAGTGCTACTAAGCCTAACGAAGCCGCCATTACTTGACATTTAGAATTCTCAGTAGAATAGCGAATTAGGTGAGTTTTCGCTCCAACTTCAGTGTGTGTTTTTGCTGCGTGGGACCAGAAGTAAACTTTAATTTTTGTGCACCGAAAAATCTGCCTTCTTGCCCGCTGGCCGAATTGCTTGCTTTTGCTTAGAAACTCTAATTGTAATAATTGTTTTTTTTTTTTTAAATTGTATTTGGTGTTTTATGTTTTCCTGTGTTTTTCAATTTGTAATGAAGGTTTTTTGAGTTTTTATGTAATTTTGCTTTGCAGCGAAATGAGAACTGAATTAATTCAATGAGAAATACATCTGTAATGAAATTCGTTGAAATAAGTTTAAATGAAATGCAGCAAAAATGTGTATAATTTAATAGGCCATACAAGGAAGTTATGTAGTGTCCAGAGCAGACTTTTAACCATAATTTGCCGAGTCAAATCCATATGGAGCTCTGACAAGCTTTACGAAAGCTGTCAATGCTTAATTCTAATAATCTTGATATTCCTTAAAAAACGCAAATTCTTTGTTGGGTATGCACAAGTACATTGGCCATCATTTCTTTTCTACAGTTGTGTTTGGATTGCCGCAAAGGACATATTTTGCAACCTTGATTGAAATATTTAGTGTTACCAGTTTTCGTTTAAAATGAGGCATCGCACTAAACGTTAGCTGGGTATTGAGAAAAACACAGGAACAATTTTGTAAAGTATGATATTCTCTGCAGCAATCGAGGCGGACTCTCGTTTGCTATGAAATTAATGAAATGTAATTTTTAACTTTCATGCAGGCTAGTTTCATTAAATTTTCTATAATAGCTTTCGCGGTATAAAACTGTCAGTAGAAGTTGTACATTCTAAAATCAACTGACTTGAAAATCACAGTGACCAGCTATAGAGTTAAGCTGATCTGGAGAAGCAGCTGGTCAACAGTTGAAGCGTATGATTTTAATAATACTTTAAAAGTTTTTTTAAGTGTTAAGGAAGCAGAAAGTGTTTGACTTAAAGCTTTCATCTATCTCACCATCCGCATATTTGTCTGTCTTGCTTCTAAACAGTCGACAATTCAATACCTCAAAATCTCTTCTAAAGGACACTTTGATGGCATAAAAATTCACTTGATAAATATTGTAATGAAACCAAGAACTTAAAATTCTTTGGGAAATTTCTTTTAGACAAAGCACTTGCCAAAGCTTTGATGTCAGATCTTATACACATTTCAAAAAGAATTCTTAAATTATACGTATTAGCGAAAATTAAGTGAGCCATTGTTTATAAAATGAAAATAATAAATCCAAAAGATTAATTTCTTTATAGAGTACTATTAATTTCTGTTAGAATAGACATAATAAAACTCGGCAAGGTCGAAAAAAAAGGATCGCCAAAAAAGATATGTATTAACGAAAGACGATTCTATTTATGTTCAGATATAGAAGTCTTAAAAAGATTTTGCGCTAATGTTGTATTTGTGCTTCATTCTTTTAAGCATGTTACCTTCTTTTATGGAAAATACTCCTGATAATATTGCTTAACAGGTAAGCCTAATGCTATTTAAAACTTATAAATGAATCTCTTGTAAATTCTATATTTCAACACCTCGAATTAAATAAAAATGTTAACTTTGATTTGTATTCTATTTATGTTCTATCCGAGCTAAGAAAACTCTCTAACTTGTTAAATAAAGATTTCGTAGTTATTCTAACTTCTGATTTTTTTATTAAAGCTATGCTAAATAGAGGATAGTGTACTCAAACGCCTTAACTGCGTTAAATACACGACATATCAATTTCATGTCTATAAAGCTAATTTTGGACACTTATGTATATAATATATTTTAGTTTATTTATTTAAATGAGTATTTTTATGTGACATGGATTTTAAGAGGGAAAACTGCATTTTGACTTGTATTTGCATTTGAACTTTTTTGTTCCTATGGATTCCTACCCTGCAAGTAATTAAAGTTTTTCTAAACCAATAATATACAAGCATAAAACATTTTCACGAATTCGAACAGAAATAAAAAATAATTTCAAACTACGTTGAGAATTAAAAAAAAAAAAGTTTTAGAGACAGCACTGAATTAGAGAAAATAAAATGCAAATTTGTAGCATGATAAAATTCCCTACGGAAGGAAAAATTTCCCTAGGAGAATAATTTACGACGTAAAACAGGTTCGGAAAGACATTTCCTTTCCTTTCTAGTTTTTACTTTTTGAGGTGGCGCAAGATCAAAGTAAATAGTGCAGAGGAAACTTTAATAATTCCAAGTTTCTACCTCGCTTCACATATTAAATACGTTTCTAGAACATCACGCCTGGTTTACATTTTCTAAAGGGATTGAAATCTGGAGTCTGAAATATACCTAGAAACGTCGTTTCTAAATTCTTTTCCTAGGTATTTGTCGTCAGTCTGAGATTTAAATTTAAATTGAAATTTTTATTTAAGATCTGTTAGATTTAATATAGCGTGTTTATTTAGTGTTTGTCAGATCAGAATTTTCAAATCTGTTTCCTATTTAAACAGGGATTTTTGCTTCTTTTTAAATTTTTAATTAGTTAAGCTGTTAGGATTTTTTCTCAAACAAAAATAAAATTTAGTATGAATGCTTTCGTTACATTGTTTCACCTTAATTTTAATGAAAACTTGAAAAGTATGCAATACAATGGGTGATCGGTTAATGAACATAATCTGTTCCAAGATTATGTTCGCTATCCGAATTGTTCGTTAACCGATCACCGATTTACCATATACAGTAAGACCCCGCTTAACTCGGGGGATACGTTCCATCAAAGTAGAGCGTAATGCGAAACAGCGCTAAACGAGGCTATCTTTACATGTAAATATTGGGTTTAGGGGAAGATGGCTAGGAAATTGGTTAGGTATTAAATTTAAAAAGTATGTTTTTTAATAAAAATAAAACCAAACATTTATTTCTTAAAGCCCAAATTAATACCACATTATTATTTCTTGCAAAAATAAAAACAAAATATAAATAACAAAACGAATATTCTTAAAAAAAACAAATAAAATTCTAAGTCAGTCATATTTAGTTAGCCTTCCGCGTTTTCAGTGTTCTGCCTTTTTGTGACAAAAGCATCTAATGTTGTTTGCCTTTTTCTTTTGCGTTGTTCTCTTAAAAGTTCTTCATAAACGGATAGAGCATCTCTAACACCACGCCTTACTTTTGAGCTCCTGTCAAAATTCGGATCATTTTCAATGAATTGATCCATTATTTCAGTTATGGTAGACAAACTCCTTTTTACAAACGCCATCGAAAGTTCTTTTTGCTCTTCTTCTGAATCACTGCTGTCAACATTTTTGTTTTCTTCTTGTTCAGTTAATTCTTTGAGCTCATCATTAGAAAGACTAGCCGCTGCTTCTTGAATTATTTCTTCGACATCTTCCACATTTACGCCTTCAAAATATGTCTGTACAATACCGCACCAAACAAGAAATACAAGTACACTCTTTCGGATATGTATTTGAAACCTATCGCTGCATAATATTTCGGGGAATCCCCGTATGCTGCGAGCGATTTCGTGGAATCCCCGGATTGAAATAAAAGAGCGCTAAACCGAAACAGCGCTAAACGAAACAGCGTTAAGCGGGGTCTTACTGTATGTTAATGGGAATTCGATTAATTCGTTCTGGAGATCCTAAAAATTAAATTTAAAAAAAATGTCATGTACAAGTATAATTTCTTAGTAAGTTTATTTATTACAAATATAATACATACATATAGTCTTACTTATTAATCAGTACTTTTCCTTTCTTTGGGAGTTAAAGAACATGTCCAATGTCGATTGTTTTTCTCTCTCCTTCAGGACTTTCAGGAAATGATTGATAGCAATGTCGTTGTAGAGATCAGCAAGCCATCAACTTGGTTTGGGTGCCATTTGAAGACCGTTGCTCTGACATCCTCCACTTCTTCAAAAGATCTTTAATGGCAGATGCCGGCACTACTCCTCTTTCGTCTTCCTCTTTTTCGGAAGGAAACACATTTCGCTGAGGTTCTTGGTGTTCTTCATTCAAGATTTCTTGGAGTTCTTCTGCCGTCAAGCCACCTTCATGTTCCATTATGAGCTCTTCAATAGCATCCTCGTTCACCTCCAATTCCAGATCTCTCGCAGTTGTTACAATTTCATCCATAATTTCAGGGTTGTCACGCGGATCACCTCCGTCTCCTTGAATGAGGAATGGACACAGCTTTCGCCAGGCAGAAACCAACTGTCGTTGAGTGATTTCTGACCACGCCTTTTCAATAAGAGGAAGAGCTTCGAAAATGTCAAATTTTTTATATAAAACATTTTTAAAGTCATTTTTGAGGAGAATTGGCATGCTTCAAAACATCGCCGAAACAGCGCACGAGTGTACAATTTCTTGAAACCTGCAATAACCTCTTGATCCATTGGCTGAATCAGTGAAATCGTATTCGGAGGTAAAAAATGCACTGTCAACCAGGAAAAGTCTATCAGAAAATTATTTTCAAGGTCCTTTGGGTGCCCTGGTGCGTTGTCCAATAGCAACAATGCTTTCATTGCCACTCTCTACTTTAGTTATAATCTCTTGCTTGGTTTTTATGGTGAGCACTGTTCTTGACACTCCACTCTTTTTAGGTCCCATAATATTGTCAGATTTTCAGTTTTTTTATAAGGCGTTTAGAGAAGCACATACGAAAATTAGAGAAGCACATACGAAAATAACAAGAACAGAAACCAGCTATGGTATACAAGTGAAAAAGGGTCTTCGCACGGTTACAGCCGAAAACATCGCGGCAAAAACATCGCAGACGAAAACGTAGCGGAGAAAACAACGCAAGGCGAAAACGTCGTGCTACAAAACATCGTGGGAGAAAACATCGCAAAGAGAAAACATCGCAGTTCTAAAACATCGTGGTACAAAACATCGTCGTCGAAAATAAAGCGCTTCAAAAACTTCGCAGTTTAAAAACATCGTCGTCGAAAATATCGTGGTAAAAAATAAAGTATCTACAAATTATCGCATGACAATAACATCGCAAACATGCTTTTTCAGGCTTTAATAACTATACATGGATATTCCCGTAATGATTTGTGAGCACAAGATGGAAAGAAGGATAATTTTTACTTTCATATTTTTTATTAATCAATAAATTTTTGCTGAGAAAATAAAAAAGAAACTTAAGCATAGAAAATTAATGCAACTTATAGCATTGAATAGAATTTTAAACCGACATAGTTAACTAACAAAGGCCATTAATAAATCATTTTTTGTAAAGTTTTCACTGGTAATTTTTCATGAAAAGTATAATCTATAAGTTGCATTTAGTTTTCTATGCTTAAGTTTCCTTCTTACTTTTTCAGCAAAAATTTATTAGTTAATAAAAAAAAAAATGTGAAAGTAAAAATTATCCTTCTTTACACCTTGCGCTCACAAATCATTATGTGAATATCCATTTACAATTATTAAAACCTGAAAAAAGCATATCTGCGATGTTATCGTCATGCGATGATTTGTAGATACTTTATTTTTTACCACGATATTTTCGACAACGATGTTTTTAAACTGCGAAGTTTTTGAACTGCTTTATTGTCGACGACGATATTTTGTACCGCGATGTCTTAGAACTGCGATGTTTTTTCTTTGCGATGTTTTCTCCCACGATGTTTTGTAGCAGGACGTTTTCGCATTGCGTTGTTTTCTCCGCGACGTTTTCGTCCGCGATGTTTTTGCCGCGATGTTATCGGCGGACACCCATCGCACACTACCGCACGCGTCGTACGGTGCTACCTTACTGCTACATAGTATGAATGATGACGTGTCAGGCACGCGCATATCCAGTGATGATGTGTCAGCGCACGCGCACATCCAGTGATGATGTGTCAGCGCACGCGCGCATCCATTTTCAGGACGAATTGAGGGCTGGTGTCAGGTGTTCCGAGAGGTTTTCGTTAGAATTAGTTTTTGTTCGTTATCCGAATATTGTTCGTTGTACGAACACAAAAATCTTTTCTGAAAGTGTTCGTTGTCCGATTTGTTCGCTGTCCGAACTGTTCGTTAACCATCACCCACTGTATATGAAATCGTGAAAGCGTATGTTTTAAGTACAGAGTTGCGGTTTTAAATATTATACGCAATTTTTTCCTATTTGAGATATGTTCCCTTTCCGTAAAAATTGCAAAAGTGCGTTAGATTTCAGAGGATTGATTTTTTTAGATCAAGTATGTATTTCTATGAGCTGTTCTTTAAATTACCTATAAGGGAATTTAACACCATCAATTATTCGGAATACTTTGATCAGATTTGTGGTTGCTGAATTTCTAGTAAATGAATCAAGCTTCCGAATTAAAGTAAAGAATAGAATACAAATCATATTGGAAATTGTATACAGGCATTTGTAGTTTTTGCTTTGTAAATACGTTTTGTAAATTTTTCAGTATGCGGCTTATATGAAGCAGAAATTTATTTTCCATTCATGGTGGATTAGAAAACTAAAATGATAATAAATTAAAACTGAGTGCCTTTTGTATAAATTTATAACAACATGATGCTTGTTCCTGTGGTAAGGGCTCACTAGCGGCTTAGTGGTGAAGTCGCTGAACACCGGTCAGAGGTTCGAATCCTGCGAACGGGCTGGCTTCATGGGCATTTTCGTGGTTTTCGCTATGTGTAACGTGTATACAAGCCAGTACCACTTTGAAAGTTCTCCACGAAGGCATCCCTCCTCTTAGGCAGATAGCTCTCGAGGCTTTGTCATAATCACATAAACCAACCAACCAACCCTATGCTAAGATTACATTGCATCTTAACATGGTTTTAGTAACATCCTAAGACATATGTTCAAACATCTGCAACTGGATTTGATTTCTAATTTTCTTAGCAATTCACCGGGCGCCGCGAAACTTCTCAACGGTTCGATACAGTTACAGAGGTGATTCTCACAAGGCACAGAGTGGCTTGTTGACAAGGTTACGGTAAAGCAGGTTACAAGGTTACTGGGGCTATCTGCCAAAGAGGAAAGATGACTTCATGGATTACTTTCTAAGGGAAACTGGTCCGTATACACGTTACAATAGGGAAAACCACGAAAACATCAATGCAGCCAGCCCTTTCTCCGGGATTCGAACCTATGACTGAACTAACAGTGTTCAGCGACTTTTACTGCTCGGCCGCTGGCGGACCAAGCAGGGTGGCAGAATCATGCTGCAAGTCCGCTTGGATTAAGTTCCCCCTCATTATGTGTTCCCCCCGATTTATACCAGTCTTTTAATACTGATCTCCATTTTTTAAATTATGCTGCATATTCGACTGGTAAAAATTTATGGTCAGAAAGTACTGCGCCAAACCAAAAAAAAAAATGGGATAGGAATTAACGTAAAAATAACTAAAAATGTATTAAAATTATCAGCACAATTGTCACAAAGCTGTATGTTTTAGAGGGTTACCGGTTTAATTTATCATTGCCGTTTTATTTTAATTTATCAAATTTGATTATTACAATTAGAGTTTGGTACTGCAGACTCTGAATGCCACTAAAAATTTAATTTATCGTATTTCAGTTTTCTACAATCTATATTTATCTTAAAATTTAGTTCATCATCAGCAAATTAATGAATGAGTTTCCAGCTAGCTGAAAACACATAATAAAGTATAGACAAAATTTTATCCTCCCCTCTCCCCCCCCAAAAAAATAGCACTCTAATTTTTACATCCGTTGAACAGCAGGAATATCACTTTACAAAATGATATTACAAATTTCTACTATAGCATTCCAAACACTGTATTTCGTTGCATCTGTAAATAATAAATGTTTCTCCTTGCAATGAAAAAATTAGCTAATGGGCAACAGATGATCGTTGCTGAACTGGATTCTACCAATTAAGACAACAAAGAGCGTTTGCGTTAATGCCTTTAGCGAAAGCTGCCTGATTTTGCGTAATTTTACAAGTTGCTAAGAATTATATATTTAATTTTAACTCTCTCCTGTCTAGCTAATATTTCTTATAAAGAAATGAACTCATTCCAGATCAGGATGTAAATTAGCTAAAAGAAGGTCATATTTTAGGTGGCCACGTCAACATATCCCCTGGACGTTTCATCAATGGAGGGTTGGTTTCTTCATGGATGAGTCCAGATTTAGCTTCCAAAGCGACAGTAGGCGTTATTTGTTTTGCAGAAGACACGGAACCCGTTATCATCCATCAAACATTCGTAAAAGAGATGAGTAAGAAGGAGGCAATGTCTGTGTTTGAAGTGGTATTTGTTTGGGTGGACGTGCAGACCTCAATGTCTTCCCCCATGGAAACGTGAAAGCTCAGGACTATAAAAATGACATTCTTGGTGCTTATGTGCACCCTTTTGCTGGGACAATAGATGATGATGTCCTGCTACAGGACGACAATGCTAGACAGCAAAAGGCTCGCATTGAGGATGATTACCTTCAGCAGCAAACAATTCTGCGTATGGAGCGGCCAACTCGATCACCAAACAGAAATCCTATCCAGCATATTTGGGATGCTTTAGGAAGACGCATAGCTGCTTTCAGTCCTCTTCTTGAGACCCTTCTCAAGCAAGTGTTTTGCAAGAGCAATGGTTCTCTTTCCTACGGAACTGTAGGAACTACGCTTTTTCTTCATACTTCTTACGCAACCATATAATTGACAGCTTCCCACTTCGCTGTGTGTGCTGAATTGCTTCCATATTAAAGGTAATTTTCCGATTGAACCCATATTGAAGGTGATTTTCCTATACCAAACTGACACTTTTGTTCATTTTATACATATGCTAATTTCTATAATACCAGAATTGTCTAGCAATTTCTTTTCATGTAATTTGATAGCTTACTATGTCTTGTATATTAAGGTTTAGCTTCATTAAATTCTACATATAATGTTTTCAGTAATCGTCATTTTTGTGATTTTTCCTTAATTAATGATAACTAGTGTATAAACCAGGCAAAATACTATAATGTAAATTAATGATATTTTTGGACATAAATATGGTTACGCATTAATGTTCTTTTTAAATATTTTAACAAAGTATAAATAAAAATTATTAAATAAATATAGTTATACTTAATATATTTATTTAATAAGTTTTAATAAAAATAATGTGCTTCAAGGAATGTTACTGAATTAAAAATTTTCTGAATCGTCGATTTCCCAAATTAATCTTTTTTTAATCTTATTATTCTTTTGATTGATAAAATGCATTCATTAATGCTCATTATTAAAATATTTGATTATATAACTTAGATAAAACGACAATATACTGTGATAAATAGAATAAATTAACCTTTTGTTGCTCAGTGCATCATAAATTAAAGAGGTATAACGCCACTGCTAGACGTTTACAGACGGTAAGTCTGTAAGGTGTTTCTCCCACCTTCTTTTAGCCTCCCTTTGTAGTGTAGTGGTCAGCACGCTCGGCGCGAATTCGAGATGCCCGTGGTTGGAGTCCCAACGAAGGCTTTGCTCATTTTTCATCTTTTATATTTAAAAAAAATGTTATTGTCTCTACAAGTCCAAGTTATACCCCACAACGTTTGCCTATATTCAATCTTTTTATAATTATCTGATTTATTAGGATCAAATTTACGATCTTATTCTCTTCTTTCTTATTTTTATTCTTGGATTATCTAAATGATAGCATAAATTTAGGAACATCACAACTAAAATGCGGAAACGGAGGATTGCGATATCGAATAATGTCAACGAAGTTTCATGGATTAGTTCAGATAACGCTGCATCTCTTGTGAAGTTAGATTAGAAACTCTAATCTGAATCGGAAACTCTAATCTTAATGCATATTCACATAGATTATTCAGTTGAGGAAGTAACTTAAGTTTGGAATAGAGAGTTTCCGTAAACTTCCAAATCCTTTTCAAAGCCAGGAGTTGAAGCAATTCTCAGATCTGTTGAGTTTCAAGCTGAATGTCTTTCAATTGTAATTACATTCTGCTTTAACTGAAATCTTCACCTAATTTGCATTGTGTAGCCTAGTTGGTTAATCAATTTAAGCAGGCTTAGTTTTATGTTGCTTAAGTTTCTGAATATTGTAAGAAAGTTTTACGCTTTTAATCACAAAGCTACAGTTTTTAGACAAGTTAATCTAATACGCTTGATTTCGTATAAATATATATGTATATATGTTATGCATTCGCACTTTGAAAAGACTGTAAGGTTATTAGTATTTTCAATAGCCAGTTATTTTGTGATTTAGATGCTTACTGCCACATATCCTTCCGTTTCTTTACCACAAGGCAAATTAGTTCGAGAGTATTTAAGGCGAAAATTTCGGATTGTAAGACAAAGCGTGTTTGTACTTTCGATGTCACGTGAATTTCACTAGCTCATATAAGATCGTATTCTTTGGCTTGCATTGTAGTTGCCAATATTTAAATTGTTACGCCGGTGAAAATTTGAGCCACCTGTGGCTAAATTAAATCTACTGTGGAGCCTTTGGCTACTAGACTAGCTTAAATTTGAACTTTACCTTTCCAGAAGCAATGGATGAGGTATTCAAGCACGAGTCGTGTATTTATATTAAAGTTCATATTTAATAAAAATGTTATTTTGTAACCTTCTGAATTCTTTGTCATTAATTTCAGCAGCAGCGATAATTCGCTCCGAGGCTATAAAATGTTTTTTCTGCACAACGTTGCCATTGCTCGCTTTGAAATCCTTGAGTTTGTTAATCAAAAATTCGTCAAAGTTTTAAAAAGTAGGAAATCGATCATAAAACAAATTTCAAATTTCAAATTTGGTCTTCCACATGCTCATATTCGTTGGAGGATTACGTTATTCAAAATTCGATGACTCTATGTACCGTTATTTTATGACAATGTGAGAAATATACATACATTTACGCAGATTTTCATTATTTAATTTCTTCAAATATAATGCAGGACTCTAACATTTAGTGGCAACAGTTTGAAAAGTGAACCGACATTTATCCGTCCGACGCAAAATGCCAAAACGAAACTAATAGTCCTTCGGGATTCAAATCCCTTTGGACTAGGAAAAAAAAAAAAAAAAAAAAAGAAAAAAAAGAAACACGAAACTCTGGAGGTCTGTTGTTAAAAGCATTCAAACAGATGTCGACAGAAGTATGTCGTATAGTCTGTAGTGTGTTCGTAAATGGTAAATTGGTTAATATTAAAAAAATCATAACATTTTGAAATCAAAACTACAGTAATTAATAAAAAAATTAAGAGCAGCCAATTATCTGATAATGCAATAAAAATTAAGTACATGTACTGAAAGCTCGTGAAGGTTAATTAATTTACATAACATATATTTTATATTGGAATATTTACTGTCACTTCTATATTTACTGTCTTCACATATTACTGTCACTTTACTGTCACTTTGCCGCTCGAATGCAAATTATCTCGCGTGTATTTAAGTGAAGGTTTGAGATTGTTAAACCAGAGCGTGTTTTGCCTTTTGAACGCCACGTTAATACGTTTGCTATCATAGGTAAGAGCTCCTGACCGCCCAGACTGTACAGTGGTTAGGGAAGCCTACTGTGTACCGAAGGGCATATATTAGCATATCTTTAATATTTATATCTGGTCTACATTTTACATTTTTCTAAATTTATTTAATGTTTATTCTCTATTTAGTGTTTTTCTCATTCTTTTTTAATTTGGCTTCTAAATTATATATATCTAAATTCTTTAAAATGTATAATGACATTTTATATTATATAATTTGGTTATTCTTCAAAATTGATATATAAAAATCTGTAAACATAAATTTTCAACTTAAGTAACAATTCTCTAAATATTTATGTTATGAGCTTTATTATAAACATTGCCATCTACGTAAACACAAAAGGACCTGAATGATCTGTCTCTGTATGTCATATGTACATTTGCACAACCACTGTAATTTTGTAAAATTTTATTTCAAATAAATGTCGCTGATAGCGGATGGTATATAGTTTCCATCAATAGAGCACAAAACCTGAAACTCGTAATGATGGTGCAGCCGGCTCTGTTGAGGGTCTTCTGTCTCCTGTGTACCGAAGGGCCCGGGTTTGAATCCCGGAAAAGGTATGGATGTTTGTAAATGTAAACTGTCTTTGAGACTTATGTATTATTAAAATATAAATATATGGCGAGCCGAAAGTCCTCTCGAGAGATTGGTAGTAGGGGAAGAGGGGTGGGAGACTCCCGGACCCCTTCCTCCCAGGGTACTCTCCATCAAACTTGAGAGCGGAATTGAGGTGTGCTATGAACTGTATTGTGCGTGCTCAAGGCTCTTGCCAACGACTGGTGCAATCTTGCTCTCCTGGCTTGCTTGCCCAACGCCTCCTAAAGTAGGTGGCGTTGGCTTGCCACGATGAATTTCGCGGCCTTGTTCTGATGTTACTGTGAGACAAGTGAAAAAAGTCAGAACAAGAGTTCCAGTCTTCGCCGTTGCTGCTTGCCAATAGTTAAATTCACGCCAATGAATTCTGAGCCAACGTCGCGATTAAATTACTACAGAATTTGAATTTCGATACTGAGTTTCTTTCCGTAAGTGCTGGCGGACTTTGTAAGCACCAGGATTGCCTTCTGTTCATCTATTTTAGTTTAAAGTAAAAGGGTCTTTTATACCCTTCTCAAATTTCTGTACTTTTAATTTAAGACATAGCAATAAGTCGCTTTAAGTCTACAAAAAGGTTAAGTAACGTTTTACAGTAGTAAAAAGATATTAAAACCTTGTAAGTTGTAATTGCAGAAAAGCAATAAAACTTAACTTACCAGTCCTCAAACTTAAAATAGTGGATAATCAGAAATCTATTTATTAAAAAATTTTATTTGGCGACGTAAGAATAACTGAAAGGACTAGATATTTCTGTAGTTGAACACTTGAAAGCAATTTATAAAGAATTCTACTAAACTTGTAAATTCACTATCACAACTTCGCATCAAAACGATATTTTCGAGATATTTGCATAAGCAATGTGGATACCAGATACCAAATTGCAAAACTTTGTTCAAATTAAATATGGATTACTATTGTCTTATTGATATACAAACATACTACATTAATAAGACAATGCCTGTATGTATTGCAGTATTTGCATGCAGTTATAAGGATATTAATGCATATAAATCCTGTTTATTTGGTCTAAAATGGAAAATATAATCGCTCTTTTTCTAGACATCTAGTTCATCTTCATTTGTAGTAAAGGGTGAATTCTGAATTGGGAATGATTTGTTTAATGGTAGAGAAGAGTTTCGCTTTTCCGATCTTCTCTTATTCGACATTCCTTATTATCCGTCCTATCATATTTTACCTATATTTTGTGACGGATCAGTAGTTGCTTCGCACATAATTAAATTATGATTTTACTTCTTATTTCGAATACATAAAGCTGTAACTTTAAAAGCATGCTTAGAGAAACATCTTTTAAATTTAGCAACACATTTATCATGTGAACATAATACATATATGCAAAATTTAATGAATAAAATGCAACTAATAATACTTGATTTATAAATATGCTGCTAAAAAATCATCAGAAACCATGTAAAGTGTATTAAGTATATTCAAAATTCCATGTAAAGTGTATAAGTATCCAAGTATATTCGAAAGACAGAAATATATAACTAAGAAATAGAAAAAAAAAAGACAAAAATGCACACTTCTCTAGTCTAAGGAACTTACCGTAAAGTTCTGCCAGAAAGCATGCAATAAAACATAAAAACAAAACATAAACACTCATACATCAGGATAGAGAAATTTCTAGTGCAAGAGACTAAAAAGCACAACAGTATTACAAATAAGGAACAGATTTATTTTAAGGAAATCATGCTCACTGTATGGATTTTAAGCACTTGCAACTGTACATTTGCATTAGAGTTATCGAGGTACAATTTAAAAAGAAAATATGAATTTTATTTGAAGTTCAACATTTTATTCTTATTTTTGGCATCAAGTTCAGGTCTACTGTATTTTTTAAATAATCATTACAATTTTTCAAATATTAAATTAAATTTCAGAGGCAATAGTAATGAAATATTTTGTATAGATAGTATGATAAAGAAATAATTTGTATAATTATTGAAAACGCTTAACCAGTTTTTCACTTCCTTGTACAAATTAAAGGAAGTATTGTAATCACGAAAACTTTCCTGTATCATATTCCAACGGAAGTATCCATTTTGATCGCTTTTGAATACATTTAGTAGATTTTTTTTTGCATGACATTTGTGCATACGGACGTAACCAAGCATAAAAGACTACTTTCTGCAATGGATGTACGAACGCAGAAATGCACTAAATACGAAGAACATGTTCCAAGCTTCGCTTTAAACCGCAATTACTATGCACTTTTACACAACGAGTCTGTCATGAGTTTGGGGTCTAGATTGGGGCTTGTAGTAAAGACATGCGTGACTGTGGGTCCAGAAGATAGCATTGAGGGTGCAAGGTGTGTGTGTGCGTGTGACAAGTTGTCACGTACGAAGAACGCGACGAAAGAAAAGTTAGTTTAATCTCTGTTATTTACAAGAAATAGTGTTTGGTATTTACAAGAATTATTCAAATGAACGACAAGCAACTGCAACACATGTTTCACAACGCCTATGGATCTTGGTTGAGAAGTAAATTGAATGTCCTGAAAACTTTGCTGTTAGAATTTGCGTCGCTGCTGTAAAGCAGGTGATGTCTATTAAAGTGTGTACCAGTCATTTCGCCGTCGTTGCGATGTATATGTTGGAATGTTTGCATTTGAAAAATTATTATAAATATAAAATACTATTTCTGATTAAAACGACTTCGTTCTCCATGTTTTTCGCAGATGCTGATACTGATTATGAAGTTGTTTATGTGGCCCCATAAGTGGCCTTAAGAAGCTAGATAAGAAAATTAAGCCACTGAGAACACATGAGTTTGAAGAGCTAGCAGCTGAACCTGCAGGAACGAAAGTAAAGTAAAATTGCGAAAACCATTGTTTCCTTTACTGCATATTTGCATATCTAATGGAAAGCGAGTAGAGACAAAAGTCACGCAGCGCAAGAAAGCAAGCAAACTTTGGCAGTCAAAGCTAGACACGCTTACTGTGTTTCTGTGTTCATATTTCATCATATACCGTATTACATTACAAAAATAGTGAACATGTCATTATACGTCATGGCTTAAAATTACAACTATCAGTTCTGTTTTACGAGAACTGCTTTACCATAGTCGTAATTTTAAACATTCTAATGCTTTAGCATTAGAATATTTTATCAATTACATGAACATCAAAATCTTCAAACAATTGATTATACGATTTGGATGGATTTTGGTCCCAATTCTGCGAGAAAGTCAGACATTAGACACAGAAACAGTGATCGGAATTTACTTACTGAATTTTCAATTACTTCTTTTAAACACTATTCCTAAACTGATCTTTTCTAAATCTTTTGGAATGTTTTCTTAATGTCTACTGCCTGTTGTTTGTTAATGTATTCTTAAATATGATTTTAGCACTACCATGTACCGTAAACCCTTTTCTGTTTGGTTGCTCCAAGCTAAATCATGCCCCCGGCTAAGTAAAAGATGATATCTCGGGATCTTAATTGCCATTGGCAGAGCATTTTCCTTATGGATATTGATAAATCCTTTAAAGCATTTTCAGCTTGCAACCAAAGAAGACATTCCACTGTTAGAAATAGCCTTAATAACCATATTGTTATTTAATTTCATTTTTTTACTACAGAAGGCTGTTCGCACATTTTTTAGACGATTTCGATAAGCGGTAATAAAACATCGTTTGCTGCAAAAGAAGCAATTGCAATTGTACTATGTTTTTAAACGTCAAAATTATCGTCTGTGGCTTGAAAGTTTTGTTTTTTTCAAAATGGCGAATTCAACAAAGCAGTGGTTCGAAGGCTACATTTATGCTCTTTCCGAAGAGAAATATGCATACTCCGTTATCCAAAAACGATGTGAGAGTCATGGTTTTGTGATATCTAAAGCGTCGATAGGTAATATCATCAACAAGAGAGGAAAAAAACGTCAAATTGGAGCCTCGAGTGAGACAAAAATTCCAAACAAGTACCCAAGGAAAAAACGGACATCTTTGACTATTGCAAAGGTATGTTGTTTAATGTTAAAAGAAAATCCCCCTAGTCAAAAGACAGTTGCAAAATCATTAAAATTCTCGGTGTTCACTGTAAACAAAATGATAAACGTTGATTTAAAACACAAGAATTTTATCTAATATAGTTTTGTGAATACAATATATAGCGTCTAAAAAATGTGTGAACAGCCTCTGTAATTACAAAACTGCACGGAATTTCCAGAAGGTCAATTTCCATATAATTTCCTCACCTACCTGTAATATCACTTGTTCCATTCTTAAAGATTCCATTTCTGACTTAAATTCTTGGGAAATTATAAAATATCTTGCAAATGGGGTGTAGGATACATTGGACAAAGTAAAAGAGCGTTAACACTTTGCATTAAGGAACACGTAGCTTATATCCGAAAAGAAGAAATAAAGACATTTTTGATAGCTAATCGTTAGTGGAAATCTAATCACAATTTTGATTCTGGGTCTGCAACAATTATCCCAAAAGCTTATTCGGTCGGTGAAATCGATTTCCTCGAAGCATTTCACATATAAAAAGTTTGATCTTGTTTAGGTAATGACTTTAACTCCAATCCAGCTCTTCCTAACGCTTTTAAAGTGCTATTCGCTTAATTTTTTATTGTTTTTTTACTCTTTAGCTATTGGCATAAATACAGCTTCTTCTCTTCAGAATTTCTTTTCTTCTGATGATGAGGGATCCGCATCTGTAGCCCTCGAAATCTATGGAATTTAGGTTAAACTATACGCCAAATTGCTTTGCCTAATTTTATGTTTTTACTTTGGCGTTTTTCTGTAATCTCTTAATATAGTATAGTACAATGTTCGTTACTTAGATGACGAATTCTTATTATCAATATGAGAATCGATTATCCGATATTTTTCTGCGCTCATAACTGATGTAAATAAAGTGTACGTAAATATACATTGTAAATAAAAGTATAGTATAAAATGTCAAAAGTTTGCATAATTTCGCGAGTATGAAAAGCTAAATATGTTTTTTTATTAAAGAATAGAAACTGATCAATAGTCAAGTTAGGTTAACAGGCTGCCAAATTTTGGAGAAATATTCATTGGCAACATTTGTCATGGAGATAATCAATAAAATATGGTATCTTGTTTTAATATTAAATGATAAAGTTTACTCTAATAATGTAAAAATATCACCAATAATTGCCAAAGCCAGATTTATATTTCCAGTTGAAGATTAACCGAGAAATTGTTTATCATTTTCGCAACTGTGAGATTTTTTCAAAAGTATGCGAGGCTGAAGCATATTTAAAAAAAGAAGGAAAAAGGTCTTTGAGATGTAGAAATACAAAAACTATTTGCAAAGCTTGGCATTTTATTTGATATCCGACGGCTAGTTTTCACAAGCTGCTTGATAGGAAAATAATGTTATTAATTAGCCGAGATTTTGATAAGATGTTTTTGAATGGTTGGTGAATTTAAACTTTGTTACCTATTAAATATATTTAATGAGATAATTCTAATTCCTATTAATTAAAATACTGTAATTATAAAGAATTGCCTCCTTCTCCCGTTCATACTGTTAATACTGTTTCGTTCATACTGTTTCGGTTGAAAATGTTAGCATGTCTTTTTGACATCTGGAAAATTCGTGGTTCGAATGCCTGCGAGGGTACAAATGATGTTGCACGTTAGTGTTTTCTAAACTGGCCCTTTATCTAAAAATAAAGTCCATAACAATTGCTCATCACTCGGGTGGTTCGGTAGACTGGATCCCCTGTCAGGCGTCCTTCAAGTAAGGGAGAATTTAAAGAACTAGCATAGTCCCAAGTATGTGCTTAATGTGGTCTTAAGTGGTTATTACGTCCAGCAAGCAATCGAAAGTAGTACGAACCTTGGCAAGGATATTATTGCCTCTCATATTTCCTGATTTGGAAACCAAATAGTTTCTATCCCACGTACGTGCTTAATGTGGCCTTAAGTGGTTATTACGTCCAGAAAGCAATCGAAAGTAGTACGAATCTTGGCAAAGATACTATTGCCTTTCATATTTCCTGATTTGAAATCCAAATAGTTTCTATCCCACGTACGTGCTTAATGTGGCCTTAAGTGGTTATTACGTCCAGAAAGCAATCGAAAGTAGTACGAATCTTGGCAAGGGTACTATTGCCTTTCATATTTCCTCCAATATGAAATCCAAATAGTCCAAATCCAAATCCAAATAGTTTCTATCCTACGTACGTGCTTAATGTGGCCTTAAGTGGTTATTACGTCCATAAAGCAATCGAAAATAGTACGAATCTTGGCAAGGATATTATTGCCTCTCATAT
Organism: Stegodyphus dumicola; assembly: GCF_044657685.1. Classification (NCBI taxonomy): domain Eukaryota; kingdom Metazoa; phylum Arthropoda; class Arachnida; order Araneae; family Eresidae; genus Stegodyphus; species Stegodyphus dumicola. The sequence continues at coordinate 114,620,302 of NC_140778.1, forward strand.
TTCCTGATTTGAAAACCAAATAGTTTCTATCCCAAGTGCGTGCTTAATGCGGCCTTAAGTGGTTATTACTTCCAGAAAGCAATCGAGAGTAGTACGAATCTTGGCAAGGATATTATTGCCTCTCATATTTCCTGATTTGAAAACCAAATAGTTTCTATCTCACGTACGTGCTTAATGCGGCCTTAAGTGGTTATTACGTCCAGAAAGCAATCGAAAGTAGTACGAATCTTGGCAAGGATATTATTGCCTCTCATATTTCCTGATTTGAAAACCAAATAGTTTCTATCCCAAGTGCGTGCTTAATGTGGCCTTAAGTGGTTATTACGTCCAGAAAGCAATCGAAAGTAGTACGAATCTTGGCAAGGATACTATTGCCTCTCATATTTCCTGATTTGAAAACCAAATAGTTTCTATCCCAAGTGCGTGCTTAATGTGGCCTTAAGTGGTTATTACGTCCAGAAAGCAATCGAAAGTAGTACGAATCTTGGCAAGGATACTATTGCCTCTCATATTTCCTGATTTGAAAACCAAATAGTTTCTATCCCAAGTGCCGTGCTTAATGTGGCCTTAAGTGGTTATTACGTCCAGAAAGCAATCGAAAGTAGTACGAATCTTGGCAAGGATACTATTGCCTCTCATATTTCCTGATTTGAAAACCAAATAGTTTCTATCCCAAGTGCGTGCTTAATGCGGCCTCAAGTGGTTATTACGTCCAGCAAGCAATCGGACGTAGTACGAATCTTGGGAAGGACACAATTGCCTTTCACATTTCCTAACTTGAAAACCATATAGTTTCTATCTCAAGTTCGTTCTTAATATGGTATCTTAAGTGCGTGCTCAAATGCGGTTCTTAATTTCAAGTGCGTGGCATCTCAAGTGCGTGCTTAATGGGGTTATTACGCCCAGAAAACAATCAGAAGTAGTACTAATCTTTACAAGGACACAATTGTCTTTCACATTTCCTGATTTGAAAACCAAATAGTTTTTATATGTTTGGAAACTTTAAACACTTTCTTCTTCGGATAACGCATACATATTTAGCTCTTAACACAAAATTTTAAATTCGTCGTAGTAGTAGTGTGATTACAAATGCAATTAAAGGTAATGTGTAAACTCATCTATTAACACACGTTCATCAGCAGAAAATAAATAGCAGCGTTTACTCTTCACAAAATGTTCTGACAAATAAGAATAAAAATAACATCATGAAAAAGTAATGAAATAAATATGACCAATCAGGAAAAAAATAGCACTTTGAAGGATTAATGGATAAATGAAACTATCGTATACTGATGAAAGATATAGCAGTAGTTTCGGAGGGAAATTTTAATTTAGTTTGGTTTGGTTTATTTGATTTTGTCAAAACACGTTAGAGCTACTGCCTAACAGAAGGGATGCCTTCGTGGAGGACTTTCGAAGCGAAACTGACTCGTATACACCTTACACATGGGAAAAACAACGAAAACGCCATACAGCCAGACCGTTCGCCTAGAATCGAATCTAGGTCGAACTACCAATGTTTAACGTCTTTACCGCTCGGCTACTTGGGGCCAAGAGGGAAATTTAAGATCGCTCCAGTTAGAACTTTAAATTGCTGAGATGGTGATGCACTATTGCATCAGTTGTTGAAAAGAAGAATTAAATCTGAGTATAAAATTCGAAAGAAATTACTTTGCCAAAAAATAAAAATATAATATAAATCTAAATCATGATAACTTTTTATTTTGCATATAATATTCTAAATAATCCTATTATCGCATATTAAAATTTTATCGATTTTTATGTTAAATAAAAAAATAAGTTTTTACTCCCAAGATGGACGAAAAAAATAATAAAAAATGGAAAAGAAAATTTGCTCGGAATAATGTCGAATATTTAAATAAAAACCTTTATTTCTTTAAACTTAATATTTAATAAGTTAAATATTTTCACTTCTTTACGTTTTACCCTTCCTGAAACAAATATTGTACAAAGAGATTTATTAATTGAAATCAGAATTTAATCCCTTTTTAATACTGGGAATAATCTTTTTTTTCTTTATAGTCAAAAAATCATTTTAAATAGTTTTAGGTATTTTTAAGATTCCTTACATTTTTGAAATACCTTTACAATGTAATAAAATTTCACATTTATTTTAAACACAAGGGGACGGCATTAAATAAGATCAAAGCGAAAAGAAATATTAATGCCAATGGAAAACGAGGCTTAATATTAAGTTGAAAGAAGAATTTATGAAAATTAAAATGAGGCGAACAAAAGTAAAATATAAAAGGTGATACGGAATAAAAGAGTTCTAAAGTTATTAAAAATGTTAATACAGTCTGAAGTAAAAATTTTACCACCAAAAGTAGTAATAATAAAACTATATCTATGACGCATAAGAACTGTTATAAAAATTAAATTTGAAACAGGAGTTAAAATTAAAATAAAAGCATATGTTTTTGTAGGATAGAATAGTAAACATAATGTTGTATGAAAAATTATTTAACACAATCTCCCTACTAATGCAGACAACATTTAACTCTTAAGAGCAAAACAATATGAATTGAAAATATCCTTATGCAGATGAACATAAATTAAAATTGTGTGAGTAAAATTAAGAAAGAAAATAAATCAGGAGGAGAATGTTAAATTGTTACAATTATCTGCTTGGTACTACGGAAGCTGTTAGCACACTTTTTAGACGATTTTCATTACTCTTTAAATAAATAGTTTACCTAAGATTTGGTTTTTTAAACATTCCATTTGATAAACCTGATTCTTCTTCACTATCTTTCTACACCGAAATTTCTAAGACAAATAAAGCCTTTCAGCGTAGGAAGAGGTATTTTATCTCAATGCTCTTGAACAGCTTTCCAAAATTCAAGGAGGATTCTGAATCGACGTTTGGACAATACGCGGTCTTAAAGTAAAAGCGCAAAACTCCATGCACGCACTTGAGATACCATATTAAGCAGGCACTTGAGAGCACATTAAGCACGCACTTGAGATAGAAACTTCTTGGTTTTCAAATCAGAAAATGTGAAAGGTAATTGTGGCCTTGCCAAGATTCGAACAGCTTCCGATTGCTTGCTGGACGTAATAACCACATTAAGCACGCATTTGAGATAGAAACTATTTGTTTTTCAAATCAGGAAATGTGAAAAGCAATTGTGTCCTTGCCATGATTCGTACTACTTCCGATTGCTTTCTGGGCGTAATAACCACATTAAGCATGTACTTGAGATGCCAACGTACGTACTTGAGAAGCTATTCTTTTGGTTTAAAAATACATCAAAAGATTTAACAGAATATGAATGAAGGTTATGGCTTTAATACCCGTTTCTTGTATCATGTTTCCCAGGAAATTAGCAGTGGATTTTGACGCATTGGCTGTTTGCTTTGCCTTGATGCAGTTTTACTGATTGATGGCGCTGTGGGTAAAGAGATGACATTTCATATTTGAAAACTGGGTATAAAATATGTTCCTGATAGTATATGGAATTGATCTTAACATTTTTCTAGACTCTATTTTTAATTAATTGCAGTTATATTAAGAACCAGCAACAATCATAAATCCCTTAAATACCTTTTTAGATTCTTTGAACTATGCTTTAAGATTTTCGTCCCCCTTTTGATGATAACAAATGGATCTCATTTTATTGCAATCATTTAAATACACCCAAGCTTCATCTATTGTGACAACGGTTTCCCATTTTTATCTGGATAAGTGTTTCTCGGAAAGAATTCTGTAGCGTATTCTGTGTTGGGCGACATGTCATGGAAAAAGACGATGCACTTGTTGGCCTTTTTAAGACTCAAATAAGCCTTGATCACTTTGTCTGCAATTGACGCTGATTATTTTAATGATTTTGCAACTGTCTTCTGACTTGGCGGATTTTCGTTTAAAATTAAATATCTTATCTTTGCAAGATTGGAAACATTCCTTTCTTTTTCTTATATATGCATTCGGAACAAATTTTTCACTTGAAGCCAAACATTGTTTGACAATATTACCTATCATAGCTTTAAATAGCAAAACAGCTTAGACATAATTAAATATCAAAAGCAGCTTTGACCCATAGCCTTGACAGTATTTTTTAACAGCTAGAAACGAATAGTGTTTTTTTCGTAAAGAGTACAAACATAGCTTTCCATCTAGTGCTTCTTTAAAAGCTTTATTTTGCATAAAAACAAAACTGTCAAGCAGCAGACGATAATTTATACTTTCAAAAATATACAGTGTCTCACAAAAGTGATGGGACGCTTGTGCTTTACAAAAGGAAACTGCAATAAAATAAATTTAAAAAACATGTAAAATATTTTGTGGGTGTGTTTCATACTTAAATTTAGTAACAATTATTACATAACATACATTTTCTCAAAATATTAATATATTAATTTAATAAAAATACAATTGTTTAGAACGGAGCAGAAAACGGCTCACTTAAGTGATGGGACACTTACTTTTCCATCAAATATTTATCCAAAAATTTTACTTTTTAAAAGGTTTTAATATTTTGTTGGATTTCCTTTTACTTTTAAAACATGATTTAATCTTCTTGGGATGGATTCGACTAATTTTTTTGTGATTTCTGGAGTGATTTTACCCCATTCTTCTTGAAGCACCGATTTTAATTGTTGTTTTGAAGAAATGGTGTGTTTGCGAATTCTTGATTCCAATTCTTGCCAAATATTCTCTATGGGATTTAATTGTGGAGATTGTGGGGGTGTTTTTATTATTTCAGGACAGTTATACAGCAGCCAGAGTCTAACGTTCAAAGCACTGTGCTTGGGTTCATTGTCCTGGTAGAATTTAAAATTGTTATGAAGGTTCAATTTTCGTGCTGAAGATTTCAAATTTTGATTTAAAATGTCAATATACTTGTACTGATCCATTATACTGTCAATAAAAACAAGATTACCAACTCCAGCGGACGACATACACCCCCATACCATAACTCCTCCTCCACCATGTTTTACTGTTGGCACCAAGTTCTGTTTGCGAAATTCTTCCCTGGGTTTTCTCCACACCAAGATTCTACCGTCAGAACCAAATATATTAAACTTACTCTCATCAGCAAATATAACTAAATTCCAGTAATCAGAATTCTTATTTATGTTGGATTTTGCGAAAGCCAGTCTGAGTTTTCTATTCTTTTCACTTACGAAGAATTTTTTCCTGGCTGCTCTACCGTGATATCCAGTAGATCGAATTACTCTTCTAATAGTCTCAGAATTAACAATTACTCCATATAATGCTTTTAAATCAGCAGCAACTTTAGGAGCACTCATTCTTGGATTTTTTTTAAATATTTCGAACGATAATTCGCTTTATTCCATTGGATAGCTTTGATGGTCGGCCAGGTCTTCTTTTATCCTGAATCATATGATTCTTTTTATATCGTTTAATGATATTGAAAACTGTTGTATGACTGAAGTTAACTGTTTCAGTAGTTTCTGTAATAGATTTTCCACGTTCAATATGCAAATTAATAACTAATTTTCGAATTCCAGGCAAAGTTTCTTTTCATTTAGCATTCATGGCTGCACAGAGCTAAAAAACACAAAAATTCCAAAACAAACAGGAGAGAAATACTGCAGACGATTTTATAAATTATTGGCAATTGCTTTTGAGTAAAAATGAATTCTCCAAAATATATTTTTATTGCTTACTTCAGAAGATTTTTGTTGCATAGTACGTAGTGTCCGATCACTTAAGTGAGCCATTTTCTGCTCCGTTCTAAACAATTGTATTTTTATTAAATTAATATTTTAATATTTTGAGAAAATGTATGTTATGTAATAATTGTTACTATATTTAAGTATGAAACACACCCACAAAAAATTTTACATGTTTTTTAAATTTATTTTATTGCAGTTTCCTTTTGTAAAGCACAAGTGTCCCATCACTTTTTTGAGACACTGTAGCTGTAATTAATACAAATTGTTCAAGCAAACGGTTTTTTTATAGCAAAGCAAAATTGTCTAAATGCGTGCGAATGGTTTCTGTAAACTATCTATGAATAGTGCCAGAATTTTCACTGGAGAAACTTAAAAGGAAGCGCTTCTGAAAGAACTTACTCCTGAACCCTTGTAAGCAATGTATTATTTATTCGTCAACAGCCTTTCGTTACTTTAAGAAGAGCATAAAAGAGCTTTGAAGCTATTCTTTTGGTTTAACGTTTTAGCTATTAGCTTTAGAAGAACTCTTTAGAATTTAACGCTTTAGAAGCCTATTACCTTTTTATGGGAAGTTTTGTGATTCAAACTAAGCATTCTTGTGTATCATCGTTTTTCTACAGATAATAAATAACACCAGCATAGATTATTAGCTACACGAATGCTGTAGCTTAACAGTTTATTCGTAGCTGTAGCTAATAAGCTTAAATGCAGCTTAATAGTTGCTTACGTGTTTGACTTTCACTGCTTTCTATAATGAACTGATTAATGCTTTGTTTATATCATAATATAGTTACTTCGATGTTTCATTTATAGCTTCATTTCGGTCCTTGTTAACTTGACTTGGCTGTAAAAGTTAAATTTAAAACAATGATTTCAAAATCTCCTAACCTGGGTCACAGAAATTCCCAATAATTCATACAAATGTAGCTTGAGTAATAAGTCAAGTGTTTAACTATAGTGTTTTTCACTCTTAATAACTTAATATAACGTCTCTCTCTCAAGAAGCAGATACTTCGCTTACTTACAAAGTTTTCAAGCTTCTTAGCGAACTAAATTGGTTCCTAATTATGTATAACTTTCCCTATCTTACTATGCATTCAAATAAATTCATAGCTGTTCCAGTTACTATATCAAATTAGTGGCGGAACTAGTTCTGGCAAAATACAGTCGAAACCCTGTTATCTGCGGCTCTTTTAATCATGTATTTCTAATAGGGAATCCGATGGTAACAGAATGAATCAACCAAAGATAATAAAGTACAAAAATTAATTGTTATTTAAAACAATCAACAAACAGTGTTGTCCGAAAACATTTATATGTATATTTACCGTATTCGGAATAAATAGTTAAAGCACTCTTTTGAAGAATATATTTTTAAGAATTTTGTACGTATATAAATAATTTTCAATGAAATTATATATTATTTAAAAAATTATATATATTAAAGGAAATTATATATTATTAATTATATATATGTAATATGAAATTGTAGTATTCTTCTTTGTAAAATGTAACATGAAAATTTAAAGAAGCCAAGCTTTGCTGGAAAAAGTAAGGTTACAGGGGCACTAAATTGACGAGATGTCGCCAAGCTGGCGACGGTTTTGGTAACTAATTTTTGACGCCAAATTTGGCATGCGATGGTCAAAAGTCGCCGAAATTGGAAACATTTTGGTTCGGTCCCTGTATAACTATAATTGATTCATCTGTGTAAATGTAACCGTATCCAGCCCTTCTATGTAACTTCAACCATATATGCCTTCAAGTATATCTCGCCGGCCGGGGGAAGCTATGTAAGACCGAAGAGAACATCCATTTCTCAGTAGTTAATTCATTGTTGAAGTCGGAGTATTAAGAACCTATGGCAGCTTCGTTTTTAGATGCGCTTTGCAGAGCGTTGTGTTTAACGTTCTTAGTAGTTTGAAGTGTAACTACGGATTGGGCTCTGTGATATTGAGAAGATCTGTAAGAGAATTTTTGGGGAAAGTTCCAGAACTGTGAAGTGTTTCGTCTGGCGAACTAAATTTTATCAAGCTCTCATTGGTTCCACGTGCATTCAATCCATTACTAATTCGTACGCATACAGCAATATTATGGTATTATGAAGCCAAATCGCGCAGAAAGTTTTCCAGCGAGTTTAGTAATAATGGAATATGAAGATCTTTGTAAAGAATAGGCATGTGCATTAATGCTTTTAGATTGGATTAGGTTTGTTAGAGCACTGTAAACCACACACAGGTTACATTGCTACGGATAGGAACCTTTTTACATTTCCTTCAGAAAGTGGTGATTCATATTTCTATGATTCGTATTCGTGTTGCAAGTGAAGGAAATCACAGAAATGGCTATGTAGCCAGCCTTTCGCAAAAACTAAAATTCGGGGCAAACTACATTTCTTTAGCAATCTCATTTACTCAATCTATGGACGGATGTTTGTGTGTTTAGCGATATATTTTGGTATACTGTGAAAAAAAGGGGGGGAACAGTTTAACATAACCCGTTCTACTGGGCCGATTGACGAAATTCAACTTGCGTTTTTCCTGTCTCGAAAGCGCAACTTAGGATGGTTTATATATAGCATTGCTCTAATATAGGTATTTTGACACAAAATCGGACTTTTCTGAAATGACATGCCAATATTTTTGCATATTTTTATTCTACGATTCCAATTATGCCAAACTGCCAAATTTCGTAAAAATCGCATGGGTAATTTTTAAAAAATTAACTTTCAAAATTTTAGCTCCTCAGTGTTAATTGAATTTGACATATATTTATTAATATCTCTGTTTTTATTAACCTTATTTGATTCATCCTCTCATATTTCGAAATTTAGGTTCATTCCAAATAAACTTCGTCTATTTTTTATGATTTAGTTTTAAAATTTGTATTTTTAAATAATTTTATATAATTTTTTCGAAAACGATTTTGAATTAACACCCATAAAAGGTTCGCCATCATCTTGAATTAGATGTATTTCTAAGCATGACTGCAAAAAATTACAGTTCAGAGTTTTTTTTAAAGAGAGTTTTTATGCAACATTTCCTAAGATATACGTGAATTAACATTTTGGCGCGTTTTGAAATTTAGCGTATTTATTATGAGCGATAATAACGAAAATGTGGTTTACGCCCTCATGAAAGAAAAAAATAAAATAAAAAACTAAATAAAATTAAAAAAAAATAAAAATAAAAAAAATTTAAATTTAAAAAAAATTATTTTTAAAACCATGAAATATAACATTTTTTCCGCTCGTGGACAATGAAGAAAAAGGAAAGGGAAATAGATTGTCATATATTAAGCAGTTCGCCAAGCGAGATATTTATTCCTTGCGTAAAATGAAATAAATTCGAAAGATAAATTTTTAAATTTCTCCATAAATTTCTCACCAAGAATTACAAAATTTAGTATCTAGGCATAATTTGAGTCGTAGAATTGAAATATGGAAACAAATTGGTATGTTATTTCAGAAAAAGTCCGATTAAGTTATTTCAGAAAAAGCTAGTCAAAATACCTATATTATAACAACGCTATATATATAAATCTAATATATATCTTAAGTCACACTTTGAAGACATGAAAAACGCAAGTTGAATCTTGTTAATCGGCCCATTAGAATGGGAGATATGGAACTGTCCCCTTTTTTGTGCGCAGTATATATTAATTGCGTGCTCTTATTTTATTCATTTAATATGCAAGAAAAAATAAGAAATTGGTTTATGGAGTATTATATAATCTTTGAAATAGAAAAGAACTATATATTAATATTTCCGTTTTGCCAGCTGCAATGCGTAGACAGTATATTATCCCATTAAATTTAAACTTAATTTTAAAATTAAAGCACTCTAAAAAATACAGGATACTTAACCCATTACGTTTTGCGATTAGCTATTGAAGAATTATATCTTCACTATATATCTATATCTATCTATCTATATATATAAATATATAACGTTAAACAAGCTAAGATGTCATATGACTAGCTTCTAACCTGGAATTGTATCCGTATTATATGATGCACTATACTAAAAACAGGTCGTTCGTATGTTTCGTATCATATTTAGTAGAAGCGATGACAGCAGTTTCTTTTAACAATCTATTCCCTTATCCCTTAACTGGATAATTTCGGGACTGATAGATAATTAAGAGTATCTTCGGTATTAACTGAAAAGTATCTTTTTGTTTTCTCGTTGAGCAGCATATTGTTTTCATCTCATGTTTCATTCTTCAAAAAAGATAAAAACGTAAGCGAATGTCTTTCTGTCTTTATCATGATAACTAATATTGGGTACGTGTACTTAGTTGTCGGATGAATAAAAAGGTACGCCAAATTAATTTGTTTCTAAATTAGAGGAAATTTTAAGCCAATGATGAAAAATTGAAATATTCCAATACGGAAGTTAGATAAATAACCTCGAAACTTAAAGATTTAAATAAAGACGATTTTAGCTCCGCTGGAACTATGGAAAATTGCATGGGTTTCGATCAGAGACTCTTATGAGTATAAAAATCCTCAGAAGTGTTATTCATAAATACAGGTTCATAACGTGAGGTGTCGTTTCGAATGCAACCTCTGTAGGACTGCACGAAATATATCCAAAGAAGGTGCTATTAAAAAAGAATTTAATAAACATTTTAAATGTAAAGATATGCAAATTAACGAAACGGTGTAGAAATGCTAAAGAAATTTTTTGAAATCCTAAACAAGCAAAAGCAGATTCTAAAACCCCCTGAAGAATTCTTACCGATCTTTTTTTGGTCTATTTGTTTTCGACTACTATGAAAGTTTCTCAGTAACAATAGTATTCTGTAGCTTAAAGTAAATCTGTACCGGTGTTAAATTAAAAGGTATAAAAACAAGCTAAATTTATGTCAATAGAAATGTTAGCTATAAAAAAATCTGAAAAGCTTCAGATTTTAAATTACGACAAAGGCGGTTTTTAAATTTTTTATTTGTGTGTTTCCTTTATTTATTAAACATCATGTTCTTCGCACTTAAACCATAAAATTCAGTTCAGGAGCAATATTGCAAAATAGCTTTAAATTGAGTATATCTTTAGAATTTCTGATGCGCAATATCACGCACTGGAGATAAAAATGTTACGTTGCCATTGCTTGCTTTGAAATCCCTGAGTTTGTTAATCAAAAATTCGTTAAAGATTTACAAAATATGAAATCGATAATAAAACAAATTCCAAATTTAAATTTGGGTTTTCACATGCCCATATTCGCAGTAGGATGACGTCATTCAAAATTCGATGGCTCTATGTACCGTTGTTTTATCACAATGGGAGAAATATGCATACATTTATGCTCGATTTTTCATTATTTAATTTCTTCAAATATAATGCAGGACTCTAATATTTGGTGGCAACAGTTTGTAAAGTGAAACGGATATTTATAGTCAACCAACGCAAAATCGCAAAACGAAAATAATAGTCCTTCAGGGACAAAGGCCCTTTGGAATAAAAATTCTAAACTTGAAACACTCAGATGTTATTAAGGGTCATAAGATTTCAGAATGTTCACAAAATGATAACACTGTTTAGAAATTGAGAATTATCTTAAAATATGTTTTAAGAATTAACGAATCAAGGCAATCTTTTTTAAAAGTTCAGAAATGGCGTTTCGATACTGAAGCAGTAAAATAATTTCATCTAATCTAACGTTTTGTAGATTTAGTTCAATTATATGAATATCAAATTACACTCGGTTCACAAATAATGAGTTTATTAACGTACAAAACTGATGTTCGGTAAAAATTTATATATTCTTAAAAATTAAAATTTTAGGCACATATCACTAAGCAATGTATTATATTCAGCTAAATTATTAGGTTCCTAGTAAACCTCTTTAGAATTTCAAAACGCTTTTCACTAGAATATTTCCAAATTTTCTGCTCTATACTTACACAAAGGAAAGTAACTAAGCAGAACAAAATTTAACTAAGATTAAAATCTTCTATTAGCCAGTTCTAAAGATGCTTTTGAGGGAAACTTTATTCACGTCTTTGTATTCTGAGGCTTCAAATGCGAGCTGAATATTGTCGAGTTGAGTTGTGATATGAAACGCCCGCTGATAAAATGGTAAAAGAAGAAAATGCAAGAGAAATGCTTGGTTCGCGTTTTTTACTTCCTTGTACGAAGTAAAAAGGAAGTATTGTAATCGCGAAAAGTTTCAGGCAGCATATTTCAACGAAAATATCCATTTTGACCGCTATCGAATGCAATTTAACGATGTTTTTGCGTGATATCTGTACGTTAGGACAGAATAAAATACTCTTTTCCTTCAAAAAAATTATAAAACTGCTTCAAACTTAATTCTGAAGAGAATGTTTCGTGGCGTCTGTACGATCGTATGTACGTACGTGCGTACGTACGTATCTCGCATAACTCAAAAACGAGTAGCCTCAGAACGTTGAAATTTTGTATATAGGACTGCTATAACATATAGATGTATACCTCGTATTTTGGTTGCAATCGGCCGCACCAAACGTATATAAATATATTTATATATATATCCACTCTGTTACCCGGCTCAGTGATCTCAGTTTCTTTACTCTTATATGTTTGTAAATTGTACATTTTTTGCTTTAAAAATGATTGAATTATGTTGTTTTTATTTTCCGGTTAAGGATTTTATGCCTTAAGTAAATCTGTGTGCAATATTTTTAGAATTATCAGCAATTTTAAAGTTGTTTAATTGCTGCTAAGCCTTTTTTTTTAATGGCGGCCATTGATGTTTATATTTGAAACAGGAGACTAGTGGATTTGTTGCCAATCTAGAGAAACTTCGCTTCGCAACAACAAAGATAACGCCTTCATTTATTATTGCCAATTAAATCATGCTTAATGTTTTCTGGAATTTTGTCGAGGAAATAAGTGTTTAAGATTTACTTCGTAATTTTTAATATAGATATTTTGAGTTTTTATAGATTTTTACCTTCTCGCGAAGTGAGAACTGAATTAATTAAATGAGAAATGCTCAATCATTTGTGAAAAACTGTTGCTTTTTTGTTTTGTTTGCTTAATTCTTTTATACATCATTCCAGCTTTATTATAGTATTTAAATAGAACATGTGGCAACGATTCAATAATTCTATTCTTTAAATGATATAAATTTTATACATTATGAGTTATAATATGAACGAAATATATACGTTAACTGTTATATAATTATTGAGTTATATAACAGTTAACTTAGTTTCCGTTATATAATTATTATACAAATTAACTGTTATATAATTATTAATACTGTTAAGTGAATCTAGCGCCAGGGTGTCGTTATGGTAAACAAATACTAGAGTGAATTTTAAAGAATGCATTTATTCTATTGTGGTTTATGCGCTGTCGGCAAAGTAGGTTTAATTCAATCCAATAAGTTTAAATGAAATGCAAGAAAAAATGCGTATAATTTAATATTCCAATACAAGGAAGTCATGTGGTGTACACATCAAACTTTTTATTAATGGCAATATTTAATTTAAAGATTAGCTCTATTCAGAACAGCATTCTTTTGTAGACTGCGTGCATGTATGTATCAGCTCAAAAGTCCATGTGGCCTGTTTGCATATTCTTGGCTTGGAGATCAAGTTTCTTCAGTAGTACAACATATCACTCGGATATCAGCCTGAAAAATCGTTGTTTGTTCGCAGTGTATCGACGCCTGGATAAATTCCGTTGTCTCAAGGTCCATGAACCTTACATTTTCCCGAGAAACCTGTGCACTTACTTGAGTTAAGAACGAACTGTCCACGTATCAACCACATCAAGAATACACCCGCGTAAACTAATATTACGCTTTGCTGGCATTCATGTGAAGTAATCCTTTAGGAGATTTTTACATTAATCATCCTAAAAATTTACAAATTGTACTGGTAACAACAAAACCCTTTCTTTGACAAACTCTTGGGGGTGATCGAAGGATGGGAAAGGTAAAATTCTGTATAGGTGAATGAGAGACTAGTGAAGGAAGTCGACTTTAATTTAGCTCATATATTTATATATATATATATAGGCCGAAACTAGAAATTTTCTGGACTTTCGCACATGGCTATACTTAGTTCTTAGACTGTACATAGCTCTCGAAATTACAGATGTTTCGTAGAAAATAACCGTTGAAAATATTCTGCAGAGGCATCCCCAATTCTCTCAGCAGCTTGCTAATATGGCAGGCAAACTAAATTAACGCTGCTGGTCATCGCTGATGCAGTAGTTATTTAATAATTATACCTGGATTTAAATTCAGATTAAATTCGTTGTGCTTGAGGTTAGAAAAGTGTACTCGAAGTTTCAAATATTTTTATGGTACGATATTACTAAACATAATAAATTCATGAGAATGTGAAAGACGTATTTCCTTAAATGATATCGACTTAAAAATATTACAGTAAAACAATTACGGGAAAGTGGTCTAAAATAAACCGATGAATAAAAACCATGTTTTTTTTTTTGGCTACATCTAAACTAAGTACAAAACACAGAAATGGGATTCTCCACCAAATAGTGTATACAGGGTGAATCTGAACAAGAGAGCAAAACTTTAGGGGTTGATCGAAGGATGGGAAAGTGGTCTAAAATATACCGATGAATGAAAACCATGTTTTTTTGGCTACATTTAAACTAAGTACAAAACACAGAAATGGGATTCTCCACCAAGTAGTGTATACAGGGTGAATCTGAAAAAGAGAGCAAATCTTTAGGGGGTGATCGAAGGATGGGAAAAGGGTCTAAAATATACCGATGAATAAAAACCATGTTTTATTGGCTACATTTAAACTAAGTACAAAACACAGAAATGGGATTCCATACCAAATAGTGTATACAGGGTGAATCTGAACAAGAGAGCAAATCTTTAGGGGGTGATCGAAGGATGGGAAAAGGGTCTAAAATATACCGATGAATAAAAACCATGTTTTTTTGGCTACATTTAAACTAAGTACAAAACACAGAAATGGGATTCCATACCAAATAGTGTATACAGGGTGAATCTGAACAAGAGAGCAAATCTTTAGGGGGTGATCGAAGGATGGGAAAAGGGTCTAAAATATACCGATGAATAAAAACCATGTTTTTTTGGCTACATCTAAACTAAGTACAAAACACAGAAATGGGATTCCATGCCAAATAATGTATACAGGGTGAATCTGAACAAGAGAGCAAAATTTTAGGGGGTGATCGAAGGATGGGAAAGTGGTCTAAAATATACCGATGAATAAAAACCATGTTTTTTTTTTTTGGCTAATGGGATTCCTTACCAAATAGTGTATACAGGCTGAATCTGAACAAGAGAGCAAAACTTTAGAGGGTGATCGAAGGACAGTGGTAGACGAGCGACATGCACCTACTTATCTCTGGTAGACGTCAGGTGCCTCCGTTTTCCGTCACCTGTAGAACAGTCCATTGAAGTACCTGTGCAAATGGTAAGCTGAAACTGAAGTGCTTCTAACCGCTATATACCGGTGGTTTCTCCTAGATGGATTTGAATTGGGAATTTTTGGTTGATTTGACTTATTTGATTACGGCTCCCGAGGGCTATCTTCCTAAATAAAGGGATGCCTTCGTAGGGAACTTTCTTTAGATTTAAAGTTTATTCTAAAACTAATGATGATTAAAAGTTTATTCTACAACTAATGGGGATTTTAATTTTATTCTACAACTAATCTCCACTCAAGTAGACTGTTAGTTTATAATTATTGTTTTAAGTTGATCTCAAGTAGACTGTTAGTTTATAATTATTGTTTTAAGTTGATCTCAAGTAGACTGTTAGTTTATAATTATTGTTTTAAGTTGATCTCAAGTAGACTGTTAGTTTATAATTATTGTTTTAAGGAGTGTCGGAACCCCAAAATCTTCAAAAAATTGTGATTTCAGATTTTTGCATTTTCAAATTCTCTACACTTTTATCTTTTAAAAAACAACATTCTTTAATCTCTATGAAAATTTGAACAGTAGAAAATCTAGTTTTAATTTGTCATCGACTGCTTTGATCAATGAGGATTTTTACAGAAAAACGCTTTTTTCTCCAAACGTGAATTTTTTATACTCGATGTACCTTTTCTCAGGAACGACTGCTCACAGGTTATTTTATGGCTTATTTTATGGTTATTTTATGGTTAATTTTTATGGCTTATTTATTAGGCTTCCTAATATTTACTGAAATGAGCTTTTTGTGATAAACTTAGGAAAAGTATGTATGAGTTGTATGAGAAAAGTGCTAATTTTGACTATGCCTAACAAAATATTCTGTAAATTACTCTAAAATTCAAAATGCTTCAAAAGCTCATTTCAGTATAATCAGATAGGTATACTTTAATTACACAAAAAATTTCAAGCGTGTATCTGCAGCAGATTTTGAGAAAAGGTACATCGAAAATGGCCAATCTAACATTGTCGGCATAGGGGTTGCTGATACCCCTTAAGTTGATCTCTCAAGTAGACTGTTAGTTTATAATTATTGTTTTAAGTTGACCTCAAGTAGACTGTTAGTTTATAATTATTGTTTTCAGTTGATTCAAGTAGAGAAGTAATAAACCTAATTTGATTTTATTCAGTGCTCTTGACTTCATGAACTTCGACACTTCTCCCTTCATGAAAACTGGAAATAGGGGATTTGTTGGCTCCTGGTAGAACTCACGTATGACTGAAAAGCAAAGTGTTATAACCAAGCACTTCAACTTTAATCGAAAACAATAAAATTATTTCTGTCTAGAGAAACTTAACTTGTGAAAGACATTAATTATTAAAAGGAAATATAGAATTATTCATATTTTAGAGACACTTGGAATATTTCCAAATACAATGCTGACAACATGGCCTTAAAACTACCAACTGAAAAATTCAGATGCTAAAATATCTAACTTTAAATGTTCATTTTAAAAACTGAGGGTGTTATTGTTAGTTAAAGATTATAATTCACAGAAGACAGTAAATCACTTCTTCCCTTTGTTAGTAACATCTGCTCATTACATCTCCCTTTGCTTACAGCATATTTGGTCGCGCATACAATCAATACAAACAAGCAATATGAAAGAAAACCACTCAAAGATAACTTTATCGATTATTTCTTGCAATTAACTCCTTTTCCTATAATTATAACTATAGCTTCCATGTTCGTTAAATGAACTATACTATAACTGTGTTACAGTATATTTTATTTAACAAAGATGGAAGTATTATGTATTGTCAAAAGTAGAATACAAAATAATAACCATTAACGTCAGAATATTAAAAATATTCTTTTGTTAAACGGAAACATGATAAAAGTCCAAAGAAACTTATTTAAAAAGTGAAAGGGAGAAACATATATGTATATATAAATAAATAAATACTTTGAGACGTTTTCCGAATTTGATCATTTTGTTTAATTTTTATTGAGACAATTCGTTTTCAAAAATTAGCTAATTTTCAGCATAAAAATATTTCTCAACATGGAACTAAGCTTTACTAAGATGTAGCAAGTTTTTCAAATTAATTTTTAAACTCTCTTATTACTATTGAGGTATTTATGTTCTAAGAAATTCTCTTAATTAATTGTTTTATAATTATTTTTTCTAGAATTTATTTGTTTTATAACTTGGTTGCATAATCATTTCAAAAGCTTAAAACAATGAATAACGAGTTTGTCTTAAGCACTTAATAATATAAGATTACAAACTTGTTACAAAACAAATATCATTAAAATATTTTATTCAAAAAGTGTTAACATGAAAGTTAGAATAAAATGGACTAATCCTCCTTCATATGTTTGTAGGAGGAAAATGAAGCCATAACACGTCAAGGTATTACGCCATGACTTGTCATGGTCGTTGCCATAGGTGGACTTCTGGTTGGTTTGATTTTGTTTGTTGGTTTTAAGTCTCCCGTTCACATTTTCATACCAAAGGTAATAAATTTCTTCTCAGTATAGCAGTCGGTCTTCCCTAACCACTATACCATCTGGGCGGCGAAGAGAATCCGCGTTATCTGGTCAAATTTTGCAGGACTTGCTTAACTATGGTTCTGCAGTTAAACCATCGAAACTAGTCCTGCAAAATTTACAAATATAATATTGATTCCTGTTGCTTAGCTTCTCAAATAATCATTATTCGGCTTGTTATTTTAACTTAAATTATAGATTCCATATTTTTTCCTAATATGTTCCTCAATTTTAAGCCTTACCTGTTACAAAACAAATACCATTAAAATATTTAATGTAATAAAATAATTTATTCAGAAAGTGTTAACATGAAGGTTAGAATAAATGGATTAATCCTCCTCCGTGTGTTTGGTGGGAGTAAATAAAGGCCATAACACGTCACGGTATGACGTCATGACTTATGGTGTCCTAGGAGGACTTCTGATTGGTTTTGTTTTGTTTGTTGGTTTTAAGTCTCCTGTTCTCATTTTATTACCGAAGATAATCAATTTTCTTAGTGTATAGAACATTCATAAACACTGCAAATAAGTCCTTAAAATTCACATTTAATAAAATCTAGGTACATGAATATGTGTAAATGGTAACTATAACATGTTAATATAATTAATGTATACATGGTACAACCTGGAAGATCAGCGGAAGTTTCAAACATATTTTATGCAAATTATGCCTAAAGATACTTGATATTTGCTATCAAAGTCAGTGTAATTTATTTAACAACATGTTTCGCAGTCTTACCCGTACACTATTTGGCGGCCATGATAAGTCGTGACGTCACGTTGTTGACTTTTTTGGCTTCACTTTTGTGACGTTATGCTTCCTTCATCTATTCTAACTCTCCTTGAGTGTTATTCAGTAGCTCACATAATAATTTGGTCACTCAGAAGTTCTATTCAGATGTTTTGACAGATGATATTTATTGTCATAATTTCTTGTTTGAAATGAAAATGCATGACAAGAATTATCGTTTGGTTTTGGAAAATATTAGTTTCTTTACAAAATATATAACATTTCCATATCTATCATGAATTTGTCAAGGCGCTGCAAATTAACGACAAATTTTGTTAGAAATTTAGAAACCATGTTTTTAAAGATGGCAAAAGTATTTGAAATATCTATCCAAAGCAATCCTTAATGGAATGTCTTCAACTACTTTTGATGTTAGAAAACCATGGAAATTGCGAGAAAATGTGGAAAATGCACGGAAGACTGGATCACATTCCAAGCTAATACGAAGGAACTGAAGGTTTATCCTAGGCAAAATCACACAAGATCCGAAAATTAGTACTGTAAAACTTGTAGGGTATATCAGTTTGCAATAGAAATTAACACTGAAACATTTAAAACAGTGATTAGGAGCATGAATACAATGGGCGATCAATAAGAATGAAATCCTTCGTCAAAAAGAAAGCGAAGAAATTAAGCCTGTCTTCCGCAGACTTCAAAGTAAACAAAGGCTTATCATATTAAAGTTAATGTTATAGTTGCCAAATGTGTCAAAGTTTAATACATTTTGGTTCGATGGACAAAATGTTATGTGGTGAAATTCGAATGAAGAATTGAATCCAAAAATTGTTATTGTCAGTGGCAATGGTGGAGACATAATTTTTTGGGAAAGCTTCCCTGTTTCTGAGATGGAAAATTTAAAACACTCTTGTAGAAAATAATATGGATCTGTACAAGCATATTTCCTAAATAAAATCTGAAAGCATTTGCAAGAAAATTTGGAGTGCAAAATTCATACGAGCTCTACCAGGATCAGAACTGTAAGCATACAACCCAAAATGTTCGCTTGGAGTAATCATACAACTGTTCTAAAGTTATCAAAAATCTTCCATATTTTTTTATCATTGAAAGGTATAGACCGAGTTGAAGAAAAGAATAAAGGAACAGGAAATCTACTTCGAAATTTCTTCCAAAAGCAGTTCTTATGAAGGAACGGAACAAAATAGAGCTTCTTTCACCAAAACTTTCGTTGACTCCATGAAAAGGCGCACAGAAATGTAATTTTAGGTAAAGGATATTGAGATACTAAATATCCTGTTATTTTCATGTTTTTATTTAACATAAAATGACTGTTCACATTCTCCGAATACTTACGTGAGTACATTTTCAGAAAGTTTTGAATATTGTTTTAACCGAAAACATTTTAGATAGCTTTTCCGAAGCAAGCAGAATAAAAAAAATATCAGTAATATATCTTAAAGAAGAATAAAATGATTTTGCTAATGTTTAAGAAATGTTATTTACAAATAAACTTGAAAAACATTAAGCGTCCGAAAATAAATGTGAGCCATTCTATATATACGTATGATTGTACACTGCATAAAAAAGGGGGGCAGTTCTATATCTTCCGTTCCACTGAGCCGATTGACAAAATTTAACTTGTGCTTTCCATATCTCGAAAGCTCGACTTTGGATATGTTTTAGATTTATATAGAGAGTTGTGCTAATATAGGTATTTTCACACAAAATCGGACTTTTTCTGAAATGACACGCCAATTTGTTTTCATATTTCGATTCTACGACTCAAATTATGTCAAACTGTCAAGCCTTGTAAAATCGCGAGAGTTGGTTTTAAAAAATTAGTTCTCAAAAGTTTAGCTGCTCAGTGTTAATTGAATTTGATGTATATTTGTTAATATAACTTTTTTTTTATTAAACTCACTTGATTCCCAATTCCATAATGGGAAATTTATGTTTAATCCAAGTATAATTCTCACGTCTTATAAGATTTATTTTTTAAATTTGTATTTTTAAATATTTCGAAAATATTTGTGTAGTATAACCTATAAATTTTTTAACATCGTCTTAAAGTAGATCTAGGCACACTTACAAAAAATTACAGTTTGTTATTCAAAATTTTATAAGACATACATGAATTGACATATTGGCATATTTTTTGAGCGATAATAACGCCTAATGTGGTTTACACACTTTGTTAAAATTATTTGAAAGCATGAACGATGACTTTTTTTCTGCTTGTCTACAACGAAAAAAAAAAAGAAAAGGAAAATAGGTTGCTATAAATTAAGAAGTTCGCCAAGTAAATTATTCTTAGCAAAAACTGAAAAAAAAAAAAAAATACACCAAGATAAATTTTTGAATTTCTCCGCAAATTTTGCACCAAACTTCACAAAATTTAGTATTTAGGCATCCTTGAACTGTAAAACTTGAATTATGAACCTTGAACTATGTATTTTGCCTTATTTTATGTATTGTTTCCACTGTTTTGCCTTTTTTTTATTTTATGTATTGTTTTACTTTCTAGTATTTTACTTCTTATTACTTTTAGTATTTGTAACCACCTATCCATTACTCTGTAAATATGTAACTGGAATTGTTCTTCATGCCCGCAATGCACCCTTCTTCCATTATGCACTCTCGTCTTCGTCCAGCATTTGTTTGCACTGCCCCCAGCAGTCGTCTTGAGCAGAATATGTATTTATAAGTGTGTCTTTTGTTCAAGTTATTTCCATCAGCGGGGCTACCTGGCCGATATGCTTGCTAACTACCCAGTGGACTGGCTGCCTCGCTGTCGGTGGAAAGAAAGTATTTAGGCATAATTTGAGTCATAGAATCGAAATAAGGAAAAACTTTGGCATGCCATTTCAGAAAAAGTCCAATTTTGTGTCAGAATACCTACGTTAGAATGATGATATACAAATTTAGTATATATCCTAAGTCGCGCTTTCGGGACATGAAAAACGCAGTTTGAATTTCGTTAATTGGCCCAGTAGAACGGAAGATATAGAACTGTCCCTTTTAGGGGGGACAATGTACATATGGCGCGCACGGAGGAAGCCATTTCATATACATCACGCATTTGAGAAATGGGAAAACTGATCCTTTAACATAACTTTCCAATAAGACTAAAGCAATGAAAAAAAGACCTTTCTAATAGAAAATCTAGAAATATTTTTCAGGAAAATCGCTTTCCAGTGACTATTAGTGTTAAGAACAGATAGGCTAAAATAAAGCAATAAAAATTGCTCATTTTGACAGTGTTCCCGCTTGTTTAAAACAAAACCTGAAGGCATTTGCAATAAAACTTGGATAATTAGATTTATGTTAATTTGTATATTAATGACCCTAGAAAAGGTTTAATTAATATGTATTACTATGAATCTT
Source organism: Stegodyphus dumicola (assembly GCF_044657685.1). Lineage (NCBI taxonomy): Eukaryota > Metazoa > Arthropoda > Arachnida > Araneae > Eresidae > Stegodyphus > Stegodyphus dumicola. The sequence goes on from NC_140778.1 coordinate 114,642,010, forward strand.
ACTCATTGAGGTGGGAAACTTTTCATATGTATTTCATTAAAACCCGATGAAATATCGGCTGGAATTTGTAGTCTAAGTGAGCCTTATAAAAAGCTAAATTTTATACAAAGTCGTACAAATCCAAATTTTTAAAACTGTCAAATATTCTGAAATGGATATTCATGACAAATTGTTTCAGTTGATGACAACCATATATCGTTACAAGTAATCTGTCACTTTAAATTCAGTTGCAATTTATGTTGTTCTCTTTTGATTCAAAATGAGGATAGAATGATTATTTAGGATTGAGTATGTTAGTAAACCTAAAGAGACAATGATTTTCCGGGCGCACCAGCGTCCTAGCGGCAAAGTTGAGGAACACTGGTAGTTCAATCCGGGGTTCGAATCCCAGCGAACGGGTTGGGTGCAAGGGCGCTTTCGTGGTTTTGCTCATATTTTTCGTGTGTTCAAGACAGTTTTCTTTAGGAATTCCTCCATGAAGGCATCCTAGGCAGATAGATCCTTTAGGCAGATAGCCCTCGACTGCTTTGCCATAAACAAAATAAACTAAATCAAACCAATAATTTTCTGTTCGGTAAATAGATTTCGAGAAACTGGAAGCGCTTATGAAATGAAGAGGCGCCCGTCTGAGTTTAGAAAAAATAAACGAAGTTATTTAGGAATAAAATGTTGCAAACACCAACCCAGTGTATGAGAAAAATGGCATGGCAAAAAAAATTATGCGTTGCAAAGTAACGTAACGCTCAAACATAAAAATTCATTTTGCTTGGGAAAACACTCATCATCACGGTGCACAAAGAAAAAAAAAAAAAAACCCGTTTTTAAAGCTAACAGCCTAAACTGCAACTTAAAATTCAAGCAATATATTACTTGTATTAATTCAAGCTTTCATGTCATGAAAATATCCTCCAAGAAGGTTTTGTGTCATTTAAAAAAAATCTATAAATTGATGTACGTATGTCAGATTGATGTAGTCTGAAACTAAAGCATGCAGCACACACCTTGCTGTTGTTCGTGACTTTTTTAAAGTCCCTTATACTGTTAGAAATATTTTTTTTTCAGTTTACAAAATCGAATTATAGTTTATACAGACATTACGTTAATTTTTTGGAAGGAGGCAAGATGAAAAATTAGCAATCACCTTCGCAGGCAATCGAAACATGGACCTCTGAAGTACCAGCTTAGTGTGCTGAACCCTACACCACGAAGGCACGCTAGGAAGGTGGAGAAATACCTCATATACTCCTTCTTTTAAAGAGTGACTGGAGTTTTTATTGGACCCAATCGCCAAATCCTGTGTGAGGAGAATTATCATGCTATAAATTTAGTTCGGGAGCCACTGTAGGGACATTAGGTATTTTTTGGAAGCAGGCAAGATGAAAAATTAGCAATTGCCATTACCGGGAATCGAACCACGGCTCTCTGAAATACCGGATCAGTGTGCTGACCACTACACCACGAAGGCAAGCTAGGAAGGTGGGAGAAATACCTTATAAGTTCTTTCTAATAAGAAGTATTTAAAAAAATAATGAAATAATAATGATTAATACCTATTTGCAAATTTTATTACACAAGAAAGTTATTATTTATGATTAGAGTTCCATAAAATTTTAATTTATTGTTTTCTTTAATATATAATTTTTCTTGTAAAGATCTTCAACACTCTATTCGCCGCGTTTATAAACACAAAGTTTCTTCAAATACCACAACTAGATTGTTATTATTATGTACATTGTAACCTTTCTTCTAAATCTTTAAATTAAGCAATTTTCATCTTCTTTTTCAATGATGTTTCACGAAGATACTGAACACCCGTCAAGTATATTCACTGATATTTTACTAATATTTCACCATTAATGATACACATTTGTCTGGTTTGTTTAAAATTACATGAAACCTTTTTTTAAAATTCTTACACATCTTATTTTGTATTGCTTTGCAATATAGTGTGACCTTTCTTGATTTCGACTAATTAATGAATTTGAAATGCTAAATCATTCTAAAATCCATTTTTACAATGATTTTAGGATTTGGATATTTTTTTCACAAAACCTTTTATTACGTATTTAAATTGCACTCAAACCTTTTTACTTCCTTGTACGAAGTAAAAAGGAAGTATTGAATCGCGAAAAGTTTCAGGCAGCATATTTCAACGAAGATATCCATTTTGACTGCTATCGAATGCAATTTAACAATGTTTTTGCGTGATATCTATACCTAAGGACAGAAAATAATACTCTTTTCCTTCAAAAAAAATTATAAAACTGCTTTAAAATTAATTCTGAAGAGAATTTTTCGTGGCGTCTGTACGAACGTATGTACGTACGTACGTATCTCGCATAACTTAAAAACGAGTAGCCTCAGAACGTTGAAATTCTGTATATAGGACTGCTATAACATGTAGATGTGCACCTCGTATTTCGGTTGCAATCGGCCGCACCAAACGTATATAAATATATTTATATATATATCCACTCAGTGTTACCCGACTCAGTGATCTCAGTTTCTTTACTCTTATATGTTGGTAAATTGTACATATTTTGCTTTAAAAATGATTGAATTATGTTGTTTTTACCTTCCGGTTAAGGATTTTATTAGTAAATCTGTGTGCAATATTTTTAGAATTATCAGCAATTTTAAAGTTGTTTAATTGCCGCTAAGCCTTTTTTAATGGCGGCCATTGATGTTTACATTTGAAACAGGAGACTAGTGGATTTGTTGCCAATCTAGAGAAACTTAGCTTCGCAACAACAAAGATAACGCCTTCATTTATTATTTAAATCATGCTTAATCCTTTCTGGAACATTTTGGAGGAAATAAGCGTTTAAGATTTACTTCGTAAATTTAATATAGATATTTTGAGTTTTTGTGATTTTTTGCCTTCTCGCGAAGTGAGAACTGAATTAGTTAAATGAGAAATACTCAATCGTCTGTGAAAAACTTTTTCTTTTTTGTTTTGTTTGCGTAATTTCTTTTATACATCGTTCTAGCTTTATTACAGTATTTGAATAGAACATGTGGCAACGATTAGATAATTCTATTCTTTAACTGATATAAATTTTGTGCATTATGAGTTATAATATGAACGAAATATATAAGTTAACTGTTATATAATTATTGGATTATATAACAGTTAACTTAGTTTCCGTTATAAAATTATTATATAAGTTAACTGCTATATAATTATTGATACTGTTAAGTGAATCTAGCGCCAGAGTGTCGCTATGGTAAACAAATACTGGACTGAATTTTAAAGAATGCATTTATTCTATTGTGGTTTATGCGCTGTCGGCGAAGTAGTTTTAATTCAATCCGAAAATTTAATCATTTCTTGCAAGCAAGAAATGCAAGAAAAAAATTTCTTGCATTTAAATGAAATGCAAGAAAAAATCCGTATAATTTAATATTCCAATAAAAGGAAGTTATGTGGTGTACACATTAGATTGTTTTCTTTTGTGATGATTTTCGTTATTCGTCTGCTAATAAAATCGAAATATAAACACTTATTTTTCAATTTATAAATGATAAATTAAAAAATATTTTGTGAAAAGGTGCTGTATAAAACAAAAGCCATAATTAATTAGCAATGTTTCAAAATTTCATTTTTTAATTAAATTTAGCATAAATATATTACAATTAATGAAAGGCTTGAGCTTATAAGTATTTTAGAAAGTAGTGGTATACTATTCTGTATTAACATTCAATGTAACACTAAACTAAACTAAAACTCAATCCCATATCTTGAAGAAAATTAAATAAATCTTCAGTAATAAAAATTGGAGCTCTTATTATCAGCCCATCATCACTTAAAATAATGTACTTTTCAAGTCATGATGGAGGGATAGCACTGCCTCCTGATGAATGTTTCATGAATATAAACTACGGCAATTCAGAAAAGTGTATAATAGAATTAACTTATCAAAGATCGCAACTTAACCAATTTTTCTCTTAAAGCATACGTTATCCTCCCCTGAACAAAATTATTCAAAGCAAGTCTATTTTACATAAAATTTCTGATAACTTACGAACTTAGTTTAATATTATATAGAAAATCACGTGCATTATGGTTATAGGAGCATTAATTATTAATTTAAACAACGAAAATCACAGTTGGGGTAAATTATAATTAAACACAAAAGGTAAATTAATTGCTGAAGGTCAAGGCATTCTGCACTAAACAAATTCATCAATGTCATTCGCTTGTGATGAACTTCGAAAATAATTCGAAAGAGGTACTGGGTCATTAATACATAGCTGATAATTTAATTAATGCCGTGCTCTTAAAGTCTTAAACTATAATATAATAGTAAAGGATTGATGGCACAAATTGTTTCTTCGTTTCCTAATATATCATTTGCATCAAGGAAGAGTATTCCACATCTGTTTCTGAAAGCTGTTAATTTTATGTGTTTATGCATATTATATGTACTGTAAAAAATTAACTCAAAATGATAGAGTTACTGAAAGAGTGTTTTTTACTTCTTTGTACGATTTAAAGAAAGTATTGTAATCGCGAAAAATTTTCGGTATCATATTTCAACGAGTATATCCATTTCAACCACTCTCGAAAGCACCTAAACGATGTTTTTTCGTGACATCTGTGCGTACGGAGAGAATAAACGACTGTTTTTGCCCAGAATGATTGTAAATTTTATTTGAAATGGATTCAGAAGAGACCTTTTCTTGGCGTCTGTATGTATGCATCTCGCATAACTAAACATTGAGTAGCCGTAGAACGTTGAAACTTTATACATGGGACTGCTCTATAACATACAGTTGTGCATCTCCCCTTTTCGTTGCAATCGGCTGAACCAATCGTAAATATATATAAAGAGAATATTATATATTTTTTTCATGGTATTTGATACCTACAGTTAATTTACATTTGCTCTTAGAATTTAAATGATATTGTAAATTAGTTAGCAGCAATAATTATTTTAATTTTTGCAATTAAAATTTCTTAATTAAATTTTAAATTTATATTAGCTTTATACGAATAGAGAATATTTGTTATATATATATATGTATATATATAATTTATTTCCTAAATAGTATTGATTAATTGATTATATTATCTCCTAAGTTTAATTAAAGTAGAATTATTTTAAAAGTGTGCATCCATACTGGTAAGTTATATTTTGAAAGATGTTTTGAAGTAATTTGGATGCAAACTGTTAATAATGTTTTAACGGGGACTGGAGTTAAATCATCACGAAGAATAATATTTCAATTGTAAAAGGAAAAATTAAAACATGTAATTATTGTCATTGATCGGAAATTAGTTGACTTTTCAAGGGGAACAAACCAACTCCCGTTCAATGATCAATAATTGATAAAAATGCGTAAATATGAAAGTGTTTCGTCTTTACTCGAGTTATAAGTTAAAGCCAAACCGGCAATTCTAGCGAATGGTTGCTACTCAAAGAACTTATTCTCATGAAGCATTTTAGTCAATTCAATTTGGAGTAAAAATCAATTACTGTAGAGAAATCCTGTAAAACTCGAGTAACCGTCCCCGACACTATCATCTTTTTGGCTTTAACTTATAACTCGAGTAAAGACGAAACACTTTCATATTTACGCATTTTTATCAATTATTGTTCATTGAACGGGAGTTGGTTTGTTCCCCTTGAAAAGTCAACTAATTTCCGATCAATGACAATAATTACATGTTTTAATTTTTCCTTTTACAATTGAAATATTATTCTTCGTGATGATTTAACTCCAGTCCCCGTTAAAACATTATTAACAGTTTGCTTTCAAATTACTTCAAAACATCTTTCAAAATATAACTTACCAGTATGGATGCACACTTTTAAAATAATTCTACTTTAATTAAACTTAGGAGATAATATAATCAATTAATCAATACTGTTTAGGAAATAAATTATTATTAACTAACTTTGCAGCAGTTGCGCAAGTAATAATAACTTGTATTCGCACTAAATGGATTTAAGTTCATACAACATATGTATATATATATATATATATATATTCCCGCTCTGTTGCCTGCCGATGAGTTTAGTGTTTTTATTTTTATGCATTGGTAACTTGTGCATTTTTTGCTTTAAGCGTAATTGAATTATGTGGTTTTTATGTTTCCATTAAGTCCATGGCAGTAAAAATGTCCTCTGGACCTAATATTTGACCTTGTACGAAGTAAAGGAAGTATTGTAATTGAGAAAATTTCGGTTATCAGGTTTCACCGAAAATATCATCTTTGACCGCTCTCAATTCCATTTGAACGATATTTTTAAGTAACATCTGTACGCACCGGGTTTCACCGAAAATATCCACTTTGACCGCTCTCAATTCCATTTGAACGATATTTTTAAGTAACATATGTACGCACGGGTAGAATAAAGGATTCTTGTTTCCGAAACGGATTATAAAATGGATTTAAAATAGATTCAGAAGAAATTTTTTTCGTGACGTCTGTATCTACACGGAAAAGCAATAAAAAAACGAGTAGTGGTAAAACGTTGATATTTTGCCTATCGGACTACTGTAACATGTACTTGTGCATCTCCATTTCTAGTTGCAGTCGGCCGCACCATATATATATATATATATATATATATATATATGTGTGTGTGTGTGTGTGTGTGTGTGTGTGTGTGTGTGTGATATTTTAGCAGTCGGGCACATGAGTGACGAAGCTTGGCATTCAGAGTTTCAGAGTACGGGCATTGTTTGGCTGAGTGGAATATAACAGAATGATAACACAGAAGGATTTTGCTTTCAATTGCACATCTTTATTCAATTCAAATGGTCGATAATTTTTCTTTTAGATGAAATTCTCCTAATTACATATAAAATAGTGTTTTAAATTAAATACAATGAAATATAGGCTTTTGACGTCATAATTATTCTAACAAAGGGAGGAAAGATGAGAAGCGCAGCAGCATATATCTTAACAGCGGAGGGAGAGAGGAGCTTATGACGCAAAATGGCGCGAATTCGTTATTTATATAAGCGGTTACGTTATAGGATAGGCTCGAATGTTCTGGAAAGTACTGGTCTAGGGGGAAGATCCTGAAATTGCGGAAAGTTAATTGGGGGTTGCTTGTTCGCGTAGAGCAAAGCCATCGTATTTTTTATATTTTACATATATATATATTACATATATATATATAGATATATATTCTCATTCTGCTACCGGCTCGATGAGCTCAGTTTTTTTATTTTAATATTTTGGAAAATTGTGGCAGTTTATTTGCTTTAAAAGTGATATAATTCTGTGGTTTACGTCTTCTAGTTAAGGTTTTTATGCCTTTAGTTAATGTGCATACAATAGTTGTAGAATTATCAACAATTAAAAAAAATAAGTAGAGTGCTAAGCCTAACGAGCATTCTTATACATTTGATACTCAGTAGAATACTGAAAATAAGTTTCTGCATTTTCAATGTCTTTTTGCCAAGTGGGATCGAAACTATAAGTTTTGTACACCGAAAAGTCTGCCTTCTTGCTCCCTGGGAGAATTACTTGTTTTTGGGTAGAAACTTTAATTTTAATTCTAAAAATTCTTTCTTTAACTGTATTTGGTGTTTTACGTTTTTCTGTGTTTTACAATTTTTAATGAAGGTGTTTTGAGTTCTTATGTACTTTTGCTTTGCCGCGAAGTGAGAAATGAATTAACTGAATGAGAAATATATCTCCAATGAAATTCGGGCAAATAAGTTTAAATGAAATGCAGCGAAAAATGTTTATGATTTAATAGGCCATACAAGGAAATGATGTGGTGTCCACATCAAATATTTATATTACGCTTTCATATTACACGAAGACGAAAATTTAAAGCGACAATTTTAAGTAAACAATCTGCATTCATTAAAAATACTAAACGTCACACAGCAAAGTGCATTCATTAAAAATACTAAACGTCACACAGCAAAGTGCATACATTAAAAATACTAAACGTCACACACAGCAAAGTGCATTCATTAAAAATACTAAACGTCACACAGCAAAGTGCATTCATTAAAAATACTAAACGTCACACAGCAAAGTGCATTCATTAAAAATACTAAACGTCACACAGCAAAGTGCATTCATTAAAAATACTAAACGTCACACAGCAAAGTGCATTCATTAAAAATACTAAACGTCACACAGCAAAGTGCATTCATTAAAAATACTAAACGTCACACAGCAAAGTGCATTCATTAAAAATACTAAACGTCACACAGCAAAGTGCATTCATTAAAAATACTAAACGTCACACCGCAAAGTGCAGTTTCGTTTCGGTTTTGTTACGGAAATGAAGGCCGTTGTTCACAAGTGGAACATAAATTTATTTTCAGATGCTAATTAATTGGCAATTAACGCTGTATGCCATCTGGCTCTGCTCATCTGAACCAATTGAGTTCACAGCACGAGTTGAGATGAGTACTTTTCATCGACTCTCCAGTGTTATAAAAACAATGAACGGGAGAGCTTCTTTATCAAATATGAAACAAATGGCCATTGAAATACTCATAACTTATTAAAAAGCGAAGTATAACAACAACTAATTTACAAAAGAGGCTTGCCACAGAAAACTTTCAGCGGATATGAATTCCAAACAGAGGGGACAAAGCTGATGGCTGGCGACGCACATTCTACACTGCCCTCCCCTCCAAAAAAGATACAGCTCCATCTTTCCCTTTCTACTACACCGACTGACGAAATTCAAATAGCGTTTTTCTTGCCTCGAAAGCGCAACTTAGGATATGTATTAGATTTATATATAGCATTGCTCTAATATGGGTATTCTGACACAAAATCGGACTTTTTTTGAAATAACATGCCACCTTTTTTCCATACTTCGATTCTACGACTCAAATTATGCCAAATTGCCAAGTTTTGTAAAAATCACATAAGTAGTTTTTAAAAAATTAGCTCTCAAAATTTTACCTCCTCAATATTGATTAAATTTGGTATGCATTTATTAATCACTCTTTTTTTTTTTTATTAAACTTATTTGATTCTTCCTTTCTCATTTCTAAATTTAGGTTCATTCCAAATAAAATTCGCCCATTTTTTATGATTTATGTTTTAAATTTGTATTTTTAAATAATTTTTATATATTTTTTGAAAAAAATTTGAATTCTAATCTATAAAATTTTTACCATCATCTTAATGTAGATGTATTTCTAAGCATACTGGCAAACAATTAGAGTATTTTATTCAAAATTCCCAAAGATATACGTAAGTTTATACATTGGGGCGTTTTGATAATTGGCATATTTGCTGAAAGCTCTAATAGCATCATCAAATGTGGTTTAGGCATTTTGTTAAAATTATTTGGAAGTAGGAACGATGTGACTTTTTTCTCGCTCATGAACAGTGCAGAAAAGGAAAGCAAAATAGTTTGCCATATATTAAGAATTTCGCCAAGTCAATTTTGCTTGGCGCAAACAGAAAAAATTGCGCCGACATAAACTTTTGAATTTCTCTCTAAATTTCGTTCCAAATTTTACAAAATTTAATATTTAGGCGTAATTTGAATCATAGAATTTAAATATGGAACAAAATTGGCCTGTCATTTCAGAAAAAGTACGATTTTGTGTCAAAATACCTATATTAGAACAGTGTAATATATAAATCTAACATATATCATAAGTCGCGCTTTCGAAACATGAAACACGCAATTTAAATTTTGGCAATCGACCCGGTAGAACGAAAGATATAGAACTGTTCCATTTGTTTTTTCGCGCAGTGTACATACGCTACTTTTCAGTCCGTTAAAATGAAAAAAAAAAAAAAAAAAAATCTGAAATGTTTCAGATTTTAAATTACGTCCAAAGGGGCGTTTTTTAACATTTTGTGTGTTGCCTTTCTTTATTAAATATCATGTTCCTCGCACTTAAACCATAAGATCCAGTGCAACAGCAATATCGCAAAATAGTTTTAAAACGAGCATATCTTTAGAATTTCCGATACAGAGACTCACGCGCTGGAGATAAAAATGTTTTTTCTGCACAACGTTGCCGTTGCTCGCTTTGAAATCCTTGAGTTTGTTAATCAAAAATTCGTCAAAGTTTTAAAAAATAGGAAATCGATCATAAAACAAATTTCAAATTTCAAATTTGGTCTTCCACATGCTCATATTCGTTGGAGGATTACGTTATTTAAAATTCGATGACTATGTACCGTTGTTTTATCACAATACGAGAAATATACATACATTTATGCAGATTTTTCATTATTTAATTTCTTCAAATATAATGCAGGACTCTAACATTTTGTGGCAACAGTTTGAAAAGTGAACCGAGATTTATGAGTCCGACGCAAAATGCCAAAACGAAACTAATAGCCCTTCGGGATTCAAATCCCTTTGGACTAAAAAAAAAAAAAAAAAAAAAAGAATATAATTTCATTTGCCATCTTTAAGACTGAAGTTAAAATATATTTATAAAATCTCAAAGCCATGCTTAAAATTCATCTTTAATTATGCATCAGTATTTTTATATTTTTAAAGTCTGTTTTCTATTATAATTCTTTATAAATTTTCTACTCATTTATATTTGGTTTTAATAAACACTACTCAATCTCAATAAGACTGATACATTTTTATATAACAAAGTTTCTCTCTAAAGCATGCTGTAATATGTAAAAGACACCATACTGGTGTTTAAAAATTAACTAGATTTGAAGAAGCGTTTAGCAAACAAATTTCAATAAAGCTGGATCTTGAGGTACCCACCTTCGCGTAGTGGACGAGATCGATGTCTGGCATCTTCCTAGAGGCAGGACCTGATCTCCATTCCTGAACGATCTCTTGGAAGCCAGATGCATCTTCGTCCACTATTCGGAATCCTGTGATATTTGTCCCTATGTACTGAAAATCTTCCAGATTTATTGTATGGACATCCTATAAGAACAAAACAAAAACAAAAATTAAGGCAATTCATAAGGGTACTATTTTGTTACATTTTCAGCTTTGAAGAAGGTACTACAATACATGAAAATAAATACCTTAATAAATTCCTTAGCTATATTATACCTGGAATGCCGTCCAGGCATTTTTAGCATCAAGTTTTTTTATTCACTGGCATGCAACATGAAGAGCTAAATATTCAATGCATTGCAATGCAGAACTAATTATTCAACAACCAATTATTTAGCAACCATTATTTAAAGAACTAATTATTTAATATGGCAGAACTAATTAATGAACATATTACTCAACATTCAAAAGCTTAAAAATTAGGCAAAATCAGATTCATACTAACGGAATGCATTTTTAAATAGGATGTTATATCCAAATACCGAAGGAGATTCATAAGACAAACAAAGACGTACTAATGCAATGATTTTAAAAATGTATGGAAAATTAAGATCAAATTAAAATTATAACAACAGAATTAAATATATAAAGTTGACGGATTCAAAGGCTTTATATATGTTAGCTTTCCGAAAACCTTTGAACGAAACGGTCGTTATAAAATAATTTAAAACAATAATAATAATAATAATAATAAAATCTGAAAGCATTATTCCCCAGAGGGGCGTTTTTTTAACGTTTTGTGTGTCACCTTTATTGATTAAATATCGTGTTCTTCGCACTTAAACAACATGAAATCCAATTCAACAGCAATATCACAAAATATTTAAAAACAGCTTATCTTTAGAATTTCCGATACACAGTTTCGCGCGCTGGAGACATATTTTTTTTTTCTGTACAGTGCTTCCACTGCTCGCTTTGAAATCCTTGAGTTTAATAAAAAATTCGTTTGAAGGTTTGCAAAATATGAAACAGATAATAAAAAAAAATTCCAAATTTGAGCTTCCAGATGCCCATATTCGAGTGGAGGACTACGTTATTCAAAATATGAAGTCTCTAGGTACCCTTATTTTTTCACAGTGCAAGAAACATACATGTATTCATGCAGATTCTTCAGTATTTAGTTTCTTTAAATGTAATGCTGGTCTGTAATATTTAGTGGCAGCAATTTGAAAGATGAAACACCCTTTTATACAGGACGACCGCAAAATGCCAAAACGAAATTAAACTTCTGGGCTAATTAATAATAATAATAATAATAATCCTCTTAGTTGAGTAAATCGATAGGAAAGATTAAAACAAAACTAATTTTGTATCGACTTTTATAAAAACAGACGCTTTATGAAAACTCCAGGATATGGGCAGCATACTAGGATTAAGAATAATATAAGAGAATATCCAAAAAACATTACTACAGAAGAATATGCCAGGTTAGTTTGGGCTTGGTTTAGTTTATTATGGCAAGACACACTAGGGCTTGCCTTCCTGGATTACTTTCTAAGAGAAAGTGGCTTGTATACACGCTGCACATGCTGAAAACCACAAAAACGTCCATGAAGACAGCCCGTTTACCTGGACTCTAACTCAGATCGGAACTACCAGGGTTCAAAGATTTTACCACGGTCGCTAATGGTCCTAGAATATGCTAGAATCATTCAACGTAACTTAGATACAGCAACAAAAATGTAATTATTAAAGTACGGGTCACGGCTAAAACTCCAATCTAAAGAAATGCCCAAACGGAATAATAATCTCAATATTTAAAAAGCAAAAGACACTTTTTTCAGGGTGAATTCTGCAGTGAAAAATAGATAAAGGAGAATTTCGTAATAATAGAAAAACAACAATTAAAATGGATATAACGTTTATCAGGGAACAGCATTATGCATTGAAATCCAGTGTTTTTTTAAATTGTTTCCTAACTATATATATATATATATATACATATATAAGAATTAGTCAAATTTAATTTCGTACAAAATAATTTAAGTAAAAATACTTTTAAAATTCAACTGAAACCAGCTCTACTTCCGATAATATCAGTTCAAAAAGCCAACGTCCAAAGTAAAGGAAACAATGGCAAAAACGTGACTGGTAAATAAAATTCGATACGCAGGATTAAATCCGCAAAGAAATTGGCAAAAGAGTTTGGCAACAGAAACAAATAATGTTAAAAATTTATAACATAAAGCAAAAAGCAGGTTTTAATTAATACAGTCGCTAAACCAAATCAAATGCAGAAACTTATTTAAAATTATAAGTGTAAAATCTCACATCTTAAACCATTTGAACAAAAATCTTAAACCAAATAAATAATTAACAATAGTCTAAAAACAATAACTAAATATTACTTATATACTGGTAATTAAAAGAAAAGAAACTGAAACTGAAATATTTACATGACTCGACTCGTCATTGCTATGTTGCAAACATGACGACCTGTAGGAAATGGAAAGGAAAAGTCACTGTTGGATATATTATAGGGCTAACAGTATGATCTTTGGTCGTACAACCTAGCACAAAAATCTCTAGACTTAGAGCGAATTTAGGCTTGGTATGAAGAAACAACAACGCCCTGAAAACGTTTAAAACACCCTTTCTATTAAATTAGAACTTGAACTTAGCGCGTCTCGTACTTACAAAACAACCACCCCTTGGGGCGATGTAATTTAGAGTAACATTTAAATTCAAGTATAAACTAAGACTAGAAATCAGAGAATTCACAAATGATTTATCGTGAAGTTGGCTCAAAATTTCTCATTGGCGTAACAATTTAAATGTTGCCAGCAAAAATGCAAAGCCGTAGAATTACAATCTTAACAAATCTAGCGAAACGTAAAACGTGGCCTTGCACGCTCTGTCTAAAATTCTCTCAATATGATTTGCATTCTGGTGAGGAATTGAAAAGGAATTGATTACTTAAAACAATGGCAACCCTACAAGGGCTAAAAAAGAACGGCGATGAGTTGTCTTAATCCGCTCGTAATATCCTAAAGTATGTATGGCGAACCGCTAGCTCGCTAACAGAATACCATATAAAATAACAGAAAACTAGAGTTCGGAAATAAAACTTTCTGCTATAATAAGAGTTTATTCTGCGATTTTCAAACTCTAGGGGAAAAAATTAATATTATTGTTACATATAAATTATTGCTTAAAATTATCATTGTTTAAATGTTTTATTAATCATTTTAGAAAACGAAAATTATTTGAGTTTAATAAAATTAATGAATTCGACTGTGAATTCATCTTTTGAGAGAGACTGCGAGATTTGAGTGGGACTGTGTGAGTGAAAGCCAAAAATATGGACCACAAAATTGAAAAATTGATAACCTTTACTCTAATAGGGCTTTGAAAGTACTTCGAAAATAAATTGGGTCATTTGAAAAAATATTAATTCATCTAGAAGCAGTTCAAAAAACAAAATCGGATTTCGGCGGATAATGCTGTTGTTATTATTGTTAATATTAGGTTGTCCGGAAAATAATGCAGGTTTTTAAACTATATTTTTAAAGTATCATAACTCAACTCAAAAACAATTCTATTAATCAAAATATGCTCCAGCCGAATCAATGCATTTTTGCCAACGATCAATCAATGCATTTTTGCCAACGATCAATCAATGCATTTTTGCCAACGATCAATCAACGATCAATCAATGCATTTTTGCCAATGATATTAGTTATGCCGGTAGAATAAAATTCTGGCTTTCTGGACGCTTTAAAGTTGTCAAAGGCGTTTTTGACCTCGTCTTGGTTTCTGAAGCATTTCTTCTGCAGAATGTTATCCAGATGTTTGAAAAAGTGGTAATCGATCGGCGAGAGGTCCGGCGTATGGGGGAAGAGGGAGAGTCTCGTAAACTCTCCAGAAATTCGTCCAATTTCTGGAGTGTCAGTTGCACGACGTGCGGCTGAGCATCATCATGGAGAAGAACTGGACGCTTTCTGTTGACAAATGCCGAGCTCATGCGTTGCAATTTTTGGTGCATTTCGTTGATTTGCTGACAGTACTTGTCTGTCGTAATCGTTTCGCCCAGATTTAGGAAGCTGTGATGGATGAGACCGGCCGCAGACCACCAAACAGTCACCATAATTTTCGTTTGGTGCAAATTTGGCTTTGGAACGTGCTATGGTGTCTGACCGCTGTCCAACCACCGAGCTGAATGTCGCCAGTTGTTGGAGAGAATCTCCTTTTTATCGCACGTAACAATTCGATCAAGAAAAGGGTCGTTTTTGTTGTGGAGAAAAAAAAAAGTAGACGATACTTCAAAATGGCGATTTTTTTTATTTTCGCTCAATTTGTGAGGCACCTACTTATCCAACTTCTTTTACTTTCCTATGCGATTCAAGTGATCTGAAATCGTTGTTTTGCTTACGCCAAGCTGTCAAACACTTGCGAACGGATTTGTTTCAACTAAAGTCTTCAAATCATCGTCATCAACAGCTGAAAAGCGTCCACGGCGCTCTTGATCTTCCAATCAAATTCTCCACGAGAAACTTTTGATTTGTTTCAACTATAGTCTTCAAATCATCGTCATCAACAGCTGAAGAGCGTCCACGGCGCTCTTGATCTTCCAGTCAAATTCTCCACGAGAAACTTTTGGTATCACCGTTGAATTGTAGATTCATTAACACTTTTCTCCTCCCATACTTCGTTGACATTTGGAGCCGTTTGTGCTGCGCTGTGGCCTAGCTTGTACTCATTAAAGTAAATTTGCAGAAAATCTCGTTTTGACATCTAAACAGAAATACCTAGTAAATATTTTTGAAAATAATTTTGGAACAAAATGATTATTATAGAAATAAAGAACGAAAATAGAGCTTCAAAATGATATATAAATCAATGTAATTCAAAATTTTTTGTTGCTAAAAGTGTACAGGAAAGGTAAATAATTGCAAAACCCTGCATTATTTTCCAGACAACTTCATAGTATCCATATTAACCCCGTAGAGAATTAGGATTTTTTTTTAAACAGAAGAGATGTGAAATCAGTAATGCCCTCACCGGGCCTCGAACCACGGATCTCTCGAATACGCGTCGAGGGTGATGACCACTACACCACGAAGGCATGCTAAGAAGGCGGAAAAAATACCACATGTACTTCTCCTTTCAAAGGGCGATTGGGGATAAAGGGACCCAACTGCCAAATCCTGGTGGTGAAGAATCATCATCCACCAATTTTTGTAGTTCGGGGGCCACTGTAGAGACATTAGGAATTTTTTTAAAGCAAGAGAGATTAGTGGATCCAATCGCCAAATTCTGGTGGTGAAGAATCATCATCCACCAACTTTTGTAGTTCGGGCGCCATTGTAGAGACATTAGGATTTTTTTAAAGCAGGAGACAGGAGAAATGAGCAATGCCCTCGCCGAGACTCGAACCGCGGACCTCTTGAATATTCGCCGAGCATGCTGGCCACTGCACCACGAAGGCATGCTAATAAGGCGGGAGAAATACCATATAATTCATTTCCCATAATTATGACGTATTCTTTGCATATTTTTCATCAAAGAATTAACCTAGAATAAAATGTTCTTTCGCATGTTAAGAATTAGGGTATTACTTCTATTAAAAATTTTTTTGGACTTTTGATACTGTTTATGATGGATTTTTATCCATAAGAAATATAAATTTAAACATTCTTAACAAACTTTAATAAATACATGAAAGAGGAAATATTTAGAAAAGTTAGCGAAACCTAGCAACTATTTATCACCATTTGTCTAGTCTTTACTGAATGCACTTCGAGGCGATCTCTTCCATTCCGACTTGCCTAGTAACCATACTAATAACTACTGAAGAAGGTGGGAGAGGTCCATCATCTCCTAAAATCCTCAATCCCCTCTGCTCGGTGATGATGAAACACATCAGCATCGTAAACGAGGGCTGTTTCGTTACGACTCTTGAATGCCTATTTTAAAATAACAAACTACACTTTTAGGGAACTGACGCATTCAAAACCGAAAATTAACACTTTATCATTTATCTTTGGCCACTTAAATCTGGATAATATAGGATAAAAAAACTGGACCACTATGATATTGCACTTATTTTGCATTTAATGATTTGAAAAAAAAAAAAAATATGACTGTGGAAGTTACATGTATTCGCGTTCTAAGTAAGGAAACAGGAATAACGCCATTTTGAGTTTACAGGTTGTTTGAACACTGACGATAGAATTATTATTAAGTTTTCTTTTCTTAACTTCTTTTATTTATCAACAGTGCAAGAAAGATTAACCTTAATTTTCAGTAATAAATATTAGAAAGGAATTTTAAGGAGTTTAATAATCCTCTAGATCTAGAATATGCATTAAAAAATATTACTGTAAGCAAATATTTTACGAGTCAAATATTTAGTAAGTTTAAAGTCTACGGTTAAATTGACTGCTGTATTATCATTGTAAATTGACGTGTTTTAGCTTGATTTTCTTTTCAATTACATTTTATTAATACAAAGGCGCAATTTGCCCAGAAAGACTACTAATTTCGTTTTGGCATTTTGCTTTGATTGACTATAAATGTCGGTTCACTTTTGAAATTGTTGCCACCAAATTTATCGCCCTGTGTTATATTTAAAGAAATTAAATAATGAAGAATCCGCATAAATGTATGAATGTTTCTCGCATTGTGATAAAACAACGGCACCTAGAGCTATAAAATTTTGAATAGCGTACGTTTCCACCCCAATATGGGCACCTGGAAGCCCGAATTTGGAATGTGTTTTATTATCTATTTCATAGTTCGTAGTTTCATAATTTCATAGTTTGCCCGGTGATCTGGCAGACCAATGAACCAGGACACTATGACATATCCATAGCTGTCCAAAGGTTACCTCTAGGTGTCGGGGGACGTCAATCGTGTAATGTGGAGGAACCCTCTCATGCTGATACTACATGCATCTAAACCGGACCTATCCTACATAGAGTTCTTCTTCTGAGATCATATAAAGAGTCTGGTGTACGAGACGCCCTTTAAAAGACCTCGTAATCTATCTGTAACTGCCGGGAGAATACGTAACATGCCATGAATCTTGCAAAGCAAAAGGAATTCCATACAGCGCTGCTTTCATGTCTGGGAGACAACTTTTAGTCGTAATTTCGAAAACTTTTGTGTACAACCTTTCACTGTTTTCTGCTCCACCAGTGTGTTACTGTTTCTGTTCTTTTTCTCTGCTTCTTGGCATCATAGTTCGCGACTACGTGACCTTGCATTCCTATGCGATTCAGAGACGTCTCTGTACCCCCCTACACACCCTAGGAGTTTGTCGGTCTGGCAGCGAATCACCCTGTATATATATATATTTAAGAAATTTAAAGAACATGAAAAATTGAAAGAATTATGTATGCATTTGTATTTAACTGCACAGTTGCATTTTAGGTTAGATCATTAGCTTCATCATTAGTGTAGAATTAGTGATATTAATTACTTGTTTGATACTTTAAATTTCCCGATATGGTTCCGCTACGTAGACGATACTTTTACCCTGTTTGAAGGTAATAAAGATGATTTAAATAAAGTTCTTTCAACAAAGAATTCTATTGATCCTGCTATTCAGTTCACTTTTGAACTCGAAACTTGTAATTCTTTTCTGTTTCTCGGCATTCTGGTCACACGTAACACATCCAACCTCAGTACTACGGTTTACCGTAAACCTTAATCGGTTTGCCTTCCACCACACTTCAAATCATGTTATCCGACTAAATAAAAGTTAGCTTCATTTTATTCCTATGTTTTCCGTGCTCTTCAAGTTTGCTCAAACTATCCCTTGATGAAAAACTAAATTATTTAAAAGCAATATCTATTGACAGGGGCTTTTCACCCCACATTATTAATCAAGCAGTTAAAAATTTCTCATCTCAACACACCAAAAGGCACACGCTTGTTTTAAGAAATTATAAAAATTCTGGAAATTTAAGAAATTATAAAAATTGTCATTCCCTTCTTTCCATCAATTAGCTATAAAGTTGCAAGTATTTTGTAAAAATTTAACTTTCGGGTCGTTTATTCTTTCATCAATAAAATTCCGAGTTCCATATTCAAGCACTCCATTCCGGATATGAATTCCTAGGGTATTTACAGGATTCCTTGCCAATGTGTCTTAATTCACATTGGCCAAACTAAGTGAGCCTTAAAATTTCGCGTCAAGGAACATGAGGCATATCTTAGAAAAAAGGAAACGCAGAAGTCTACTGTTGCCCAACAATGCTGGGCCGAAAACCACACTTTCAATTTTTCTCCTTCCAAAATTATTCAAAAAAAAATCTTCCATTGGCGAACTGGATTTTCTAGAGGCATTTCACATTAAAAAAAATCTTATTGTTCTGGTTAACGATCCTAATTCCAATCCATCTTTGCCTTCGGCATTTAAAGAAATTATGTTTCAGTTCTGGTTTCATCAACAGATGACGCCACTGGCTTATCTCCTGTCTAGACTTTCTTATCTTATCTAAATCATTTTATCCTATCTCGTTCATTTGCGCTTTTGCAGCTGAGGATGATGGTTCGGTAAATCCATCGAAACTAGTCCTGTAGAAATTTGAAAATATAACGCTGATTTTTGTTGTTTAACTTCTAAATTAATATCTTGATTACTTTTCGAATCTTGAGTAAATATCAAGAAGCATTGCCTATGAGTAAACGCAAAGAAGCATTAAAACGGTCGCTGATTTAGAAGAAACGATGTATGATTACATTTCTTTTACTATTAATTTTTATCAACTGAGATTATTAGAAATGAGGAAGGCTAGAAAGTAAGTTAAGCGAATAAACAGTTTCAGTCTGTGAAATAGAGTTAATTTCGGCCTGAAACGAAATATACATTGAGCGTTGTTTTAAAAGAACGTAAAAGAAGTCTTCAGCATTCTCATTGATTGCCCGGGATTCTTCTTAGCTTTCTTTTCTTTCCGAAGTATTTCAAATTCGTAGAATCTTATGTAAGTTTCCTTTATTTTGAAAGAAAGGTCTCAAAAGAAGAAAAAGATTTCTCTATTCCTTTCGAAGAATAGGACGGGCGCATTTGTATCTATCTGCAGTGACTGACGTCCTAGAAATTTTATCGGAAAGGAACTTCTTCTAGTAGGCAGTTTGAACTTCGAAAGTGAAATAAAGAAGAATTCCTAACAAGACTGGCTGATTTGGAATTTCATTGATTCGACTATTTAAGTCGATGTACGATTTAGAGTGGAAACTCAACTGGCGAACGAAACTGAGTTCCCAAAAGCGTTTTCAAAAGAAGTTAATCAAATGGAAAGACGAATGGCTTATAAAAAGAATCAATTATTAAGTACAATAAATACTAATTGCAAAGAAAAAGTTGGTTCATATTTTGTATATGTGATATCCCATTCTTGAATTACTCTTAAGCTGAAGACATCACAATTTATTTGATAAGAATGCCTAATATTGTACCTCATTCTTAATACATAAAGTGGATCACAGAGACACACTGATTTATTTGGTAAGAATGCTTAATATTATACCTGATTCTTAATACATAAAGTGGATCACAGAGACACACTGATTTATTTGGTAAGAATACTTAATATTGCAGCTGATTCTTAATAGATAAAATAGATCTCAGAGGCACACTGATTCAATTTAATTACTGCCGCTTTGATTTTATTAATTTAAGTTCTATATCTCCCGTTCTACTGGGTCGATTGATGAAATTCAACTTGCGTTTTTCATGTCTCAAATACGCGACTTAGGATATGTATTAGATTTATGTATAGCATCGTTGTAATATAGGTATTTTTACACAAAATCGGACTTTTTCTGAAGTAAAATACCAATTGTTTTCCATATTTCGATTCTACGACTCATTACGCCAAACTACCAAGTTTGGTAAAAATCGCACGAGTAGTTTTGAAAAAACTAGCTCTCAAAATTTTAGCTCCTCAATGTTAATTGAGTTAGGTATATATTTATTAATCTCTCTTTTTATTGAACTCATTTGACTCTTCCTTTCACATAACAAAATTCACGCTCATTCCAAATAAAATTCACCCATTTTTTATGATTTATTTTTAAAATTTGTAATTTAAAATAATTTTTATAAATGTTTCCAAAATGTTTTGAATGATAATCTATAAAAATTTTACCATCATCTTAATGTAGACGCATTTCTAAGCATACCTGCGAAAAATTATAGTTTTTATTCAAAATTTCCGAAGATATACGTGAATTTATATATTTTCGCGTTTTGAAATTTGGCATATTTGTTGAAAGTTATAAAACATAAAATGTGGCTTAGACACTTTGCTAAAATTATTTGGAAATAGAAACGAAGTGTACACAATGTAAAAAGGTAAGAACAAGGTGCCTTTTTTTCCGCTGCGGCATAATGGAAAGGAGAGGAAAATTGGTTGCCACATGTTAAGAAGTTCGCTAAGTGAATTATTCTTGGCGCAAATTGAAAAAATTTCGCCAAGATAAATTTTTGAATTTCTCTGTAAATTTCGGACCAAATTTTACAAAATTTAATATCTAGGCATAATTTGAGTCGTAGAATCGAAATATGGAAAAAAAAAGGGGTATGTTATTTCAGAAAAAGTCCGATTTTGTGTCAAAATGCCTATGCTAGAACAATGCTATATATAAATCTACTATATATCCTAAGTCACGTTTTCGAGACATGAAGAACGGAATTTGAATTTTGTCAATCGGCCCAATAGAACGGGAGACATAGAACTGTCCGATTTGTTTTCTTTTTTGCGCAGTGTACCTATGCCATAGCTTGTCGGCCCACCAGCGGCCGAGCGGTAAAGTCGCTAAACACTGGTAGTTCGGTCCGAGGTTTGAATCCCGCGAACGGGCTGGCTGCATGGGCGTTTTCGTGGTTTTCCCCATGTGTAACGTGTATACGAGCCAGTTTCCCTTAGAAAGTCCTTCACGAAGGCATCCCTCCCCTTAGGCAGATAGCCCTCGTGTGCTTTGCCGTAACTCAACACACACACACACCATAGCTTGTTAATCTCACAAAATACATTTTCATCAACACTGTAGTTTCTTCTTAGCACAGTAAAACACAGCTGTGGAAATAGTTTTAGAAACACATTTGACCAAAAGTTTTAAAACAGCTGTTTTTTTTAATTCATTAGGTATAGGAAATACTGAACATATATCTTTCAACATAAGGATATTTCCTTAAATTCGGTGTCTCAGTTTTAGCATTAGTAAAAATAAAAAATATCACATTATATAATATTAAAATATAAGCATATTTCGTATTTTAGTCCGATAAAATCTTGTTGCCATTCCAATAAAATAAACAGCTTTTAATATCTAAACTATAATGCACAATTATTTAATTTGCAAACTTCGAGAGTTCTTACCAGAGTCGTGATGACATAATTGTAGTATTCCGTCAACATGTCCACCTTTTGTGCCTGAAAGTATAAAGCATATATTATTAATTTCTAGCAAATTTCTCATACTTTTAATAAAATCCTAAATCTATAATAAGGAAAGATTTATTAAATTTTTGCGGCTCTTCCATTGTACTATAGTACCCCATTTTTTAAAGGCGCTAAGATTATCCATAATGATCGTAAACCTTCACTAACCCACTGGTAGTCTTTTGTATATTCGCTACTCTTTGGTCAATCGAAAAATTTTAATATATTTTTGAAAAAAGACGGAAACTCCATAGAAATACTAATATATGGCATATATTTATAAATATTGACATATATTGTCATAGTATTTCTATAAATAAATTTTACAGAAAGTAAACTTTTCATGTCTCCATAAATGTCTGCGATTACAAAGAGATTACTGAAAGGATTTTTCATATAGTGGTCAACAAGGTGGTCTTGCATTTGTTCCTTTTGAAGGCCATTCCGAGGTTTGTTATTTTAGACACCGTGTACGAAATGAATGCACAGTTTTTCAAGTAGAACTTCTCTCTATCTATCTTGAAATAAATGGATCAAGGATAATGGGACAACATTCTCAAGTCTGAAAATTTTTATTGCGAAGTTAGATCAAGTATAAGCAGTTACGAAGATTTCACTACCTGGTTGAAAAACTTGAAATAAATACAAACACATGTTGGATACTCCGCAAAAATATCCATGTGAAATATTACTTAATAAGTGATAAATAAGATGAAGAAACAAATATGTGACAAACATCTGAACGCAAACGCAATCTTTGCATAAAACTATGGATATGAGAAAAATACTCCAATTATATATGTAAATAAAAGTCAGCATATTTTATTGCAATCTATATGAAAATGATGTTCTATAATAATAGCCAATGCAGAATTTTATTCAAAGTGAACTTTACAAATTTGCATTCGTATATATTTAGTGTGTTAAATTTCACATTTAATAACTTCACTTTTAAATGTACTGTCTACACAAGAAATACTCATCAAACAAAATGAATTTATCTTATTCACAATGAATATATTCAGCTTATTCACCTACAACTTTTAATGTTAACAATGGGTATAATCAGATCATACACAACATGTTTTCTGAATCTTACACTTTAAAAATCAAAAGAATGCAGGCACTGAAATAAGAAAACACTAGTTTCATTGTAACATTTCCAGTTCTTCTCAGCTCAATTAAAAAAAATCTATACACTTGAATTCTCTTAATCCACAGGTGTTAGTCAATGCATAATATTCGAAGCTAATTGTAGCCCGATATTCTCGATGTAAAGAGCGATAATATGACGTGAACATCAATCCAAATATCAATGCGTGATAAAAATCGCTAAGTGAAATGCCAGCGATTCATTAAACTCAGAAAACGAAAGCTCTACGAGATTGTCTACTATTACGCCATACATTTATTATAAATGCTAAAAAAAGTCAAATTAAAACGTAAACAACATACGCTCTTATACACGGAGATTTAGCGTCACAAGAAGCTTATTGGTTCATTTTCGAAACCCCTCCCTCAGTGGCTACGCTGATGTGCATTTGTGAATGATGCGATCTGTAGTGTGTGCAGTAGTCTCCAAAACACTCAACTACTATACACTTGGACCAGAAGACTAAATATCGGCAATACGGTTTCTTAAGCTGAGCTGACCGTTCAAGCATGTAACCAACCCAAGAAATGTCAGTGCAGCGATCATTAGCGATTCGGCCTCCATCGGTATGGCAGTACAAGGCAAATAGTGAACGCAAACTAGTGAATAGAAAACTGTTCTGTTGCACCAATCATATTTACTTTGTTGGATGTCAGTAAGTTGTTATTAAAAGCAGTGAGCAAGCAGAGTAATTAGTTAAATAAACGGAAAATAATATCTCCCAACTGAAGCATCCTAGAAAACTACTAGTATCTTACTTAAAAAAGATCACATTTACAAAATTCAGTGAGACAAAACAAATGGGCTGACGCCATAACAGGATGCAGAGCTTATACTCATACTTTTGCCCAAAAGTAAACGTCAAGCTTATTCTGCGCAACGGCTTCACATTTTATACTGCGCATTATATTAATATATTTTCATAGTGGTAATAGAAACATAGCAACTAAATAACATTTAGAATACGCTTAAAATTAATAAAAATTTACAAATTTGATTACTGTATTTATTCAGAACAGCATTTTTTTAATTGAAACATATTTTACTTCAAATCCTATTAAAAAGATTGTAATATTTCAGAGACAACGCATTTTATTTTTCTAAGTATAATGTATAACCTTTTCTATCATTTTTTCCTAAGTATAATGCATAACTTATTTCTAAGTATAATGTATAACCTTCCCTATCATTTTTTCTATGTATAAGGTATAACCTTTTTCTAAGTATAATGTATAACCTTTTCTATCATTTTTTTCTAAATATAATGTATAACCTTTCCTACCATTTTTTTTCTAAGTATAATGTACACTCAAGAACCAAAACATTATGACCAACCCTACATTTTGCGATGAACGCGCCTGGATGACATGGAAGGCACATGATCAGGTGGAAGTGGTATTTAACTGCTGCTGGGAGAGTCTGAAGAATTATTCTTTCACTTACTTCTGTGTGTGATGGGAAAGGCTGCGAATCTAACTAGGAACACTTGTAAGAATATTTCTGTGGAAAATTCCGGAATTTATGAGTGTTTCTTTGGATAAAATAAATTTTGTTAACTTATCATCGGATCTGTATGCATTGAAACTGTTACGAACCAGTACGCGAGCAACGATATATCAAGATATCGTTATTTCTGATATTTTCTTCTTTCAGTATTCAAATAACAGAAAACATCAAAAGTCATATTAAAGCATTTACGATTTACACCTTTTAGCTTTTGTAGATGTTGCACAAATTTTTATACCATTCCGAGCTGAACATAAAATTTAAAGACGAATACTGGCAACAGTAAATTACCTGAACAGCTATTATTTGATTCGTCTTTGCTTCTCATAACCCAGGTAATGCTTATTCTCAAAAAATCAATTTAAGTTTCTTTGCATCTGGCAATAGTATGTCGCTACAGAGGAACACGTTTATCAATAAAAATTCTCTAAGCACATCTTATGTATTTTCCATAGCACGTCAAGGGTACTGCTTGTATTTTGATGGTATGTCCTCGATTCCTAGCACGTAGTAAGTACGACCACATTTCCCAAATTGAATGGAAATGAAAAAAGGGAGGAACAGGAAAAGAAAATATTTTCTGGTTCAACCCTCGAAAAAAGAAACTTGTTGAAAGAAAACTGAAAATACCTCGCTGAGCGTGAAAGGACGCCATAAGAAAGAACATTGTCGCGAAGAAAAAGTGGAAGTCATTTTACTTCCGCCTGCTAGTCACGTGGTAGCTTAGTAACTTGTGTTATTTGTTCAGTCATGCGCAGATGAAAATTTTTTGTTTTGTTTTACTTACGTTATGGGAACTTTCATCTGACAAAAAATTCTTTATCATTTCGTTTTTTACTGCACTCAAGTTTTCATTTTTTATTTTTCCATGAGCTAAATATGCCAGTGTTTCGAGAATTCTATGTTTGTTTTTACCATTTTAATGCATTTTTAAAAAGAAGCAGAAAGAAAGACGAAATTCCTTTTAATGGTAATAAAATTTTAAAAAAGGTTTAATTTAAGATAGTAAAGGTTAAGGTTAATTTTGGATGAGTGTTTTACGTAAAATAAGTGTCTTGAAATGCTACTTTAATTATATAAAGTACTTCAGTTGCTTATATTAAATTAATTTAACGCTGTTATTCATTAAGGTACTATAATAATTGATATTTGCATTATTGTTTACTAAGTGGGCAGAAAAATTAGAATGCAGAAGGTATAATAATACAGATCGGTTAAAGTGTTTGTAAACAAAAGTTTGTCTCTCTTTCATGTAACTTCTTTCGTTTGCAATAAATGGATTTGTAACGAACAATTCTTGAAAACAGCAGGCAGAGTCCTCTTTTGTAGGACTCTCGCCTTACCACTTTGAATATCTGAAATGTCTGAAAAACATTCTGTTTGAAGGCTCGCTTCTGGAGCATGAACATAAAAAGTCTGTTGAAGCAAGTTGAAGGGAGTACGATGGATAATCTAGGGTTACAGTTTCTCTATAAGATATAAATTGTTTCAGGGTGAAGGCCGAATGTGATTAGGCATTATCACGGAGAAGGATTCTAAGAGCCTACTGTGGCTTATGCTGGACATTTTGTCTCTCTTCGAAGTAATTTTCGTCGTCTGCAATGAAAGATGTTTGTAACTCTTGAAAACAGCTGGCAAAGTCCTCTTTTGGAGACCCTCGCCACACATCTTTGAATATCTGGAATGTCTGAAAATGACTCTATTTGAAGGCTCATTTCAGATGCATGAACATAGAGAAGTCTGTTGATGCAATTTGAAGGGAGTGCTATGGATGATCTAAGGCTACAGCTTCTCTATAAGTTATAAACTGTTTCAGAATGAAGGCTGGATATGACTAGACATTATCATGGAGAAGGAACTAAGAGCCTACCATATCTTACTCTGTATCTGTTACCGTATCTACCGTATCTTACCGTATCTTACTACCGCATCTTTATTTTATCTGGACATACATAAAGGATTCTTTACAATAAATTTGCCTGGACATTTTTGTACATTTTAGAATTCACTGTTGTTTTTACTAACTATGATCTTCACCTTTTCCCTTTTCGTCCCTATGAGATGTTGCAGGCTTGCCACGTTGAGCAACGTCTGCAGAGGAATCTCATCCATTAAGAAAACATTTAAAGTTTTCGTAAACGCATCTTAAGGATTGCTCTTTCTCTCTGTAATCTTCTTAAAGCATGTTGTGACTTTCTTTCGAAGTATGCTTGAAATATAATTTTAAATTCTCCTGATGCTCCAGTTTATAACCAATAGTCCAACTTTGAACGATAAATCGTTACTAACAGAAACCCATAATGAACTAAAGTATCATACACCGCTCACGGACATATTCAAACACGCGTGGAGTGCCTTTTTCAGGTAACGCCCTTCATCCACTACCACATGTGCGCATCCTATGACATCATTCATGAAACTTTACTGTCATACCTTGCACTAGAAATGTTATCTTGATATAAATTCTCAAGCGAACAACTTTACAACAAAACATCAGAATTTTTCACTTAATATATATACTAAGCTAAATACAGCGAAACCAAATGATCAGCTACATATGTTCCTACGTTAAAAATAATGAAAGACACTTACAAGAAACAACTTAAACATAGGATACATACAACATACAAGAAACAACTTAAACATAGGGTATAGTTTTTTCTGACGCTAAGGAGTGTATTCAAGAAAAACAAAGAATTCGAAAGCTATCTGGTTATGTTCCATAGTAATTTCCACAGTGAACATCTCGCAAAATATTGACCTATAGCATAACGATGCTTAATTTGTGCATTTGTGGGAGAAACAAGCTACAATTGTATTAATGAAATATTTTGTGGATATAAATATTTATGATTTTACTTTTTTATTGGTTATAAATTAAAAATTTGTTTTTTACCTTAGAGCACGATATTTGTGCTAAGAGGTTTTTAGTTGATATTATATCAGTAGTTTTGCCCACAATTTAAACTATCAGATACATATAATATTTCAGTAATAGATACTTTTAACCCTTTCGCTGCGCATCCTGCGATTTCCACGGGTAAAAGTAGCGAAATTTGCGCAACCCGCCATTTCAGCGGAGATGAATTTTTGCCGTTTATTTAACTGCGCAACCCGCTCTTTCCCCGTTCAAGGTTTCCTTTCGGCTTCTCTGTGATGTTTAATTCTTTATTTAGATGTGGGCTAACAGATTCTGTTAGTTGTCTACATTTCTGCCAAATATACAAGAATACGCAATGTAGCATTTTCCGCGCGCTTTTCGGAGCTCAAAGATGTCTGGCAGGAAGCGTTTCTCGAGGGATATAACCTATATTCCTGACGGTATTTCCGACACTAATAGTAGCTCTGACTCTGATTTCAAGTATATTGAAGATTGTTGTAGTGAAATTGATGAGAATTTCTCAGATTCCTCTGCAGATATTGATGAATCTGAAAATTCAGTTTCTATAGAAAACGTTCGACAGTCGTACAAAATTGATATGCAAAATATTACATTATGCAAATATTTTCACTAGTGTACATGTTTTACCTTTGTATTTTATAAAATAAATCATAATTTAACCAATATTAATTTTCAAAATTTTCCTGTTATATCATTATTGTTCAATTTCAGTATTCTGACAGCCTTTTTCTATGATTTAATTCTATATTGAAAAGAAACTCTTTCAGAAAAAGTTTTTGTATATTTTAACTCTAAAATATATGTAGATTTGAAATATGTAATAAAAGAACACTCAATTTTTGAACCTATTTTGATAAAACATAGTACGCAGTGAGAGGGTTAAGGATTATGAACCTAATGACTACATTTTTTACCATTACCAAGTAGAGAATTCATGGTTGTTATGAGCTATGCATTTACACGAAATGTTCTTTCTTTCTTTTTTTTTTTTTTTTTTTTTTTTTTTTTTGCATATTTATTTATATAGATCTGAAAATGTTTGTACTTTTGGTATGTATATAAACGTAGCCTTACTCTTTGTTCTAGTTTAGTTAATTTATTGCTTATTAGGTCTAATTACTAAATTCCTCTTAAAAATTGGATAAGCGTTTCAAGATAATGTTCTGCGTTAGGAAAGTTGCAATATATGTGTTAGTAATAAACTAATTAATCATGGGCGTAAGACGATATTTTGTAATCGTAAGTGAAGATCAGCTGTTCGATTATCAATTGCAGTAATTCAAACAGAGTATAAATCGTAATATAAAATTATACTACATACTATCACAATTATAAGCTAGCCTAAGACGTTAACCAGCTTAAGGTGCAGCCTAAGTTTGCTTTGAATTTGCCCTGATACACCTGCCTGACCAACAATAATTGACTTCGTAAATCTTGAACTCATAAGAAATGACCTTGACTTTAGTTACAAGACAGTCCGAGTCCCTGAAAACGCATTTATTTAGTCTCTCGCTTTCCGCCATTCGCTAGTCTTGCTTTAATGCGAAAAAGGGAAAAGTATTAAAAGACATTATGAGAGGAATCTGGAAGCCTTTAAACTGCAGGAATCAAAGGCAGGTCTATGTGAAATTTAGCATTAATGAAGGTCTAATAAATGTAATGAAATGTGACAAAAGACTGTCTTATAATAAAGCTTGATATAAAATGAACTTACAAAATCATATCACGCTCTAATGAAACTGAATGTCATCATATCGACATCAACAAAATACCGAACCATGATCAAGTGAGTAACATTTCATGTTACTGTTTCTCTTTCTGGTAAAAATCTATGGACTTAGGTGATGATCATAGAGCATTTTACTGCATCACTGTTACATAGAATTAACATATGGAGAAATCTAAGTTGAAATTTACTATGTTCCTGTGAAGAGATTAAACTCAACAAGAATCCTTTCTAACAGAGAAATAGTGTGATAAAAGAAAGTATGGAATTTTTATAATAGGTATGAGTCCCCTCGATTAAACCCCTTACTTCCAACAACGTATTACAGATTTATTCAAAATAGTGGGAATGCTATGAAATTTTGTAGAGTAAAGTTTGTATCCTTTCTAAGCAAAGCAATTGTTTTGTAAAATTTTGATAAAAGTTTTTATAAATACATTCGTTTGAGAAAGTGAAAATGGATTGGTATTTAAGAAGACCAAATTTATAAACGTTTTACAAAGGGCAAAATGATTACATGTAGAGTGTTCGAAAGTAGTGTTTACAATTTTTAGCAGAGAAACTATTCAAGACAATATAATCGAAAATTTCTTCTCGAAGCTACAGTGTCTATATTGAGTATGTAAAACGAAAGTGGTAGTCTATTGTTTTCCGTTCAGTGATAACCCTCTAACAGGCAGGCAACAGTGTAAATTGGATTGCAGAAATGAACATATTCTCTTTTAGAAAATTTTGTTAAAATGTTACTGAAAAACGGAGATTGTGTGCAGAGACCATGGAGGATAAAATTTGGTTATTTCACGGCTATAGAATCACGTGACAGAGCCCACCAGCGGCCGAGTGGTAACGTCGCTGAAAACTGGTAGTTAGGTCCGAGGTTCGAATCTTGCGAACGGGCTGGCTGCATGGGCGTTTTCGTGGTTTTCCCCATGTGTAATGTATATACGAGCCAGTTTCCCTTAGAAAGTCCTCCACGAAGGCATTCCTCCCTTAAGGCCGATAGCCCTCGAGTGCTTTGCCGTAATCTAAAAAACCAAACTAAACCGAATCACGTGACAAGCTTAAGGTGTAAATAGCTGTGTTTTTGTTATTGTGCCTTACCTCACTTGTCAAACCTAATTAGAACAAGCTCATGAATTTTATCGTGGCAACGAGTACTAGATTGCGTCTCTGTTGTCAAGAGTCTTGAGTACCATACAAGTGACTATCGACGCCTTTCCTCTACCACCAACCTCTCGAGAGGACTTTCCGCTCACTGTGTATTTTGACTGATCCCATGCTTGCACAGATACTATACACTTACAAGAATCCATGCCTTCTCTGGCTTCGAACCTGAGCCCTTCGTTGAGGCAATTACCGTCACTAACCAATTTCCGATTTGGGCGGCGAAAATAGCTGTATCTAATGTAAAAAATTCAGCCTCGGACTCCAACTGCGATGATTATTTTCACAGTTTGGTTTCCTGGACCAAAGAAAGAAAGGACGATGGAATAGTAAGAGAACAACAGCGAATGAAGTGTACGAGAAAGGAGCTAGAATCCCCTTCCCCATCTATGTGTCATAAAGCAACAGGCAGGAGATTGTTTCAGACATGCAGTTGACACCTATCTATGCCTCCTTCCCCGCGAAAACCATAGCCGTTGTTTATTGATCTGTTCTGTAGTTCTGAAGATGGTGGCTGTCTTTGAACTTCTATACCTTCAAGATATATGAGACAAAATATTTGTTATGATTTGTGTTCCTGCTATCAACATTCAAACTGTACAAAACGTATTTTGTGATACTCTGTATATGCCAACTTCATAAATAAAAGTAATGAAGAAATATAATTTTAAGATCTAATAATATAGAATAATAACTTTAACAATTATAATAACAATATTATGCTTAAGAAACATAATTCTATGGCCTAAATATCACACCATAGGTAAAAATAAATAAGTACATTTTGATTTAACGTTAAAGCGATAAATGATAAATGACTTTTGCATTTTTTTTTTAAATTTTAAGCTACTGATATGAGACGAATATGGATTTCAGTAACCTCTAAAGGAAAATATTATATGATATTTCACCAATAGAATTTTAGTACCAAATATGAGTTTATTAATTATAAATATTCCTTCGAATAGATAGGTTTCAAATCTATATAAAGACTTTTTTAAATAAAAATTTCGTCAATCATGTTTATCAGATTTAATAAATATATACTAATTTAAATATTTTCTCTCAGTAATATACTATAATTCGTCGGAAGTTTGTAAAAGATTAAATGATATGTTAGCAGTCTCTAATTATTCATGTATGAACAATTAAAAATAATTCGAAGTCAATTTATTTTTAAAGTTAACAAGAAAGTGAAAATCAAACAGAAAAACTATTAAGTGTAAGGATAATTAAAACGATTGTTTACATAAAAATTTAGTTTAAAAAATGTAAGCCAAATAAAAATTACAACAAATGAATCTTTAGAATTGTTTTAATTAAAAATTAGTATTACTTTTTTCACATAGTATATGCAAATTTTCTTCTTTTTATAAAAGCTTAATTTATTCATAACGAAAATTCTTTCGCCATTCCTTAAGAAAAACTTGAATGTTTCTCGACACAGAAGTGAAAAAAAGTTATACTAATGCAAGCTTCTTTTGCTATAGTAAAGTTCATTTTCGTTGTGCGAAATAAGTTTATTTCCGAAAAAAACAGGAAAATATTTCCAGCATTAGATATCCAATATATATTTTTTGTTTTGTTTGTTCAGTCTTTTTGTTCTTCCTGCAAAAGTTCTTCATCAAGAGAAGAAATAATTTTCAGACTTCTTTGCTCAAAGAAAACCTTTTTATCTTTGCTATTTGTTTTCACAAGGAAAAAATAAAAACTAAAAGCAAACATAATTCTTATGATATTTAAATGACTAATAAAAATTTTAACTCTCATCTAGGAACAGTCAATTTTAAGTTTAAGAAAAAATATTGTTTTTTACTTAAAAGCAGATTTTAACGAAATGTCGTTCAATATGTATTTGAAAATAAATTAAAATGTATAATCACTGCATCACTGGATATATTCAATGAACGATAATTAATCAAATCGAATATACTTCATGAACGGTAATAAATCAAACTGAATATGTTTAATGAACGGTATCAAATCAGTTTTAATATATTTAATGAACGGTAATAAAAATCAAATTGAGTATGGTTAATAAAAATAATAAATCGAACTGAATATGTTTAATAAAGGTAATAAATCAGATTGAATATATTTAGTGAATGGTAATAAATCAAACTGAATATTTTAATGAACGGTAATAAATCAAACTGAATATATTTAATGCGTTTTAATGAATCAAATTGAATACGTTTAATGAAAGGTAACAAACCAAACTAAATACATTTAATGAACTGTAATAAATCAAATTGACTAACTTTAATAAATCAAGCTGAATATGTTTAACGAACGCATAAGATATTTTCATTTGTAAATAAATTAAAAAGTATTATCAGTGCATAACTAGTTACATTTAATGAACTGTAATAAGTCAAACTGAACATGTTGAGCAGCAATAAATCAAATTGAATGTACTTAATGAACAGTAATAGATCAAATACAATATGTTTAATGAATGGTCATAAATCAAATTGTATGCATTTAATGAACAATAATAAATCAAACTGAGTATTTTAATGAACGTTAATAAGTCAAACCGAATATATTTAATGAACGTATAAGGAATTTTCTCTCTCCTTTGAGCATGCCTTCGTGGTGTCACGGTAGAACACTCGTCGCGTATTCGAGCGATCCAGTTTCGAGTCCCGACCAGGGACATAGCACATTTTTTCATATCTCCTTCTTCAGGAAACCTAATAACTCTATAAAAGGTAATAAATCAAATTGAATATGTTTAATAAATGGTAATAAATCAAACTGAATTAATTTGATGACTGGCAATAAATGTGTATTAGGTTTTGAGTCGGTAAAATCTTTCGTTCTGATTACAGCAATATCTGAAAGTTCTTTGTTCAGGAATTCTTTCGGCAGTTTAGAGTACATTAATGTTGTCCCTTTACTAAAAGGCGATGGTTAATGCAAGAAAAAAATTTTCTGATTACAAAAACGAGTTGCTGCAAAATTGAGGACCTACTGTAATGTTTTAAGTTTTAGAATCTGGCTAAAGAAGTATATTTGAGTTTAATACATAGATGAGAATTTCCACAAAGGAGGTTTCGGAAACGTGTGAATAAATGCAGTCTTCTTTAACTAGACGTTATTGTCGCTTTATTTAACACAGCAGAATAGCTCCAATAGTGTTTTCGTATCTCAAAAGACTTATTATGCGAGAATTAGCCAAGAATTTCACCGCAGCTGATACTTGTGATCTTCAGCACTCACGGTAGAAGATAGTCGCAGCTGTCGCAAATACAATTTCATAATTCAGCGGAATGATAAAGAGGTTGAATGTAGCTTAATATCTAACTCTAAAGAAATCGATCTACGTTAAAATGATCTAAATAGAGCAAACATTGACCGTACTAAATAATAAGAGAGAACTTCATGTAGTCTCAAAGTCTTTTAATATTTGAACCTTTTGGAGATGTGCAATCGTTATGAAAAGGACAATTTGGTACTTTTTTGTTTTGTCCGCGCAGGTGATAAAGTCGCCAATAATGGTACAACTGATGCCAAACGGAATATCCTAGCTGGTAACCTTTTACGCCTCATTTTCAAAACAAGTCGCAGCCATTTCTTCTCAGATTGATTGTTTCTTTCATTACTGGCATATATTTACATAGAATTTTTACCAGATAGTTCAGTTTTATGCCCTAAGGCCACTTGCAGTAATTAAGCCAATTAAGATGTCATCACACCGCTCAGCCAAAGGCGAAAATATGGAAAAGGCAAAGTCAAGGGTTAAATTCATCAATGCTAATGAGAATGCACAAGCGAAATAAAGCACTGCGGTTTTACATAAGCTATTCGTACGAATTGAAGTAATTCTTGCATTTAAAATTTTATTCCAAATTAAAATTTAACTCGAAATTAATGCAGATAATTACTGAATTAGATTTTTGCAGCGTAGTTTACGTGAGATGAGATCACTTGGTGTCACGTGATTCGAACCGGCAAATCAGGATGTTGAACTATAAACGCACAGTAAATTCTTAAACTAATGTTATTTTACAAATTTATTGTCGTTATTTATTGCCTTTTTACGAAATTTTAAACGATATTAAAATGTTTATGCCTTCAACATTAAAAATTCTTAGAACTAGCATTTCTTGACATTTTTTATGTGTATACTGTACGTTGTCACCACTAAAGTCTGCTTGGCGAGATTTACGCCGGCGAAATTGAAAAGTACCGACAATTTATTAGTACGTCTTGCTTAAATAAAGCGGATCTTTATCAAGTGTAAATACAAAAACTAGAAAATTAGAATTACACCTGAAGACAGAACATTCGAACCTTCGAATCCTACTAATGTTAAAAAAATTCAAATTATAAAACTTTCGCTCATTTTCTGTCATTTAAATTCTTTTAATATTAACTTAGAAATGCGTTGAATGATTTAGCGAAACCTTTTAGGAAAATAGCTTTACAGACTTCTAATAGAAGCATTCACTCACAAAGAGTGCGATTGTTTAAATTTCAATAGGCTAGACAGTGCACTGTTAATTTCCTGGAAAGAATTTAGTGCTGCGCGCTTAGTACAAGATCTTGAAATAATCTCATAAAATTCTCTCTTTTCTCTAAACTTGCTTTAATTTTAAATGTAATAAGAAGCGTTTAAATGTAATGTAATAGTTTAAATGTAACGTTTAAATGCTTTAAATGTAATAGTAAGCGTTTATTCCAGTTTGATAAAACTTAAAATTATTTAAATTGTTACTCAAAATTATTTTTCAAGTTATATTGACACAATGAACTTTATAAGAGATAAAATTATGCATTTTATTTACTAAATTGTAATTCTGTTGCCTTAAAACAAGTAAGCGTATTTCTAAAACAAATCTTTTAAAATTAAAAAATAATAATAAAAAAAGCATGTATCAGATTTCAGTTTAATATTAAATAATGTAAATCCACAGTTTTCAAAAGCGCCACCTACCAGTGGCCGGTGGGAACACATCATTCTGTAAACAGTAAGCAAACAGTAAATGAAAGTAGCCATGAGAAGACAGAGTTCAGGAAATGGAAAATGGCAAGAGTAAGAAAAAGTTTAAAAATAGATTTTTAGAGAAACAGTAACTGAGAAAAACATAAAAGAAAAAACATCGTTTTAACGATGTTGAAGAGGACAGAGAGCTAATGATAAGTGTCAACTGTGAGACAGGCGTTGTGTAGATGTTTCGTTTTCTCTTTAGACTTTCCGAAGTCTGGTAATTCTTCCTTTTTATGAATCGAATTATAAAATGTGAATGTATTTTAGGGGTTAAGTTTCCGATTTATAATAGAACCACACATACCTCCAGTGTAATGCAAGTTTTAAAGAAGAAGGATAAAATATTTAAGATGCTAACAATGTCTAGATTTATGGCGCGATGGCTATAGTAAGCGTTTTTTCCAGTTTGATATTTTTATATGAAGCATTTAGATACGAAACATTTGAGAAATTGAGTAGAATTTAGACATCAATTTTGAGATAATTTGATGCTTGTTCCATCTGTAATATAAACAGATAAAATAATACATTCCGTCGGCAATAATACTGCTAGATTTTTAAATTATAAAGTTCTAGGAACCCTTTAACACATTTTTGTAGAACCCCTAATCATAAATTTGAATATTATGTTTTAATGTTTTCTCAATATATTAAATAATAACCAAATTTTAATTTTAAAAATCACTCTGGGATCCTTACTTTAAACACAAGAAACCTCTGAGGTTCGTGAATCAGAGTTGCAGCAGTACATGACTGCATTCCTAATAAAAATATAAAGCTATTAATTCTATTGACGACAGAAAAACTTGTAGAAAGTCCCTCGACAAATTTCTGAATTTTCTAAAGCATAAAAAATATCAGATAAAGTATTCCCTAGGTGCCAAGAATAAAAGCAAAGAAAAGAATAAAAAAAAAGGAGAGAAAAGATGGTGTACTTCTAAATTTAGGTACCCTCTAGCTTAAAATCATCGCAAGTACAGTTAGTTTTGATGTTGTCCCTGAAGGGTATTTTGTGGTCTTATCATACACGATCCAGAAACTGCGATTGAAAGCAAATAAGAAAGAAAAAATGTCATTTTCGAAAGAGAAGTCTTTTGAGCACCCGTGTTATCGCAATAGTATGATTTTATCTAACTCTACCACACCTCATAATTTCTAAAAAGATTTTTTTGAAAACATAACTTTATTTTCTTTGGCAACATTGAGAAAGTAAAGCCTTGGATATATTCTTTAGTATACAATGACAACTTCACAAATGTCAGCAGGAAAACTAAAAAGAAAAGCTATTTAATTCTAAAAGATATAATCTGTGTTAATATTTTCGATACTTAACGAAATTTTTATGTTCTAAAATCTGGCATTTGCGTAACTTAGGGTAATGAGACCATAAAGTTCTCGGAAGGATGATTAAAATATCAAGTTTGGTAATAAACGTTAATGCATTTAGCACTTGAAGAGGATTGGAGAAGTTAAACGCTATTAACAACTTGCGGAATTTTACAGTGTTTTAAATTGAAAATAAAATCCTATTCTAAACTTTATAAGTATTGGAGTTTGCATTTAATACATACAGGGGTTGGACAAAAATATGGAAACACCTATAAAAAAATGTTTCTTTGCTTAATATGGTGTAGGAAACCCGTTGGCATCCAAAATAGCTTGCAGTCTTCTCGGAATGGATAAATACAGTTCCTGTATGTTTGCCAAGGGAATATTATACCATTCTTCCTGCAAAACGGTGGCAAGTTCAGATAACGATGTTGGCGGTGGATAACGAGAACGCACTTTCCGTTTCAATGTAGACCACAAAAGTTCGATAATATTCAGGTCTTTTGACTGTGGTGGCCAGGGGAGATGGAACAACTCATCCTCGTGCTCGGAAAACCAGTCCTGGACAATGTGAGCTGTGTGAACAGGGGCTTTGTCGTCCTCGAAGACACCATCACCATCGGGGAACAAAGTTTGTACCATGGGATGAACTTGATCGGCCAAAATGTTCACATAAGTCTTGGCAGTCATGTGCCCTGACACAGTTATCATGGGGCTAGCAGAGAACCACGATATGGCTGCCCAAACCATAACAGAACCCCCGCCATGTTTCACTCTTGGCAACAAGCGGTCTGTATTATACGCTTGAGATGGCGTTCTCCAGACGTAAACTCGGCCAGAAGTGGAAAACAATGGGAAAGAAGACTCGTCAGACCATATTACTCGCTTCCACTGCTCTATAGTCCAGGCTTTATGACTTAAACACCACCTTTTCCTGTTACGGGCATTAGCATCACTGATGAGTGGCTTCTCAATTGCAGCACGGCCAGCAATTCCCTGTTTATGAAGCTCCCTTCTAATTGTTTTGGTACTCACAGGGTTCGGTAACACAACATTCATTTCAGCAGTAACTTTTGCAGCTGTGGTCTTCTTATTTTTCGTCACAGTTGCCCTTAATGATCGTCTGTCACGATCACTCAGGACACACTTTCGTCCGCGCTGTAATTTAGCAGATGATGTTTTTCCGCTTTTCAAATATGCGGAATAAATCTTCGATACAGTACCTCTTGAAACACTAAACACCTCGGCTACCTTGCTTACGGAAGCACCTACCATACGTGCTCCAACAATTTGCCCACGTTCGAAGTCTGTTAACTCTGACATAATGCAATGACAACCTCACATAACACTACTCCGACAACAACTGAACTGTTTAGCACATTTACGAAGTTGTATAGGTAGCGTCAGTAGTCAAAAACGCTAGCACCGCCTACATATTTCATTAAAATCAATCTTTCTTTTCAAACATGCATTTCACAAGGTGTTTCCATATTTTTGTCCATCCACTGTATTTTTCAAGAGTATGATTTAGATTATGATACAATGTGCTTAATTTTGATGTGAGAATTTCCTTATAAAATTTAAATATATCCTGAATATGTGTTCTTTTCAATATTAGTAAAGGTATTTCAATGGTCTTCAATGATTTTTTGTTTCTGATAAATATGTTTTTACAGATGGAGTGATAAAAATTGCTTAATAATTTACGTTACTGTCTTTCTGACTAGATCGTATCTTTTTGACGAA
This sequence comes from Stegodyphus dumicola, assembly GCF_044657685.1. Lineage (NCBI taxonomy): Eukaryota > Metazoa > Arthropoda > Arachnida > Araneae > Eresidae > Stegodyphus > Stegodyphus dumicola. The sequence continues at coordinate 114,680,697 of NC_140778.1, forward strand.
TCAAAATTTTTATAAGATTTAGTTTGTTATTTCTTATTGGCTGATTCCAATACACAAAAATTAAATACTGTCGCGAATTTTATACATAGGTAGGTATTTAATATGAAAAATTGTTGTATTTTTCTGTGTAATTTAACATGGTAAATCGAGAGACAGAAGCTATGCCGGAAACCTAAGAATACAGGGGCAAACCTTTTAAACATTGAGTAGATGGGTATCTCGGGAATTTGGCGAGATATCGCTAAGCTGGAATTGGTTTTAGGGACTTATTTTGTCGCCAAATTCCGCAAGAAATCGCCAAACTTGGCGACTATTTGGGGACATTTTTGTCCCGTCCCTGTATCATCGTAATACGTATTGCAATTGAATGAATTAATTGATCACTGTATTAGTTGTAACCGTAATTCGACCGTAATATTGCCTTCCAGTAAATTTAAGAAGCAGAAAGTACTAGAAATATCTCGACGGCCAGTTGAAATATATATAGGCCAGTCAGAGCATCTACTCTTAGTTGTAGTTGTTAACTGTTAACTCATCGTGAGTTCTGAGTATAGCTTTTACTCTTTAGGTGCGCTTTGCATTACGTTGTCTTTGACGTTCATAGTAGTTTGAAGTGTAACTACTGATTGTACGTTGTGATATTATGAAGAGTTGTACGTTTATTTTTCTGGAAAGTTCAGGATCTCTGAAGTGTTCATTTGATAAAATAAATCTTATCAACTAATCATTGAAGTTGTGTGCATTCAAGCTTTTACGGACCCTCTCGCAATTGGCAATACTTTTTTTCCAATCGAGAACATTAGCCATTACAGATTTTGGCCACTACTAAGGTCGGAAGTAGTGATCACTTTAATATGGAGGCACCTAATAGGTGGGCTACCGTTGCCTCTTATAACGGGACAGACAATTTAAGTTCGTGTCTTCTCAGGGATCCGAACCCGGGTCATTCGGTACAGCAGTCCGTGTCACTAACCACTTTTCCCGCCTGGGCAGGCAAAAAGTAAACATAAAATCGTTCTTATGCTTAGCGTTACCATCACACGAAATGTTAGAGAACGCACGATTAAATTTATTTTAACTAATCATTTATTTTTGTGTTCAGTTTAGTTTGCCATTCTTTCCTTTCCTATCCCATCGGGGCTTTCCCAAACGCGTTTGCAAAGTAAAGCATTGTTTAAAGTCACGAGGCAAGAGTAGAAAGTATAAAGGTTTATTCCACATACTAATAAATATTAAAACACATTAAAGATGCTATTAGCCTAAAGGCAAATCCTTGTCTCTTTTCTGAGCTATTGTACTACTCGCAGGAGATATATGATGAATTCAGCGGTATAATTTGTATATTTGATGACAGTAAAGTATTACATTCTCAAATAGAGTTAAGAATACCTCATCTTAATTAATGAATTACTTAATAATTTATGACAAGAAACTGAATGGCAACTACAGCATCTTAATTTGCTACCAAGCGCAGTCTCATTATAATCACCACTGTTTATATCAAAACAAATGGTTCAGCAGATCCTTATAGATGTTTTGTAGAAAATATTAAAACAATGATTATTGCATTTTTAAGGATTGAATCATGGCAAATGAGCAGTCTGATTTCTCGAATTTTTGAGCGTAACCGTAAGCATGAGAATATTTCAGCTACAGAAAGCATTGTAAAAGTATTCTTCTGATTGCATAGTTAAGCATTCAAATATTTTTGTTTGAATCTCTACAAGTGTTTGACTTATTTTTATTTTAAAATTCTGACATCAGATAGCGAATTTGAATGTCTGTTGCCAGAACGCTCCAAAATTATGAATAAATCAAAATAAACTTAATATATTAAAGAGAAAGAAAAAAGTTCAAAAGCTTTCCAATTTTATACTACGATCAAAAGGACACTTTTTTTCATTTCCGGACACATATACGTTTAAAGAGCATTTGGGCCCAAAATATCTAAAAACAGATTATCTTTAGAATTCCCAATAGAGAGTTTCACGGCACTGGAGGTAAAATTTTTTTATTCCTTATAGTGTTGCCACTACTCGCTTTGAAATTGTTGAGATTTTAATCACAACTTCGTATTTCAGTTCATAAAAAATATGAAATAGACAATAAAACAAATTCGAAATTCCGAATTCGGGATTCCAAGTGCCCATGTTCGGGTGGAGTATTATACTATTCAAACTTTGATGAGTCTAGGAACCGTTGTGTTTTCACAATGCGAAAACAATACGTACATTGATGTAGATTTTTAATATTTAGTTTCTTTAAATGTAATACAGTTTGATACTATTTGGTGGCATCAGTTTGAAAAGTGATTCTGATATTTAAAATCATTCGACGCAAAATGCCGTTTCGAGACTAATAGCCCTTTGGGTAACGTCCATTTGGGCTAATAATCTAAATAAATAAAGCTTAATATGAACTGCGTAAATATTAATACAAACTTAGTAACTGATCAAAATAAAGTTAACGTAAAAATAAGCTGAATCTAAAGAAATTGGATAAGTTTTCTTTCCTGTTTGAGTAAAAGGCTGAGCAGTCTGTTTTCTCAATTTTATGCCTTTTTTTTTTCCTGTCATTCACTCGAGAAGTATGCAAACTGCGTGATGTAAAGAAAGTAGTAAATCCTGCGTCAAAATATACAAGAGATAAATAATTAGTGAATTGCTACTGTATGTAACTGTTACTGTGAAAGACCGAAATTGGAGAATGTCAACATTCACCAAATACGTCGGTGAAAGATCGAATATTGCGTTACATTCTTGTACATTCGGACCCTCACCGGTGCATGTCGACAATCACAGATATTCTCTGGTGTAGGTCGAAAAGAGAGGAGTATATGTACACGCTGACATTGCAAAAGGAAGTGTTCCGCAAATAAATGCAGTTGTCAAAGCAAGGGCTTCTTGTGCAATTGAAAGTGTCATAGTAGTTTAAGATTTTTGCAATAAATAAGATTTGAATCACATAATTTTGTAAGTTTTTAACTTCTATTATTTTCCTTTCTCATTTTGAATGTACTGTGTGTTTTAAGGGGACTCATACACCTTAAAACCCATAAGATGTTCAAATGGGTGACTGTTGCAAAAATTGGGATAACTTATTTATTTTAAAAGCAATTACTACCAACTTTTTACAGCTGACTACATAATATATCTGCTTTCTGAAATAGTAATCAGAAAGTTTGTGTTGCCACAAATATTTTTATAATTTAATCCGCTTTGTGACAACATTTTTCGTTATGTTTCCGACTTGCGCGCATAGTTTAAAACATTCTGTTTCATAATTTAATTCCATATTTAATATATAGCTTTTATAACATTTAAAAACTACTGTGAACCTAAAATTCTAAAAATTTCATGTTAAATTTTTATTTTATTTTGAGTTGAGTTTATAAAATGTATTTTATTAAAAAAAATTTAATATTTTCGTCCATAAAATTTTTCAATATTAAAATATTCATTAGATTGTTGGTTCAGTTAGAAAATAGTGCTCATATAAAGAATTTCATGAAATTTCAAGTACGTACCATTAGCCATTTTTAAAATATCATGCGCGCAAGGTGGAAACATGGCGAAATATTTTGTCACAAAGAGGATTAAATTACAAAATTATTTGTGGCAACACAAACTTTCTGGTTACTAGTTTCTAATGCAGCTATATTGTGTAGTCAGCTGTAAAAAGTTGGAAGTAATTGCTTTTAAAATAAATAAACTATCCCAATTCTTGCAACAGTCCCATATTCGAAAATCATGAGGGGTTTAAGGTGTATGAGTCCCCTTAAGTTCTTATACTCTTAAGTTCTTGTTTTAAGTCTCAAGTGCGTTTTTCGCGGCTGAATTATGGAAAATAAAATAAAATATTCTTATATGTTCAACATTCACCATTAGTACATGGTGTAAGTCAGAAGTAAGAGTATTTGGAAAATATTTCGGACATACACTTAGCGACTTGACATTCACCGATGAAAGTCGACATTCTCCAGATTTCGGTGTTTCACCGTAACATAACCATTTCACGAGCGTGCCGTATTATAAAGGCACCGGCACACTTCGGCAGGTCTGCCGCTCTACAGACAGTCAAAACCTTCACTATACGAAAAGGCTTTGGCACTATTGGTGTTCATTGCCATATTCTATGTGCCACATCTTCGAAAGATAATTTTATGTACTCTGAAATGATAAGAGATTTGCTAGTTAACAGGTTATTATCAGGTTAGTAGCAAGTTTATAAGACTGGATTCGCAGTAATAAGGCCCCTTGTCGTGCTAGGCCTCATAAATTCGTAGTGCAATAAAAATCTTTCATACTCTAGTGAAAGTCAAAGTGAAAATATTATATTTTCTAGTACATCAAAGTGTGGCTTGAAGTGAAAGTGCCAGCATTTATTTTCATCGGGAAAAAATCAACCTTCATAAAGGTGTCGGCACCCTCATGCAAGGCAAATTTCCGTTTGCATTACAGATTAATTAATTAAGTAGGGGATGATATAAATTTTCTGCATCATTATGCGAAAACCCCGTATCGCATAACGAGCCCTGCATCTTTGTACAAGTGAAAGTATTTTCCATAAAGCTACGAAAGGTTTAGCTCACTTCTTTCCCTGGTTTCCCATAACTTTACGCATGAGCTTGCATATAATTGCTATCTCTTCTTCAGCTTGAAATTTCGTTTAATTTCAAACGGAATAAATTTGTAAATTTTTTAAGTTTGTGCAATTGGTTGACATTAAATTAATAATAAATTTGCACTTATTATTTTCTGACCTGCGTATTTAGTTAATAAATTAATAGGACATTTGTAATTATTATTTTCTGACATTTGTATTTAGTTAATAAATTGATAATAAATTTGCAACCATTATTTTCTGACCTGCGTGTTTAATTATTGAATTAATAATCAATTTGTAATCATTATTTTCGGACATATGATTTTAATTAAATGAATCTGAGTTAAGTTCTGTAGCGGTATTAAACTCTAGGAGCGGCTCAAATCTAGCCAGTATAATAGTGTAAATGAGGCAGGTCAATTAAGGGCTTGGATTCAGGCGCTGATTGTTATTCCAAATGACAAAGCCTATCGCAAAACACGAGACAGCGAAGCTGGGCTACATCTAGTGGGAATTCTAAGCTAAACTGAATTGTATTTACTCGGAGATCATCAGCTTCAGCAATTAAGTTGTTTCTCTAGGTATCAAATCTCTTCCGCAGAATCAGTATTTGATAGCTTTATTTTAATCAACTCTCCTTATTTCTTCATTTCAAAAGAACTACGATCTTTCATGTGCTTATTAAGCAACCAATTCAGGATATTAAAGTTTCAATATTGAATTTCGTTGAAAATAATCAAAATGAAGGATTGATTCCTCACAAGATGAGTTAACGAATGAGCATTGATTAGTCTGAATGTGTCATGTAGTTTGAGGCTAAACGACATAATAAAATGATGATGTTTGAGCAAAAGTTTCATTAAAGTTACTACTCTTCCGAAAATGGTAATTCTCACCTGGAATGAATGAATGCTTTTAAGCAGATTTTTGCTTTAAAAAAATTGGAATTTTTGTTTTAAAAAAGTGAATAAAATATTCGAAGGATCAGATAAATGGGAAATGTAACATCTAAATTTACTCTTATAACTTTCTCTCATCAATACCTATCCTTGCAGATGAAAATATATTTCATTCAGAACAACAATTAGAAGCATCATTTTATTATGTTGTTGCATTTTACGGGTTTGTGGATTTGGAGTGATAGATGAAACACTTGATGAAGAATCAAAACACAATTTATTCGTCAGTGTTACACAGCACAGGTATAAAGACGTGTTACAGTGATCGAAAAATTACGATACACACGTTAAAACAATCAGCAACACAGCCTTCAGACTATAATGTTGAAGACATCTTCACGACGAAGCACCAAAGTACAGCTCCCGATACGGTCGATCGTTCTGGAGCTTATCTGTAAACTCAGGACACTATTACTGAACTTAAGATCCTCCTAAATATAAGATACTCTCTTACTCTATTGACCTGCCTTTGGTAAGATTCTTGGGAAAACCGGTAAGAATATGTTCTAGAATGTTCTTTGTCTATGGCATAGCGCCTATGTTGTCGCCAAATGAGCGATTTCGCGTCAGATCTGGCAACCCCGCCTTTCCTTTGCCACTTTCTGGGAACACTAATCTCGCTTTGCGGGAAAACTATCTTATTGCAGCTGGGCATTTCGTAACAATATTTATAATGATAATAATACACAAAAATTCTTTGGAACTATATGAGTTCATTACCACATGTTATGTGCCCCATCTTCGAAAGATAATCTTATGTACTCTTCTGATTCGAAGAGGTTTGTTAATTACCGCACCTTCAAACTGCATCTTCACCCTAAGGTGCTAATCCTTAGAAATCCGGAGTGTAATCAAAATCTCTCAAAGTACGGCTAAATTCAAAGTGAAAATAGCATGTTTCCTAGTATATCAACGTAAATTAATTATTCTGTTGATGCATCGTATTGAACATAGTATTTTTATTTCGTGAAATAATTGCTTTAATTCCTTCTTGTGAACCATTTTAATTCTTTCTTTATTGTTTAAGGTTAGAAGGTCTCTTATTCTTTGGTAATCTAGTACCAGAACACTTAAGACTAAAATCGAATAATCGTTATTTCTTGTAAGTTTCACAGAGACAGGAATGGGGAACCTTTTATATTTGACCACTCATGCTTACAGAAACCGAAACTTTTGGCTTAAATCATAGACAATGGATTAACTAAAAGTAAGAAAAGTGAGTTAGCCTAACAGCTGCACAGTTAGAAAACGCGAAAGCTGGCTCTAAACTAAGGCTGGCGTAATAGGCATAATAGTGAGAATAACACAACGCCGCAGAATACTCTTTCAAGGAAATAAATTAGCAACGTGGCCATAAACGAGCAGAACACATCCTAATTCTACCCTCTAAAACCCATCCTTTAAATACTCTCTTCTTTCTTCCTCATTCGAATATCACCCGAGCTTGAAATTTACATTCTGACAGAAAAGTGGAAATGAGAGAGATAGAAAAGATGTTTAAGATAAAGTAGTTGGTTAAAAATTAAAGTAAACTCTACAAATTTATTATTTGAAGCTAACTAGTTATTTATAATTTCAGCCTTTACTATAACTTCTTCTTTCCGTTTCCTCACAGAAATGCAAATTAGTTCGATAGTATATAAACTGAGGTTTTGGATTGTGACACAGAGCATATTTCTGCTTTTCGCAAGCCCGCTACGTTAGTTTTGTCAGCTCAGATGAGTTTGTAATTGTTCGGCTTTGCATTAATTATTGCTGCCGACATTTGAATTAGATGCACCGGTTAGAAATTCTGAGCCAACTTAGATTCAAATTTAGTTGTGTAGTCTTTGACTACTATTCTACGTTTTAAATTGAATTTGAGAATTACTTAAGTTGTATCACCACGAGCAGTGGTTGCATTTATGCTTAAAATTCAAGTTTAAATAAAATGGTTTATTTCAAACCTTCCCACTTCTCCTTATTTTAAACATTTCCAAGTCTCTGTAGTTAATTTTACACATAGGATAATTCGCTTTGTTTTTTGTCTGTTAGGGGTTTCGGATTGATCAACTTGTACAAAAACAAGGGTAAACCTACAATTGTTCACACTTATGTTAATTGAATACTAGTTTTGACGTATTATTATGTAACAAAATCGTTTCATTTTCACAACTCATGTAGAAGGTACATCCATAACATTTATCGGCATAATCTTTAACAAAACATTAATAATTATAGTAATTAAAATGAATAATATTAATAGAAACAACAATAAAAACATCTAAGAACTTTCGTATTTATATTGCGTTCAAAGGCACGTGTTTTTTTGACGTCTTGTGTGCTACCTTTATTTTTTAAATATTATGTTCTTCGCACTTAAACCATAAAATTCAATTCAACAGCAATATCTCAAAATAATTTTAAAATGAGCGTATCTTTAGAATTTCCGATACACAGTCTCTCGCGCTGGAGATAAAAATGTTATTTTCCGTACAGTGTTGCCATTGCTTGCTTTCAAATTGTTAAGCTTCTTAAACAGAAACTTATAAATGCTTTACAAAATATGAAATAAACAATAAAATAAATTCCAAATTTGGTCTTCCAGATGCCCATATTCGGGTGGAGACACACTAGTTCAAAATTTGATGACCCTATGTACCATTTTTTTTACCACAATGCAAGAAACATACAGACATTTATGCAGATTCTTCATTATTTAGAATTTCTTTAAATATAATACAGAGCGATAATATTTGGTGGCAATAATTTGAAAAGTGATTCAGACTTTTAAGGTTTTCGATGCAAAATGCCAAAACGAAATTAATAACCGTTCTGGAGTCTTTGGGCTAATTATGAGTAAAATATAACGCAATTACCTCATTTTAATATTTATGAACTGTATCCGATAAGGGAAATAAATTTTATTTTGTTCCAGTTTTCAAAAGAATATATTTTAAATAAATTTTGACGCATTCTAATATTCTCAGTTTCATTTCTCAATGCCTAAGTTATTAAATATCAATTTAGAAGTATAGCCTCAAGTTTCATATCATGTGTGACATTTATGTTATTAAAAATATGTATATTTTGGAGGATAAATATTTGTTTTATGTTTACATAACACTTTAATAATCAACATTCCTATATTAAAACCGCTGTATAACTCTACTTGAAAACTCTCGTACAGTTATGCTTCTGATTAGAATAAAATTTTGACTACATTTTTTATATTTATTTCTTCATTTCTTTCGTTTTATTTTCGTCTAATTACTTTATACAGCAAACGGCTGTTGTGGCAGTTTTAAAAGTGAGAGTTGCAAGTGAGCTCCGCTTAATTTGTTTTTCATTTCAGAGTATGATTTAAAGTACATGACCTAAGCGTAGTTTTTTTAAAGTATAGTTTTAATTTCAATGTGGATATATTCACTGAGTAAACGTCAAAACATTTCCTCTGCCTTTCATCGCCTGAAAGAAAGAAAGTATGAACTAAGCGACTAGAATTAAGATACAATAACACGCCGAACAAGTATTAATTTAAAACTCAAACCACAAAAATCAGCTATATATTTTCAAATTTTCACAGGACTAGTTTCCATGGTTTTACCAAACCATTATCCTCAGCTGCAAAAGCGCAAATGAACGAGATAAGATATTCCTTAACAGTATGGTTTAATTTACATTAGTCAAACTAAGAGAGAGCCTTACAGTTTCGCGTTAAGGAACATGAGAATATGTTAGAAAAAAGGAAACACAGAAGTCTTCTGTTGCCCAGCATTGTTGGTCCGAAAATCACACTTTCAATTTTTCTGCAGCCAAAATTGTTCAAAAAACATCTTCCATTGGTGAACTGGATTTTCTAGAGGCATTTCACATTAAAAAAATCTTTCTGTTCTAGTTAACGACTCTAATTCCAATCCATATTTGCCTTTAGCCTTTAAGGAATTATAATTTAGTTTTCGTTTCATCAACAGATGGCGCCAGTGGCTTAGCTCCTGTCCAGTCTTTCTTATCTTATTTTACTTTGTAACTTTATTTTATATCGTTCATTTGCGCTTTTGTAGCTGAGGATGATGGTTCGGTAAAACCATTGAAACTAATTCTGTGAAAATTTGAAAATATAACGCTGATTTTTGTTGCTTGAGTTTTAAATTAAACGATTAGAATTGTGTTTTTCTATATATAAACAGATAGCTTGGTATGAGACAAACAAATCAAATTCTACGTTTTAGTACGGAGAATTTAAGGTCTTTAATTATCAGTTTCAAACAAAAGCTCCACATTTATACAGTTAAAATATAAGTTTATCAGACTTAAGGGGACTCACACTTTAAAACCCATAAGATCTTCGAATATGTGACTGTTGCAAGAGTTGGGATAACTTATTTATTTTAAAAGCAATTACTTCCATTTTTTTACAGCTGACTACATAATATAGCTGCTTTCGGAAATAGTAATCAGACTGTTTTTGTTGCCACAAATATTTTTATAATTTAATCCGCTTTTTGACAAAATGTTTCGTCATGTTTCCACCTTGCGCGCACAGTTTAAAACATTCTGTTGCATAATTTAATTCTATATTTAATATATAGCTTTTATAACATTTGGAACCTACTGTGAACCAAAAATTCTAAGAATTTCATGTTAAATTTTTATTTTAATTAGAGTTGAATTTATAAAATGTATTTTGCTAAAAAAATCTGTTATGTTTTCGTGCATGAAATTTTTAAATATTAAAATATTCATTAGATTTTGGGCTCAGTTAGAAAATAGTGCCCATGTAAAGAATTCCATCCAATTTCAAGTATGTATCATTAGCCATTTTTAAAATATCATGCGCGCAAGGTGGGAACATGACTAAAACTTTTGTCACAAAGTAGATTAAATTACAAAATATTTGTGGCAACATAAACTTTCTGGTTACTAGTTCCCAAAGCAGCTATATTATGTAGTCAGCTGTAAAAAGTTACAATTGCTTTTAAAATAAATAAAATATCCCAATTCTTGCAAAAGTCACATATTCGAAGATCATGAGGGGTTTAAGGTGTATGAGCCCCCTTAATGAGAAATAAAATGCTTGAAATCATAAAGCAATTCTAAGTATATAGGTTTGGTATATATATGTGGTACTTTATAATAATTACCTAAATAGCGTAATCAGAATACTATATTAAAACTAAATATACATTCATTTTGATTACTTTCGTGGACACTGTGGAAAGTTTTGAAATGAGAAAGCTGATGTTGTTACAAAAATGACCAGGAAACTGCACATTGCTTTAAATCTCCGTTTTCCTCTTTCTCACCGGAAGTGCTCTTGTAGAAATGATGCTATATGTATTTGGAGCAGGGAATATCTGGCCTCACCAAAAGCACAATGATCCAAAAGTTGTTTTTTCTACAATTTTTAACAGAGTATAAGTTGTTTAATTTTCAACAGATTTTATAGTAACTGAATTTTCGACCGGACCACTTTTAACAGCTATTTAAAGCGATCTGAACTTGCCACAAGTGCTTCGTGAAAGCCTGGTAGCGGCGATAAAGACGTAAAAAATATTCTTCTTGTGTGTGTGTGTGATTGCGGCAAAGCCTCGAGGGCTATCTGCCTAAGGGTAGGGATGCCTTCGTGGAGGACTTTCCAATGGAAACTGGCTCGTATACACGTTACACATAGGGAAAACCACGAAAACGCCCATGCAGCCAGCCCGTTCGCGGGATTCGAACCTCGAATCGAACTACCAGTGTTCAGCGACTTTACCGCTCGGCCGCTAGTGGGCCCTATTCTTCTTGAGTGCGTCCATTATGTCCGGCAGAGGAAGATATTTGAGGCAACTTTCATGCGCCTGAGGACATCTTTGCCTCAAAGATTTTTCTGAATTTTTTCGCACTAATAAGACAATTTCTACTTTTCGGAACCTCATTCTCAATTTAGATTATTCATTTCTCTTTTTTTATTACATTTTTAGCCCTAAGGGGCGTTAGTCCCAAAGGGCTGTTAGTCTCAAAACGGCATTTTTCATCGTTTCACTTTCTGCGTTGATATACATATTTTAATACTGTTATCACCAATTATTATCGCCAATGCATGTATTATATTTAAAGAAACTAAATAATGAAGGAGTTGCATGAATGTTTCTCGTACTGTGAAAAAGCAACGGTACCTAGAGCCGTCTATAATTTTGAATAACGTAGTCCTGCAACCGAACATGAGCACTTGAAACGCCGAATTTTGAATTTCGAATTTGTTTTAAATTTTGTAAAACTTTAACCAATTTTTGATTAACATCTTCTTAAACCTTTTTTCAATCGTTCCCTTTTTATCATTCAGATCTTTTTTGCGACCCCAAGACCCAGCCCCAGGATATTTACGAAAATTTTGTGGGACCCAATAATCATTGTGCAAATGCGACACACGCGTGAGTGAACTTGTGAATTTTTTCACTTTTGCTGTAATATTATACTATTGCAGTTTTAGGTCATTAATGATTAACACATTTCTTCTTAAACCTTTTTCAATTGATCCCTTTTTATCAATGAAATTTTTTTGCGACCCCAGGACCCAGACCCAGGATATTTACGAAAATTTTGTGGGACGCAATAGCATTTTTCACTTTTGCTGTAATATTATACTATTGCAGTTTTACGTCATTAACTTTAATTTCTAATTTTAAGACATACAGCAATCTGAAAATTTGAAATAAGTAACAGACGAAATGACAGCATCACGTGCAAAGCAAGTAAAATGAACGTTTATATTATAAAAAGAATGCGTCGAAAGGTTTTCGTTTTTTCTTTGTCTGTATTGTCTTCTCTTTATCTACTTTCAGATGCAAAAAATATTTGGTACTTATAAAATTATTATAATTATTATAATAAGTTAAATATAATAAAATATAAATATATTATAATAAGTTAAATTATTATAAGTTATTATAATAAAAAACGCTCTTTTGGAAGTATTCAGATTATTTTTCGCTAATTTATGTATTTTTATTAGTAATTCTCCCCCCCCCTTTTCCCTCTTGTACGTTTGTTTATTTTATTTTTCTGTAACTTGTTTGTGTAAGCCTTGTGGTATACTTCGTCGAACACGAGGATTTGTAATTTGAATTAACCAATATATATATATATATATCAGTCAAAAAATAGCAAAAAGAGAATTTAAAAACTGAATGACCAAGTTAGTCAAAGAATTGTGGATATTAAGTCGAAGAATATTTTAATTCCTTTATTTTTTATTTGTGGTTTGCTCATTAGCCTTACTAGGCCACTTAGTGTTTAGAGTTTTCTTTTTATTATGGTTCAATTTCAGGTATTATTGTGGTACTTTGTATATATTTTTTACTAATACTTTAAATACTTGGGAACACGCAAACATGTCGGGAAAAGGGGCAAATCTAGTGAGACTGGTGTTAGTTTGAATTTGAAAAGAAACTTGAATAAGATTAATACCTTTTAAAGTCTCAGTGGATTTGTCAGGCGAAACATGTGCGCATGATCTAATTAATCAAGTTGGTTGGAAGCTTCAAGCAAGTTTTCCTTGACAAGTTCTATTTGAAGCTTTAAACAGAGAATATTGACAAAATTTTTGTGTTTTTCTGTAATTTGAAATGATTTTTTATAATTTACTTTAAAACTCATATTGCAAAGTGTTTCTGGGATTTTAATGGGGTACTGCCAGTGTTTTTTACGACTTTTCCAGGTTTCCAAAATTCCTTTCTTATATACTATATATATATATATATATTACTGAAATACAAAATTAATTAAGTATGAAGAAACATAAAATCATTACTTAGCATTAGAAAGACAAGCACTTTTAATTAATTTCATGAAAACAATATGATGAAAAGGACGTCGTGCGTACTTCGGAATTCATCATCTAAAATGCAATTTCTGTGGCAGAATCCTTTGAAATGGCTATTTTTATTCAGTTTAAAATTGCAGGACGTATTGCTTTTCTTCTTTTCATTAGCATGGTAAAGAAGGATTATACATATATGCTTTATTTGAATCAAATTCTAAATATATCTTGTTTTTAGTTACACAAAACAACTGTCGTAACTATATCTACTTACATCATAGTAAGAAGGATAAATTTTTGACTATATTAAGCAGCCGTAGTTACCATTACAGGTTTTAGAGAAATTTTCAAATAATCCTAACCATTTATGTATTTCACATTTTTAATATCCCTATCTCATGTATGTCTCCAACAGACACACAATTGAAAAACTATGAAAATTCCAAACTATTATAGTTAGAGAAAATTTTGTAGAATAAATTGGGAGAAAATGTATGAAAATAAATTAGTCTACTAGAGTTTTAACAATAGGAATAAGAAAATGAAAACTTTTGATTCTTCCAGACATTTTTTTTTATATCGGCTTAACAAATGAGCTTAGTTTAAGCGATTGTATTGGAAGCTTTGTTTGGATAAATTATTTTAAAAAATAAATTTTTTACATGCTTTTTCGTCTAGACGTTTGACGGCCTGAGAGACATTTCTAGTTGCAACGTAAAATTATGTGCTGAGTATTATTTTTATGGCCAATAAATTACTAGAGAACGCTATAAACATTTCCTTTTAAACCGAAGCTCTAAACGTTTTTAGTTATTCATGACAGGCACTTTACAGACAGATAATAACAGATCGCAGCAAACTGCGGGAAAGAAATAGAAGAGAGGAATTTATTTTTATTATTTATTTTCGTTGTGGACTGAACCATAATAACAAAATTTCTATTGTTCTAACATAGGTATTTTGACACAAAATCGGACTTTTTCTGAAATAGCATACCAATTGTTCCGCGTATTTCGATTCTACGACTCAAATTATGCCAAGATATTAAATTTTGTAAGATGTGGTCCGAAATTTACCGAGAAATTCGAAAATTTATCTTTGTACGATTTTTTCAGATTGTGCCAAGAATAATCCACTTAGTGAACTTCTCAACACATGGCAACCAATTTTCCTTTCCCTTCCATTATGCCGAAGCGGAAAAAAGGCACATTGTTCCTATCTTTTTACATTGTGCATTGAGCAGAAAAAAAGGTACATCCTTCCTACTTTCAAATAATTTTAGCAAAGTGTCTAAACCACATTTGATAGTTTATCTCTTCAAAAAAATATGCCAAATTTCAAAACGCGCCAATATATAAATTCACGTATATCTTCGGAAATTTTGAATAAAAAACTGTAATTTTTTGCAGGTATGCTTAGAAATACGTCTACTTTAAGATGATCGTAAACGTGTTAAAGATTATAATTCAATTGAAAAATTTATAAAACTTATTTACAAATACAAATTTAAAAAATAAATCATAAAAAAATGGGTGATTTTTATTTGGAATGATACTGAATTTCGAAGTGTGAAAGGAAGAATCAAATAAGTTTAATAGAAAATGAGAGATTAATAAATATATACCAAATTCAATTAACACTGAGGATCTAAAATTTTGAGGGTTATTTTTTTAAAAACATCTCGTGAGATTTTTACAAAACTTGGTATTTTGGCGTAATTTGAGCCGTATAATTGAAATATGGGAAAAAATTATATGTAATTTCGGAAAAAGTCCGATTTTGTGTCAAAATACCTACCTATATCAGATCAATGCTATACATAAATCTAATATGTATTCTAAGTCGCGCCTTCGAGACATGAGAAACGCAAGTTGAATTTCGTCAATGAGCGCAGTTGAACGGGAGATATAGAACTGTCCCCCCCCCTTTTTTTTTTTTTTTTTTGTGGTTCAAGTAACATTAATTGTGTAATTAATATATTTTCTTAATTTTATATAGTTTAGTCATTAAACTTAATTTAACATATTAAATATCTTTACAAGTTATACTTGTAAAGTAAATTTTATAACAATTAATTCATTTTTTTATGATTTGCAGCTATATTGTTATTCGGTTTCTTTATCTCTCACCAGGATGTAAACGAGATACGAGTGTGTAGGTTTTGACACGCATGATAAGATCCGAATTCTTGAAAGTGTACACAGGGAGCCTTTGACAGGTGACAGGTGACGGAGGACGGGGACGCCTGGTGTTTAACAGAGGTAAACAGGCATATGTCCCGCGCCCTCCCCTATCTACCGGGAGTTTATTGAGATCTTAAAAGAATTATTACGTTGCCATACAGGGGCAGATGAGAGATACATAGGCTATTTATGTTGTATTAGAGATTTTAGGTTTGCAAGGTATACATTACATAACATACTGATTACACATTAAAAAAATAACATATTAACATGACACATAAGCACTATTAATAAAGGAGGTACATGCGCTTAGCAGAAGTAAGGGAGCCTTTGACAGTAACGCTGTCCGTAATACGATTCTCTCGCCCAGTTCTGGTACTTAGTTATACGGCATTAGCCAGTTTTCTAGCCAATGTCGATCGTGCATTTAATAATCACTTTGGATCACAACGCTTGCATTTAAGTTTTCAGCATCGAGTTGATTGGTCTTTCTGTCACTGATATACCGTAAGCTGCAGAGATCTAAGCTGTAAGATCACGTCTTCAGTTTAAAGTTTTAAATATAAAAGGTTTTTTAACCTTCCTCTGTTTCGGCAAATGATTTCACAGACGGGGCGAAAACTCTCCTGTCTGTCTAAGTAGGGTTTAAGAACTTTACGTATTCACAGAACGGAAGCCTACATACTTCCTTTCTTAGAAATAAAACGATGGTACAAAATTTAAAAAGATTAAGTTGCACAGTAGATTTTATTACTTAGCCTAATTAGATGACAAACCATAAAAATCAACTGCACTCTCGCCAAGATTCTAACCACAAATCTTCTGGTTGTTAATTAGATGTACTAATTACTTACATCAAGAGCAATACTCTCAGACTCCAATGATAATTTGTTATTGTCCCCTGTATAACAACTGAAAGACTCCTAAGGGCAACTCCTACGTAAAGGGTACTGGAGAGAACCAGAAGACGCGATCTACTAAATCTAAGCAGCAACGAGTCTCATTCACCCCACTTACTAATTTGGGACCATTGAGAAGATCACTTACATTTTTATAAGGCAGGCAACATAATAAAAGATTTGTGGCTCACTGGGATTCAAGACGGAGATCTTCCAATAACTATAATCTATTTTTTTAACGTAGGATTAGGTTCTTTCATAATGATTTGATGGGAAAGCAAAAATAAGACGCTATTAAGAGGTGTGCGCAAATGCCCATATCTTCGTTACTAAAAATAAATCAAAAGAAAATTCTTAGTGCTTACGCTAAAAAGTAGCTTAGATACTGTGGTTCCGGTGACAATTTTAACATAAGTAAAATAAAGTACAATGAAAAGTATAAAAATTAAATAAACAATATTAGCACTAGAATATTTACAAATAAAATTCACAACTAATTGTAAGTAATATGCTGATCAAGGTAAGACATACTTTAAACAATAGAATAAAAGTGTGACGTAAGACTTTAGCAAAAATGCAAAAACAAAAAAGCGGTAAATGGTAGATTAGCCGAATTCGAATCTCATTACTGACTCTTAGGGGAAATTTTTATAATGATTTTCGAATCCAGCCAATTCCATATCGCGTTTCGTCGAAACAGACAATTGAAACTATATGCGAAACACTTTTTGATAATTAATTGAAAAAAATTTAGTCATAAACTTTAGTCTCAATTTTCTGTTCCATTTCCCGACGCGTCCGCTTGAAAAAACACATTAAGGTGTCAGAAAAAACTATACATAATGGTCTGGTTATGCCAATGTACAAAATAAAATAAATAGCGATTTGCTAATCAATCTAGATATATCATTAAATAGATGAAAGAGCACATTATCAAACAAAAAAAAATAATAATTGGGTAAAGGATATACGCATAGTAACAGGTCAAAAGTAACGAAATTTTGGTGAGGTCGAAGCTCCGTGCGCATGCGCAACTTCGTGCCAATGACTGGTAGAGGGTCAGTGTTTTCGGGTGGTGTTTGCAGTATCTTATTTCGCTAAGCTAGTGGTACTGCAATTTATAAAAATTTAACGATTGTAGCACATAGTGTACCAATAGAATTTACTGTTAAGCAGCGTAAAATAATAGAGAATTGGGAAGTAGGCAATATATGTTAATGAACAGTCAAGATTTATTCTAGCATCCATATAAAAATATTCATTCATCCAATTCTTAATTCAGGAGATTTGAAGATGTTTATGCTTACTGCATTGATTAAATGTTGAGACCACTTGACAGTCATTATTTATTCTAGCATTTATATATACGTATATATTCATTCATCCAGTTGTTAATTCAGAGTCTAACGAGGGTCTTTCTAGTGGAGAGTTCAAGAGCATTCTAGCCAGTTGTTCCGATGGAAAAATTCGGCAGAGTGAATTAGACGCGCCTTCTTAAATTTTCGGTATTATTTTATATCCTGTGATTCGTTATATCTGGAACGATATCAGAGGAAAAACAAGATCATTGATACATTAGCCCTCCTGAAATCGGGGCACTTTGACGAAAAACACAGTGCACAACGCTAACATTTCTTAACACTGGTCGTAAAGATATGTCTCTTGCACTATCAACTGGAATGAGTTATTGCGTCTACGATGTCAGAACCATGTCGTGTGACACGTTGTATAAACTTGAAAACAGTGACTTGGGGGACCGCACACACGATGTTCTCATCTCTGTGTGGTCCGCCGCATATCTTTATATTTTTTTAGCTAATGAACACTAGGCAATTAGTGTGAGTGCTTTACAAATTTCTTTCCGAATTTTGTTTTGACGAAAAACAAAATTCGGAAAATGACGAAAAACCTGGGGTTTGAGTAGCGGAATCTCGGGGTTCCGCGGAACAGTTTGAAAACCACTGTTAATCGTAATATGAAGTAATTTACTGAGTAAATTAGTACTACATACTGGTAAGAGGTACTCTTAGTTTACATTGCTTTTAATATTATTATTATACGGTAAATGAATTCTTTAATGAAAGAGGATTTATAAATTAGAAAGCACAAATATACTAACAGTATTATAAAATATTGTGCAAGTTAAACCAGTTTCAATAATCAAATATTGAAATTTCATAACTTTCCCTATTTCATAACTTTCCCTAACTTTTCCCTATTGCTTTTCTCTATAGAAATTTCATAACTTTCTTTGCGCAGTTATTATTGTCTTCATTATGCTAATAAATTCATATAATTTTATTAAAGGAAGAAACTCACATCCTGTCAAAATAAAGAACTGTTGCCGTCATAAAACGTAAAAGAGAAGCAGGAAGCTTAATCATCTCATTCTACTATGCGAAAATGAAGCCATATTAACAAACAGCGGCCATGTTAATTTTACGTCAAATTACGGCAGGAAGTGGGGGGGATGTATTGCATTTAGTTGCAGAGTAATAGATTCATAGACAATAGCCAAATAAATTAAAAGTTTAACAGTCGCCGTAAGTCAGTTTTAATCTATTAACTGTAGCTGTACAAAAGTGCGGCTTTAGTTAAATGTTAGAAACCGTTTGCGCTAAAATTCTGCGTTGCGTCAATCATTTCTCGGTTAATTGCGTTTGACTTCGCGTAGGCGCTAGTTTCTGCCAACAGCAGGTTCAAGTTTGAGTTATAATTTAACATGAAGTGTACTTTACAAGCTTTAAATTTTCATTAAAGTTTTAATTGAGTCATTAACACTTCCAAATAGGTTGTGTTGCTTTCACTTCGCAAACAAAGTGTTCGCTTTCCCTGTATGAAGAAAATCCCATATTGTCAAAACAGTTATTGTCTCTTAATGTTAGAATATAAATATACACTATTAAAAATATGCGAAGGTCTGTCTTTTTGTTTGTTTGTGTCATCATCTCCTCCAGAACGGCGGAGAGCTGAGATTCGAGAGAGGAATCCCCGGATCGAAAAAATTCGTGGGAAGCCATTTCAACCATTTTCTTCGTTGTACAACTTTAATCAGCCGAGATATTAAGTAAAAACTATGAAAGCACTCATTTTCGCACTTATTTCTCCGAGTGGCAACAGTTTCGGAAGTCGCTCGAGATAAAAATGCTTTATTTTGAAAAGTGTTGCCACTACTCGCTTTCAAATCGTAGTCTCTAAATAAAAATTTGTATGTTTTACAAAATATGAAATAAAAATAGCAGTGTCAAACATTATATATATAATTAATATAAAAGGTCGTTTTCCGACTTTAAAGAAAGCACACGATTTCGTGTGACGTCGAAAATGTTTCGTTAATGTTAGTATTTTAAATAAACAGCTGCTGTTGACAACGTTTTTGTTTCAGATTAAGATTATTGACACGGTATGTTGCCCCGTTAATTCTTTTATTGATATTGAGAAACATTTGTTATATTACATTAAATTTAAATCATGATGTCATATGTATACGTATTAGTCTGAAGTGTCAAAAAATTTTGTTTCCTGGTTTGGCAACAAAAAATTATTTAAGGATTGATTTTTGCTTAGAAATAATTAACTGATTTCATTCATACCGAAATCTTTTTATGCATTTTCTTTTCAGGCAGGCGTACATAGAACTTATAAATTTTGCTTTGGCTGAAGTTCGCTCAACTGAGGGCTTGCCCGCTATAGGATATAAAATGAGCTGTTTCTATCAGGCTACGACGTGTTCATGAGGACAAAATTTGCTAGGAAGAAACTTTAATGCATTTTCTCAAACTAAATTTGGATAAATTTATAATCAGTAAATTAGCATATTTCTAATAGATATTAGTCTGGTTAACTCTAAATTTCTTACTCAACGCGTTTGAATATTAGCATATTCTTTTAGCTTTGTTTTGTCAAAATTTACAGATGATGCACAGGTTTTCACAATAGTTTGATTATTACTTTTAATTAATTAACTTTAAAGACACTCTGGCATTCTATACAGCAAAAACACATAACTTACCATTTGACAAAAATTACCAAGAGCAATAAATTCAAGCTCTAATAACATAAATTTCAGATACTCGAAATTAATTGAGATTGCAGTTAGATGACGTTTATGTAATAAACGCTATTTGTTGCCACTCAGTCAAACAAAATTAACATATAAAAATTCTAGCCTTCCATCCGTGAGTGCCTCTGTTATTATCTGGTAAATATAATCAGCTGGCAGCAAGGAGATCTTGAATTCGAATTCCGGTAAATGAGTTTTCTCGTTTTGGAATTCAAAAATATAATAACTCTCTAAACATGCATTTTGCTTTCTTTTCTTCTTTTTTTAAATTTCTATCCCTCACAAAATTAATTCTTGCAAAATGGCAAAAATGAAAATCAATATTAAACGAAAGATTGAATATGATCAGAAATCCTTGTAACAGATCCTCACGATATCATGCTTATATGCATTTCAGCAAGCTGAACTGAATGTTAGAATTCACAATTTGCTTATACAGGAACAAATTAAATATATCTTAATATTTTTAAAAAGAAGAATCAGTTTGTATTTTGTGACGTAACCTGCACATTTCATCCTGCAAGAAAATAAGTTTTTACAATTTTTCAGACATTCAGGTTTCTACTAGGAGAACAGATTGCAAATTTTATTTTATGGTCGGTCGGCTGCTCTTCCGCCAGTTTCGGAAAAGAGCGATAACAGCATAAAATGGTCACCCCCTTCATGATGCAAAGGTTGCAATTTCCAATCCTCTCTGTTCTTAGGAAAGTAAAATAAAAAATATCTCAACGAAAATGAGATGCAGTCGATATCCAGTGGCGTGAAATTCACGCTTAAATTTCTAGGAGAACGGCTTTCACTGTAGCAAGGGGGGAAAAGTTATGATTAGAATGAGAAGAAATATCGCGAAAAGTTCGCAGATGGTCTCGATAGGAACGGAAAACCGGGAAGTAGGGGATCATAATAGTACTCATAGCCTTCTTTTATGAGATTGTACGTCATGCAGAGTTTCTTTTTTCTGGTTTGAAAATTTTGGAAAAGGAAGCTTTAAAACGCACAGAGCATAATTAAGTTAGTTAGTTCTAGATGCAGGGAAGGATGAGAAATTTGAGCTGCCAACAGTTTTAAAAGAAAAAAATTAAGTTTTATTAACACTAGAGTAGTTCTTGTTTTTATGTTATAGGTACGATCTTGCTCTTGCGATCTTGCTCTACCAGTTTTTGAAATAAGGCTATTATAGGTTTCGTATTTTCTAGCTATTTTAATACTTGTGATCGTGTGATCTTTGTCTTTTAGAGCAATAGTAGTGAAATTATTGGCATCGAAAACATATCATATTTTGAGGTATGGCAATTAACTATCGTTTAAAAGAGATTAAAAATCAATCTTGCCAAAATAGCATTACTTTTTTTCAACTACGTAAAGTTTTCTGCGATTAAATGAGGTCAGGGCTTCTATTCGCTGTTCCACGTAGTTGATTTTTCTTTCTAATAAGATCCCGACAATACAAAATAAAAAAAAACATAAGAACAGGAGATGAAACAGAAAAGAAATGGAAGCATATGTTCAGAAAGAAAAAGGGAGGGAAATGAAAATATATGTCTTCAGAGGACAAACAATAAAAGAAATGAAAAAACAGTACTCTGAAGAGACAAAACGTTCCAATTTCTCATTGTTAAAAGAAAATAAGAAACACACAGCTCTGAGAAGTGTTTTGTCTCACGTGTTTTTCCCTAGCTTAGAGTAAAAGAAATTCATATACAGTGGATCATAAAAATATTTGACCAGCTTTAGGAGTCTTGCAAATACGAATGATTTAAAATGATAAAGGATAACTATTTAAAATACAAAATAAATAAATAAATAAATAAATAAAATAAATTTCCAAACAAAAGCAAAGACTTAAATTAGCCCACAGAATTATTCGATTGAGCCGGTTTCCTAAAGGATTCATATAACTTTAAAAATGCATCCTTTATCTTTCACTGATTTGTCTTTTGCAAGATTTTTCTCTCTCCTTTCAGAATGCCTTCCTTTTGTAACGGTTAGCACACTCGAACCGGGACTCGAACCTTTGCACATTCTAGAGGTCCAGGTTCGTGTCCCGGCGAGGACACTGCAAATTTTGTCGTCTGCTTCAAAATGCTTCAAAATAACCTAATGACTCTACAGTAGAGTCCTAACTAAAAGGTGGTGGATGACGATGCTTCACCACCAGGATATGGCGATTGGGACCCTTAATCCCCGGTCGCTCTTTAAAAGGGGGACTGTAATTGAGAAGTCAGTTTTTAGTTACTAGAATGATGTTTGAAGCAAGAACATTTTTATTCTTCATGCCTCTTGTGAAAAGTATATAAGGTGACTGAGTGAGTGAGTGCGCCGTTATAATGGCTTCCGTCCACGGACCTGAACCAAACGGAATTATATACCATCACGGCAGGGAAAACCTCCAAAGTAACAAAGTTGGATATTACGTACTAATAACAGTTCCTATAGTTTGATAACTGCAGGCACCAAGCGTTATTCTGGTTACCTGCTTTAAATTCTGAACATTTGAAACATAATATTACTTACGGTTATCTGCAGTTTCTTGAGATTGTTTGCTTCCTCCTTTCAGCATGCCTTCGTGGTGTAACAGTCAGCACCATAGGCGCGTATTCGAGAGATCCAAATTCGAGTCTTGGTGAGGGCACTGCAAATGTTTCATATTGTCTCCTTCAAATAACCTAATGACTCTACAAGTGTTACTGCTTTAAGTCAAGAAAGCTTTGATTTGATCCACGTTTGGTAAAGTTATTGCCAGTTATGTTTCATTTTGCATGTTTAGATATGCATTATTTTGCTTTACTTATTTTCTCTTTAATTCTGTTATCATTAATATACGATAATCTAGTTACTGGAAACATGTTTCGTTTTATTATTGAATTTGTGTGAATGGCAATTATATTCATATTTTTTATTTATTCTTATGGTATGAAAATAAGAAGAATAGTTTCTTGGCCACACTGTGTCGCACTGTAGTTTAATGTTTAAGAACATTTTGTGTTTTTGAATACTAATACAATTTGTATGTCGACAAAGCTCATTCCTTTATTCCAAGGTGACTATCACTGTGTGAAGGCATGGCTTCAATTGATCTTTAATCTTTTAAAAAATTCGAAGTTTCATTTAAGGATATTTTTCACTTCTCTCTACAAATATTCAAATACCGCGTCTGAAGAAAAATTTCAGGATATTTAGGAATATTATGAAGGAGCCATAAATCGTACGCAGAGTTGTGTACTTTGGATTATTGTATGTAGGGTAAAAAAGTTATTCGTTATTTTAATTTTTCTTCATTCAATAAAATTCGACTGTATCAACCGCAAGCGCTGATATTTATCCCCAAACCTTTACCGAACGCCTTCGTATTTCATAGTAACACCTGGATAGAGCTCTGATCTGTAACTTCACCAAATAATATTTGTCTTGCTTAAGATAAATAATTCAAGTTTTGAATCGCCGCAGAAAATCTTACGTTTTATACAAACCTTTTTATGAAAATTCCATTCTCTTGTTGCGATTTTTTTCACTAATCAATGGATATTTTCTGGAAGTCCACTTTCTGAACTCATTATTTTGTAGAATTCAATTTTATATTGTATTTTGTAGCATTCAATTCAATATTGTGTTTGTAGAATTCAATTCTATATTGTATTTTGTAGTATTCAGTTCAATATTTTATTTTGTTCCATTCAATACAATATTGCATTTTGTAGTATTCAATTCAATATTGTATTTTGTAGTATTCAATTCAATATTGTATTTAGCCCCCAAGCGGTAAAGACGCTGAACACTGGTAATTCGGTCCGAGGTTCGAATCCCGCGAACGGGCTGGCTGCATGGGGCGTTTTCGTGGTTTTCCCCATGTGTAACGTGTATACGAGCCATCCCTCCCCTTAGGCAGATAGCCCTAGTGTGCTTTGCCATAATTAAATACGCCATACACCAATACTGTATTTTGTAGTATTCAATTCAATATTGTATTTTGTGGTATTCAATTTAATATTGTATTTTGTAGTATTGTATTCAATATTGTATTTTGTAGTATTGTATTCAATATTGTATTTTGTAGCATTCAAATGAATATTGTATTTAATGGTGTATTTGTTAGTATTCAGTTCAATACTAATACTATCAATATAAATTCATACGAGAAAACGTAGCACGTTTAGAAAGAATTTTCCTGACCGGTTCAACAAGGTTTATTTGGCATGTCTAAACATTTGCTTCTGTTGTGGACGATTCAGAATTTTCGGCCTCTAAGTTTTCGATTTCTTCTTAGGCTGCTATCACACAGCCGTTTGTTTCGAAGAACAACTGTTTGAAATAATTTTACTGCTTTGTCACAACAGACAATCACCACAGATCACTTTGGGGTTAACATGTAAAACGGAAACTGGTTCTCCATTACAAACAAGCTGATAGCTGATTGCTTGAAAGCGAACAATTTGTAAGTTTTTTCGAAAGGAATTAAAAAATCTCGCGTCTCGTGCAGCTGCATCTTCAACGTACTTTGCACTGCTGAACGTAGAATTATAATCAATTTTACAGAATTATTATTCTTTTAGGTGATAACGCTTATGTTTTTCTTTCACTTAATCAAAAACCTCGCGGTTCCACCATTTTGAAACGCAAACGATCCTGTCTTCTAAACTTAAATTTTAAATTCAGTTAAAATTAAATTAAAAGAATTAAAAAAATATGGAAGTTTTACGTCCAAAGGGGTGTTTCCTTAACGTTTTGTGTGCTACCTTTATTTATTAAATATCATGTTCTTTGCACATAAAACATGAAATGGAATTCAAGAGCAATATAGCAAAATAATTTTAAAATGAGCAAAGATTTAGAATTTTCGATAAGTCTCGTGCGCTGGAGATAAAAATGTTTTTTTATTTTTCCGTATAGCGTTGCCATTCCTCGCTTTGAAGTTGTTGAGTTTGTTAATCAAAAATTCGTTAAAGTGTTACAAAATATGAAATCGATGATAAAATAAATTTCAAATTCCAATTTTGGACTTTCAGAGGACCATATTCGACAGAAGATTATAATATTTAAAATTTGACGGTTCCAATTACGGTTGTTTTATCCCAGTGTGCGAAGCACACATACATTTATAGAGATTCTTCATTATTTAATTTCGTTAAATATAACACAAGGCGATAATATTTGGTAGCAACAATTTGAAAAGTGAACCAACATTTACAGTGAACCAATGCAAAGTGCCGAAACGAAATTAATAGTCCTTCAAGGCAAATTGCCCCTTTGGACTAATAAATAATTTGAACTAAATAATTGCGAAACTTGAAGTTTGTGTCTTGGCGGTAGCATGTGATACTATCTCCAGGAATGTGCACATTTTACAAGAAATTGAATACTTACGTGTGGATAATTTAGGTAATTTTCAAACTTATCTACATTATTTTCTTAAACTTTAAATTAATTTACTTTAATTTTTAATATATAAAACTAGCTCGTGCGCTGCTAATAACCTGTAGTAATTTTTACAAAAATGAAATATATATAATAATTTTAAAGTTTTTCAGTTAGTGCAATTCCATAAAAATGTTTAATATTTTAAATTAGATATACTATGAATTAAAGGAATTTTATTTAAATAAGATTAAAACGTAAAATCACATACGGTTAAGAATTGCTAATGTTGTTTTTAAATAGTCTAGGTTTTTAATCTGTACAGATTGATTAAATTAAAGGTCTTACGCTTTGCAGAATGGCAGCACACTGGCGGATGGAAAATAAAAACGTTTCATTTCAAGCAGTAACAAAACATTGTGCTTAAAGTGTTCGAGTTTGATAAAAAGTTCATTAAGTTTGAACAAAAGATGAAATAACTATTCAATATTCGGGCTTGGAGGTGCACGTGTTCGGGTGGAGGATTATGCGTCTTAAAACTTAGGTGGGGCCTTTACCTCACAATGCAAGGAACATGCATGGAGATTCTTTGTTATTTAATCATAGATATTTAAACCACAAATAGAATATTTGGATAATATTTTTGTTTTTATTTCGTTTACAAGTAAACCAATTTTTTACCTGAAATCGTTGTTTTTGGTAAACATAATAACAGGCTTGGACATATATATAATCTATATTTTCAGTTTGTAATGAATTTCTAAAAATAAAACCAAATCCTAAGTTGAGGGTTAACATGGAATCATTTGTAAGCTAAAATAACGTTGGCACCATAGAGAAATTGCAAAAACAATAACACTAATAAACAGAAATTTTTTTTAAAAATTCTGAAAAACTTCATGTTCTACGCACTTAAACCTAAAATTCAGTTCAACAGCAATATCGCAGAATAATTTTAAATTGAACATTTCTTTAGAATTTCCGATACAGAATCTCGCGGGCGCTGGAGATAAATATGTTCTTTTCTTCCCGCACAGTGTTGCCATTGCTCGCTTTGAAATCATTTACTTTGTTAATCAAAAATTTGTTGAAGTGTTGGAGAATATGAAATCGATAATAAAACACATTTCAAATTAAAATTAGGGCTTCCACATGCTTCTATGGAATATTACGTTATTCAAATTTTGATCGCTTTAGGTACAGATGTTTTATCACAGTGCGGGAAACGTACATACATTCATGCAGATTCTTCATTATTTAATTTCTTTAAGTATAATACGGGGCGATAATATTCGGTGGCAACAATTTAAAAAGTGAAACAACGCTTATCGTGAGTCGACGCAAAATACCGAAACGAAATTAAAAGTCCTGGGCAAAGTGCTCCTTTGGACTAATTATTATCAAAGTGGCTTCCAGCGCCCCAAAATCTGCAACAAATCTTATTAAACCATGTCATCTCCTAAAACCTAAAAGAGTTAATGATATGATAAATACATATACAATGTAAATAAAAATATATGAGGTACGATGTAGTTTTTCACTATTTATTACTTTGAAGATCAACAGCAAAGTCGTCAAAAATTAGAAAAAGAGCAAGTGCATTAGAAACAATGTAAATAAAAATATCTGAGGTACGATGTAGTTTTTCACTATTTATTACTTTGAAGATCAACAACAAAGTCGTCAAAAATTAGAAAAAGAGCAAGTGCATTAGAAACAATGTAAATAAAAATATCTGATGTACGATGTAATTTTTCACTATTTATTACTTTGAAGATCAACAGCAAAGTCGTCAAAAATTAGAAAAAGAGCAAGTGCATTAGAAACAATGTAAATAAAAATATCTGAGGTACGATGTAGTTTTTCACTATTTATTACTTTGAAGATCAACGACAAAGTCGTCAAAAATTAGAAAAAGAGCAAGTGCATTAGAAACAATGTAAATAAAAATATCTGATGTACGATGTAGTTTTTCACTATTTATTACTTTGAAGATCAACAACAAAGACGTCAAAAATTAGAAAAAGACCAAGTGCATTAGAAACAATGTAAATAAAAATATCTGAGGTACGATGTAGTTTTTCACTATTTATTACTTTGAAGATCAACAACAAAGACGTCAAAAATTAGAAAAAGAGCAAGTGCATTAGAAACAATGTAAATAAAAATATCTGAGGTACGATGTAGTTTTTCACTATTTATTACTTTGAAGATCAACAACAAAGTCGTCAAAAATTAGAAAAAGAGCAAGTGCATTAGAAACAATGTAAATAAAAATATCTGAGGTACGATGTAGTTTTTCACTATTTATTACTTTGAAGATCAACAACAAAGACGTCAAAAATTAGAAAAAGAGCAAGTGCATTAGAAACAATGTAAATAAAAATATCTGAGGTACGATGTAATTTTTCACTATTTATTACTTTGAAGATCAACAACAAAGTCGTCAAAAATTAGAAAAAGAGCAAGTGCATTAGAAATTTTATAGAAAATAGCAGCAGTAGTGATGTTGCGTTGAATCATCGGAAAAAGCATGAGATATAAGACCTACAATGTAGACGTCGAAAGTTATCCCAAATTGCCCAGAGTAACTCACTTGGGAGAGCACGAAATCAATCTGTGGCAAAACCATTCAAAAATGAATCTGCAAATTTGCCCTTTATCAAGTACAGTTTTATCTATTTGTATATTATTTAGACTGAGAGTTGATTTCTTTTCAATCATCAAAACTGACGAGATTATCAATTCGTTTTTTAGGCAATCCAATATCCTCTTTGTTCCCCACGTCTGGGAAACATATCGTGGAAAACGATTTAAGTATTCTCTTGCAAAGAGTAGTTGCTCATAACAGTAGAAAGAAAGAGTACAAGTTTATTAGTATACTATCGTTAGTTTTATCCGTAATATTATTGCATCTGTAATTTCGATGTCCAATTGATCCAATATGAAATGATCGAAGTTTCTTGTACACTGCTGAAAAAAAAAGGACTTGTAAAGATATTTAATACGTTAAATTAAGTTTAATGACTAAACTATCTAAAATTAAGAAAATATATTAATTACACAATTAATGTTACTTGAGCCACAAAAAAATGGGACAGTTCTATATCTCCCGTTCTCCTGGGCCGATTGACGAAATTCAAATTGCGTTTTTCATGTCTCGAAAGCGCGACTTAGGATATATATTAGATTTATATATAGCATTGTTCTAACATAGGTATTTTGACACAAAATCGGACTTTTTCTGAAATAGCATATCAATTTTCCCTGTATTTCGATTCTACTATTCAAATTATGCCTAAATATTAAATTTTGTAAAATATGGTGCAACATTTACGGAGAAATTCAAAAATTAATATTCGTGCAATTTTTTCAGATTCTGCCAAGAATAATTCACTTAGCGAACTTCTTAACATATGGCAACCAATTTTCCTTTCCCTTCTATTATGCCGAAGCGGAAAAAAGTTCCTACCTTTTTACATTCTGCATTGAGCAGAAAAAAGTCACATTCTTCCTACCTTCAAATAATTTTAAACCACATTGCTAAAATTATTTGAAAATTGGACTTTTTCTGAAATAACATACCAATTTTTTCCATATTTCGCTTCTACGGCTCAGATTATGCCTGGATATTAAATTTTGAAATTTTTGGTGACAAATTTATGCAGAAATTTAAAAATTTATTTTGGCGAATTTTTTTCAGTTTGCGCCAAGAATAATTCACTTGGCTAACTTCTTAATTTATAGCAACCTATTTTCCTTTCCTTTTTCTTCACTGTTTACGAGCGGGAACAAAGTCATCATTCATACTTTCAAATAATTTTAAAGTGCGTAAACCACATTTTCGTTTTTATCGCTCTTATTAAATACGCCAAATTTCAAAACTCGCCAAAATGTAAATTCACGTATATCTTAGAAAATTTTGAATAAACAACACTAATTTTTTGCAGGTATGCTTAGAAATACATCTACTTTACGATAATATCAAAATTTTTCTAGGTCACAATTCAAAATGTTTTTCGAAAACTTTATAATTATTTATTTAAAATATAAATTTTAAAAATAAATTATAAAAAATAGCCGAATTTTATTTAGAATGAACCTAAATTTCTAAATAGGAAAGGAAGAATCAAGTGAGTTTAATAAAAAATAGTAATAAATATAGATCAAATTCTATTAATATTAAAGGACTAAACGTTTGGGAGCTCATTTCTTAAAAACTACTCGTGGTTTTTACAAAACTTGGTAGTTTGGCATAATTTGAGTCGTAGAATCGAAATATGGAAACAAATTGGCCTGTCATTTCTCTAAAAGTCCGATTTTGTGTCAAAATACCTGTATTAGAAGAATTCTATATATAAATCTACTATATATTCTAAGTCGCGCTTTCCAGACATGCAAACCGCAAGTTCAATTTCGTGAATCGGCCCAGCAGAACGGAAGATATACAGTGGATAGACAAAAATATGGAAACACCTTGTGAAATGCATGTTTGAAAAGAAAGATTGATTTTAATGAAATATGTAGGTGGCGCTGGCGTTTTTGATTACTGACGCCACCTATACAACTTCGTAAATGTGCTAAACAGTTCAGTTGTTGTCGGAGTACTGTTATGTGAGGTTGTCATTGCATTATGTCAGAGTTAATAGGCTTCGAACGTGGGCAAATTGTTGGAACACGTATGGTAGGTGCTTCCGTAAGCAAGATAGCCGAGGTGTTTAGTGTTTCAAGAGGTACTGTATTGAAGATTTATTCCGCATATTTGAAAAGCGGAAAAACATCATCTGCTAAATCACAGCGCGGACGAATGTGTGTCCTAAGTGATCGTGACAGACGATCATTAAGGGCAATTGTGACGAAAAATAAGAAGACCACAGCTGCAAAAGTTACTGCTGAAATGAATGTTGTGTTACCGAACCCTGTGAGTACCAAAACAATTAGAAGGGAGCTTCATAAACAGGGAATTGCTGGCCGTGCTGCAATTGAGAAGCCACTCATCAGTGATGCTAATGCCCGTAACAGGAAAAGGTGGTGTTTAAGTCATAAAGCCTGGACTATAGAGCAGTGAAAGCGAGTAATATGGTCTGACGAGTCTTCTTTCACATTGTTTCCCACTTCTGGCCTTAGGGCCCACCAGCGGCCGAGCGGTAAAGACGCTGAACACTGGTAGTTCGGTCTGAGGTTCGAATCCCGCGAACGGGCTTGCTGCATGGGCGTTTTCGTGGTTTTCCCCATGTGTAACGTGTATACGAGCCAGTTTCCCTTAGAAAGTCCTCCACGAATGGCATCCCTCCCTTTAGGCAGATAGCCCTCGTGTGCTTTGCCATAATTAAATACACCACACCCACTTCTGGCCGAGTTTACGTCTGGAGAACGCCATCTCAAGCCTATAATACAGACTGCTTGTTGCCAAGAGTGAAACATGGCGGGGGTTCTGTTATGGTTTGGGCAGCCGTATCGTGGTTCTCTGTTAGCTCCATGATAACTGTGTCAGGGCACATGACTGCCAAAATTTATGTGAACATTTTGGTTGATCAAGTTCATCCCATGGTACAAACTTTGTTCCCCGATGGTGATGGTGTCTTCCAAGACGACAAAGCCCCTGTTCACACAGCTCACATTGTCCAGGATGAGTTGTCCCATCTCCCCTGGCCACCACAGTCACCAGACCTGAATATTATCGAACCTTTGTGGTCTACATTGAAACGGAAAGTGCGTTCTCGTTATCCACCGCCAACATCGTTATCTGAACTTGCCACCGTTTTGCAGGAAGAATGGTATAATATTCCCTTGGCAAACATACAGGAACTGTATTTATCCATTCCGAGAAGACTGCAAGCTGTTTTGGATGCCAACGGGATTCCTACACCTTATTAAGCAAAGAAACATGTTTTTTTAAAGGTGTTTCCATATTTTTGTCCAACCCTTGTAGAACTGTCACAATTTTTTTCACATTGCGCAATTTCCTAAACCATCGCAAGATTATTTTATTTCTACCCTTTCAAAATACTTTTCTAAAATTGCCTCAAGCACAGATGCTGTATAAATAGTTAGACATGTTTTTCTGCACATATTGCGAAAACAAAAAGCACTAAACTATTTATTCAAACGGCGAAACTTATGGAGAAACGACCGAAATTTGTCGATAATAGTAGGTAATGATTTATAAAAGTTATTACTTGTTTTTTTTTAACATTACTTGTTTTGGCATATTCTTGTGACATGCTGAGCCACAATCCCACTTTTGACCTTATACAATATGTCCCTTTGACCTTTCTTCTTAAAGGAGAAATAGTTTTCAGATTTTTTTTTTTTTTTGTGCTAATTAAAAGCAGAATTTATTTAATTCTGCCTAAAAACGAAGTTTCGTAACGAAAAGAATACTTCACAAATTAAAATTTTCAGATATCATTTCTAAGAGACGTGATAAGTTCCATGAGTAAGTTCACGTTGCAGAAAATCTTTTAGTTAATTCAAAAAGCAGAATTCGCATATGTGTATTTTCTGCGTTGCACGTGATAATTATGTACTAATGGTTTTATTTATGTAAAAGCTAAAAGCATAAGTCACTTAGAATATGCTCTTATACGAACATATTGTATAAGTTTCCTAACAGTTTATTGACTTGAGCAAAGAGAAAAAAGTCACCGCTGCTTTGAACGATTAACGATAATCCTATCGATTATCCTTAATGTATTATTGGTATCATTAAAAACATCGTTAATGACGCAAAAAGTGAAAGGATTTAATCTCTTGCTCTTTCGGGAAAATCTCGCCATTCGTGAATATTGCTGATAAAAAAATCTCATATTTTGATGATTGATTAATATAATTTAATGAAGAGTTAAAAATAAACTAAAAGCCAAAATACCAAACTTTATTGGAAGTTTTCTCGTAGGAAAAAATATAAGAGTATCCATAAGGGGCTGTTAATAAAACTCATGCACAAATTTAAATATTAATATAAGATGTACACGTTATAGTGATCCACATAAAAGGTATATTTTTGCATCTTGTGAGTATCATTAGGTAACTTCTAGCCCACATCATATTTAATTTTATTTGTTACTACTAAATAGTAAAAATGAATACGAATAGTTAATGTTACGAATGTGAGATACATTACGGTTATTGTAGTTTAAATAATTTTTAAGGTATGTTCTAATTTTATAACAGTTATTTTCAGTTAAAGCACTTTTCCTGCCTTTTTCTTCAGCTTACAATTCCTTACCAGAATGAGTTTTTAGAATCACGTTAAATGTAAATGAGAAGTAGAGTAGTATTTAAGTCAAAGTTCCACTGACTTCCAGAGAGAGTTAGGACTCTCGAAGGGCGTTTTTCTTTTGGCAACATCTCTCTAATTAAGGCACAATAACACGCCGAATAAATACTAATTAAGAAGATTTTTTGAACTACTTGAACTGGAAGACTGTAAAAGGAGTTTTTCGAATTTAACTTCAAGGGTGTTTTTATGATGGTTAACTGCATTCTCCGTTCTAGACCAAGACTTTTGTTCAAGGGCAGTGAATTTTGGAGATGATTTAGCGAGTTCCAGATGAAGCTTATAGAATTCATGTTCAATTTTGGACAATTGTTGACGTGTATCCCTTATGACGGACCGAAGTAAGGCATGCTTGCAATTTAACAGAATTCTTGAAACGCGACTCGAAGGTTTTTGATTAGATTTGATTTTAATAAAATTGGGGATCAATTTTTTACATTTACATTTAAGTAAAAAGTCAAGATGATTCAGGAATTTTTGCCGTTTCAGGCGTAATTTAGTGAAACGATTAACTCATGAGGGCATGATAAACAATGCAGAAAATCAAACTAAATTAACTAAGCAATAATAAAGCACACACAAAACAGCAGAAAAATACCTCACTAAAATGAATAGAAAAACAAAACGTCTGTAAGCAAAATGCATTAAATCATACAAGCAAAGCACAATATCCAAATATACAAAACATTCTCATCTCAACACACTAAAAGGCACACTCTTGTTTTAGGAGATTATAAAAATTCTGTTGTCATTCCCTTCTTTCCATCAATTAAAGTTGCACATATTTTGCAGAAATTTAACTTTCGGGTTGTTTATTCTCCCACCAATAAAATTCCGAGTTCCATATTGTAGGACCCCATTCCGTATATGAATTCCTGGGGTATTTGTAGGATTCCTTGCCAGTGTGGTTTAATTGACATTGGCCAAACTAAGAGAGCCTTAAAATTTCCGTCAAGGAACATGAGGCATATGTTTGAAAAAAGGAAACACAGAAGTCTTCTGTTGCGCAACATTGTTGGTCCGAAAATCACACTTTCAATTTTTCTGCTGCCAAAACATCTTCCGTTGGAAAACTGGATTTTCTAGAGGCATTTCACATTCATAAAAATCTTTCTGTTCTACTTAACGATCCTAATTCCAATCCAAATTTGCCTTCGGCCTTTAAAGAAATTATGTTTTAGTTCTGGTTTCACCAACAGATGGCGCCACTTGCTTATTCTTGCCCAGGCTTTCTTATCTTATCTAATCATTTTTTCCTATCTTGTTCATTTGCGGTTTTGCAGCTGAGGATGGTGGTTCGGTAAAATCATCGAAACTAGTCCTGTGAAAATTTTGTAAATATAACGCTGATTTTTGTTGTTTGTCTTCTGAATTAACATCTCTGTAACTGTTACTACGCTGGGTCGTATTACGTGACTTTTGAGAGCTTCGCTAGTTAATTTAATATTACGCGCCAACTGGTTTAGAATTCGTGTCAGCTTCTGCTAAATCTCTTTAGTTAGTCGTTAGTTAGTTCTTATTTCTTACATTTTGAGTTTAAGCACGCGTGGAGGCTTTATTGTACGCCCTCAGAAAGGGGCCTCTCTATTTGGAGCAAATAATGAGTAATTAACCCTTCCTGAGTTTACGTTTCTGTTCTTGGAATTAAGCGATTATTCGCTTAGCTGTTCACTAGGTTCCTCAAGACTTAGTTTGTAGAGAGACATTAGGTTGCTTGGAAGCAGGAGACATGAAAAATGAGCAACGCCTTCGCCAGGAATCGAACCACAGACCTCTGGAATACGCTCCCAGTATGCAGACCACCACATCACGAAGGCACATTAAGAAGGCGGGAGAAATACCTTATATACTCTTCCTTTTAAAGGGCGACTGGGGTTTTAGGGGAACAATCGCCAAATCCTGGGTGTGGAGAATCATCATCCACCATCCTTGCAGGAGTTATGAAAAATGAGCAAAGCCTTCGCCGTGAATCGAACCGCTGGCCTCTGGAAAACGCGCCTAGCGTGCAGGCCAGCACACCACGAAGGCATGCTAGGAAGGCGGGAGAAATATCTTAAAAATTTAATAGAATAAGAGGGAGGACCATTGCAAATTATTACCTGAATATCCAAACTGCAGATAAAATCAAATATATTTTTATTAGATTGAAGTATATATGTATAAATATTAAATGAAAAGATACATTTTTGTCTGGTAATGCAATGCCAGATTTTCTCAGTAACAGTAATAACTAAGGATAACAAGGAAATGAATGCGCAATTTAATTGGACTAACAAACTTCATACATAGCGCATCAGTTATAATTACAACATAATATCTTACCTCTTTCTAACTGCTTCGCATGATCTTGTGGAGAGAGTGCTTGTGAAGATGAAGCCAGAAAGAACAGAAAAGGAGAAAATCAATAAAATGCTTCTTAGCTTGAACGAAAATTATATAAGTGTGCTTTGAATATTTGAAGGATTTAAAATTGTCTTAAAATTGTCAACATTTATTTTGGTCAATTTATTTCTGTAGATTTTGAAACAATTGATTCAATAGCAAGTTTGCCATATTGGCGACCTTTTCATGATCATTTCGAAACAGCTGTCTGCTGAATAATCGAGCTACCTTTGGGAACATACCGATTAGTTGTAGAACCGATAGTTTTTTTGATAGCTGTAGAAACCCATAGTCGCGAAGGTTTAACGATTTCCCTCCCATGAAACGCAAATATGGACCACATTCTCATAGAAAATCTCTTACGTAGGTATCTTCACATAGATAAAAAATATGATGTGTACACCACACGGCCGCCATCAAAAAAATTATTAGGCTTAGCGGCCCTTAGCAAGTTTAAAATTGTTGATAATTCTAAAAATATTGCATACAGATTTACTAAAGGCATAAAAAACCTTAAACGGAAGATAAGAGAACATAATTCAATCATTTTTAAAGCAAAAAATGTACAATTTACAAACATATAAGAGTAAAGAAACAGAGATCACTGAGCCGGGTAACAAATATATTTATATACGTTTGGCGCGGTCGATTGCAACCAAAATACGAGGTGCACATCTACATGTTATAGTAGTCTTATATACAAAATTTCAACGTTCTGAGGCTACTCTTTTTTTAGTTATGCGAGATACGTGCGTACGTACATACGTTCGTACAGACGCCATGAAAAATTATTTTCAGAATTAATTTTAAAGCAGTTTTATAATTTTTTTGGAGGAAAAGAATCTTTTATTATGTCCTTACGTACAGATATCACGCAGAAACATCGTTAAATTGCATTCGAAAGTGGTTAAAATGGATATTTTCGTTGAAATATGCTGCCTGAAACTTTTCGCGATTACAATACTTCCTTTTTACTTTGTAAAAGGAAGCAAAAAGTTCGCTGTGTGCTTTGCCTTAATCAATTAATCAAATGCGATTAACAAAGAAATCAAAATCGCTGACATAATCAGTTAAATCTTTGAATGAATATCAACCGACGGGAAAGTGGTTAGTGTGTCTGACTGCTGTACTAAAGGGCCGGGATTCGAATCTCGGAGAAGGCATGGATGTAATTTGACTGTCCCTTCATAGGAAGTATTGATAGCCGCCTGTTATGTGCTTCCATAATAAAATGGCCATCGCTTCTAGCCTTAGTAGTGGCTAGTGCTTGCCATAAAAAATTATCAGCCGAAGATTGCTTTGGATTTATGCGATCACGGCAAAGCTGGAGGACTATCTGCCTAAAGGGAGGGATGCCTTTGTGGAGGACTTTCTAAGAGAACTGGCTCATATACACATTACAGTTGGGGAAAACCACGAAACCGCCCATGCAGCCCGTTCGGAGAATTCGAAACTCAGACCGAAATACCAGCATTCAGCGACTTTGCAGCTATACCACTGGTGGGCCATACAACTGAAGAATACTTTATGCTTATTTGAAAACCCGATCTGCTTCATTTGTCACGAAAGATAGTGATCAGGTTTAAGATTTTAAATGTGAGTTTAACTTGCAGTAAAATTTTAAGGAATAAAGCTTTTGTATGACGTCTGAAGTATATACGTATGGGTCTTCAAATAATTTTTTTCAAGGGCTATATATTATGCCTAAAAGAATACCACGAAGTCTCCAGATCTTGGAATCATTCACACACTTTCAAATAAAAGAGAATGTCACTGCGACGTTATCAATCATATTAGACGCTGACGATGAGAATACACGAGACGAATACTTTTGTTGTTTTTGTAACATGCATTTACTGCTTTGTTTTGGGTGACAGCCATCATGGAAGCATTGCTTCTTGGCGCCATGCTTGGCGTCATAAAATTGCCAGAAATATCAAGGGCACCTGATTGTAAATTTTCGCCATTTAAGTTCATTAGTATGATTTCAAACCTGAGCATTGGGTTGCAACTAACTGCGCATAAGAGACATCTTTCAGCAGTTACGATATTAAGGTACATTGGACATTCTTGATGGTATGTTCTGCTACAGATATTTCTATCATATGCATATATTACTTGTAAAAAGTGATAAGTTTGACTCTTTTAAAAGTGAACCTTTCTATATTAACAGCGTGTAAAATAATTAGATTCACTTGCAGAACTAAATATTTAAAACTAAAATATTTTTTTTTACTTCGCTTAACACAATATATTATTAATTAAATTAACTTCATTTTATTTGCATTAAATATTAGAAGACAGATGACAACTACTGATTGGCCCATTAAATGTCGTACTGAAAATGGCATAAAGAATTTACAAGATTTTAATTTAAAATATCCGTTGAAACTTCTAAACTTAGTAAGAGAGAATAATGTGCTTCAGTTGGTCTACTTTCTTGGTGTATAATGTCTTTGAACTATGGCCTCAAACTTTCAGTAAATCAGCCGCAAATTCTGTCAGTCTTTCAGAACCACCCACAATAGCCTCAAGAAGTTTTATATTACTTATATAAGCATTAATAAATTTGTAAGGATTTATATTAACGCTTTGGGGTGGTCATATTAAACACCATGAATGTGTTTCAAATTAGCAACTGGACATCATATGAAATTCAAAATGTTAATGAAAAGATAAATTCAGAAAGATTGTAATTTTCTGAATTTATTTTTCACTAAGATTTTACCATTATAAAGCATTTTGTATATATAGATATGCTATAGAATAGAAACAGACGTAGTAATGTTGATGGAGTAGAAGCATTGATTGTACATCCGTAATGAAGAACAAGGATTTTGATGGCGTAGAACATAGATCCATACTAAAGAAAAAAACTTGCCAGCAGAATAAGGTGAAGTATTCAGCTTTATTATATTTTAAATATACGACTAAATATTCAATTTTTTTGTTTCAAATTATTGACATTTGCAGCCACAATTTACTTAACACTCTAATCGTGCCTATTCAGAAACATCTGCATTTTTGACACTTTTGCGACAGAAAGAGAGCAGAGCAAGAAAGCATCTAAATGGCAACTGAAGTAGAAGCAAAAGTGCGCAGTTGGTCCAATATGGAGGTTCACCAAGAGAATGTTTGGGTTTAAGTTGCTTATTAAGAGTAAGCTTTCAGTTCTCGAAATTTTGAATTGAGTTACCGAATTAGCTACGTCATCAGGGATACGCGAACCATGTGACATAGATTGATTTAGAAATGACGCAGCTTAGAAATGATATTAATATTTTTAGAACAGAGAGGGGGAATTAAGTCCCTGTTGTATTCCATCGATGGCTATACGGACATTAGGAATGTTCAATATGACCACCACACAGCTCGATATTAATCCCTGCGATCTCTTCATATCTCTTCATAGATTGATTTAGAAATGACGGTCTATGTCACATGACTTGCGTATCGCTGGTGGCGTAGCTAATTCGGAATTTCAACTAAAACTTTCGAGAACTAAAACATTTCTCTCAATATACCTTCTCTTGATAAACCTTCTCTTCTAAATCTAAACCTTCTCTTGGTGAGCATCCATATACGGCAATTGCGCACTTTTGATTCTACTTCTATTACCATTTGCACGTTTTTTTCGCTCTGCTCTCTTCCTATCGAAACAGTATCAAACGTTAAGATACAATAACACGTCGAACAAATATTAATTTAGAAGACAAACAACACAAATCAGCGTTATATTTTCTAATTTCACAAGACTAATTTCGATGGTTTTACCGAACAGCATCCTCAGCTGCAAAAGCGCAAATGAACGAGATAAGATATAATGATAAGATAACCTACACCGATCTCTTAGTTTACATTGGCCAAACTAAGAGAGCCTTAAAATTTCGCGTTAAGGAACATGAGGCATATGTTAGAAAAAAGGAAACACAGAAGTCTTCTGTTGCCCAACATTGTTAGTCCGAAAATCACACTTTCAATTTTTCTGCTGCTAAAATTATTCAAAACCTTCTTCCATTGGTGAACTGGATTTTCTAGAGGCATTTCACATTAAAAAAAATCTTTCTGTTCTAGTTAACGACCCTAATTCCAATCCATCTTTACCTTCAGCATTTAAAGAAATTATGTTTTAGTTCTGGTTTCATCAACAGATGGCGCCAGTAGCTTATTTCCTGCCCTGGCTTTCTTATCTCGTTCATTTGCCCTTTTGCAGCTGAGGATGATGGTTCAGTAAAACCATCGAAACTAGTCCCGTGAAATTTGAAAATATGACGCTGATTTTTGTTGTTTGTCTTCTAGTAAATTAGTATCAAAAGTGCAAATGTTCTTGAATAGGCAAGATTAGAGATATAAGTATACTGTGGCTGCAAATGTCAATAATTTGAAATAGAAAAGTGGAATATTTAATTTTGTATTTGAAAATAATAAAGTAGAAATTCGAAGCTATGTGGCCCTAGGAGCAGTTTCTTTCAAAGATCAACAGGTTACATCAACACTAGAAAGTTATCAGTTATAATTCGCTTAAAGTGACGTAGTGCGAATGCTAGTGTGGTCAGTGCGAATGTTCTTCTTAAAACTGTTATATATTTACATCATGAAATTGTCACAACCTGACGAAAATACTAATATATCTTGAGTACCAATAATTTATGAGCTATTTTCGTTATATGACATTTTATGTAGCCCTCTCTAAATGCACTTTATTTATAATAAAAGAGGAAATATACCTGGTAACGATTTCTAAAATTAATTTAAACTCCTTCTCTATGCTTAAGAATTTGAATAACGAAGTAAATTCGCGTGCTTTTGCCATAATTGAGAGATTATTTAAATTGATTCTTAATTAATGTAGCGATACCTTTTTTTCAACCATTTAAGGAACATGTTATTAAAGGTAACAGATGTTTAAGATGTGCAAAAGGTATCCTGAGAAAGAATTAAAATATAAAGAATGGGGAAATTTCGAAAGCTATGAAGCCATTTATCATTTTAATAGAGAGGTATATTCAAGTTGAGAGAGAAGAAAAATTTCTTTACACATTTGTAAGCGCTAGAATTTCTTGAAAGAGATTTTCTTTAAACACTCTTCCGCCTTCAAAATGAGAGATAGCTAAATTATTAAGGTGGGGGAAAAAAAGACTGTGGTTTTGAAAAGGATTCATGACGTGCAGAAAAATTTAGCTTACATGATTTAAAAGAAAAGAGAACTAAATATGCTTGTAATACATATATCATCAAGAATCTTTCGACAGATAAATCATTCGTAGTTTGTATAATGCTATTTAACCATTTCAAGTTATAAAAAGTGTTAAATATTTTGAGTCAAATGAACATAAAATGTACGTTTCAAGTATAGTACATGTTATAAAAGGGGAGATTAGCTTGTAGAGTCATTAGGATTTTTTGGAAGCAAGCAAGACGAAAAATTAGCAACCGCCTTCTCCGGGAATCGAACCACGGACCTCTGGAATACTGGCCCAGCGTGCTACCGTTACAACACGAAGGCACGCTAAGGAAGTGGGAGAAATACCTTATATACTCCCCATTTTAAAGGGCGACTAGGGTTTTAGGGGACCTAGTCGCCAAATCCTGGGTACGGAGAATCATCATCCACAGCCCTTTTATTTCGGGTGCCACTTTAGAGTCATTAGGGTTATTGGAAGCAGAAAATATGAAAAATATGCAACCGCCTTCGCCGGGAATCGAACCACGGACCTCTGGAATACCGGCGCAGTATGCCACCGTTACACCACGAAGGCACGCTAGGGAAGTGGGAGAAATGCCTTATAAGCTATCAAAATAGGACAAATGTGTCATAAATTTAAATACTCAAAATTACGCAAGAAAGCCAATCGTAGACTGGTGTAGATTTTGCGTGAAGGTCTATTATATTTATAGAATGATTTGACATACAGTAAAACCACAGTTCACGAATTTAATTCGTTCCTGAAAGCCTTTCGTTAACCTTAAACCCGTTTCAATATTATAAATAATAGATAATTCCATAATAAAAGAGATAATCCTTAAACCTTAAGAGTATTTTATGCACAGATTCATAACACCAAACTAACAGAATTCATTAAATCTAAGACAACAAACAAATGAATATATAAAAATAAAAATAATAAAAAAATCTGTAAGCTTTCAGATTTTATATTACACCCAAAGGGCTTTTTATAACGTGTTTTGGGTTACCTTTACTTATTAAACAGCATGTTGTTCGCATTTAAAGCATAAAATTCAGGTCGCTGAACACTGGTAGTTCGGTCCGAGGTTCGAATCCCGCGAACTGGCTGGCTGCATGGGCGTTTTCGTGGTTTTCCCCATGTGTAACGTGTATACGAGCCAGTTTCTCTTAGAAAGTCCTCCATGAAGGCATCCCTCCCTTAAGGCAGATATCCCTAAATGCTTTGCCGTAATCTAATAAAACCAAACCATAAAATTCAGTTCAACAGCAATACCACAAAATATTCAAGTACACAATCTTTTAAATGTTTTTACATAAGAGTCAAGCACATGGAAAGTAATCTGCGTTAAATTACATTTGGGTGCTAGGAATTTTTTTTAATCATTTTTCTCTCTCTCTTTTTTTTAAAAAAAAACTTTACTATGTGCAATAATTTAATAGGTTACATCTTTCCTCCATGCAGGACCAACGACTTTACAAAAGCCCCATAAATATATGACAGTTGTGTCAGGATTAGCATCCGCATGTAGACACTTAGCAAGTCCAGAAAATCCACGGCAGTTAATTTTTCAGGCAGAGTCCTCCTTTCTTTACTTTATCTAACACGAGTTTCTGTTTATTCTAACAGAGATTCTTAACAGTATTTTGATTGCTTCTTTGATTAATTTTAAGTAGTTCCTAACAGAATACTCTTTCCCCGAACAACAATATCCAAGCTTACATGTAGACTTTATGAGGCTCTTAGCCGTCTATTCGGCTGCGTTCCCGGAGCAGGGTGAAGCAGAGAGTAGATCGTTTCTGCCAGGAAGATAACACACTGTGAGTGCCAGTCAGTGGTCTTCCTTGGTGGCGCTCACTCACTCACTCACTCACACCATAAAATATTTAAAAAGATCATATCTTCAGAATTTCCCATACAAAGTCTCACGTACTGGAGATAATTTTTTCCTGCATTGCTCGTTTGGAAATCGTTGAGTTTGTTGATCAAAATTTCTTTACAGTTTTACAAAATTTGAAATATATAATGAAACAAATTCCAAATTTGGGTTTCCAGATGCCCATGTTCGATTGGAGGACTACGTTATTCAAAATTTGATGTTTCTAGGTACTGTTGGTTTTTCACAGTGCAAGAAACATACATAGATTCACGTAGATTCTTCATTATTTAATTTCTTTAAATATAATCCAGAGCTCTAATATTTCGTGGCAACAATATGAAAAGTGAAATGCCTTTTTATAGTAGACGACGCAAAATGACAAAATAAAATTAATAGCCCTTCGGGGCAAATTGCCTCTATGGGCTAAAAAAATTAATTACTAAATAATTACAATGCTATATAATGAAATAAAATAGATACTGAATTTAATTTTACTGTACCTATATGAAGGGACATTGAGAGTAAAAGGGTGAAAAATGCTAAAGATGCAACAAAGGAAGAGCTGCTTCCATTTGGATAAAACATCGGGTAAATGTCTGAAAATGTCTTGTTGGGCCTTCTTCTTGGCCTCTTAGCACCAGGTGATTATATCAATCTATCATACGGGTATGACAGGTATATCGAGCGAAGCGCGACGTGTCCTGCTCGCTGATGCATGGGCCCATGATAGTATGAACTGGACGAAGTAAGGGAGGTCGGACGTAAGAAACGTAGGGTGACTATGCGCCACAAGAAGAGAGAAATGACCAAGGAGAGGCGAAATTTGCGCAAAATCAGAGTTGTGAATGTTCATGACTTGTACATGTGAAATAAAACAGTAGACAAACAGGAGAAAATAAACTATATATGATACATACATTAAACATATTACAAGGAATTAGCAAAGACTTCAGAAAACTATTTACATATATACAGAGCGCTCACATGCATATAACTATGTCGGAAAGCTAGCGTCTCTGGTAATGTGTGCTGCATAAGGTCTTAGTTTGCAGTCCTCTTGCCATGGGATATATTCAAAAGTTTTGAAATGTGATGAGTACTGGCAGTTAATACCTTGTCAAAAAACTCGGTATTCATGCCGTGAAGATACTCTTCGACAAGCTCAATCTTTAAATATCTGTGTAAATTACCGTTAGCGACAAAATAATGCGCTTTGATCATGAGACGAAGCGCCTCGTTCTGAAAAACTTGTAGTTTTTGGAGGTCGTTAATAGTGGCTGTCGCCAAGCCGGTGACGCGTAGGAGAAAATGGGTCGAATGACCGGTTTATGCAAATGTCTCTTTTTATCTCACGTCGTCTTTCCACTTAAGCTTGTTATTGAGTATAACACCTAAATACGTAACCTTGCGTACAATCGGATAGTCTACATGAAATAGTTTTAGCGTGCCATTTAGCGGTGTCCTATTAGTCTTTCTTCGTACAATGATGAGCTGTGATTTCTGTGCATTTATTGAAATCCTCCATTGAGTGCACCAGTGCTCACCAGTGATAGCATGTTCTGCTCTGAGAGAAGTAGCAACAACGCAATATTATCTGCATAGCA
Organism: Stegodyphus dumicola; assembly: GCF_044657685.1. Classification (NCBI taxonomy): domain Eukaryota; kingdom Metazoa; phylum Arthropoda; class Arachnida; order Araneae; family Eresidae; genus Stegodyphus; species Stegodyphus dumicola. The sequence continues at coordinate 114,724,874 of NC_140778.1, forward strand.
ACCTAGAAATGTGTTACAGTCAATATTATATCTTGGGAAATCAGCTGCGTAGAATAGAGGACGGGGCCTAAAATTGAGGTGATTATATTTGGGCCTGCATACTATTTAAAATGTTTTTGAAAAAAAAGACAAGACATTGTCATTGCAAATGCTTAAACTGGGACTTGCTGCTGCTGTATACAAATAATTTGTTTTCATGAAACTTCGCATCTTACCCCACGTGATATAAATTTCGAAGATTAAAAAAATAGGATTTTATTGCGTTCCTTCTTCTTTCTCTGAATACTCTTTTCTCAGAACCGCCTTTTCTAGCTGCATTTTAAAATTTCTCTAGTTTTTATGAGCTCGTTTTGTAGTCTTCTAGTACCTTTATGTTTCCATTGTTAATTTCCAAATCTATTTGTTTCTCCTAAAAGCCCGATATCATAGGTAACAAAAATACTTCCGTGTTGAAACCTTCAAAATCTATGCCTACAACTCAGTCCTTCCAGAGCTTCCTTCAGACCGAATTCCTGTACCTCAGATTGAACCCTGTAAGTCAGTAACAATTCACTATAAGACTTTGCCAATGAGAACTAAGCAATGAAGTATATTAAAAGGAGTTCCAGACGTTTCTTGGATTCATTCTGATTCATACATTACCTCAAAATGCTTTATAAACCGTTTATTGCCAGCTTGCGTATTTACTCCTTAAAGCACGTTTGTCAACCAAAACGTTTTTTCAGAACATTTGTTCGTGATGAGAAACATTCTTGATTCAAGGCTTCACTATATTTACTCTTTCTTTGCCGACCAACAGCCGAGCGGAAAAATTACTGATTACTGGTAATTCGACTCACTTCCAAATCCTAGAATCCTGCATGTTAAGTTTTATGGATCTAATAAATAACGCCTTATGGCACCTATCCTTAGGAGATAGCCTTTTATGTACATTCCCATATTCAAGTCACCTAACCTACTTTTCATCTTTGTCAGAAGCAAAACACTTTTAAACGCATACATTTATCAATACTTTTGTTTTGGGAAATCAAAAGGAGTGAAAATAATTCCAATACAAAAAATAATTCTGTAAAGTTACAGAAATTGTCATTATTCCTTTATATTTATTGACAAGTCTCAGCAGTCAGTCAGTCAGTCATACCGGTATCGCAGAGATATCGCGCGGAGCGCGACGTGTCCTGCTCAATGATAGAATTAGCCGTATGGGCACAAGACGGTAAAAACAGGACGGGCCAAGGAGGCATCGGAGGTAAAAGTCTCAGCACTGATCCAAATTTTATGTGATGAATAGTTTAGAAAACAAATAGTGATTACCAGTAAAGCTAAACATCATAAAGTAGCTAAATATCATCATCGAATACCATGTTATGAAATTGTAAAATTTTGGAATTTACAAACAAATAGTTAGCATTTTCAGCTGGTGCATCTACTGAAACATTCTACTGAAACTATATAAACACTTACTAAAATATTTGCATAAGTTTGACTTACAACAAACCTTCGAGCTAGGCTTTTATCACGTTTGCTTAAATTATTAAATATTTTGGTGTAATAAAATATATATTTAAGTCCATTGTGACTACTAATCGTGAATCTGATTTTATTCGTCATGTGATTTACACGGAATATAAATTATTTTCCTGAACGAAAATTATATAATTTTATAGAAATATATGTACCTATAGCATGCTCGAAACAGATATTTACCGAGATTATTTCTTTATATTTTCGTCCTAGATTTATATTTCTAATTAGAGTTTTTAAGAGAATTATTTCAACATTGTGGAGAGAAGAGTTGTATAAATATAAATTCTAACATTTTTTACTGTCCTTTTATACAAAAAAGAAGAATTAGTAAAGTATATTTTAATAGAGTTAACACAAAACTTTCTATATTTTATCTGAAAAATTCACATGGTATTTGAAAACGAATTTACTGGTTTAGGTTGCTTTACAATGGCTGCAGTTACAAAAATAATTTCGAAAACGTTTTGATCAAAAATAGACTAAACCTACAAGACAGAATTTGCTTGTGTTCCGTAATTAATGATTGTGCGCTGGTTAAATATCGTTATTAATGTTATAGTTGGTCCTGTGGCACTAGTAATTACCGATGTATTCGAATATGGCTTCCATAAGTATGTAGAACCTTTCGTATTTAAATCATAACACCTTTTCTGGCTGAAAGTACAACGAATATTTTACCTTCTGGACATTTTGTCATAAGCAGACCTAAAGAGTAAAACATAAATCCATGCATTTATACACATCTTCAGCCAACGGACTTGTAACTATTTTATGAAACCTTTTAAATATTTTAAGAAAGTTCGTACATGTCCAAGACCAACATTTAAGTTTACTGATACTAATTATGAAGTTGCTTATGTGGCCCCAAAAGAGGCCTTGAAGAGCTAGGTAAGAAAATCAAACACATATGATTTTGATGAACTAGTAGGTAAAATTCCAAGAACGGCCAAGAAAGTGAAGTATATGTGGGAAGATCAATGTCTCCTCTACTGCATGTAAAGATCATTGTCTTCTCTACTGCATTTATGTCAATCTAATGGAGAGCGATGGGAAAGAAAAGTCACGCCGCGCAAGAAAACAAGTTGTAGAGTTTTGTGTGCTTTGATAACATAAAATTAGACCAAAACTCTGAAAGACTATCTGTGAATTATGATTATGTAAGTACTACAGAGACAGGAAAGGGTGTAAAGAATTTTTTTATTAATTCAAATAAAGTCTAACAAGTGCTTGCAGAAGCCATCAGTTATGGGTTAAATTAAAGCTGATGGATGAACAAAAACTAAGTTGTGATCTCTGGGCATGTGAGTAGCAAATGATCTGATCCAATTCTCTTGTAGAATGGTTTGGTAACTAAAGAGGTTCTGCAGAATCACAGCTAAGTCCAGTTTTGAAGAAATGCTCATAGAATTGCTATCCACTAGAGACAAACGATGTTCAAGTCATCACGGATCAGTTTGTTTCTAATCAGGCAATGAGCATTTAAAATTATTCTCAAAATCTTATTCTGTACTGCCTAAAGTAATATTTAAAGAAATAAAATTTGCAGCACCTATTTTTCAAACACTGTACAAAAAAAGAAGTGATTAATATTAAAAATGAAGCGTTGTTTTTATCATGGGATATATGTTCTCAATTTGAGAACGAATTCTCATTCACGAAGAAAGTAATGACTAATATTAAAAATCAAACCATAATTTTGTTTAACCTTTTAAAGGCAAACACGACTGAGACGGACTTTACAAAGGACCACAACCGCCTGAAATGGACGAAATTGCGTTTAACAGGTGCAGTTTCACCAAATGCATTATATTAGTTTATTGCAGACAACTTTTCCTAAAAGTCTAATGGAAGCTTCTTTTTTAGGAAGTGGAAAGAATGTCATTTGCAATTTTCACACCTCTTTGTGCTTTAATGGACGGGGAGATGAGGAAACGGACAGGACGGGTAAGAGACGAGGACGGAAGTTTCGGCATTTTATCGTACAGGTTAGCGATGGTTTCAGTTTTCTAAGGGTTAATGGATCGGATTCTTAATTTGAAGAGAGATTTTGAAGAAAGAAGTGGCTAATATTAAAGATGAAACGTTACATTTGTTATAGGGTACATACTTATAATTCTTTCGCATAGACCTTAGCAATCAATTACACCTGGAAAGTTTTGAAATAAACTGTAGAGATTTAAGAAAACAATGATCATTACTTACATGCTTCAACAACAGATGAACATTTTGCGTATCTACGTCTACTACAAAGTTCTTTATGCCTTTTCTTCCCAACTCTTTGAGCGTCTTTCTGTAATCGTTGTCTTCTTCAAACTGACGTACCACAACTGGTCTCTGCTTAATCATTGGATCCTTCAGCAGCTCTTGAAGGCGGATCAAAGCTAAAACAGAAGAAAAAATGCCTTTAGAATGAAATAACATGGAAGGCTGCATTTTTATAATTCATTAAAATGCATTTGGATTGGAAGATTCTAACCCTTAAATCCCTCACATAATGCGGAAGATCTGAGACTCGAAAACTCGAATCCCCGCGCGTTCTCTTTCAGTCGAATCTTTTGAATCTCAGTCTAAAATATTGTTGCACATTTTAAATCAAAAGTTTTTAAAGATTACTTTTATTGATATTCGGCAGAAGCATGCATTCACTGAAAAGGAAAAGCGATGTCAATTGATTTTGATTACCAGCATCATTTCAAGTTTAATTAGTTTGAGTGAATGTTTAATTAATCTCAATTGTTTTGAGAGAATTTACAATCGACATTTAGTGTTTATCTGTGTTAATTTTTAAAATAATCCTCTCACCTTTACTCTTCTTTTGATTTAAAATGGTTCTGGAGAAATAAAACAAATAACTTCTCATCAATTTCATGTTTTAAATGTCGACGAACTTTACTCGAAGCTTGTTGACAGAACTATCACGTGTTGATCGTTTATAAACGAAACATAATTTATTTTTCAAATAAATAGAAAAGTTTGTAATACGAAATTCTGGATTATACTTTGTTAGGTATAATCTGCCATGAGTTTTTCAAATTTATATCAATAGAATCAAATGATTGCCCCTATATTTTTAATTAAAATTTATATTTAAGGGAGCAGATAAATAACATATAATTTATATCGTTTTTAATTAAGTAAAACTAAGTGTTTTTAATATATTAAAAACAAATGTGTGAGCTTCGCTGTTTAGATTCGCTTCACTTTGTATTAAGCTGTATTTAACGTTCTTAGTAGTTTGAAGAGTAACTCCTGATTGTGCTCTGTGGTGATACTGAGAAGAGTTGTACGAATATTTTTGTGGAAATTTCCAGAACTGTAATTTTTTTTTTTTTTTTTTTTTTTTTTGTAAAATAAATTTTTATCAAACTATCATCGGTTCTGTGTGCATTGAATTCATTATCAACCCGTAAGCACGCTACAATATGAAGTCTACATTTGAACATATGTATGCAAATGCAACAGTATGGTTTACATGTACAGAAATTGCTGCAAAACTGTTATGGGCTTCAAGTAAAGTATCATTGCTGGTTGCCTAATAAAAACTGCTATAAGTTCCAGTTGCCTAATTTACCCAAAATTTAATCATCTCTTTAAGTGAATACAGATAGCTTAAATACGGAAAACAGAAATTTTCGGAAGTTTTATATGAGAGATATTATAGACTAAATAATCGTGAAACATATACACACAGGCAAACGGACAGACAAGCAGAGAGATAGACAGGCGATGAGACATACACACAGACACACATCGTTGTAAGAGTAATAGAAACATGTCATGGAGACCTCCTAACTCATACTTTTTACTGAGTACTCGTTATCAAATGTTTGGACACAAAAATGTTAAGTTCGTTATGTATACAAGTTAGCAGGAGGTCAAAAATCTGAACTCAAATACTATTTGGGGGGGTTAGATTATACTGAGAAAATGAAGTCTAAGATTGAAGGGCTTTAATTCAATTAAATACTTAATTTATCCAAATTTTGTTTGCATTTTTTCAACAAATATTAAATATAATTTATATATTTGTTATTATATTTATTATATATAATAATATATATAATATTATTATATTGCTATTATATTTATAATATATAATTTATATATAACAAATATAATTTTCGAAAATTACATTCTTTAATTTGTTTACTTTCAAGCGCTGAATATTTGACATTGTTTTAATTGAAATTTATGATATGAAGTGAACATTTTTTTTCTTCTTATCATTGCTCTTACATGAACTATTTCAGACGTTTACAATTTGAATGATTTTAAAGATTCAAAAATTTTTCATGATTAGTATTCGAATTCGAAAAAAATTAGGTTTCCTCACATTTCTAATTCTAATTTCGAATGTTACTTTTTATTTAAAAGAACCAGTTAAATGTTTGATTAAACAACGATAAACAAGAAATTTTGTGCAAATTACGTTTCGCGCAAACAAAAAGTATAAATGCTTCATATTCTGTCCTCTTCTAACTCCAACCCGAAAACAAAAGTAGAAAAGTAACAGTTCAGCAGGATCCACGACCGAGTAAAAATAAATTGAAGTGAAGTTATCGAGGAAGAAGATATCGAAGGGAAGAAAAAGAAAAAAATTTCGGAAATGTTAAAGAATCGCTGATGTGGAACATAAGAAATAAGAAAAATGGAAACAATTTCTCGCTACTTCCTTTTAATATCTTCTCATGGTAACAAAATGTTCTTTTTTAATGGAAGACGAGATTCGTCCCATTTTTCCTTCCCTTTCCCTTTCTCCTCTTACAAAATCAGCTTAAAGAAAGCAAGTTGTCGAGCAGATCTAAATTTCATTTACTTAATGCATTCAGCTTCATTTGCAAAAAGATGGAAAACATGCAGCGTAATCATTCTAGATTTTCGTATTCCAAGTAGATTTGTATCTTGAATTGATTTTTGTATTATTTGATGGAAGTATGATTCGTTCCAGATTGTTCCGGAGTACTTCTTTATGCAAATTAGGAATATTATTTTTGCATCAATAACGTTACAGAAAATGCAATATGAAAAATAGAACATTTTTCAATCCAAGTGATTCATTTCAAAAATGGATTATCTGAAAACAATTTAATTTTAAAGGAGGCCATTGGGAAACGAATTCAATAAAATGTAAATATTTTAAATATTAAAATTAAAAAAGCTCTTCCGTGAAATTATTTGATGCATTGTATTCTAATTTGCATAAAGTACATTTTTATAACTAAGAATTTCCTGATAAGCTATATTAGATTAGCGATTGATATAAAATGTTTAAGAATTAATAAATACTTTATTTAATTCTGCAAATATATTTACCACAGTGTAATACCATGGTAGAATATGCTTTAGAAATATCTTTACGCTAGTTGGTGGGTTCTGATTCTTAATTTCTTTTCGGCATCAAATGAAACATAGCCTGTTGATGATTTCAGTGCTTTATTTTGAACAAATCGTATAAATAATACTGTATTTACTCGCGTATTCCTTACCTGGTATTTTAACTCGGGGTTCTAAGAATTTATAGATGTTGGAATACAAAGATCTTCATAAAATTCTCGGATTTTTGCGTTTTCAAATTCTCCACACTTTTATCTTTTTAAAAATACCATTCTTTAATCTCTATGAAAATCAGAACTGTAAAAAATCTAGTTTTAATTTGTCATCGACTACTTTCATAAATGAGGATTTTTACATGAAAACGTGTTTTTATCTAAACGTGATTTTTTTATACTCGATGTACCTACTTTTTTTCAGGCACTACTTCTCACAGGTATCTAATATTTTTATGGCTCATTTATTAGGTTTCCTAATGTTTAGTGAAATGAGCTTTTGTGATAAACTAAAAAAAAATTGTATGTGATAAATGTGCTAAATTTTACTATGCCTAACAAAATACTCTGTAAATTACTCTAAAATTCAAAATGTTTCAGAAGCTCATTTCAGTATAATTAGATATGTGTACTTTAATTACACAAAAAGTTTCCAGCGTGTATCTACAGCAGATTTCGAGAAAAGGTACATCGAAAATGGCCAATTTAACATAGTGATGGTTTTCATGTTACTTACACAGACAAATCCTTGCATACTACTTGCGAAGGTCATGCCGGAAATGTGCGTTTTAAATGGTGAACTTATTCTCAGAACCGATCTCTCATAGCGAAGCACATTTGAACTGACATTCAATCTACGATTTTGCGGAGTCCGCTGCCAGTCACCTTCTCTAACTATTTATGTAGGATATGAGGCTTAAGGGGTATCAGGAAACATCAGTAAGAATAGATGAGATTCAAATTACATGAAAGAAGAAACGAAGATATCTTGCTAAATATTGTAATGTTAACATCACTATCTATTTTTAATGGAATGTAGGATTCTTAAAGAAAGAACTGTGTGACAAATACATGCAGTTTTACATGACTACTTTTCATGTGTGATGTTTTTGATGTAACCGTGTAATTCGGAAATTAAATTATTTGCATAATTCTACACTCTTGATTTTGCACGATACAATCAGTAAAAAAGGGAAAATTCGCGAGGAAGTACGGTATTTCTGCTCCGGCCGCTATTAGCTTGCATGTATTACAAAAGCAAAACATATCAACGTTCATTGCACAATTTACACCTAACGGAATAACTTATATTCCAAACGGCAACATGGCGAATTTCGTTTTGTTAGTCTTTTTTTTTTTTTTTTCCTTTTTTTTTCTTCAGCATGTGAATATTAACTCGTGGCCGATGAGTCACATAGCGAGGACTAAAACAATTTTTAACGTTAGTAATTGAATACCAAATACTAATTATTCAGTTTTGTGCATAACATTATGTTACATCATGCAGTCACAGTTCTTTCAGGTGATTAGCTCAGCCTTTCAAATTGTTGATTATTAGAATGTTGTCTTTCCCTGCGACATAAGATCTTTCAGTTCATAGAAATTCACTGCGTATTAAAAAATCAATTATTTAACCTTTTGCGGTGGTTTGCGGTGGTTATTTAACCTTTTGCGGCTTTTGCGATCAATTATTTAACCTTTTAGGTGTGCCCACTCTGGGCACACCTAAAAATTTCCTTCTATACACACAGAAAAATTGAATGAAAAAATGATATAAAGGTTACTATAGGTTACTCTGAATCTTCTTTATTTATAGTAGATGGTAGCTCAACACAAGCCAGTCCATATATTTTATGCATGTTTAGTTTTATAAGACCCTCATTTTTCACGGAAATCTTCCAGGTGTAAAAAGGGTGTAAAAAAGAATTGTTTGAAAAGAAATTTCTATGTTATTTTTTTGGCTGTACACTAATCTCCTTATTCTGTAAGACTATTCAGCCCAACTGGACACAAGTGTCCCCATAGCTCAAAAGAAGGGGCACCGTATCTCCACAAACGAGGGCAGCCAGTAACCCAGAAATTATTCCTATTCTGTATTAGTTTATAATTTTTATCTTGAAATCTTGCTTAAAATAGAACGGCGAACCCGAGGTGTGCCTAGACCGGGCACACCAAGAGGACCGGAACAACTGAGAGACTGTATTCTTTGTTTGTCCGCATGTCATCGGTCAACATTGACAACAGAAAGGTGGGCCCACATGTGTGTTTCATTTCCTGTAAGAGAATTCTCTTTCTCTCTCTCTCTCTCTCTCTTTTTTCGGAGGGTATGTTTGGTTATTAACTAACAAATTGTTGGGGTGATTTTCTAAAGGTCAAGGGTAATTTTATCAGTTAGCTACTTGGTTTTTCAGTAGAGCAGTTCTCTTTTTCTCTTTCGCCTTAGTTCAAAGTTTCGCTAACGCTGCGTTTTAGTAGTTTTGAGTTGTAGACGTTTATTTGATTTTATTTTACAGTTTATATTATCTAAATGTAAATACAATATTTGTTTATTTTTTCGGATTTTTAATTATTTTCCAAACGGATCGGAGAGGGCTGACCATTTCTGAAGCACTGAAAGTGCTACACGAATTGCTCCAGATAGTGAATCTGATACGGATCCCGGTACATGTGCAAAACATACAATACCAGGTTGTGCTTTTTCAAAGGTAGTTCCACTTTCTTCGAAAAATACCACCATGAAAAAATTAGACTACAGTGTAAATATGAAATGTAAATAATGTAGATATCATATACCCAAGTTACGTTTTTTTTTCATTCATACGCATGTAATCATCATATAACCAAAAAAGAGCCTCTTAGAGGGATGTAGAGTAGCAGGTCTTGCCGTGGTACACCCTAGGTAATGCTAAATTTGCTACGGTATTCAGAATCTAGTGTTTTTTAATTGTAGGCAAAATCTTACTCTTGTACGTGCTTTCCAGCAATGCTCGTTTCAGCACTCTTTTCGAAGCTCTATTCAATCAGTGTGCCCGCTTCGAGCACACCCACAGAATTAAAACGATAAGTAATATCTTCACAAAATTTTACTTGTGTATTCCTCTCGGCCTAATTAGACTGCCTATCTTTTTTTTAGCGAAATTCCAACTTTAAAAGGTAGCGTGCCGGAAAGGGTTAAAATAATATACATAGTTCTTGGCAGCATAATTCATGCTTGTATTATAAGGTTTCGTTTAGGTTTAACAACCAGTTATTTTGTGTTAATTTGCTTTTCTGTCCTTCGCATTTCCCATTTTCCTGCCAGAATCCAACTTTCTAGCTTGCATGTATTCAAATGAAGTATAAAGGAGATAGTATTTAAAGGAAGGTTTTAGAGGATAGGAATTAAAGCGTGTTCCGCTATCTGAAGGCCACGTTGTGAATTCTTTCTGAAAACAGTATTCTATGGAGTTGAGTTATTCTCGGCAGTAGGCTTGTCACGCCGACCTTAGATCAGAGCCAACTAGCGCATTCTTTATCTGTGTAGGCGTTGAACTAACTTACATTTACTTAGTTGAGTCAAATTCTTTACTTTTGATTTAAGCCATAGTTGATGACTATTCTGTAAGCAAGAGTGATGGCTTTGGCTTTTCTTTGAGTTAAATAATAGGATCCTTGCGACGTTTCTCAGTTTCTATGCTACTATACAAGGCATAGCGATAATTTGCATAAGGTCTTAGAGGATTCGTACATTTGTTGCTTCCAAAAAATACGCGATTTCACAATGTCATTAACATAATTAATAAAAAAAATCAAAACCCACATACTGTAAGAATAAAGGCTATTCTTACATTAGCGTAAATCCCATGTTATTTAATGACCATTTCCATTTTCGATACGTCAGTGGTTATCGAAAGGTTATGAATGATACAGCCTATGCATTTTGTCACGGGAAGCAAAGAATACCATCATTTTGCATTCCTTACGCTGGTAGTTGTGGAAGAGTGGTTCTTCTGTCTCTTAGTGAAAGAAATACTATGTTAGAGACGCAATTTATAGTTATTGTTTTATAATAAAGACATTCAAAAGTGTAATAGATTTCTTATGAACTAAAGGCGATAATCTGTGATAATCGAAGAAAGATTAATCTTACCAGCGTCAACGAGAAGTATTTGCTTCAATAATGTTCAGTGTAATGACTCTCCTATTGCATGCAACGCCTTTTCTAAGTCTCTAAATTGAGAACTGTCCTTCTGAAAGAAATATGGTGGGAAACAATAAAATGTTTGGCTAACAATACTTCAGCATACACGTGAAGATAAACTAAAGTTGCATTCAACATTTTGTTGCTCACCCCATTGAAGAAAAGTTTGTATCAATAGAATTAATAAGAGTCAGACGATGATCTCAACGACTATCCAACGATGAGTATTGTGAACAGATTCTAAAAGCACTGGGGCTGAAGGATGCAAAAGGAGATATCTCCAAGAAACGTTTTCTAAAAGAACATCTTTGAAAGATAGGTATTAATGTGCAGCCTTTTACCCCTAGATTTAACATATATATTGTTGGGGATTTATTCCTTAAATTATAAGCGTGTAGAAATATCCAAATATATTGTTACAAAATGCCCAGCTGTGGTAAGATAGCTTCTACCGCAAAGTGGGTTTAGGACAGCCAGAAAGTGGCAGGGTTCAGATTTGATACAAAATCGCCTATTTGGCGACAGAATTCGCGATGTGCCATAGACGGAACGGTAACATTATAGAACGCATTCTTAGCTGTTTTCCTTGGGTATAATCTCGAAGGTAGGTTAAAGCTATATATACCCTGCCTGTAGAAAGTAGTATGTTGAGTTCATTAGTTGTGTATTGAGTTCAGAGATTAGCTTGAGAGCGATCCACCGAGTTGGGAGCTGTTCATAGTATTATATGCAACATAGGCAACGAATTAAACTCCGAAAACAATACAATAGGACCTGAGATATGAACTTGAACACACAAAGGAACTCATTAAACAAAATTATTAACCTCTTCGTCGTCCGTAACGCGTCTAGCGCGTTCAAATGAAACTTCCGCAGGGCGGCCGTAACACGCCTCAAACGTTCTTCTACATTTAAAAAGTTTAAAGTTTTAAAACGCTTCCTAAATGTTTACTTGTTTGAGTTTTTATTTTTGTTTGCTCTAATACCTCCTAGAGGGTAGCACTAATCAGGCATTATATTTATAATGAAATTTACCAGAGTTTTATGAATATTCGCGCCATTTGACATAAGATACAAGACAGTGAGAGATGGCTTCAACGTCTACTTAGCAGAAAAAGAGAAAAAATGAGGTTATGAATCGAAAGACAAGAAGGATATACGTTTGGTGAGTACAATCGATAATAACTCGATGATTGATGTTGAAACACGGAAAAGAACTGTAAAAAAAAAAAAAAAAAAAAAAAAAAAAAAAAAAAAACAATTGTTGTAAAAGATTGACATTAACAAAACGGGAGGAGTGGACCGCCTGGATCAGATGTTATCAAATTATCCTGCTGCTAGAAATAAGCAGAGATATTATTATTTTCCATTATGCTTTATTTCCTTATAATTTTACTTAATATTCATTGACATTCATCCACTACAAAAGACATGTATGGAAAGTTATGATGTACAGAGAAAACAACATTACACGCTACGAAAAACAGACGGCCGCTGGGGGGGGGGATTTTCCAGGACAGGAGAGGACGGCGAAAGGGTTAAAGAACAAATGAAGGAACATAAAAGTAACAAATGGATTGACATTAATGGCAACTTTAATATGATAGATTACTGTCGTTTTGATCTTTTGTTCGAGATACAGAATTTCCCAAACATACGATCAAACCCACCATAACACGGTATGATTATTTTTGGAAAAAGAAAAGGCTAGAAAAGCCGTTGTTCAACAAGAAGAGGCTGAGATCCGTGTTCCTTAGGATACAAATCTATTCCTAAAGAAGAAGTCCTATGACTAATCTTTCTTGGAATCACCTGAGCTGTATTAAAAACCTAAAGCCAAATAAATCTGCTTTTTAGCTTAATTTTTAATTATGCTGGCTTCTAAAGATGAAGCTAAATGCAAGTTTTAAGTATTTCTCTAATTGAAGTTATTGAACATTGTAAATGACGACAAATCTAATAAGAAGTAATGAGTTAAAATTATTTTTATTTTAACTCTGTTCAGTACCTCCATCAAATTAGATGCTTTTTGAAAATTAATATTTAGTTTTCGGTAATCACCTACGCTTTGCGTTTACTCACAGGTAATTTTACCCAGAAATAACTTATTTATTCAACAACGCATACCTAAATAGATAACATAAAATTATTAAAAATAAAATAAGTACAAAGTAAAAGAAACTATATATATATAACGTAAAAGAATGCCGGTTGTTTATACGCATATTTTAATTTTTTACTTTATTTTGCATTTATATTTGCATTCCTTTCTGTTTGGTTTCTTTAATTCTCTTTCAATAAGAGAATGAATAAAGAAAATTAATTTTTGGTATGCGACACATATTAGGGATTACACAGAACCTCTTACTAATAAATATTAATTTAAAGTTGAAGATACAAACAAGAACTCAAATAGAGTAAAGAAATAATTTAGGTAAAATCTCCCCTTTAAAATGAATGGAAATCTTGAAATAATTTAGGTAAAACCTCTCTTTTAAAATGAAGGGAAAATTCAGAATAATGTTTATTAAACTGAATTTTCTATAGGTTTTTACTAAAAAATTATTATTTAAATACAACTGCGTAGAATATGTTTCTATAACAATATATTAAATTAAATTAAAATGAAAAATGAATAATAAATGCACTGAGTTACTTTAATTTCTAGTAGTAATGCGTTTAGCAATTGCTATTAAATTAAAAATTCTTAAACAAAGCACTATGTTAGTTTTTAGGTTCAAATAAATTTATTCCCGTTGTTTACAAAGCTTTTAAAATATTCATTTAAAATATTCTGCGTCATTTGAAAAGTTTCGTAAATAATTACATCTTTCGAATTAGAAATAAGGAATTATTTAATCTTATTCACATATTGTTTAATAGTTTTTATAATTTTATGCCCGATTACACAGTATACACTACGATTAAAAAGTTGCCGCTGTTTTTTTAACTTGATGAAAATGGTAAGTATAAAGTAAAGTTGATTTATGGCTCCTAAAAGCCATGAATCGACTTTACTTTCATCAGAATAATAATAGATAAGTAGCTTTTCAAACTGTTGCCACCAAATGTTAAGAGTCCTGCATTATATTTGAAGAAATAAAATAATGAAAAATCTGCATAAATGTATGTATATTTCTCGCATTGTGATAAAAAACAACGGTGCATAGAGCCATCGAATTTTGAATGACGTCATCCTCCTATGAATATGGGCATGTGGAAGACCAAATTTGAAATTTGGAATTTGTTTTATCATCATTTTCATATTTTGTAAAACTTTAACGACTTTTTGATTAACAAAGTCAAGGATTTCAAAGCGAGCAATGGCAACACTCTACGGGGAGGAGAACCTTTTTATCTCCAGCGCGCAAAACTGTGTATCGGAAATTCTTCTAAAGATATGCTCATTTTAAAATTATTTTGCGACATTGCTATTGAACTGCAATTTATGGTTTAAGTGCGAAGAACATGATATATAATAAATAAAGGTAACACACAAAATGTTAAAAAAACGCCTCTTTGGACGTTATTTAAAATCTGAAACCTTTCAGATTTGTTTTGGTAATTTTTTTTTAAGTCTTTGGGTAATTTTTTCTTCTTTATTTTTTACCTTGAAAATGAATACTTCATTGGACTGTGGGAAAAGAAAAGTTTGCTAATGACTTGCTAAATAGCGAAGATACCAGGATGGACTGTTATGAATATACAGGTATCCACAGAATTACTTCAGTAAATTAAACAATATAAACTGGCATCGAAGAAAACTTATTTGCAGTATTGATGCGTGAACCGTTTTGACATCATAGAAATGCTCGAGATTCAGAGAACATTTGAGAATTCTAGAAGTGAAATATTATATTACCCGAAGATATTTCCGATGCACTCGAAGGAGCTGACACAGCAATGGAACATGGAAATCGTTATCGGCTTCGAATGGAAATAAGTAGAAAATATGCAAATATTACTATCAAAATGATCGATTTGTTGCAATAGAAAAACATCTAAGGAGAGAGTAGCTTCTAAACCACATTTGTACAATAAAGTAAACACCCGTGCCAAGTAGATCTTGCTGATATGCAAAGTCAAGCGGATGGGTAATACAAATTCGTCATGGTTTATCAAGATCATCTAACCAAGTTTATTTTATTAAGAACTTTAACATCTAAATGAGAAGAAGAAAATAGCTTACAAATTAAATTAAAGGAAATATTTTTGAAATTCGAAGCGCTTTCCATATTACAAACTGATAACGGCCGATAATTTGCCAACTGCATTATTAAT
The DNA here is from genome assembly GCF_044657685.1 of Stegodyphus dumicola. Taxonomy (NCBI): domain Eukaryota; kingdom Metazoa; phylum Arthropoda; class Arachnida; order Araneae; family Eresidae; genus Stegodyphus; species Stegodyphus dumicola. Next base: position 114,740,189 of record NC_140778.1, read on the forward strand.
GAATTTACGTAAGTCGTTATGGCCAGAACTTAAAATTGTACACTTTGAGCCATGCCAAAATCAGAGCCAAAGCTCAGTTGAACAGGTTAAGAAAGATGATGTTGAAAATGTGATTGCCACGTGGGTGTCCGATTATAAAACCGTAAAATGGTTAGAAGGTCTACAATGAGCACATTTTGTGAAAGAAACATGCATTTCATTCTGGCATAAAGCAAACACCATATACGGTTACGTTTGGCATCGAACCTAGGAGTTGGGTTAACTAAATCATCTTCGCCTACTGGCGCTATTTCTTCAGTAGAGCAGTGAGAAGATTTGAAAAAGTAATTGGTGTCGTTAAAGGTAACATGGCGAAAACTCACGAAGAAGATTCAAACACAGATTGAGAGAATAGAAGTAATAGAATCTAGACTATGCTTTAAATGTAGTGCTATCTTAGATGCTAACTTTACTTGAGACTTGTTTCAATTGTTCAGCTGAAGATATCATTACAGCAGACCGGTCTGAAGCAAGTAATTCCCTAATTCAACAGGTTAAACAGATGATGGCACCCTCTTATTGATGTCGGTGGTCATGTAACAGTACATAATCCTGCCGTGGTCAAAGCAAAAAAAGCATTCAGAAATATAATAGCTGTTGTTTAAAAGTTACAGGATGGTGTGCAAAGGATGCTGTGATAAATAATCTATACAACCAGATCTAATTTGATACATGAAAAGCAAAATTTATGAATTTCGCTACAGTAAAGAAGCCGCTCAGACTGGAAAGTGGTTAACGACAGGTTGTCTGCTATACCGAAGAGTCCAGGTTGGATTCCTGGAGAAGGCACGGATGTTTGTAAATGTATACTGTCTGTGCCGGTTGGAGCACTCAAATTATGCGGCGAGCCGAAAGTCCTTTCGAGAGATTTGTGGTAGAGAAAGACGGGTGAGAGACTCTCGGATCCGGCTCCAAGGCGCTCTCTTTTACAACTGAGCATAAAATCGGATGTTAGTTATATGGTGCTCATGGTTTGGTTTATTAGATTACGGCAAAGCACTCGAGGGCTATCTGCTTTAAGGAAGGATGCCTTCGTGGAGAACTTTTTGAGGGAAACTGGCTCGCATACACGTTACATATGGGGAAAACCACGAAGAAACCCATGCAGCCAGCCCGTTCGCGGGACTCGAACCTCGGACCGAACTACCAGCGTTCAGCGACGTTACCGCTCTGCCGCTGGTGGGCATATGGTGCTCAAGGCTCTAGTTATCGACAAACGCATTCTTGTCTCCTAGCCACGACAACAATTCGTGGGATTTTTCTGATTACATCAGAGAAGTTAGATTAGTAACAACAATAGAAATAACAACAATAGGATATGCATATATCTTCAAGTCATGTTACTTTGTCTGTAATCAGGGTCCAGCAAGGATTTACCGCGTGTAAGTGCACAAATAAGTGTCTCACTAATTTATAGAAGTGAAAAAATAAATAAAGTGTTATGCAGTTCAAAATGTCACAATAGTGGTTCATGTTATAATACATAAGTCAATTTATTTCGCAACGAAATACAAATTCTTGAAACCAAACGTGTTTTGTTGTGTACCTAGAAGTCAGTTTTATGTAATTGGGTTAGGTACTTTTATACGTCTAGTAAGAATGTGTTCTAACTGAACAGTAAATAGCCGAATTAAAATTTAAATTCATATCTTTTCCAACCTGCATTAGAATAATTGTCACTAATAAGAACGCGGAATTACAAATTGTAGTAGATACTTCGCACTTTCACTAGTAATTACGCGTAAAATGGGTTTGGGTTATTTACGGTAACACACACACATATATGTATGTAAGATAAACAAAATGTGATTGGCGACCTCAAAATTAACTACTCTAGACTTGGTGTTCTCCCCCCTAAATTTATCTGTTCTCCCGAATTCGAGATCTTTCCATGTTACATAACGCTGCTTGAAAAAGGTAACTAAAACTAAAATTAACCAATCACAGCTTCGATTACTTTCTGCATCTACTAGGTATAAATACTCTTTGCAAAACAACTGCGTCATTCTTTTCCCAGCTTCTGCTGCTTATGCTGTCCTGTTCAAAATGCTTACGTCGTACTTTTAAAATCCGTGTATATGGAAATTTTTGTGTTTTCACAATGATTAAAAAAATATCTTGTGGGCAAAAGGATGACTCTTGATATGTGCGAAAATAAAGATTGGTGATTTGTCGAAATCCAGTTTTGTTATCGCCATCTATATGCCTTAAACATCGGCCATGACGGATATCGAAAGCTGCTAAAAAGTACCGGATTTCTCCCAATGCAATTGAAATATTACATCTATATCTCTATATATATATATCTGTATTAGCGAAAATGCTTCATTCAGAATGAGTTCTTTGATACTCTACTTTGGTTATAAATCCCATAACTTCATGGAACTACAATTTTCGCCTAACTTAATTTGTCAGTTTGGCATCATCATTCTTACTTGAGTAAATGACGAAACACCTTCGCATTTATTAATTATTGTTCATTGAACGGGAGTTGGTTTGTTCCCCTTGAAAAGTCAACTAATTTCCGACCAATAGCGATAATTACTTGTTTTTTAATTTTTAATTTCTTTTTCAAAGTTTGAAATTTTGTTATTCATGATTTAAATTCAAGTCCCCTTTAAAAGTTTTCCCATGATTTACATTCAGTTCCTTTACAAAACAATTTTCGGAATTTAACTTCCTACTTATGGGTTCCCTCATTTTGATACAATCATAAATTATAAATACAATCATAAATTATAATAAAATATACATAAAAATCTATTTCATAAAGCTCCAGAAGGAATCTGAAAATTTTAACCTATTTCTTTTGGGAAAAACAATACCCTGAGCTCGCATATATGGAATATTTTAATAATTCCAGAATGTTTCTTCGACGATCCATTGCCACAGCAGTATTTTATTGTTACTATTAGCAAAAATATTCTTGCTTCACAAAACAATTTTTCTAAACCGTAAAACCGTTTTATCCTTTTCATGCACATTTCCTGCGGAAATATGCACGGAAGAAACTGGTTTCGAATACATATCTAAGTTTACATCACTAAAGAAAGACTCAGCTTTCTCATTCTGTTTAGTAATGTCAATTCAAATAGAGACGCCAGTAAAGCAAACAGTTCAGAGATTACATCCGGCAAATTTCCCCTTTGTTTCTTTCCTTTGGTGTATTTACCCCCAGTACAGATATTGCTTCGAACGGCAAAAGTTCGAAAGCCTTTATTTATCCTTTGCGACTAGATGTCTACGCAATTTCGAGAAAACAAAAAATAAAGTTTTCAAAATCGCGTTTCGTAACATCATTTCCAGCAAGAAAGATTTCTTCGTGGAATCGAATTCTTCCACCGTTAAGTACAGCGAACGCCATATGTTCTCGCAGTCGCCATTTTCTTTAAAAATGGCCTACGCAAGAACGTCGTAAAAGAAAGCAACTGCGTAATGCTTTCTATCAATCATTCGGGGAATTCCTGCCTTTGGAGATCAATTTTAGCGATCGCGTTTTCTCTCACGATGCACTAAAATTTTATTATTTCAAGCATATATTATAGGAGAGACGGGAAAAATGGATGTCAGTGAAATACTGTCAGTTGGAAGAAGTGACAAGTAAATTCAATTCGGTCGTAAACAGAGGGAAATAACTTAAGTTCAGTCGGGAAAAAGTATGTCTTTGCGCTAGGATTGATTGGGCTATTCGTTTTTGCTTTAGAGTATTTTTTGCTTTTCATTTGATTAAACTATTTTAGAAATAAAAAATTACAATAAGGAAAAAATCTGGAAGGTTTCAGATTTTAAATTACGTTCAAAGGTGCGCTTTTTTAGCATTTTGTGTGTTACCTTTATTTATTAAATATTGTTACGAATTTGGTATTTAAAAAGCTAATGTTAGTTCAATTATAAATTAAATGGTTTTATTTCTCGCGCAGTGTAGCGCGTGACGAATATTAAAAGAAAGCTAAGCCGGAAAATTGAAAATACAAGAGCGCGTGCTTTAACTAAATAAATATCTCTTTTTGATTTCGAGAAAGTACTGGAAAATTCTAGCGCGTGATTTTAAAATCTTATAAAAGGAGGAAAACATCTCAGTTTGTAGTTAGTTGCTTGCTTAGTTTGTTGTTGTTTAGAAAACTGCTCTTGTTGATTGTAGCGAATTCGCAGATTAGCGTTCTTTAGCTGTTTTGAATTACGTTCTATTGGATATTTGAGTAGTTAAAAGATAACTACTGTGAGATATTGTAATACTGCATGATAATTTGAGAAAATTTAAGCATTTTTGTTGTGATAATAATAAATTTTTGTTCATTTTTCATCGGACTTGTGCATTCATTTCATAACGAACCCGTACGCACGCAACAATATCATGTTCTTCGCACTTAAACCGTAAAATTCAGTTCAAGAGCAATTTGTAAAATTATTTTTAAATGAGTATATATAGAATTTCAGATACACAGTTCCGCGCGCTGGAGATAAAGAGGTTTTCTTTTCCCCGTAGAGTGTTGCTATTGCTCGCTTTGAAATCGTTGAGTTTGTTAATCAAATATTCGTTAAAGTTTTACAAAATATGAAATCGATAATAAAACAAATTCCAAGTTTCAAATTTGGCGTTCCACATGCCCATATTCGGTGGAGGATTACGTTATTCAAAATTTGATGGCCCTATTTGCAGTTGTTTTATCACAATGCGAGAAAAATTTACATACGTTTATGCAGATTCTTCATTATTTAAGTTCTTTAAATGTAATTCAAGGCTGTAATATTTGGTGGCAACAGTTTGAAAATTGAAACGCCGTTTAGAGTGAACCAAATCAAAATGCCAAAACGAAATGAATAGCCCTTCTGGGATAACAAATATTTACAATTATATATTTTATAGTCAATCATGAAAGCTGGTTAAGATGCGGTGAAGTTTTGCCATACTTCTAGATTTTTGGCAAAGCATCCGTGAAGCACACACAGCAAAACTTGTGCAAGATGCACGCGCGACAATCTATAATTTTTCTCGTTCATGCGCGTATTCATAGCATTATAGACTATTATTGCGTTCTACGAGTTCGTGGATTTGGAGTGATTGATGACACTCCTTGATGAAGAATCAAAACACAATTTATTTAGCCAGTTTTACTTAGAAGAGTTCTAAAATCACGTGTCGTTAACAAACCACGACAAACACGCTGAAATAATCAGCAACACAGCCTTCAAGCTATGACGCTATAACGGTGAAGACAGCTTCACGGCAAAACATTACATACAGCTCGCGACTCGGTCGATCGCTCTCGGAGCTCAACACAAGATACACTGCCACTCCGCATGCAAGCAGAGTTTATATATCTTTTCACCTGCCTTTGAGAACATTCTGGGGCAAATCGGTAAGAATTCGTTCCAGAATGCTCTCGCTCCGTTTAGGCTATATCGCCACTTTGAATGGGCGATTTCACGCCAACCCTGCCTTTCCTTGTCATTTTATGGCAATCCCAAATCAGAAACCCTAGAACCTGAAAGGCAATGATTATTTTTAGTCCAAAGGGGTTTTTGTCTCTGAAGGACTATTGTTTACATTTTGCGATGTTGCGTTGAATAACTATAAATGTCCGTTTCACTTTTCAAACTGTTGCCAGCAAATGTTAGAATTCTGCATTATATTTGAAGAAATTAAATAATGAAAAATCTGCATAATGTAGGTCTATTTCTCGCATTATGATAAAACGACGGTACATAGAGCCATCGAATTTTGAATGACGTAATCCTCCTATGATTATGGGCATGTGGAAGACCAAATTTGAAATTTGGAATTTGTTTTACTATCGATTTCATATTTTGTAAAACTTTAACGAATTTTTGATTAACAAACTCAAGGATTTAAAAGCGAGCAATGGCAACCCTCTACGGGGAAAAAAACCTTTTTATCTCCAGCGCGCGGAACTGTGTATCGGAAATTCTACAGATATGGTCATTTTAAAATTATTTTGCGACATTGCTATTGAACTGAATTTTATGTTTTAAGTGCAAAAAAATGATATTTAATAAGTGAGATACAAAACGTTATAAAAACGCCCCTTTGGACGTAATTTAAAAACTGAAACGTGCATATTTTTATTTATTTATTTTTGTCGTACTGTATTCATACTTGCTATCACGTAATGTTCCTGTTGTTGGAAGTAAACTCAATATTACCAGTCACAGAGAAAATATTTTGCCAAATTTCATACATTTATTATTATTTTTTAACTGATCTAAGACATAAAAATCCCAATCAGAATCAACATAAATAAGAATCTGTGTAGGAAGTTAAGTATATTGATTTTTAATTATGAATGAACAATTTCACATACCAAATTAATCATCATAACCAAATAATATTGCTTTGCAAATATATTTCTATGCATACATCTGTTGTATCATTATTAGTTTTTTTTTAATCTCACCTAATCGGAAATCTGTCATTAAATTTCGATTAATCGGAATACTTTTGTTATTCTTAATTTGAGGATTATTGAATTTGGATAGCGCTTTACGAATGCTATTAAATCAGCACTTCTAGCTAATTATCAGTCCAAAGGGGGTCCAAAGGCTGTCCCTGAAGGACTATTGTTTTCGTTTTGCAATTTTGCGTCGATTCACTACAAACGGCGAATCACTTTTCAAACTGTTGCCACAAAATATTATCTCCCTGTGTTATATTTAAAGAAATTAAATAATGACAAATCTGCATAAATGTATGTATATTTATCGCATTATGATAAAACAACGGTACATAGAGCCATCGAATTTTGAACGACGTTAATACTCCTACGAATATGGGCATGTGGAAGATCAAATTTGAAATATGGAATTTTTTTTATTATCGATTTCCTCTTTTGTAAAAATGCTTGATTAACAAACTCAAGGATTTTAAAGCGAGCAATGGCAACGTTGTATAGAAAAAAACATTTTTATCGCCAGCGCGTGAGAATGCGTATCAGAAATTCTAAAGATATGCTCAACTTAAAACAATGTTGCGATATTGCTCTTGAACTGAATTTTTGATTTAAGTGCGAAGAACATGATATTTAATAAATAAATATAACGCACAAAATGTTAAAAAAAAAAAAAAAACGCCTCTTTCGACGTAATTTAAAATCTGAAACATTTCAGATTTTTTTTCTTTGATTTATCTTCTTAAGACCTCTGGTTCTAGTTATTAATGAAAGATAGATTGAAGATATTAGCTATTCGTACTTAAATATATTAAATGAGAGAACTTTATTGATTGAACTTGAACAGGCTTCACTACTTCACCATCGAGGACCGATGAATCTTCGGATTATGATAACTTGGCGATTTTTTGGCGAAAATTTGGCAACCAACCCTGCTACAGCAACCTGTTAGTTTTTTTTTTTTTTTTTTTTTTGACGCCATTTTGTTTTATGAAGTAAAGGCTTTTTTTTTTTCTTTTTTACTCAACATTTTTTCCAACAATCTGCTAGCCGAATTACACTTATGCTAGAACTTTTATGGAACAAAAGTGATTAATCATGACGAAGATTAGGTTCCAAATTGGGAGAAAGTGCAGAATCGCCCACTGCTTCGCGCGTTTTTAAGAATTGCACATACGCGGTATCCATGTACACGTCGACATATTTTCACTTAAAAAAGCATCCCAGAATTGCTAAAAAATGGCATTGCGCACACGCTTGACTTTATCCATGTACACATAGACCTATTTTCACTTAAAAAGTCAAAGAAAATCGACAAAAATCCAATTCTTCTTACTCTTGTAAAAAAGCGCCAAACAAATAAGTTGGCGATTCTGCACTTTAGCAGCGAAATTATTTCTAAGTGCTTATTAGCTAAAATCACGATCGTAATTTTCCGGAAAGTGTCACATGACATGTCTCATGGTTTCTCATTTCTCTGAGACAAAATAATCTGTGATTCGAACTGTCTACTTCTCAGATTATTGCTAAAGTCGTATCTAGTAACCTTTATCGCCTTACCAAAATGTAGCCGAACTACCTGTTACCAAATTCCAAAGATCAGCCCGAGGACTTTACGCATTTCATAAGAGAATCTTGAATCTATTGCTTCAAAACTGGATGCGACAAGCATTTCAGAGCTAATAGGAGGAACTTTAAAGGGTGACAGAGCAGACTGAGACACACATTTTTCAATTTAGAATGCAAAATCGTATATTAAACGTTAAGCCCTGGAGGGTGTTTGCCTTATTCACCCTACGTTGTCGTCCTTCGCTGCGTAAAGACAAATGACAGTATCCGCCATCACCTCATTAGTTTCACAATCCATTTCAAATCGTTAATGACAGTACATAAAATAGGAACCTAACGATTTAGATGGATATATGGTGCGGCGCACGATATGCCCTTTTCTGTGAAAATAAGGTCACTGATGATACATGAAATAACTGAGTTTGGAACTGATGCTGCCTCTAAAAGGGTGATAAGGAAGGAGAATAAGGGAATGAGATGATTGTCCCTTAGCCAGAGGTTAGTTACTTAGTTACTTGAATGGTATGAAAGAACTGCAAGACTGCTAACAGAAAACATGGGGATTAATAATCATTAGATGAAAAGCAAAAATTTACTTTAACTGCGGAACATACACACATATAATACATGAAAATTCCAAGACGTAAATAAGAACATAAAATGAATACAATTAAATAATGTTAGAACATGCAAAAAATCATCTGAAGGAGTCCTACGACTTTCTGCTCTGAAATATGGAGTGTTTAAGGAAAGCGCCTTCCAATTCTTAACCGCTTAGCTACGTGATCTTGCACTCTATGAAAAGTGTTTATTTGGATCTGTTCTTTCATCTTTAAATTTTCTTTTATTAGTTTTGAAGCATCCTTCAAATCGCTATTAAGTAAGTCACAAATGTTTGTACTCCTATTTGATTATTAATTAATTAATGTAAGATTAATAACATTAAGTAATTTTCTGATAGGGAATATTTATGTTATTTTCAATTGTTTTTATTACCACCTTCTTATATTTAGCACTGCAGGTTATTTAAATATATTCTTTAAAAATGAATTGTATTTCAGATACTGTTGATGTAAAGTAATTCGATAAATTTTCATTAAAAATTAAAAAATTTATTTCTTATTGTAGCTTTTTTTATTTCCTTTTCTTTACTTCTATATTAACGGTCGATAATCCTCGAGTAGAAATTTTAAAATAGCTGAGATTTCTCCTTTCCTGCTTAAAGCTGGTCTTATCAAAGCATATTTAATTTCAAAGATTATCTGTGCTCTATATTAAAACTTAATTATAAGCGCCGTTTAATTATCTGTAATAACTGTTTTTATTTAGAAGACGATCATTAAGAACAAAATCTGGGTTAATTTTGTTTGCTTCTATTTAGTTGTATTTGCTGAGAATTAGTTCATAAAACTTTTTTTTTTTTTTTTTTGGTATATCGTTTGTATTCAGTCGAATTATTTAATTTAATGCCAAACGACAGCAATCTGCCTAGTTTGGAATGAAAGTTCCAAATTTTGTTGGGATCAAATACTGTTCAGTCGATTTTTAACAGAAGTAGGATGCAACAATCATACGTGAATTTCCGTAGAAAATATTGGAACTTCTAAAACTTTACTCTCAAAAGAAGGCATCGCTTATTATTCTAAACTCTGGTATTGAATTTTACATCTAGGTGTATTTAGTTCATTTATTTTTGTCATCGCGTTTTTTCTATAATTAACTTCTTCATTCACTAAGTCACAAAGCTTATTCTCAAAAGTAGAGCAAGAACACATAAATAATTTGCGAGATATTAGTAATCATGAAATAAAGTTGTCATTTCAGATTCGAACAATTATTCGAATGATTTTTTCCCTTCTGGTAGAACGTGTGAACTTCATTGCAATACTTTTAATAAGATAATTCTATTCTACATCTAAAGTTTCAACAGTCTGGCGCCATTCGTTTTAGGTAAGTTCTGCTTGATTAAGGTTTACTTATTAAAACTTTTCGATGGAAAGACCACTTCCTTCTTACCTAAGCTGAAAGTTTATGGAGTGCGTACTATTTGAAGGAGACTTAAGATTTGGATTGCTGTTGTTATTTTGAAAACAGCAGCATGCAGCATTTTATTGTGCAGTTTGAATAAAGAAGCTTAATAACACATTAAGTTTCTTTGTGGAGACATTGTTTCTATTTATTCTGAAACGGTAAGTCATTTAAGTCATTCGAGTTAAGTACATAATTGGTTTTCAGAGCACATAATGTACCTTTACTACTCTATGTTACTTATCAACTAATTTTTTAACCTTTTTGGGTAGTGAAATTACATTAATATATTTTTAATTATAGCACTACAAAAATGTTAATCGATTAAAGATTGTATTGCCTTGCTTTGCATGTTCTTGCATCAAGTTTGTAACACGTTCTATAAATGTTTGTAAAACGTAGGTTAAATACTCAAACACATAGTTTGCTGTGGTCTCGTTATTTTGTTATTTAAGCTGTAATTAGACGGAACACCTTGTGTTCATATGAGAAGCTAACAGGATTACCTGCAAGTAATTCTTAAAAAAAGTGTATGTTATATTAGACTAGAACATTGAAGATGGGGAAAGCAGCATTAGAAAAGTACATAAAATTAAAGGAGAAAGCTATATTCCTAGGAAATCTGAAATCATGCCTGCTCCAGTTAATCTATTGATTGAGATATAAACATATTTATCGTCTTTTGACCGTACAGTATTAATCCAAAAACGTCCTGTTTGAATCTTGACTGAGATCTATAACTTTAGAGACTGCATTTAGCAGATACCCCAAATCTGAATAGTTTCATGTTTACACTAATGGATGTTGCTTCACGCGTTAGGGAAATGTCAATACTAGGATTCTCTGTAGTTTATTTGCTAATAATTAACTCTCGGATCTAGCTCTATTCCATCTGTTTTGGAAGACTGAGGCTATCAGCTTTACCGTTTAACAATTGCTCAGTTCGTATACAGTGTAAATTTACTATAGTCAAAATCAATGGTGTTCAAACTATCGGTTTCTAGTGGGGCAAAAATTTATAGTGGGTCTCAAGGTGGACAAAACTCCTAAAAAATCTGAATTGATGGTGTATAACTAAGGATAGACTTCCCGTCTGAGGGCGCAAAATTGTTTTATGGAGTCGCAATGCTACAAATTTTGATTACCTCTGGTCTAAATAAAAAAACAGTAATACCATAACGTATGAACTCCCATCAAAATGTAGAACGCGTGGTAACAAAATGACAGATTCGCTCACCAAAAAAGGGAAATATGTTAGCCATTTTTAAGAAAAGACAGTTGCTCGTCATATGTGATTAAAATTATAAACTGAAGGAAAATCTCCTGTGTGGACAAGCAGAAGAAATAAAGGTTAAAATCTGAGGGAATTTATTAAGTCTCAGCTGCCTGTAACGATTCCCTGTTTCTTTAAGAGACTGGACGTGATTGCTTTGCAAATATTGCACTAATTTAAATTCTATTGCAGACCAGTATTATATATTTCGGAATAATACTAATGCATTCAATCTTAAAAGCAGTAGCATGTTTTCTACCGTTAGACTAAGGATAAATAAAAGTAATTTTTCTTTCCTGACAGCGTACCTTCGTGCTGTAACTGGAAGCACGTCCGGCAAACAAGTGGTAGATACTCAGTTCGAATCTCAGAGAGGGTAACTCTGATTCATCAAATTTCCAAGTTCAAACAGCTCTTCAGAATGGTTCCACAGTTATTAATGCCTCTACTATTTAATATCATTATTGTATTTTTGGCCACATGCTTTCTTCGAATATTATTAAACGCAAAATGGCCAAAGAATGTTTTCTGTGAATGTTTTCTATGAGGTTACCACTCATAGAAATAAAAGCGTTTTCATCGTGAATGTTTATTTTATAAATATTACAATTGTACCTCTTTTCTGTTCAAAATAAATTTTAATTATTGTGACAAATATTAAAATAAAATATTTTTAAGATATGCTTTTATTTAAAACTCGTAAACTAATTAATGTGCTAAGAGGGAAGAAATAAATTATCATGCAGTTTCACAGCAAAATAAAATATTTTTAAAATAAGCTTTTATTTAAAACTCATAAAATAATTAATGTGGTAAGGAGAGAAATAATTTATCATACAATTTCATGTAAAAATAAATTTTTTTAAAATATACTTTTATTTAAATCTCATAAAATAATTAATGTGCTAATGGGGGAAAATAATTTATCATACAGTTTCTTGGGAAGAAGATTTTAAATAATTCTCTTTCTAAAATTTATCTACAATTTTATATCACGAAGATTAGAAACGCATGTGTGTTTCCAAAGATAGTGGCTAATACCATTTCTAAAACATTTTCAATTGGGCATTTTATTTATTTATACAAATGCCAGTCATTTGGCTATTAAGCCATTAGTCTTGATCTTGCTTCCCAATATATAGAATTAAAAAGTAATAATGCAGTGAATTCGTCAATATGCTCCTTATCCTTGGACTGTACAGAGTTACAAAGAGTACAGACTGAAGAGTCTTTTTAAGTCAAATTTTAAAAAGATGGGCATAGACAATCGTGGCCAGTCAGAAGATGAAATAATACCACAGCATATTATAAATTAGAAATTCTAAATCTAAATTCTAAATCTAATTTATAAATCTAATTTATAAATTTAAATGTTTTGCGTACCACCTCATTCTTGCCCCTTTAGAAATCAATTTTTGTACCGTGCTTACATAAGTTACCGCGAAACACCAAAATCTGAAGAATGTCGACTTTCACCGGTGAATGTCAACATTCACATAGTCGCTTGGCGTATGTCCGAAATATTTTCCAAATACTCTTATTTCTGACTTAACGAGTAAATGTCGACATTCACCATATACTAATGCTGAATGTTGGACATATAAGAATATTATATTTTCTTCTCCGTAATTCAGTCGCAAAAAAACGCACTTGAAACTTAAAATAAGAACGTAAGAACTTAAAACACACAGTGCATTCAAAATGAGAAAGGTGTTGTGGTGTATTTAATAATGGCAAAGCACACTAGGGCTATCTGCCTAAGCGAAGGGATGCCTTCGTGGAGGACTTTCTAAGGAAAACTGGCTCGTATACACGTTACACATGGGGAAAACCACGAAAACACCCATGCAGACAGCCCGTTCGCGGGATTCGAACCTCGGACCGAACTACCAATGTTCAGCGACTTTACCGCTCGGCCGCTGGTGGGCACCAAAATGAGAAAGGAAATAATGAGAAATGAGAAAAACTTACTTAATTATATAGTACGTTCTAAATGAGAAAATAAAATAATAAAAAAAAAAAAACTTACTAAATTATGTGATTCAAATCTTATTTATTGCAACAATTTAAACTATTATGACACTTTATGACCTCTCTTTTCTACCTACACCAGAGCATATCTGTGATTGTCGACATACACCGGTGAGGGTCAGAATGTACAAGAATGTAATGCAATATTAGATCTTTCACCGACGTATTTGGTGAATGTTGACATTCTCCGGTGAAAGTCGACATTCTCCAATTTCGGTCTCTCACCGTAACATATATATACCTATTTTTAAATGCAACTAAAATCTATTTTATTTTATTTTAGGATTAAGTAATTAAGTTAATAGAAGAAAAATTGTACTTTATATATATTATATAATTCTAAGCTATCATATTTTAGGGTAATTTTTATCATATTTATTGCAAATTAAAAAAAAATCTGAAATGTTTCAGATTTTAAATTACGTCCAAAGGGGCGTTTTTTAACATTTTGTGTGTTACCTTTCTTTATTAAATATCATGTTCCTCGCACTTAAACCATAAGATCCAGTGCAACAGCAATATCGAAAAATAGTTTTAAAACAAGCATATCTTTAGAATTTCCGATACAGAGACTCACGCGCTGGAGATAAAAATGTTTTTTCTGCACAACGTTGCCATTGCTCGCTTTGAAATCCTTGAGGTTCTTAATCAAAAATTCGTCAAAGTTTTAAAAAATAGGAAATCGATCATAAAACAAATTTCATATTTCAAATTTGGTCTTCCACATGCTCATATTCGTTGGAGGATTACGTTATTCAAAATTCGATGACTCTATGTACCGTTATTTTATGACAATGTGAGAAATATACATACATTTACGCAGATTTTCATTATTTAATTTCTTCAAATATAATGCAGGACTCTAACATTTTATGGCAACAGTTTGAAAAGTGAACCGACATTTATCCGTCCGACGCAAAATGCCAAAACGAAACTAATAGTCCTTCGGGATTCAAATCCCTTTGGACTAAAAAAAAAAAAAAAAAATATGAAATTTTTCAGATTTTAAATTACGTCCAAAGGGGCGTTTTTTTAACGTTTTGAGTGTTACCTTTATTTATTAAATATCATGTTCTTTGCACTTAAACCATAAAATTCAGTTCAAGAGCAATATCGCAAAATAATGTTAAATTAAGCATATCTTTAGAATTTCCGATATACACAGTCTCGCGAGCTGGAGATAAAAGTATTTTTTTCTATATAACGTTGCCATTTCTCGCTTTTAAAGCATTGAGTTTGTAAATCAAAAATTCGTTAAAGTTTTACAAAATATAAAATCTATAATAAAACAAATTCCAAATTTGGGATTTCAGATGCCCATATTCGCAGTAGGATTTCGTTATTCAAAATTCGATGGCTCTATGTACCATTGTTTTATCACAATGCGAGAAATAGACAATCATTTATGCAGATTTTTCATTATTTAATTTCTTCAAATATAATGCAGGACTCTAACATTTTGTGGCAACAGTTTGAAAAGTGAACCGACGTTTATAGGAGTCCGACGCAAAATCGCAAAACGAAAACAATAGTCCTTCGGGACTCAAATCCCTTTGGACTAATAAACCCTGGTACTTGTTTGCCTGTCGCTTCTTGCATAGGTCTGTGTGTGTGTGTGTATTTAATTATGGCAAAGCACACTAGGGCTATCTGACTAAGGGGAGGGATGCCTTTCGTGGAGGACTTTCTAAGGGAAACTGGCTCGTATACACGTTACACATGGGGAAAACCACGAAAACGCCCATGCAGCCAGCCCGTTCGCGGGATTCGAATCTCGGACCGAACTACCAGTGTTCAACGACTTACCGCTCGGCCGCTGGTGGGCATGATTCTTGCATAGGAATTGCATGTTTGAATTATGCAGACAAGAAATACTATATTCATAGTGCATTAAATATATTACTGGTTGTCAAAACTACAGTGGGAAGTCTGTAAGTAGGATTTTAAGTTTTGAGTACGGGAAGAAAAGGTGATTGTGAATTCTGTTTTTAAAACTCTGAGATTTTCAGTTATTGTGTGGTATACACAGTTAGTTTGAATTTTATTTTTTTTTTCTTTTCTGGGAATCAAGGAAGACTATGAGAGGCTTGAGAAGCATAGATTACCTTGAGGAGTATAGATAGAAAAACTCTAGTTTGTAATTTTGACAACGCCATTCTACTAAGGATTTCGTTATCTGGGCGCCCACGCCTTTATTTTTAGTAGTATAAATTTGTAAAGTAATTTTGTCTCCTGTTCGTATGAAACTATGATAAATTATTTTCCTCCTTTTAATTCATTAATTTTTTATGACTTAATATTTTATGACTATAAATAAAAATTTATTTTATAAAATAAATTTTATTTTATTTTTACCCCAAAGGGCGTTAGCACAGAAGAGCTATTACGTAGGTAAGTTGAAAAATAAGTTTCCCCTGTCGACTGTGGTCAGAGTTGTGTATGAAAGTCAAAAAATAGAATGAGACATTAAAGATATGACATAACTTTATTTTTCCACATAAGTACCAAGTACATTGAGACATTTGTCATATCGCTTGATAAGCTTCAAAAAGCCCTCCAGGAAAAAATCATCGTAATTTCGCTTTGGTATTTTGCGTCGATTTACTATAAACGTCAAATCACTTTTCGAATTGTTGCCACCAAATATTAGAGCCATGTTTTTATATTTAAAGAAATTAAATAATGAAGAATCTGCATAAATGGATGTATGTTTCTCGCATTGGGATAAAACAACTGCACCTAGAGCCATCCAATTTCGGAGAAGGTACGTCTTCACCCGAATATGGGAGTCTGGAAGCCGAAATTTGGAATTTGGTTTATTATCTATTTCATATGTTGTAAAGCATTTATGAGTTTTTGCTTAAGAAACTCAACGATTTCAAAGCGGGTAATGGCAATAATGTACGGAGAAGAGAAACATTTTTATCTCCAGCGCAAGAGACTACTGTGTATCGAAAATTTGACTGTCTATCGACTGTGTGTGCTTGTTAAATATTTTGTGTATTTCGTGATATTACTGTTGAATTGAATTTTGTGGTTTAAGTGCGAAGAACATTATATATAATAAATAAAGGTAACACATTAAACGTAAAAAAAAGCCCCTTTGGGCGTAATATAAAATGTGAAAGTTTCAGATATTTTATTTTTTGTTTTATTTTTATTCTTTAAGTCTCAATGACCGATTGTCAGCCAAATTATTCAGTTGAAAAATCGTTTTTCAACAACGAAGAATCACTCTTTTAAATACAATAGTTCTGTAACATCAAATGGACGGGAAAACTTCAGCGATTTTCAAACATTCGGGAAAAAATTAAGAAATACGTCAAAAATTTCTCGTAAAATTCATGAAAAAGATTTTGCCCTTTTTTTATCCCAAGGGTAAACAGTTAAATTTTTAGAGTTTTAGTTCGTTGTTAAACGAAGATATGTGCGAAAAATTGTTTCAGTATTAAATTAAAATAAATCTGATGTAGACACTACGACTTCCTTTTACGGACTATGAAAATATACATAGTATATTTTTGTTACACTTCCTTTAAACTTATTTCCTCGAATTACTCTAACTTAATTAACCGATTCTCAAGGCTAGTTGAAAATGCCATCAGAAATTGCAAATTTGTAAATTAAATATCCGGGTCAATTTTCGTCGAACAGGTGTCAAAATATTTACAATTTCATTTTTTCTTGACAAGTTTAAAAACGTTTCCAAAGGTAAATATAGGAAACGGGAGACGACATAAAAAGTTAGATTTCATTATTTGTCGAAATTATTTTTTTAATTTGCCACAATATGAATATTTTCGTTATTTAAAACACATCTGTACCTGGAAGTAACTTCTGTAACTATGGTCAAAGATTGCGAAAATAAAGGTCGGGTAAGGGTATTTTATATAAAGTTTTTCTAATACTTGCGCAATAGCGGCAAAGTAAGATAATAATAATTTATTTACTAAAGAAACATTGATTATATTATCCCCTAATATAAATTTAGTAGAGGTATCAAAAAAGAGGGAACCCATATGTAGGAAGTTTAATCCGAAAATTGTGCTTTAAAGTAACTGTAATGTAAATTATTAAAAATGTTTTACTGGGATTTGAATTTCAATCATGAATAGCAAAATTTCAAACTTTGAAAAAGAAATTAAATTAAAAGCAAGTAATTATCGCTATTGATCGGAAATTAGTTGACTTTTCAAGGGAAACAAACCAACTCCCGTTCAATGAACAATAATTTTCGCATATATTAATTATTGTTCATTAAACGGGAGTTGGTTGGTTTCCCTTGAAAAGTCAACTATTTTCCGATCAATAGCGATAATTACTTGCTTTTAATTTAATTTCTTTTTCAAAGTTTGAAATTTTATTTTTCATGATTTAAATTCAAGTTCCCGTAAAACAGTTTTAATAATTTACATTCAACTTACTTTAAAAATCAATTTTCGGAATTAAACTTCCTACACACGGGTTCCCTCTTTTTTGATGCTTCCACTAAATTTATATTAAGAGATAATATAATAAATATTTCTTTAGTAAATAAATTATATATATATATATATATATACATACATACGTTTGGTATTGTCGAAAGCAATAAAAAAGGAGGTGCTCAACTAGATGTTATAGTAGTCAAATATATAAAATTTCAACTTTTACGACTAACTACTTTTGAGTTATTAGAGATACGTACATACGTACGTACAGACGTCTGTGACGTCTGTGTGTTTTTGTGTGCGTCTGTGACGTCTGTGTATTTTTGTGTGAGTCTGTGACGTCTGTGTGTACGTACAGACGTCTGTGTGTTTTTACAGACGTCACCAAAACCTCCCTCTTGAATCCATTATAAATCCGTTTTACAACCCATTTTGGATAAAAAGGGAGCGTATGTACAGGCGGCATGAAAGAAAAACTCCAACTGAATTCCAGAACAGTTGAAATTAATATTTCGTTGAAATATTACTCTTGAAATTTTGGGGATTAAAATGCTTTCTTTATTTCGTACAAAGAAGTAAAAAATCTAAATCAAATTGTGAAAAAATATTGCCGCACCACATTCTACTGTCATCTACAATGTGCAAAATTTGTGCTGAAGACCTTATCAGGAAATAGCTTAAAAAAACCTACAGTAAAGGTTTTTATCCCTAGCGACAAGCATCAAGATCGAGTTATAAAAAATGTACAAAAGCGTAGTTGGTTTAAAAAAATCTGAAAAATATTTAACTGATACTTGTTATCATTCTTGTTTTAAAAATGTGGTGAAAAATATATTTTATTATGCTTAAAAATTTGTTTATATGTTTATTAATTGTTATTTATGTTACTTAATTATATTTTTTATTAATTGTTATAATATTTATAACGATATATTTTTTGAAATAAATATTGAAGAAAATGCATATAAACTTATGAAATGGAAAAAACTAAAAATGATAAATTTCGTTGCAAATAATCAATTATTAAGTAAATAATAATAATTATAAAATAACTGATAATAATTATTAACTAAATAATAATAATGAATTATTAAACTGTTCCGTTTTTGAAACTAATAAAATGAAATAAATATTAAATGCAAAGAAATCTGTACAGAAGTCAAAAGAATCATATGACTTAATGACATCATAACCCTGAAGTTACTAGAGATGGGGAAGAAGAGCCGATTTTTTCTCTTCCACTTCAAACTGCAGTATACTTTTAAAAAATATGGAAAATAAATCAATTAATATTCTTTAAATGTACTTTTTTAAAAAAATGGCAGAGCTTGAGTATAGTATGAGAAAATTTCAAATTTTGTATCCGATATATTTTTAGATGTCGAAATTTGGAAGTAAATGCAAGGCGGAAAAAAAAACCAGCTATTTTTTGGAAAGTTCACCAGAAACGAAGAATTAAGCTAAAACTTCCATTTAAAAGATTTTTTCCGCTCTTTCTCAAAATGCAAACAAAAAATTCTGACATTTTTAGTTTTTTCGTTAAACAAATACGTACAAAAAATCACTTAATCTTAAAATATAAAACATGCAACGAAAATTTTTGAAATGTCATTTCATCACATTGTATTGTCATCTACAAACATTATGTGCACAGTATGTAAAATGTATGAATATATGTAAAATGCGTGAACACAGTAGCTCATCAGGAAGTTGTTTAGAAATCGATGACAAACTTTTCATCTACAAACACTATGTGTACAGTGTGTACAATATGTGAACACAGTAGCTCATCAAGAAGTTGTTAAAAAATCGATGACAAACTTTGACCCTAGCAACAAATACATGAGTGAACTAATTTAAAAGCTTATAAAAATTACCTTGATTTTTTTATTTATCATTCATTTTGTAATATTTTACCCTGATTTTATGTTAGCTGTATTTAAAACGTTTTAGAATAAATACACATATGAATACATGTTTACCCACTTTATTATCTCAGAAGAAAAACTGGAAGACAAAATTGTATCTTAAGCAAACGCTCGTAATTATTATTACTTTTATCAACATTTTCAATAACTTGATATTAATATGTAGTATTTTATTTGTCAAAAATTATTTTGAGTTACGTTTTAGGATGGTTAAATGTTGTAAATCGCGTTAATTATGGGGAAATAAATAATAAATTAAGAACTAATGAATGATTGAATGGTTTACCAAATACATCGTATTTAGCTTCAGCATCACTTTCACATTAAAATATACTCGGCGTGAAAGATGAGATTTTGAACAAGACTTTTTCTTTTGGAAGAATGGAATAAAAATACTGAATGAAACTGTTCTATACCAGGCACATACATTCATTTTTACATTTAATAAGTATAATTGTTAAAAATAAAAAATAATAGTTAATTTAATAGGATATATTTATTACTTTCACATATCTAAGCTTATTATGCAATTACAAAACGATTAAATTCGAAATCTGGATAAACTTATGTTTTGCAAATGGCAACATTCAGGAAGACAGGTTACGCACGAGGCTGCTTGGAAGATAAATTAACGACTACATGTTTAGCATTCGCAGAGCTGAGGGATGATATTTTCATAGTAGCGTAACATAGCGTAGCTTAACTGCCCAAATATTTTGGGTTTCGTTTATGTGATTACTTTAAAAACTCGAGGGCTAACTTCCTAAGAGAAGGGATGCCTTCGTGGTGGACTTTCTAAGGAAAACTGACTCCTATGCTTGTTACACATGGGGGGGAACTAGAAAACACCCATGCATCAAGCCCGTTTGCCGGATTCGAGCCTCGGACCGAACTACAAGTTTTCAGCGACTTTACCGCTCAGCCGCTGGTGGGCCAGACATTTTAGGAAAGGTCCTATAAGAGCGTTTCTAACACATTAAGAAATGTACTATGAAATGGTTTTCACTTACCGTCATTCTGCTCATACAGTATGGCGAACTGCTTCCAGTTCTTTTCTTTGACGTATTGCAGGTATGCAGATCCAAGGGCATTGGGCGGTGGATACAGATTCAAAGTATGCATGCGGGGTCTCACTCTGTAATCCCACCGCGTCTGAATGTGGGGCACTTCCAGTGCCCCACATGTTGATTGCACAGCGCTGCTGGATTCTGTGGACTGAGGTCCAAAAATGGCAGCCATACCTTCGCCCAGTAAGTCGCATACTGAAAGATAAAAACAGGAGATTAAAATAATTTTCTTTAATTTTTAATGTTCATTCCTTTAATTTTTATTATTTAAAAATATATATGATACATAAAGTACTATAGGGTTACCGAAATATCGGATAAAGAATTCTAATTCTTTCCTTTGATATCAAAATATGAAATGTACATTGTTGTCAAACTCTAAAATTGTGTTTGCACTTCGGTACAAACAACATAATAATGTTTAAATATACGCAAAATGTAATTCATGCATTAAGATATAGCGCAGTTGCCACGCTGAAAGTTTGGAAATCTGGATGTAGCTTAAACCACTGTAGCTTAAAACCAGAAATATACTTATCATACGCTTGAACAAAAGGTGCTCTCAATTTAGCTAAATCTTTGAACATTTAAGTCCATTTAAGAATTATCTAATTTTGCCCAATATTCATTTATAGACAATAAATTATGCAATGATCTCAACAGATGGTTTGGCCTTTGGGTGTTCTCTAAGTAACCGCTACTAACCGTACTGCACTTCTGCAATAGTTTCTGATTGCTACCAAACACGTACTGTAGGCCATTTTCATGATATATTTTGTGACCACATCTGCTCATTAAAATTGGATTAAATAACCAAATAGGCTTTCTTTATCACAGTATTGGAAAGAAATTTCAAGCTTCAATATCCGAAATAGAACAAAAAGGACCAATGGAGTCAAAAAATGGACCATATAATTAGGTGTATGAAGCAGAGTGGAGAGTGGTTAGTGATATGGACTGTCGTGCCGAAGTACCTGGGTTCGAATTTCGGAGATGGCATGCATTTTTGTAATCTTATTATAGTTTCTGGGCAGAAAGGGGGTTCTCAAAGCACATTGCGAGCCAGAAATCCTCTCGAGAGGTTGCTGCTAGTTAAAGACGGGTAAGAGACTTTCGGATAGACCCATCCGATCTATTATCTCTCGGAATTCCAAATCGGCTTTCGAAATGCTTAGCAGTTTGTTAGGTTACAGTTACCATAAATACTAACCTCTGTAGTACCACAGGCATCTCTGTAATACTTGTGGTTCTGCCTGTAACTATATAGCCCATCTTTTTACCTGTACCTATATAATAGGTGATTCGACCTATGGTGTCAAGATGTTCACAATGTAAGCCCTCTCGTTTTCCTAAAAATTATATAGAAAAAAGATTACGTTCCAGAAGTTTCCTGCGAATATGATCTCGTAGTTCATCCTCGTATATAATTTCATAGACGATTAATGCAGGGTAAGAAATAGCGAATCTTCGTATTACTCTGGACAACAATGAAATAAATGCATATTTATCTGTGTTACTTTAAGGCCTTTTGTCACTCGTTGCAGTTTTTCTACATGGGATCCATTTGTAGTGACACACATCCTTATTGTAATTCAAAAGAGTAAACGGCCCTTCATATTGCTCCAGATTTGTGAGCCTAGCTCCATGCCTTATGTTATTGCATGGATTATTATAAGCCCAAAAGAGCGTTAACCCAAATTAGGTATTTATTCTCGAAATTCGATTTTTGGTCGTCCACTTTAAATTTCTGTATAACGTTTCAAATTCTTGCCACCAAATTTTATTTCCCTGTGTTATTTTTAAGAAAATTGAATAATGAAGAAGCTTCATGCATGTATGTGTGTATATTCCTCGCATTGCAAAATAATGACGGTACTTTTTAAGTTTCGAATTCGGTATTTTCTATATTGTAAAATTTTAATTAATTTTTGATTAACAAAGTGAACTATTTTAAAACGAGCTTTGGCAACACTGTATGGAAAAAAACACTTTCATCTTCAGAGCACAAGACTGTCAATCAAAAATTCTAAAGATACGCTATTTCTAAGTATTTTGTGATTTTGCTGTTAAACTGAATTTTATGTGGCGTAAGGGAGAAGAAATGATATTTATTTAATAAATTTAACACAAAAAATTAATAATAAAAAGGATAAGAATACGTTTTGCACGCTCATTTACTATGAAAACTGAACTTTGATATGATAACTTGTGAAAAGACTGAAAACATAAAACATTTATGCGGCATTTTAACACTGCATCTGAAATTCTAAACATCTGCTACTATGCTACTTTTAAAATTTTTGTAAATTTGCTGTTGAATTGTGTGTAGCGTAATTGCGAAGAAAATGATGCTTAGTAATAAATAAAGCTAAAATGTCAAAAAGAAATGGGTTAGCAAGAGTCGCTGCAACAGCAGAGGGTAAACTACGAACCTAGCGAGAGCGTAAAAAAATCCTTAACAAACCCTTTTGGACGAGGGTTAAAATCTGAACCCTTTCAGACTTCTTTATTTAATTCATTCTTTCCTTTATAATTTCCGTTTTAGTTTCCGTTGCTGTTATTATCATGATGATTATTATTATATAGGATTATGTAACAGGTACTGAATTTATTTTCCAGCGCTGTCCAGTACTGACGAACTCAAAATCTGCATTATGCTTGCCTTCGCATGAATCACATCGGATTTGCCTAAGGTGTCTGAACTAAAATGAATTACAGACTGCATATGTCTTACTTGACAAAAGGATCTCATATAGGATTTCTACAATATGGGACAAGAAATTTGAGTGGTAAAGTTTAATTTAATATATCACAAGTAAATAGGTGCTAATTAAATTGTTTTTGATAGTCATTTATAACAGGATGATATTTTCGGATTTATCTGTACTACGCTATCAATTGTTATATATGTAGAAACCTACTGCTGACGTCACATTTTTCTTTGTATTTCAGTTGTCTGTATTTAGAGAAGTCCTTGGATTATAGAAATGTTATTACAAAAGGCAATGCATCTCAATTTGTGCTTTGTGAATTATTTCTTATGCTCCAATTGCCCTTTTACATTATCAAAATTAGAGTAGTATTCATTTTTGGTTGTCACAATGAATCATTTGTTTACGTCTATTGTTGTCTTTCTGTGAGAATTAGGATATTACTCTACCACCTACGGAGTTAGGAGACAAACATAAGGCTATTCAAACACTTAGTGGTATAATAAATTAAGTTGATTGGTACTCTGCCTTCAGAGTCTTTTTGCCCAGTGGGATCAAAAGTTAGCTGTTAATTTGTGTGCATCGGAAATTTTGTCTTTTTGCCCGTTGGCCGAATTGCTTCTGAAAATTGAATTGATTTAGTGGGAAATATAATTCTCATGAAATTTGACGAAATAAGTTTAAATGAAGTGCAGCAAAAAATGTATATAATGTTTTAGAATGAAAGAAGATTTGAGTGAACTCATATTAATAAAATCTGCAAATCTCCCTACGAATTTTTTTGTAGTATATTTCCTGGTAATCTGGAAATTGTGTTTCTTGTATATCTGTTTCCTATTATGTGTTTAGTTTCAAAAATTACTGTCACTGATGCAAAGAATTAGCTATTTTATGAATGAAGATAATTTCATGGAGTAATCAATCGCTCTCACATATTTACGAATGAGCTGAAGGAAAATCTAATTATCATTATTCAGTCGAATTATTGGATAGTTATCCGACAATTAATCTTTATCCAATAAGCAGTCGAAAATTATTTAATCTCTTGTTTAAAGTATTGGGATGATTCAATGGAAAATTATTTGCAATGCGAAGATGTGCAAATTCATAATATGGGCTTGAAACCCACATTTCCTTTCTCTTTTACATTTTTTATCAGTTTATTTTCATGTGAAAACCTAAAGAATAAGTATTTAACAAGATATTAATTATTTTCCGTACGAAATCTGGGCCTTGGTTTCCTGATTAATATAATTGTTTTCCGTACATCAATCAAAATATTTTCTTACTGTATTTAAATAAGAAACAGCGTTTTTGGAATAAATTTACATCATTTGTATGCTTATACCAAAGGTGTAGTTTTCTTATTTAAATTCTATCAAAATGTACTACATTTATAATACCAAAATAATATTTATGCAAATAACAATATTATTTTTACAAATATTTTCACTCTTTCAAATAATGTACAATATTTGAAAACGTTTCCCCTCTAAGCAATTTTGTTACAGAAATTTTACGCAAAAAATCGATAAGAACAGATTTAAATTTCCACCAAACTGTATTCTAGGTATAAAACAAAAGTCTGAGGTTCTAAAAGGTTTTCTGATTCAATGAAACCAGGCTGATATTTTGATTAAAATCTTTCATGTTAAACATAAAGAATCTAATACACTGTCTCAAATGGGAAAATGTCTATCTCAAATGGGAAAGAACTAAGACAAACAAAAAAAGGGTCTGATTATTCTCTTTGTGAGTAACACCGAAATCATTAAAGTTAGCGAAAGGAGTTATTTTAATGATCTTCTTGGGAGCTTCATTATAACGCATAATAATTCTGATTTTAATTGCTTTTCATTATTGCAGTATCATTAGGAATCTACCATCATTAGATGACAGGTAATTATAATTTAAAAGATGCACTATCACGAAGAATTTTCTCGCTTCGTTGCTGTTAAACTCTCAGCTTATGTATAATTATTCGCTTATTTTCAAAGGAATGAATGAACGTTGAAATTGCAAATCAAATCTTTCATTATTGCATTATTTCGAAGAGCCTCTTGCATTTAATTTGGTTTTCCCTCAATAGTTTTCTATCTTTAGATTTCTACCACAGAATGTATTGAAATAAAAAGTAAAAAATTCTGAAAGCTTTCTGATTTTATATTACCCCTAAAGAGTATTTCTTTTAACGTTTTATGTATTACCTTTATTTATCAAATATGTTTTTCCCACTTAAATCATAAAATTCAGTTTAATAACAATATCACAGAACAATTTAAAAACAACATATCTTTAGAATTTCCGATGCACTGTCACGCGTGCTGAAGATAATTTTTTTTTTTTTTTTTTCAGTGCAGTGTTGTCATTGCTCGCTCAAATGACATTGATGAAATCGTTGAGTTTGTTAATCGAAAATTCGTTAAAGGTATACAAATTATGAAATGAATTATAAAACTGTTTCGCAATGCGAGAAACATACATACATCCATGCAAATTCTTCATTATTTATAATTTCTTTAATTATAAGGCAGCGCGATTATATTGGGTGGCAACACTTCGAAAGGTGAAACGCATTTTATAGTGGACAACGCAAAATGCCAAAACGAAATTAATAGCCCTTCTGGGAAAATTGCCTCTTTGCGCTAAAACTATTGCTCTAGATTTCAAGAAAAATTCCCTCTTGTTATTTATAAGTTGCCTATTTCATTATTTTAAAGTTGTCTTCTATTATCTTAAAATTGCATTTAAAACCAGCAATATTTAACGTGTAGTGACATTACGTATTTTTTGAAGCAGGAGAGTTGAAAAATGAGCAACGCCCTCACCGAGAATCCAACCACGGACCTCTGGAATACGCGCCCAGAGTGCAGACCACTATACCACGAAGGCACGCCAAGAAGGCGGGAGAAATACCTTATAAACGGTTTGCAAGTAATCTGGTTTTCAAGCAGTAAATGTGAAAAACTAGCAATGCCCTTGACAGACTCTAACCTCGACTCAATCGCCAGATCATGGTGGTGACGAATTATTGTCCAGCACCTTTTAGTTCGGACGCCATTTTTAGAGTCATCAAGTTCTCTTTTTGAAGCAAAAGACAGGGAAAATGTGCCTTCTGTTCATCTATTTTAGTTTAAATATATGTCTTATACACCCGTCCCAAAGCTCTATTGCATTAACAGACACAGCTACAAATCGCTTTACGTCTATCAACAGGTTTGGTCAATGTTTACAACAGTGAACGATTTAAAACCTTAGAAATTAAGTACATTATCATATTTGTATACAAATAATGCTTTTACATTAATTACATCATTAGATATCATACTATCATTGCATATAACTCTATTATATTTAACTTATTATTTTAATCAGTTATTTAAATTACTTTCCGTCAAAGCGAAGATATGAACAAGATCCCGTTAAACATGTTTCAAGCATACTTCGCTCATTTTGCTTCATGTCAGAAACAGCTGCGTAAATCTTTTTAAAATTAAAGTGTCATAACTGGCAACAGCCAGTTCTTTCTCCCTTTGTTTCGTAAGCTGATCGATTAATATTCAAGCCTTTTGCTTTTTATTGCTGCTACGATTCTGTTGCAGACGGAATGACAGATTTCTGTTCTTTATTTCCTTCTATTAATTTAGGAAACTTATGCTATTATGATTGTATTGATCTTTCTGCATAAATTCCTAACAAAAGATCTTTCAAGTTTATTCAAATATGTAACTAGACTATTAATAATCTCTATTGTTACTGCATGTTAATTGCCTCCATTTCGAAAATATTGTAAGGTAGGGAAAGATTTTCATGCAACTTCTTACTTTTTATTGCTGCTGTGATTCTTCTTAGATTGAATGATTAGTTTCCAAGTCTTTGTCGCATTCTATTCTTTCAGGAAGTTCATGCGATCACGGCTGTTTTGATCTTTGCGCATAAATTCGTGATAAAAGACCTTTCTAGTTTATTGAGATATTTAACTAGGTAGACTAGAAGAGAAACACGCTAATGTGACAATCAAAATCGTAAAAAACAACCTTATATTTAGCGTAGGTATAATGAAACACTCAATCGATTTCGAGGGCAGCTAAAGGTCCCTCCTCATCAGGAGAAAGAAATACATAGAAAGAAGAAAATAGGAATCACAAGAAACACGTGGTGCTTATCAGCACTGCACGTGGTTATAACTAGATTTTTAATCAGAGTTGCACTGGCCGCCTACTTTTACTACTTTTATGCTTGATCAGACAGCCTGGCTCAGTAAAAGTAGGCCAGTGCAACTCTGATTAAAAATCTAGTTATAACCACGTGCAGTGCTGATAAGCACCACGTGTTTCTGTGATTCTTATTTTCTTCTTTCTATGTATTTCTTTCTCCTGATGAGGAGGGACCTTTAGCTGCCCTCGAAATCGATTGAGTGTTTCATTATACCTACGCTAAATATAAGGTTGTTTTTTACGATTTTGATTTAACTAGGTATTAATAATTTCTATTGTTATCGCATTTTAAATGCTATCTCAGATCGGGATATTGTAATGTTTTATTAGAAAAATTTATATAGTTACTAGCAGTTACAGGCTTTTAAATGTGCTGGAAAAATGCCTAAAGGGAACACCAAACATTAAATTTAAAAACTGCATAGAATTTTACTCTACAGAACAACTGGAATCTAACATTCAACAGCGTTTTAACAGCATACAAATATCTATGCATATGCTGATAATGCAAGGAAAATCTGGTGAAGAATTGCAATTCAGCTGCGATGATACATGCATGTTCTTCCACTCTCTGTGTACGTCACTAAAGCTAACTATAACTGATCAAAAATCTAAAGTTCTGCTTATTCCTAAAAAAGGAGGGTCACTGGTACGGAGACCACGTATTATGCTCAATGAACAAAGGCTTCAAATTGTTAAAGAACTGAGGTATCTGGGTCTTATTTTTGATGAAACGATGACTTGGATACCTCACGTAATTAATCTCAAAACCAGAACATCGGTAATTGCCAGACGGCTGAAGCAGCTATAGGGACATAAATGGGGTCTTAACCCACATATTCAGAAAATTTTATTCAAGACAACTGTCGAAAAGATTATTACATATGCAGCAGCTGTGTGAGCATTTCCTACGCAGGGCCGTAAAATTAGACATCTGTCGGCAATCCAGAGACTCTTTGCCCTAAACATAACTCGTGCTTATAGCACAACATCCTCTAATGCAATCAATGTTTTAGCGGGATTATTACTCCTCAACTTACGAGTTGAAGAAGAGGCTGTCAGGCAACTCATCAAACAATTACAGCGATCAGCTTCCTTCTCTGATGAATATTTCCTTCCAGAAGAGTATGAAATACCGGCTCTTGATTTTCGTACCCATCCATCATTTAAAACATTGGTGTCCGTATCCAAGTCCAGCCAAATACTACAGCTCTGCCTTCTCAAATGGAAATTTATACAGATGGCTCGAAAATTAACGAAAGCACAGGCAGTGCTTTTGCGGGATCGTATAGTTACACATCATTGGAAAGGTCAACTGCGCTCTCAAAATTCAGTTCTCCAAGGTGAAGCGATTGCTATTGCACACGCCGTACGCTACCTAATCACTTATGGTATTAAAAAAGCATTTATAAAAACAGACAGTCTATCGTCGTTGTATGCTTTGGGCAATCCTGACCATTCATCCCCCATCATCCCAAACATTCAGCATGATCTAAGAGAGCACTTCCCCCATCAGCTTAAACTTGAGTACATCAAAGCCCATGCTGGGCATTACGGAAATGAAACTGCAGACAGTCTAGCCAAATAGGCAGCTTCAGGCAATGCAGATATTCAAATCAATATCCTATGGCCTATTTCTTATCTAAAGGAATGCCTGAGATTGAAGGCCATTGGACGATGGCAAGAGCGACGCAGTATCACATCGGCGAACGCAGTATCACATAGCGCATGTCGACAATTACCGTATCATTTCCAACCCTCACCTAGTTCGATTTATCCCTAGCCATGGTCCATTTCCGCAATATTTTACAAACCGCGAACTCAGCAATACTGAGTTCTGCTGTTGCGGAGATATTGGGTCCCCAGAGCATTACCTGACCACTTGTCCATTGACATGAGCGCAGTTGACCTTTCCAATGATGTGTAACTATACGATCCCGCAAAAGCACTGCTTGTGCTTTCGTTAATTTTCGAGCCATCTGTATAAATTTCCATTTGAGAAGGCAGAGCTGTAGTATTTGGCTGGACTTGGATACGGACACCAATGTTTTAAATGATGGATGGGTACGAAAATCAAGAGCCGGTATTTCATACTCTTCTGGAAGGAAATATTCATCAGAGAAGGAAGCTGATCGCTGTAATTGTTTGATGAGTTGCCTGACAGCCTCTTCTTCAACTCGTAAGTTGAGGAGTAATAATCCCGCTAAAACATTGATTGCATTAGAGGATGTTGTGCTATAAGCACGAGTTATGTTTAGGGCAAAGAATCTGATCTTCATATTCAGCTGCCAAGTACCAACAGGTAGGCTTCCTGCAAATTTATCATAAAGCAGAGATATCTGATTACAAAGGTTCTCAATTTAATGGACAAACTGTCTGCGCTCGGCATGGACTTATGTCAGACAGCGTAAATTCTCCTACTGCCATAAACGCATGCTCCGTATGGATTATATGCAAATTTGTATCAGTAATATAACAGTCTTACATAAGCAAAGTATAGTACCAGTATTAATCAGTATTGAGTCAGTATTAAATACCGAGAAAGTATTGTATCAGTACTGTAGCTGTTAAATATTGTATATGCATATTATTATCAGTAATGTAACAGTCGTACATGAGTAAAGTATTGTATCAGTATCAGTATTATATCAGACCTGTATCACGCTCTGCACGTATTCGAGAGGTCCAGGTCGAAGTCCTGGCGAGGGCACTGCACATTTTTCCCATTACATGCTTCAAAATAATCCAAGGACTTCCTTTTCGTTTCGCCATCGACAGAACAGCTGTCCACTGGGTTAGGTGCTCTTCAGCCTGTTGTATCCCGTCGATGGAATTTTAAAAGAAAAGCGTAGTAGGTCTTACGGGAATTGATTACATTTAGAGCTTAGTGCTGCGTCCTCTAGGAGTCGAACTATAAGTGAGGAATAATGAAAGGAGGAACAGAACATGGAAAGAAAGTGCATGGTAGGGACTATTGAGCTTGCAGCACTTATCTTGAGCATTGCAAGGTGGAAGCTAATGACTCAACAGAGACGCCCGATCAAAACGCTGGTGGGGGACAATCTGTCTCCTCCAGGATTTGGCAATCGGTTCCCTCATCCCCAGTCGCCCTTTAAAAGGGTGGCGTATATAAGATATTTTCTTCATCCTTTCAACATGCCTTAATGGCGTAACGGTAGCACACTCGGCGTGTATTCGAGAGGTCCAGGTTCGAGTCTCGCCGAGGACGCTGCAAAGTTTTGGCATCTCCTGCTTCAAAATAGCTTAACGACTCCACATATCGCTGGAAATGGTTTCATGAAACCATTGCTTAATAAAATTTCGGAGAATTTTGAAAGTAAAGTTTTGTTTTTTACTTAACATTTCCTTTGCTGTCTTGAAATCATAAGACAATATAAATTGTTAGATATACTGTTGGCATTTACATATTTCTCTAGTCTCTAATGAAAAAAAAAAACTTTTCCTATTGAAATTCTCTAGTTACTTAGTTAATTAAAAGTTAATAAATTCCCTAGTTAATTAAAAATTTAAATTTAGGATTAATAATTTAAAAAAAATAAAGTCTGTTATCGTTTTGAACTCTGTTAATATTATTCTGTAAGAAGTATGTACAATTATTTACTAGTGATTACATGGCGCGTGCAGATAGTGCTTAAAATACTTAGTATGCAGAGCGTTTGATAATCTGGAATCAAAACTACATCTCCTTAAGAAGAACAAGAACACAGAGAGAGAAACAAATGGCATTAATTAACAAAGTTAATTACAATTTCTAGTTAAATATTATTCGCACTATTTTTCCGTTATCTTCTAGTAAGTGAAAAGAAAACCATAATATATCAGTCAAAAAATGCTGACAAATAAAACTGGAATTTGTTTGCCGATAATTTATTTCATTATCGTACAATGCAATTGAGTTCAACAGAGTTTAAGAAGAACAAAATATTGTTATTAATTTTGTACACAGATAGTTAATTTTAGCGAAATTATATGTGAAACTGTTGTATTTTTCTGTATAATTGTGACATGCAAATTCAGAAAAAAGACGATGCCCTGCCGTAAAAATAAGAATACAGGGCAAGTCAATTTAACGTTAAGCATAGGAAAGTTTGCTCTTTGCATTTTGCTCTTTGCTTCTAATAATCACAATGTTTTATGGCATTAAAGTTTCTGTGTTGTAAGTTTCAGTTACGAAAGCAGTTGCATTCTCGAAACGTTTAAATATTTTGGTTATGATTACTCTTCTACTCACGAGAAAACTCACTTACGTAGAGCATTTTTAATAATCAAAAGATGTAAAGGAAAAAAGGTAAAGGATAATTTAAAGGTAAAGGATAATTCAAAAGATGTAAAGGAACTTGTACATAATTCTTCCTTTGTTACGTTAGCACAGAGGTTCTTAACAATTTTATTTCATGAATATAAAAAAGCTGTTTTTATTCAAACTTTGGTATTCACCAACATTTTCTATGCTTTTCTAGCTTAATTTATAAAACACATTAAAATAATCTAAATTTAAATAAATGTGTTTGTAGTTTTCGAGTTTTTTAAATGAAGGAGGGTAGGATTCTCTAGCAACGGTGAAAGGAGTGCACGGAGCAAAAATAGCTGAGAACACTGCATTAGAGGAATTTTGACGTTATATACAGTATGTAAATGTTAGCTAGAAATATGCAGCTTCAGATAATAAGCATAATTAGAAAGCCCAAGATAGTATGCATATACACTTTTGAGTTGTTTTATTGAAATATAGTTTTTATTGCTCTGACTACTGTGGCATACATTTATTTTACGGTACATAATTTTTCTTGATTCACATATCGCCTAGTATTTTGTAGCATGTTAAAATTTAAAGCTATTTAACAGCAAAGTAAATTAAACTTTTCAGAAATTATCTCTGCGATTATTTTTTAAACAATGTTTGAAAAATTCTAAGCAGTTTCGCTTTTATTAACAAGAGTTACTATGTCTCTAAATTAATTCTGTCACTTTTCTTGAAAAAATTGTATCAACAAAATAAATTTCTCATTAACCGTGAGCGACGTGAGAGGTCCTTTTACGTCTCTTCAGATAGAGTCTCATTACCTTTCCAGAAACAGAGCTGCAAAGAAAATCAACAAAAAGATCTTTTAACGCTTTTGTTTCTCGTTTTGATCGATACTCGGCTCGTGTGTCCTTCCTTCACCACTGCTCTCACCGCCATTTTATCAGTTTAGGAGATTGAATGACAGCTGCAACAACATACTCAGTCCTTTTCCAGTAACTGGCGCAGTTGTTATACAAATTCTTTCACCCTCTGCTTATAAATTTCTGCTAAAATTTATTTTGCTGAAGTATAATCCGTTGATTTTTTATTATGGTGTCTCATTTTATCTACGGGATGTTTAAAAAAAGTAATTGCTAGGATGTTAATTATTTCCTTGCTAATACTCCGTAACTAGAAGAGTCATAAAATTTACTTAAAATTATCTAATTTTAGTTTCTTTATGTTTTATGGAAGAGCTCTGTTATTTAAAGTTTTTTTTTGAAAGGGAAACGATATAATAGTACATAAATTTCAGGAATTTCTTTCAGTAATATTGATTTTAGGCAAGACTAGTTCCTTTGAAACTTTTGACGTAGAAAGCATAATAAGTAAATAGTATTATTCGGCTACAGATTTAAAATAACTATTTCAAAATTATTTGAATGATATTCTAGAGAACATTTACAAGAATGTTCACAATAACTAAGGTCATTAAAGAAAATATATGTGTAGATGTCGTTGTAGTCAAACAAGAATAGGCTTAAGAAATTATGCGCATTTTGTTATATTCGCAACAGTTAAATTAGCTCCTGACCTCGTAAAGACCTTACTTTATTCTACCAATTATTTTTAGTTTGTAGATCTTTTCTTTCTCTCCTGTTTCAGTTTCCTGCTGGAAGGTAAATTTTAACGAAGTAGTATGCGAAATCTGAGTGTGTTCAGGAGCCGTATTTAAGCTGCAGCTTCAGGAGTTCGTGAGGAATAGTAGCGGAGATAGTTCCGAGTTTACGCTACGTGATTGAGAAAGCTCTGTAGTTGGTGTTAGCCAGAGTCTTCAGATTTTATTCAGGAGCTAACAGTTTCTACAGGATATTTTGTACTGCATGTTATATTACTATATTTCTTTTATATATAATTTAGGATACTGTATCATTTAAAATACTAGGATACTATTACTGTATCAATTACAGCCGAGAACATTGCGAACGAAAAAGTCGCGGAAAAAACACCGCAAGCGAAAACGTCGCAGTAAAAAACGTCGTGGGAGAAAAGAAAGCAAAGAGAAAACATCACAGTTCTAAAACATCATGGTACAAAATATCGTGGTCGAAAATAAAGCGGTTCAAAAACTTCGCAGTTTAAAAACATCATCATCGAAAATATGGTGGTAAAAAATAAAATACCTACAAATCATTGCATGACGATAACATTGCAGTTCTAAAACATCTAGGCTCGGCTTTGCTGTGTGCAGCCGAGTTAGCGGTTTAGATAAAGAAGGAGCAAATCGTTTAGCCATCCCAATTTTTTGTGATTTTACATTTTTTTTTTTCTGTTCAATTTTATTTAGCCACAAGTGGTGATGAATTGCGAGCACCCACTGAGTGCATTTTGTTAAATATAGTTCATTAAAAGGTTATTTAAAACCTTCTTCTACAGTATTTGTTCTTCAGTGACATAGCGAGAATTCGCTATACATTTTTTTACGTAGAGTCTACTGTGAATGCTCAAAAAGACAGAAGCTTGTAGAAGCTAAATAGCACTGAAATACATAATACACAAAAGAGACATAAATCTTCCAAGAATGAAATTCCTGAAACATTGTTGTTGTTGAATGCATTATTGTTGAATGCATATCGAAACGATAATAGTTTGATAAAATTTATTTTTCAAAAAAAAAAAAAAAAAAAAAAAAAAAAAAAAAAGATACTTTACAGTTTTAGAGCTTTCCACAAATGTACTCAAACAGTATTTAAATTAAATTGCAAACTAACAAAATGAGCAATTCTTTTAATTATTAATAAAACTTAGCAAATTCATCAATAAATATGAATTTTTTAGCCGCTAATTATTTTACTTTGAGTCGTTTATTAGGCCTATAGTTGCTACAGATTAGAGTATCTATTATATCAGGCTATGACTAATAATGAACTCCAAACGCTAAGGTGAAATAATAGGTAGCACAAAACTGGTAGTGACCTTTTACACAGAGCAGTACATCACATGTTACACACTATTCTATTCAATAATGATTTAATTTTCTTCTCCATGTTGTGGTGTAGTGGCCGAAACCGCTACACAAACCCCAGGTTGTGATGCATGGTTGAAATAAACTTCAAACTTAAGTTCTAACAATAACATGAATTTTAATAAGATAAAACATTAACAGTTGCGATTCTTGACAGTATGGGACTTGGATACATTTAGTCCCGTAATTTCAGAATTTCGTTACGAGAAAAATGCTCTATCGCATTATGCACGAGGAATGACCGTTCTTAGCAGGCCAACATGCCCATAGCTCTAAACAGGAAAGTTTTTTTTTCCTCTTCTCAGGAAACCACCTTGTATACCGTGTTTATTTGCGCCGAACTCCCGGGGGAGAAATTCTTTCACTCATACATAAAAAAGTGTCCATCTCTTGACCCTGATGAAAAGACTTATCTCTTTGTCCAATGGAGTGACCTTCCAAGTTGCAACCGGAATCATTAACAGAGGCAGAGGATTTCGCCACCGGTATGAAAACTATTGCACTCTGAAATCACTTATCCTAGACAATGGACTTTTATGGCACCTTATCACAATATAGTTCAATAAATTTGTAGCATTAACAGTTTCTGCAGGATATTTTGTACCGCATGTTATATTAGTATATTTCTTCAGCCTGATGTCCTTTCTGTACAACAATTTCCGCTACACATGATTTCGCAATGTCCTTTTTGTACTACATGCAGATAGCGGCTATCCAGGCAGTTAACTATTCACTCAGGTCTTTCTCTGATGTTAACACTTGCTGTTTAAACATAATGGGCAAAAATGTGTTCGTAAATATTCCTGAAACACATAGCTGACGAGCCTTTTACTTTTTAGTGCTTCCTATAAGCAGGCATTATAATACAATGTGCAATTTACTGTTCTGAATATGTAATGTATCAAATTTAGCATACTCTATCATTTGAAATACTAGATTACTATTACTGTATTGGTTACAGTCGAAAACATTGCGAACAAAAACGTCGCGGAAGAAACAACGCAAGGCGAAAACGTCGAGGTAAAAAACATCGTGGAAGAAAAGAAAGCAAAGAGAAAACATTGCAGTTCTAAAAACATCATGGTACAAAATATTGTGGTCGAAAATAAAGCGGTTCAAAAACTTCGCAGTTTAAAAACATCATCGTGGAAAATATGGTGGTAAAAAATAAAGTACCTACAAATCATCGCATGACGATAACATCGCACACATTCGTTTTTCAGGTTTTAAAAAGCTTTAAATGCATATTCGCATAAATATTTGGAATCGTAAAAAATGTTAACGAACGCTTTAAGAATAAACGGAAACAAAACAAGGTATAATTTTCACCCAAACAATATCTGATTAGCAAACGTGAAAGAAAGTAATTTGATAATTAACTATGCAATTTTTATACTAGTAACCTCATGCAGTTACTTATATTTCTTTTTCTAAACATTTTTAGCTTGTAGAGTCATTAGGTTAATTGGAAGCAGAAAAGATGTAAAAATAGCAAACGCCTTCGCCGGGAATCGAAACACGGACCTTTGGAATACCGGCCCAGCGTGCAGAACCACTACACCACGAAGGACGCTAGGAAAAGTAGGAGAAATACCTTATATACTTCCCTTTTTAAAGGGTGACTAGGGTTTTAGGGGACCTAATCGCCAAATCCTGGGTGCGGAGAATCATCATCCACAACCCTTTTAGTTCGGGCGCTACTTGTAGAGACATAAGATATTTTTTAAAGCAAGAGAGATGAAAAATACGCAACCCTCTTCTCCGGTTATCGATCCACGGACCTCTGGAATACCGGCCTAGCGTGCAGAACCACTACACCACGAAGGACACTAGGAAAAGTAGAAGAAATACCTTATAAGCTGTATTTTCATGAAAAATTATGAGCAAAACGTTATAAAAAAAGATTAATTTATTAATGAATTTTGTTAATTAACTATGTAAATTTAAAATTTTATTAAATGCTGTAAGTTGCATTATTTTTCTACTCATTTTAAATTTTCAAATGTTTAAGTTTCCTTCTTACGTTTTCAGTAAAAATTAATTAGGTCATTCAAAAATATGAAATATAAAAAGAAAAATATCCCCCTTTCCTTTTCGCGCTCCCAAATCATTATGCAAAAATGCATTTACAGTTTCTAAAACCTGAAAAACGTATGTGTGTAATGTCATCGCCATGTGATGATTTGTACATACTTTACCACGATGTTTTTTTTTTGATGGTTCAAAAACTGCGAAGTTTTTGAACCGCTTTATTTTCGATGACGATATTTTATACCACGATGTTTTCTCTTTGCTTTCTTTTCTCCCACGAAGTTTTGTACCATGACGTTTTCGCCTTGGGTTGTTGTCTACGCGAAGTTTTAGTCCGACACCACTGTATCATTAGTGATACAGAAGAATACTGTGTCTTTAATGATTTAGGGTACTTTTTTTTTTTTTTTTTTTTTTTTTTTTTTTACACTGCTAAGGAGGACTACTGACCGGGAACAAGCCCTTGCAGTATGATGTCCGCCCTGCAGACATTTATTAAGTCTGAATTTAAAAAAAAAAAAAAAAAGAGTACAGAGTCACATCTAGATAGGGAATACAAAGGACTACCTTGAATACATATGACATTCCTGATAGTATAGGTTACAAAAAAAAAAAAAATATAATAAATAAAAAAAAAAAAAAAAAAAAAAAAAAACTTAGAAGTACAAAGCTGCATTGATACAAAACTGGTAAAGGTAAAACAAAAACAGTAAAATTTAAGACTAACATTGAAATTTCAAGCCTGCAGTTATACATCACACTGACTTACTATTATACACTTACTATAATTCCGCACATTACAACATATTATGCAATGTATTACTATAAGACTGAAAAACACACTAACATAGTAAAACTGATACTACAAATAAAACACACTATATACACTGTTCGTATCAGAAAAGTACACACTGACATAGTAAAGTTGATATTACAAATAAAACACAACATATACACTGCTCGTATCAGAAAAGTAGACAATTCTGTACATGATGCTGTACTGTAACGCTAAAACTAAAGAACACTAGACAATAACCTTTCGAAACAGTCACAGTGATTTAGGGTACTGTATCATTTCATGAAATGGTCTTGGCAGTGTTCGCGGCAAACATCAAAGGCAGATTCTATCAAAACAATGCGTTGTATTAATCAACTTGTGAATAATTTACTGTTCTTATTTAACTTCATTTTATAAACTTCACAGGAGTATTGGCCTTTTAAATATTGACATAAATAAAGCAAATGCAACATATGCCTATAAATACACGAGTTAAATTACAATAATTTCCAACGATTTTGCATAAATTCCGTACAACGATTTTTTTGTTTTGTTAATGGGCGGGTGTTTTATTTAATAGCCATTAGCCTTGCGCCACTACAAGGGCCGAAACTGGTGGTCATTTCATTATTTCCATAATGTAACAGGTAGCCACCGTTGCCCCCTGTGAAGGGATGGACAGTTACAACCATGCCTTCTCTGGGATTCAAACCATGGGTCATCGCTACGGTAGTCAGTGTCAGTAACCACTACACCAGGACAACATAACAGCTTTTAAATCAGAAGCATTGTCGTTAGGAAAGTGAAACGAACGCCATTTATTTGTAGACAATTGTTTAAATTTCTTTATTTTTGCGTAGTACAAGTAGATAACGTTTTCAAATTAATTAGAAATATCTATTCAGATTGACATATAAATAAAAACACTGACCACCAGATAAAGATTTATATTTTGCTTGGCCACTTTTTCCTGCTTAAAATGCAGACATCACTATATTTCGATGTTAAGAGTTTAAAGGGCTTATAAACTCTAGATTGTAAATAAAAAAGTATAGTGATTAAGGTCAAATGTCTACGGACTATCACCTTTGACATAATTATCCTACATGGACAAAGAACTAAAGCCGTCAAAAGTTTACATATGACTCTTTTCACATATACAAGCTTCGCTTCAAGAATTTGCATAAGTTTGTGCAGGTGTTTATAAATGCGTAAAGGTTTATATCAGATCAAAAATGAACCAGGTTTATTAAACTAAATTTTATCAACATCACTTCTAATTAAATTTCACACTACACTCTGTTAAAGCAATCGTGTCTTTAACATCGCCTCAAAGCATTAGGGTAAAATCATTAACTAAGTTGATGTTAATAAACTCAAACTGACGGAACATCTTCCGTTATTATTCATTATTTAGACAGTTACAAGGCACAAACCGTAACTGCAACAGATAGGACAATAACAGAATAAGATGTATTGCCTAGGTGTGACAGCAAAAGTCTTTGATTACGCAAGAATAATTCGTAATCTTCTTTAAAAATTGATAAAAGCTTCTAAATTATTATTTACTTTCTTTACTAGATTCCATTTAATATTATTTATCTCCTTTACTGTGACAGTAAAAAATGTGTCGATTATATTCTATAAATTAAGAAAACAATTACCATTCAAACATAGCGTTTAAATTAAAAAACTTCTAAAGTATCGATTTTTAACTTCTTCTGAGTTTGTACGTTTATGTGGACAATAATTAGCAACGTATTTTCATAAACGTAATACACAAGTATATTATATATTCAAATGTATGAAATACTCACCTCTTTTGATATACAGATAGAACACCACAAATTACAAAACAAAATATGTCATGATAATGCAATATCATTTCATAGATTTTAAGGTAACGTAATTTGAATCTTTAATTAAGCGTGCAGAAGTGCACTCTTTAAATTTTATTTTAGATAAAATTGCTTTTAATAGTTTTGGTTCGTTTGGAAAGAGAAAATTCTTTCATTCCTTGTAAGAGAGTAAAAAAAATGGAATGTACATAATTGTGGTATTTTACTTCTCTCTTAAAAACAATTCATTTTAATGGATTAATTTCCTTACATAAATAATATTAATTTCGAATTTGAATTTCAATTCTACTTCATTTTAAGGATGGAATACTGAAAATTTATATGTGAACACGTTATACGTGATATGAAGTTATTTATTATTATGTGAAGTTTATTCTGCACTAACCAGTAAAATAAATGTAGACATAAAGATTTGGCTTTTTTATCTCATCATGACTTTAAATCGTATAATAAAATAATGTTGGTTTAAATTTTTTAGTTAAAATACACATTTTTATTAGTACTATATTTTTAGGTATCGTCTTTACCTCAGGAATTACTTAAATGAGCAAATCTGAAAAAATACAATCAAAATTTGGTTATGTTAAAAACGCTGAAAAATATCGGTCCCATTAGTGGCCGATCTGTAAAGTGGCTGAACACGTTTAGATATACAAATCCCGGGGAAAAGGGGGAAGGATGACTTTATAGGCATTTTCGTGATTTCTCGTGAGTAAACCGGGTTAAGTGTCAGGTTTCCGTAGAGGCCTTCCTTCCCTTAAGCAGATATTTGCCTGCTTTGGTTTAGGGAAACCTAACTTAACAAATACCATTTAAAAGTTTTATTTATTTATTTATTTATTTATTTATCGTGTAAAATAACGAAAAAATTCCTTTGACCTTTATCCCCCTCTCCTCTGTACCAAGGCAGTCTCGGCCACGGGGGTATACAAATTACGAAACTTGAACCTTGTGTTCTGGAAGCCCCGGAAACGTCACTTATTGGCCGCCTTCCTGTATGTCTGAGATGTCCTAGAGCAGAAGGCTCTAGTAGGCCGGGGCTAGCTTCTCGGGTTTACTGGGTAAAGCCCCTCTACGACGGGCAGTCCGAACGACTGAAAAGTAACAAATACAGGACCAGCGTCGCCGTATGGCGGGTGGTGTCAATCCTCTCCAAGGTACGGGGCTTGAACAGTACCTCCTAAATATATGTATGTAGGAGGTACTGAACTGACTCCGTTAGAGCTCAGATAAAGCCCAGTGGGAACGGCCTTTTACGCGCCTATCCCGAAATTTGAAACATCATCTTTCAGATATAAAAACAGGCCTACGAAATTTCGTCTTCACAACTCCTTTTTGATGTTGAGATTTTATTCCCTTCGGTGTATTTTTTATTACTAAAATTAACAGAGAGTTCTGAATTTAAGGAGATTTGTACTCATATTCTTTTTCGTTTAGCTTCCGCAATACTTAATCTTCCGTTTGAAATGCAAATCAACCCCCTAGCATGACTAATTGTCGCGTATTTCATTTACATCATTAATGAAACAAGCCTTATGTTATTAATGATAGAGTACAGAAAATTTCACATATTTTAGAAAACTTGACTAACTGTCCCGTATTTTTTACATTATTAATGAATACTTTTTTTATTTTATTAATGACAGAGTAGAGAAAACGTGACGTATTTTAACACTGGAAAATTACATAATGAAATTAATACATGATTTCAAATAAAAGTTTATCTGTTTGAAGACTATTCAAGTAATCTAATTTCATGTACAACTATAGAGAATTTAAATTTACAGACGTAACCAACTTCAACCATTATGTTTAATTATCATAAAGAGTTTTATAAAGAAACTGAAATGAATTCTAAAGAATTGTGTCAAGTAATTCGTACTTAATTTTCATTACGAATAGCATCTGGCAGCTGACTAATTACTATTTGAAGTGAGCTGGGAATCTGATTAAGCGCAAGGAATATTTATCATCAAAACGTCTTAGACCTTATTGAACAAATCGATGCATTTAATTAGCTATTGAAACAATACGACATTGGAAGTGAGATAATATCTTCGAGACATTTGGATTGGTTATGCACATAACATTAATTGTGTAATTCCTATCATTGTCTTAAATAAAAGAGTTGTGCCTAAGAAAATAAATTTCGCTGAACTTTGCAGATGAAATATTTGCTAGTCAAGCTTAGAATGAATTGTTATGCACACATTACTAATATTTTCCAATGCATTATAATCATAGTTAGAACTTCACATGAAAAATTATACAATTTTATCTCATTTATGTTATAAAAGGAAATAGAAGTCATTTTCAAAGCCCACTTTGCAAAACAAAAATGGGACACTTCTATATCTTATGTTCTACAGGGCTGATTCACGAAACTGAACTTGAGTTGTTCATGTTTCGAAAGCGTGACTTAGAATATGTATTTCATTTGTATACACACTGTTCTAAAGTAAGTATTTGGACACAATATCGGACTTTTTCTGAAATGACATATCGATTTTCTCCATATTTCCGTTCTACATCTCACATTATTCGAATGTGCCAAGTTTTTTGAAAAATCGCACGAGTAGTTTTTAAAAAAATTAAGTCTAAAAAATTGCATCCCTGCAGTGTTTATCGAATTTGGTATATATTTATTAATATATCTTTTTCATTAAGTTTACTCCATTCCTTCTATCACAAATCGAAATTTAGGTTTAATCGAATTAAAATTCGCAGATATTTTCTGACTTTCATTTAAAATTTGTATTTTTTATTAATATTTATAAATTTTTCAAAAAATGTTTTCAATTATGAGCTATAAAATTTTTGCCATCATCTTAGAGTAGATGCATTTTTAAGAAAAATTGTTAAAAATTAGAGTTTTTTATTCAAAATTTCCTATGATATACGTGAATTTACATAGTAGCGCGTTTTAAAATCAGGTTATCTCTGTTAGCAATAATAATGCCACACGTGGCTTACAGATCTAAAAACGAAAATTATGATTAAAACATATAATATGAATAAAACCATTTGAAAGTATGAACGATGCATCTTTCCTTTG
Organism: Stegodyphus dumicola; assembly: GCF_044657685.1. Taxonomy (NCBI): domain Eukaryota; kingdom Metazoa; phylum Arthropoda; class Arachnida; order Araneae; family Eresidae; genus Stegodyphus; species Stegodyphus dumicola. Next base: position 114,782,883 of record NC_140778.1, read on the forward strand.
TTCGTCCGCAATGAAAGGAAAAGGTATATAGGTTACCATAAACGAAAAGTTTTTCCAAATGGTTTATTCTTGGCGAAAACTGAAAAAAAATGCGCCAAGATAAATTTTTGTATTCCTCCAGAGATTTCTCATCATATGTTGCAGAATTTAACATTCAAACATAACTTGGGTCGTAGATTCAAATCTTGGAAAATAATAGGTATGTCGTTTCAGAAAAAGTCCGATGGTGTGTCACAATACATATGTTAGAATAATTCTAAATATAAATCTAATACATAAACTAAGTCGTGCTTTTCATACATGAAAAACACAAGTTAAATGTCGTCAATCGACCCAGTAGAAGGAAAAATATAGAATCGTTCCGTGGGTTTTTGAGCAGAGTGTACCTGCTCATAAAATCATGAAAGATTTTTTAGCAAATATGAATCTAGGGTCTAAGAAGTATAATAAATTTAGCAAAAATAATCTAAATTTTTTTAATTATAAAACAATTTTAAATTTAACCAATGTATATTTCTCAGAATCAAGGCATATATGTGAGAAATAATTTTAAAAACACATGTATAAACGGCTGAGAGATTACGAAACAAAAATATTATAAGTGATTTAGTTACGTTACCAGAAAACATTAGTTAGAATTTCACCGAAGTATTTGCAGTAAATTTTCGGAATCGATGGCACCTGGTTTTTACGTTACTCGTGTTAAAACTCTTTAAATTATTCAGACTTTTTTATATCACGATATTTATTAGCTAGGCAAACATTCATGCCTTTTAGGTGAACTTCCTTTGTCGTTTTTTTGTAGTTTCATCTTTGATACATTATGCTGATTTCCTAATTGTATAAAAATGTTGATTGGGTTAAAATAGAAAAACTACAAAAATCCGAAACCTTTCGGATTTCACATTACGCCCAAAGTGGCGTTTATTTAACGTTTTGTTAGTTACCTTTATTTATTAAATATCACTTTCTTAGCACATGAAACGTAAAATTCAATTCAACAGCAGTATCGGAAAATATTTAAAAGAACGTATCTTTAGAATTTCCAGTACGCAATCTCGAGCGCTGGAGATAATTTTTTTTTCTTTGCTGTACAGTTTTGCCATTGCTATATATTCAATGTTGCATGTTTTTCTGTAATTTAAAATTTTTAATGAAAATGTTTCGAATTTTAATGTATTTCTGCTCTGCGTTAAAATAAGAACGGAACTGATTTAATGAAAAATATATCTGTAATGAAATTCGAGGAAATAAGTTTAAATAAAGTGCAGCAAAAAATGTGTGTAATTTAATAGGGCGTACAGGAAAGTCCTAATGTCCACGTCAGATACTTTAAATTGTCAACGATGAGAGTGGGATTTCAAAAAATATAACTGTGAGTCGCGTTTGCCTTTTTATCTGATGGTTCAAAGTAAACGACATTTGTTATTTAAGTGTATAGTTATTGTGTGAAATCTTTTATTACTGTATTTATTACTGTGTTTATTGTATTACTTCAAATAGACATATCCCAAAAAAACATTTAGAAATTATTTGTGATATCAGCCAACACCCAATTTTCAGACCGCTACTTGCTAAATACTTTCAGAATAAATGCAATATAATAATAACCAAGTAACATGCACAATTTTATTTTATTAAAATGTAAATGTCTTTCCTTAGTTTCGTATTTCGTTTAAGCCTAAAAGTCATCAAATTTCTGCCCTAAAATAACCAATCAAGCAATACTTACATGGAAAGAGCTTCAAGCCATTAATAATTCAACACTCGTATGGCCGCAGAGAAATTCTATTACATTTTCGCCTCCGTTTTCCTATTCTTCAAAATACACAGAGGAATTTGTATTATCCTGGTTGCTATAGCAACGAGTCTTAATTACCAATTAGAAACTTTCTTACCAGCTCTGTAGGAATACTCGCTGTACACTAAGATAAGTTACTATCACTTTCACAGCAACTACAAAATAGCGGAAAGATGCCACTAAAAGGAAGTGGGGTGAATTAACCTTTTTTTCCCTTTTATACTAATCTGCAATTAATGAGGTATAGTTTCTAAATTACTGTATCTATTTGTCAAAATGTGAGACCCTGCGGCTACACTTTATTTAAGAGAAGAAGACTTCTAAATAAAATTTTAGAAATGGTGTTCGTAAAGAAAGTTTTTCCTTTTAAGGCTTTAACTGAAATCCTAATGGACATATGCAGTTAAAAACTGTTTTTATGACGAAATGCCGCTTCAAATGTTAAGCGTAGAACAATCACTCTTATTTAATAAACTAGAAAGCCTGGTCGTCATACGAAATGACCGCTGTTCTAGATATTATAAATTGTAATTAAAATGATTTGTTCAAAGGTGTCTGTTAATTTAAACTGAATTACCAGGTCAGGCGACGAGGACGCCCCTTTTTTTACTGCCCCACGGGGTTTTCCCCTTTTACTTGCTTAATTGCTTAAAGTAGAGTGCAATGAAGGAAACCACTAACGTACATTTCTTAAGAGCCCACCGTTGCTCATCAATAAAGGTGATTTAAATAATGAAATGTTAATTCACATGTCAAAGATCTCTTTTTACACAACATTTCTTGTGTATGTCTTTCCATCATTTTTAAGCTCGCCTTGCAGAGGGCCATAATTTATTTTTAATTTTACGTCCGTTCTTTCACGAACTCTTGAACGGGCAACATAAAGTTGACCGTTTCCAAATGCAAGCTCAGGTAAAAAAATGCCAACACACTTAAGCGTTTGGCCCTGAGACTTATTGATGGTCATAGCAAAGGCGAGTTTTACAGGAAATTGTCTAAGTCTCAATTGAAACGGCAAACCTGTGCCGTGGCAACTTCACTCCATTGGCTAGTACAGTTACGCAAGCAACCAATAAACTATAGGCGATAAACAGACACTTAAGCCGCATATATATATATATATATGTATGGGGTTAAGTAACATCATCTCCTCCGAAACGGCTGGCCCCCAGGCTTAGCGAAGCACACCGTTGGATTCCGCAGATCCGTGGCACGCCATTTTGACCATTCGCGTCTTTGTGGGGCTTTAATTAGCCGAGATATTAGTTCAATACTAATTTTCCCCTACGTTTTCCCTACATTTTCCACTTTCTTTCTTGGGTTTTCCCTATTAGAGTGATTTGGCTACGTGCCAAATTCTTTTTTCTGGAATATCTACGGAACGGCGCCGATTTGAAATTCGAGACACGTATCCTCGGATTAAAAAAATTCTCCGAATCCATCGATACAGTTCTCATCTTTGTACGGCTTTAATCGGCGGAGATATTAATTAAAAACTGCAGAAACGTTAATTTCCAGGCTCATTTTTCCGAGTGGCAACAATAAACTATCGGCGACGCACACTTTAGCCGCTTATAAAGATAAGTCACAAATTCGGGTTTTGAGGCTGAAAGATATTTGTTTAAGTAATATATTTTAAAATATGTTTCATATATAATTAGTAAGACTTCAAATTTAAAATTTCCTGCAATTTCAATAAAATTGTTACCGTCTTCCGCTTCTCGGTTTTTGAATCTGCAATAAATATACAAGCTACCTGAATGTGTAAATAAATAAAAATAAACAAAATAACTTTTTTTAGAATGTTCGTTGAACAATTATTTGAAACAAAGCACGTGAGGGCTTGTTAAGGGATTTCTAATGAGATTCCATTCACATTCACATTATGCATGAGGAAAACCATGACGCGGGTATGTAGGCAGCTTTGTTCCAGGATTTGAGTCTGAGTTGAACTATTGACAATTGTTTTGAAAGAAAATACACATAGAAGTTGCTGTGACTAGTTAACATTTAACGGGTTTATTTGAGCGATTGGGAAAAAACTGTTCCTTACACTTTGCGGACGCACTGCATAAACATTCATGATTATCTGTAGTAAATAGTATCCTTCAAAATTATGCGTGTGAGAAGTTGCTCTCTCGGTTATATTTGCAAGCATGAAACTTTACATATGAGCAAAATATTGCAACTTATAATCATTTAAGAATGGATTTTTAAAGAATTTTTTAGGTTTATAGGCAAGAAACATTTATTTGATTGATGATCTTTACTTACGAAATACATTTATAAATTTAACATTTGTATATTTTTACTAAAAGTTGCCATATGTAACTAAATTTTTATAAATTCTGAAACAAAGCCTAATTTAAACCAAAACAGAAGAGAAGCGTGCCAAAGTGAGGTATAAAACTAGCAAAATAACAATCTTGTGTTTGGTATCGATTTAGCGAAGAACTCAGTAGATTTCTAGGACACACTGGTACAGGTCCCTCTTCATCAAAAGGAAAGAAGTTTGCAAGACTGGAAAGCAGCGGAAGAAACGCCGTGTTGATACCCTATGGTAGTAAATGGAACTAGAAGAGTGCGCCATCTGTAGGCAAAAATAATAATGAAATTGAAAAATGAAGTTAATAGAATATTAAAAGCGTTACGAAAAGTTATAAAAATTTAAAGCGTTAGGAAATGTTGTAAGGTTCTATTGAATAATTACGTTAATGGAATTTTAGCGTTATCAAACGTTATAAAATTTTAAAAAGTTGGGAAATGTTACAAGGTTCTATTATCTTAGGTTTTTTTTAAATTTCATTACTCTTTTCGTCGACAGATGGCGGTACCTTCTCCTTCGCTTCACTGCCGAAGGGTATCAATACGGCCGCTGCGCCCGCTGCTTTCCAGTCTTGGAAAATTCTTTGCTTCTGAGGAAGGAAGACCCTGTTTGCCCCCGAAATCGATTGAATTAACCAAATCTACGCCTTATGCAAGGTTTCTATTTTGTTTATCTTTATGTCAGTCCTAATTTAATTTTCTTAAATTCCAGTTGCATGTCAAGAAAAACCCGTTAAAGTATCTTAAAAAAAAAAAAAAAAAAAAAAAATACGCGCACGTTTATCTATTGCTAATACAATTCTTTTCTGAAAATAACTGGGTAAAAGAATATTTTAGTGTACCCGTTGGTGAAACTTGTCGATTTTGGGGGGTTCATAGATACCGAGTTTGTGCAATTCTTTGACTTGTTTTTTTGGCTTGCATAACGGTGATTTTTCGCACAAAAATCGCTACACAAAGCCAAAATAACAAAACGAAGAATTGCACAAACTCGGTATCCATATACACATCGACCTATTTTCACTTCAAAAAAATCCCAGAATTGCACAAAAATGGCATTGCGAACTCCCTTGACTTTATCTATGTACACATCAACCTATTTTCACTTAAAAAACATCAGAAAATTACACAAACTACGCCTTACACACTACTTGAGTTTGTCCATGTACACATTGATTTATTTTCACTTAAAAAGTCAAAGGAGCACCCACAGTGGAGGCAAACAAAAAATACATAATCTCAATAAACTACATTTTAAACCAAACAATAAAATAACATAAAAAGGGAAAATCTTTTATGCATTTAAGCACTACACAAAGCAAATATCCACTTACCCTTATTTAGAAATTCGTTCGTCTTCAGTGTGTGGCACACAAAATTCCTTAACAGCATCCAAAAACTTCCTAAAATTATCTGAACTAGAATCCTTATATCGGCGTCTCCACATAAATTCACAAAAATATACAAAGTAATTCCGGGTTGTCCGAAAAATGGCTGCTAAGTAAACCTTCATTTACACATCAGTCATTTAATGCACTTTTCCCCTTTCGTTCCAAATCGTACAGAAACTTCAAATTAATCTTAACTGCAGTCAGCCATTGTACCGTCTAAACAATGAAATAAGCAATATACTTCTTAAGCAAAACACACCAAAAAAAGCCCTTGAAAAACTACCCATTATTAAAAAATCTCCCAGAATAATGCAAACGATTACATCATAGTACGGTTTCCATAACATTAAACTATTCGGGTTACCATAAATGATACAACAACTTGGCGATAAACGAAACATCATCTTGGCGATAAATGAAACAACAACATCGCGATAATACAAGGGGTACCCTAAAATCTAACCAATAACTGCTTGAACGATAACAATGTGAACAGAAAGGAATAGAAGGTTCATTTGTTTGGCAAATTCCAATGGCAGTTTTAAAGCGAAATTAAACGTGGGATTTAATAAATTCTTGGATTTACACTGAATGAAATAATTTTTTTTAGCTAATACCTATACATTCGCATTTGATAACCAGAAATCAAAATGCACCCAAAAGGAAAAAAGAGCCTGAATTTAGTTTTCGTAGCAGAAACGAATTATGCTTTAGTATTTTCTGAATTATTTTGATCATAGGATAATTGCACGTAACTCGATCTTTTGATTTACTGTCTACATGAGACATTTTTGGGCCAAAATATTAAACAAGATTTTATTAATACTGAATTGCTTCTCGAAATTCTTTATGGGAAACTAAGCGCTAAATCTCTCGCAATTGCTTCATTATTATAGCATTCTTTGGAGAATTTTCTGTTAAAATGGCTTTCCTTGTGTTTGCTCCCAACTTGAGTATGCTTCCGTTAAAAATAAAAGCCAGACGCTGAAATGATCAATTACGTTCCTCCACTCTGTTGTTCTTCGTTAATGAACAAATTTTAAATTGGTCTCTAAAGTGCTTTCCGTTGAGTTAATACAGAAAAGAATTTCTAGTGAATTTCTGCTGGTGAAGAACACGCGAAAGCTTTGGAAATTGCAAGCTGTTTAGAAATTTTCAGATATACGCTTTAAAGTTCGTTAACTTTTAATTGTAAGCTTCAGTGCTCGCTTAGAAACATTTTTCTGTGTTTGTTTAAGAATCTCCAGACTTAAAAGTCTTAGTGGTAACATTTCGTGCTTGTTTGCTTTCTCTACGCTTATTCGCTTTTAACATGCACAGTGAAAAGTGAATTCAGAGTTACTTGAGTTTACCGAGTAAGATAAAGCTCATTACTTATCCTGACCGTTTACTTAAAAATGACAGCTTAATTAATCGTTATATAAAGATTTTGTGAAGGTCTATTCAGATGTTTTACAGTAAAAGGACTGGAGTATGAAACACACAAAGTTTAAAATGTTGCGAGACATGCAACAATGAAAAATATAATTATTTCATGGATAGTTTTTGTGAAGTACGTTAGATATCGATTAAATATATTCACAAATGCCTGCTTTTTAAGGTAATATTTGCAGAAATTTACAAACAAATATGTTTTACTTAAAATACCTAAAATCTAATTTGTATTAAAAGGTAAATACATTCTGCAAAAGGGTAAAGAAATTCAGAGATTTAGGCAAAGATACAAAATAATACAAAGAAAGATGATTAGATTTGATTATTTATTGCATTTTTATTATTTTATATTAGAAATATTTATTACATTTACATTAGTATATGATTATTTTTGTTAAAATTTTTATATTAGTATTTACTTAGTTTTTTTTTTTTTCTATAACTTTAAAAATAAAGAATCTTAATAATGTACTTATACAGAATACAGCTTAGCAATTATTTTAAATGAGTTCTTTCATTAAAACGCGGAAAAAGAACAGGTTAATTTATTAAGATAAAGGAAAATTAATGGTACTTACGTATTAACGCAACCAGGCCAAAATTCGCATAAATCGCCAAATTTGGCGACCCTACTTACGGCAACCATACGTGTTATACGTAATTTTTCGTAAAGAAATTATTTTTCTTACTGGTTAGATTGAATGCCTTGAAATACTTTAACTATGGGTATTTGGGATCTGCCTGCGAGTGAAAAAGATGCTGTTGAATTGTTTCAGGGATATGGAATTATACCGAACGAACGTACTTGTAAAAATTCTCATAAAATGAAACTGTATTTTGGAAAGCAAATCTTCTGGAAATGTAACGTCGAAGAGTGCAATCAACATTTGGGTGTGAGAACCGGAAATTGGTTTGAAGGTAGCCGAATTTCATTTGTGACAGCGGTGCGCTTCACAAATGCGCAACAAAAAACAGAGAGGAACAGCCCGTCATCATCTTGACTCATACCTTATCGAATTCATATGGCGCCAAGCTCAAGCTGTTAATGGCGAAGACGGTTTTCAATCAGTGCTAAAAGCAATAGCCAAAAGATTTCCGCCGCAAAAATAATTCTGCAACTTATTCAAATTCGAAACCGGAAGGATTTAATTGCTATTTTATATTTTAAAACAAAATAATATAAAAAACTGTATTAAAAATTATCTGTAATTAATAAATGTACATTTTCTTTCTATTCATACTTTTTTACTCAAACTTACAAATCGCGCTAACCTGGTTGCGATAATACGTAAGTACCAAATTAATTATGAATTTAGGTTAATTATTAAGGTTAATTTATTAAGATAAAGGAAAATTAATTATTAATTTAGGTTAATTATTAAGGTTAATTTATTAAGATAAATTACATTAGGTTAATTTATTATGATAAAGGAACTAAAGTTATTTGCTTGAAGAAAATGATGCCTTTGTGAAAGACTTTAAAAAAAAATTTGTTTGCAAACACTCAAGTACCTAGGCCATTCACCGGCGATATAAACTCAGCTCGAACTACAAATATTCAGTAATCGCATCTGCTCGGCAGTGATGCTTATAGAGGTAAGATTTAAGCTTCTATTTTACTCAATATGATCAGTTCCGCAACTGAAAAATAGCCCTAAAATATGTGCATGAGCATACTTAATAGTGAAATTTAAACGGTTTTGGATTTTTGCTTTTATGAGTTTCGGCAAAGCCTCGAGGGCTACTTATCTAAGGCTAGGGATGCCTTCGTGGAGTATTTTCGTAGGGAAACTGGCTCGTATACACGTTACACACGGGGAAAACCACGAAAACGCTCATGCAGCGACTCCGTTTGCGGGACGTGAGCCTCTGACCGAAACTACCAGTGTTCAGCGACTTTACCGCTCGGTCGCCGGTGGGCGAATTTTAAATGAAAAGTGCTGAAGGAAATGTACAGTTTTTCTGTTTAAGCAGGCAAAAAGTAATCCATAATTTAGAAAATGCGTTGGTTTTGACACATTACATTTGGTAACATGCATACTTAACAGAAAAATAAGCCACTACTTTTTTTAAGAGATTTTATTATGTGCATTTGTTTCCTGTAACTTATTCTCCAAACAGAACTAACTATCTTTATCCGTTATCTTTAAACTCACTTTTGTGGACTGTAATACGCCCACAATCTGTCCAGTTATAAGAACCGTTTAACACTTACAGTTCGATGTGGTTGAAATTTTGGTGGGATAGTCGCATTGCTTACTCATGTTTAACAATATTATACTATGCAAGGTATATTTTAATTTTATGATAGTTATTCTAAGTTTGTGCCACTTTCCTATCTCTTCTAGCTTCAGATTACAATTCCTTACCAATACCGAGTTTTTAGAATCGCGTTAAATGCAAATAAGAAGTAGAGTAGTATTTAAGCCAACTTCCACTGACTTCGCCACAGAGAGCTAGGATTCCTGAATATAGTCCGCGTTTTCCCTTTGGCTTTATCTCTCTGAACTGTTACTACTCTCGGCCGCATTACGTGCCTTTTGATAGCTTCGTTGGTTAAGTTAATATCATGGGCCAACTAGTTTAGTATTAAGTTACCTTCGGTTAAATCTCTTTAGTTAGTCATTAGTTAGTTCTTATGTCTTACATTTTAAGTCCGAGTGGAGGCCTTGCTGTACGCCCTGAGAAAGTGACCGACTGTATATCTTTATTTGGAGCAAATAAAGGGTAATTAACCCCTCTTGAGTTTACGTTTCTGTTCTTGGACTTAGGCGGATACTTTTCCGTTTCGCGGCGCAAATCTCGCCAAGCAGACATTGTTGGTGAGAGCATACAGTATACACATACAAAATGTTAACAAATGTTAGTTCTAAGAATTTTTTATTTTGAAGGTATAAGCATTTTAATATGGTTTGAAATTTTGTAAAAAGCCAATAAATAATATAATTTGTAAAATGACATTAATTTAAGAATTTACTATGCTATCATGATTCAACATCCTGATTCGCCGTTTCGTATCACGTGATCCCAAGTGATCTCAAGTCACGTAAACTACGCTACAGAAATATAATTCTCTACATTAATTTCAAGTTAAATATTAATTTGAAATACAAGTTTAAATTCAGGAATTATTTCAATTCGTAAGAATAGCTTACTCAAAAATTATGGAAAACCGCAGTGCTTTACTTCGCTAATGCATTCTCATTAGAATGGATGAATTTAACCCTTGACTTTACCTTTTCTATATTTTCGGCTTCGGGTGAGCGGTGTGATTGCATCCTAAATGACTTAATTACCGCGAATGGTCTTAAGGCATAAAATTAAATTATCTTTGTAAATATTCTATGTAACGGTATGCCAGTATTGAAAGAAACTATAAATCTGGTAAGAAATGGCTGCAAAGTGTTTTGAAAATGAGGCGTAAAAGGTTACCAGCGAAGATATTCTGTTTGGCATCAGTTGTACCAATATTAGCGACTTTATCATTTTCGTGGGCAAAACAGAAAAGTACCCTTAGGCGATTATGCGCTTATAGCTCACTAAGTTCCTCAACATCCCATTTAATAAGATAAAAATGAGGAACTCTACAAGCTAAAACTAGCTCATATTAACGTAGTATGGCTCCTATCAACTATGTCTACCACAAGGACATCTTTCCACTTAAGCACAAAGCCTTCGGCTGCTCTGCTATAACCGGAATAATCAAATCCTTGACACTAATAGCTTTAATAAAGCTGTAGTGAGCATTTAGAGGGGGAATATGCAATGAGAGCCATTGCGTCTATGGCTAATTTCATTGAGTCTTCAGTGGAATCGCTCTGCATACCCTTAGGAACCGGTTCTAGACAGAATACCTATAAGTGAATATTACGCCCTGCAAATATTACCCGTCTAAGCTTTAACTGCTTTCAAATTTTAACGGAATCTGTCCTTGACAGATATTTATGTCATATCATGTACCTTACAGGACATTTGCACAAATTCCAAAATATCAATTGGAGATTTAGAAGATCGTCTTGTTAAAAAAGATGGGCAAACTTTAAACAAATATCATACGGAGGAGCTTCATAAGTATTTAACATTTAACAAATAGTAATCTTATAAACTTTATAAAAACATCCCATTGTGATTGTGAAAAATGTTTACTTTAAACTGATTGACTACATGCGTGATTTTCTGTTATTGATGGATATCAGAATCTGCAGAACAAACTTGCACTCGCCGGCTGGTTTTGAAACGTAGTTAATAGCAGTTAAATTCCTTTGACTTAAGTGATATTTAATTTCGGTGAATTTTCGAATTATGGTAACTTGGCGATTTTTTTGCGAAACTTTGGCGACCAACCCTGCTACAGCAACCTGCTAGTCTTTTTTTTTTTTTTTTTTTGGACGCCATTTTGTTTTTACGAAGTAAAGGCATTCCCCCCCCCTCTAACAATCTGCTAGCCGAATTACGCTTATGCTAGAAATTTTATGGAACAAAAGTGCTTAATCATGACGAAGATTAGGTGCGAAATTGGGGGAAAGTGTAGAATCGTCCACTGCTTGCCGCGTTTTTAAGAATTGCATATACACGGTATCCATGTACATGTCGACCTATTTTCACTTAAAACAACATCCTAGAATTGCACAAAAATGGCATTGCGCAATAAATGGGCGATTCTGCACTTTAGCAGCGAAATTGTTTCTAAGTGCTTATTAGGTAAAATCACGATTGGAATTTTCCGGAAAATGTCACATTACATGTCTCATGATCTCTCATTTCTCTGAGGCAAAATAATCTGTGATTCGAACTGTTTACTTCTCAGATTATTGCTAAAGTCCTAGCTAGTAACCTTTATCGCCTTACCAAAATGTCGCCAAACTACCTGTTACCATATTCCAAAGATTAGCCTTAATTTCTTTTGTATATAGGTTTTCTGTAGACCGTAATTCATTTTAAAATTCAGTACCTTTCACGGAAGTCTTACAGAGCATTAAAGTCACCTAAGAAGTTCCTTCTTAACCTTGCTGTTTAAAATGCGAAATCTCGCAGGACCAATTAAAATTCCTTTGTTCAGGTTTTTTTATTATTGTACTGAAAATAAATTTTGCCATGCAATCCCATGGGAGACGAAACAAAGGCAAAACAAAATTCTCTGGACCCTTTCTTATTGGCCAGTATTTGAATTCAGAAGAATAAAAAAAAGAACTGTTAGTTACTACCGCTGGACAACGAGTCTAGCCCAAGTGGCCCCACGAGAGAGATTTATATTCCCAAGAGAAAAGCCTTCATTAAATGGCAATATCTGTAGGAATGAACTTCGAAGTATGAACTTAGGAAGCAAAGAGGAAACACGAGAAAAAGTATTTATTTTATACGCCTACAGATAAGGGTCGTTTACCTTTTATCTATCTAAATTTACGTAGTATCACTCAATTAACTCTTACTTTAAGGAAATATAGTACTACGTATATTTATTAGACCAAAACGTTTCATTTGTAATAATTGAAAAAAATTATTAGTCGTGCAAATGATGAGCAGTGTCTATGTCTAACATATAACGCAATAATACAATAAATAGTATTTTAAGATAGCATATAACTAAGAATTTCTACAAGATTAAGAATTTCCAATGCTATTAAATAATACAATTATTAGTAGTGAGAAAAGGATGGAATATCTGTGTCGAACCTATCACTGTTATTCATTCATCGTATTTTATAACTGCAGTACTAATTATTTTTGTTGCATCAATAGTTTTCATAATTAATAATTAACAAAACTGCTAACTATGTTAATTCAATCAATAATTTCTGTGGGGTATGTATGTTCCTCCTATTGTGGAGAAAAGACAACAGGTTGAGCCACTAGGTTTTGAAAGCATCTGGTCCGTCACCCAAGCATGTGCATCAGGAAGCCCGAATTTTCAATTTGGTTTTTATTTCTTTAATATTTTGCGCAAGATTAATGTAGTTTTTATTAACGAATTCGGCGATTAAAAACTAATGCGTTGCCACTCGATTAAGCGTAAGATACATATTTTGCATTTAATAAAAAATCCCAGCGATTTAAAAGAAATGCGTTACCGCTGTGCAAGGCGTAATATATTTGTCGTTCAAATTTAATCAAAAAAATCAGCGAATTAAAAGGAATGTTTTGCCACTGCCAAGAATAGAATATTTTTATCTTCTGCGTTCCAGTTTTCATCTATTATTTTTTGGTAAAGAGTAAGATATTTAATTATTCTTTCAAATTATACCTGTCTCTTATCGATTAACAAACTAAACGATTTCAATGCAATAAATGCGGTTCTTCATCTCTTACTGTTAACTCAACAGGAAAAATTATACTCCCTAGAGCAAATTAAAAAATTGTTATATATATACTAGATGTTTACTTCCTTGTAAGAATTAAAAAAAGTAGTGTAATCGCGAAAAATTTCGGGCATTATATAGCTACGAAAATATCCATTATCGAATCATTTGAAGGATGTTTTTGCGTGTACGTAAGGAGAGAATAAAGGACTCTTTTTCCCAAAACGGATTGTAAAATGAAATCAGAAGAGATTTTTTATGATGTTTGTGGCAGTAGAATGTAGAAATTTTGTGTATTAGTCAGCAATAACATTTAATTGTGCTCCTCCATTTTTCGTCGCAATCACTCGCACCACAATAATACTCACGAAACCGGGTAACAGAGTGGCAGTATATATATATATATACTGCCACTCTGCTACCCGGCTTCGTGAGTACTATTTATTCTTATATAATTGTAAATTGCGCTATTTTGCTTTAGAAGTGATTAAATTACGCTGTTCATATGCTGTGGTTAACGTTTTTACACCTTTAGTTAATCTCCATGCAATAGTTGTAAAATTATCAGCAGCTTAAAAGTTTAAGCGACGCTGAGGCAGCAAGGCGGCCATTTCAAACTCTTAGTAGAATAGTGAATTAAGTCAGTTGGTGCAGCAACTTCAGTGTCTTTTAGAACAGTATGACCAAACGTTAACTTTCAATTTTGTGCATCGAAAATGTTGTCTTCCTGCCCGGTGGTCGAATTGCTTGTTTTGTGCAGAAACTCTAATTTTAACTGCAAAAATTGTTTTTAACCTGTATTTGGTGTTTTACGTTCTTCTATATTTTACAACTTTTAATGAAAATGTTTTGAGATTTTATGTACTTTTGCCTTTCCACGAAGTAAGAAATGAATTAATTGAATGAGAAATATATTTTTAATGAAATTCGACGAAACAAGTTAAAATAAAATGCAGCAAATAGGAAAGTATAACTTAATAGGTAGGAAGTCATATGGTGTGAATCTCAGGTATTTTACAACTAATTTTACGCGGCTTGCTGCGCAAACAGTTAGTTGAAGAAAAAGAAAGGAATATATATGTCAAATTTACTCCTCAGTTACCCTTTCTGTTCAGTTTTAAATAAATATAGTATTCATTATTATTTTTAAATAATATAGTATTAACATTTCTATTGAAAGGACAAATTTCCTCATCAATATACGTATTTGGCGAAAGTTTTAGTGATGAGAATAGGAAGGCATATCTTTGTCAAATATATTACTCAGTTATCTTTTCTATCGTATAGTGATAAAGTAAAGTATGTACTAAGCATTCCTATTGAATTAACAATACCTACCTAATAAATAACAAAATTTACATTTTGTCATTATTTCAATCGTTGCTATCTTCTTTGTTATAATAATGTATCCGCATTGAAACATATGAATTGAAACAAGTATCCGCATTGAAACAAATGAAGGATTTTCTCAAGAAAAAGGGGATTATTTGTATTAATTGAATAAATTATGTATTCAGGTATTTAACAGTAATGTTTCTAAACTTAGTTTACGCATTTCTGATAATAAATTAGGAAAGCAAGAAGCGACAAATATAAAAAGAAGAGCTAAATGCAATAAATAGCATAAAATTATAAATACTTGCGAACACATGCAGATAGACATATGCAAATTAAAATCAGATCATTTTTATAATATTTTAAAGTTAATAAGGCAAATTTCGAAATTTTAACTTGTCGTGTAGTTGGGAAAGATATTGACTGAAACCTTTTTAGAGGAGATTATCTTCTTTTCTTTATACATGTAAGCAGCTAAAGTGTGTATCGCCGATGGTTTATTGTTGCCACTCGGAAAAATGAGCGCGGAAATTAACGTTTCCGCAGTTTTTAATTAATATCTCGGCCGATTAAAGTCGTACAAAGATGAGAATGGTATCGATGGATTCGGAGAATTTTTTGGAATCCGAAGATACGCGTCTCGAATTTTAACTCGGCGCCGTCAAGTAGATATTCGAGAAAAAAGAACTTGGCACGTAGCCTAATCCCTCTCATAGGGAAAACCCAAGAAAGAAAGTGGAAAATGTAGGGAAAACGTAGGGGAAGATTAGTTTTTAATTAATATCTCGGCTAATTAAAGTCCCACGAAGACGCGAATGGTCAAAATGGCGTGCCACGGATCTGCGAAATCCAACGATGTGCTTCGCTAAGTCCGGGAGCCAGCCGCTTCGGAGGAGATGATGTTACTTAACCCCATATATATATATATATATGCGGCTTAAGTGTCTGTTTATCGCCGATAGTTTATTGGTTGCTTGCGTAACTGTACTAGCCAATGGAGTGAAGTTGCCACGGCACAGGTTTGCCGTTTCAATGTAGACTTAGACAATTTCCTGTAAAACTCGCCTTTGCTATGACTAGTGATGGGCAAATTCGGTACTTTCTTGTACCCGGTACGAGAGTAATGGGTACAGACAAGTACCCGGTACAAAATACCCGTTACTCAAGTAACCGTTACTTTGAAAAGTACCGAAAACCGATTTCAAGTACCGAGTACCCAAGTAACAATTTGGAGTACCGAAGTAACGAAATACCGGAGTAACGGTTTGCTGTACCAGAGTACTCTAGTAACGGTTTGCTGTACCGTAGTACCCTAGTAACGATTTCGAGTACCAAAGTACCTTAGTAACGATTTGGAGTACCGAAATACGCAGCTAACGATTTTGCGCACTGAAGGAACTCTGCCACGTCATCACGTGTTTGATTTTATCTGTACGGAATAAGATTTTGAATATCAGAAAACATGTCAACTATGGAAGTGTCTGAGGAGAAGGCAATTCATGGACACAAGGAGCGCATATCACCATTTCGCAAATACAACCAAATACTACTGTCCTCGTACCAAAAGTGAAGTGAGCTGAACCCTCATCGATCCTCCAGTAACGAATACCGAAATACTGAGAAGAGACGCATATTTTTAGTAGTAGTAGTGAATACCGAAATGCATCCGTTTCGGTACAGAAGTAACGAATACCGAAAAGCATCCGTTTCGGTACAGAAGTAACGAATACAGAAAAGTACCCGTTTCGGTACAGAAGTAACGAATACCGAAAAGTACCGATTTCGGTACTGAAGTAACGGGTACTTGGACGTATCGATTTTCAGTACCCGTTACAACTAAGCACCCGTTACAAAATACCCGGTTCGGTAGTACCGACTCATCACTAGCTATGACCATCAATAAGTCTCAGGGCCAAACGCTTAAGTGTGCTGGCATTTTTTTACCTGAGCTTGCATTTGGACACGGTCAACTTTATGTTGCTTATTAAAGAGTTCGTGAAAGAACGGACGTAAAATTAAAAATAATTGATGGACCTCTGCAAGGCGAGCTTAAAAATGACGGAAAGACATACACAAGAAATGTTGTGTACAAAGAGATCTTTGACATGTGAATTAACATTTCATTATTTAAATCACCTTTAGTGATTGAGCTAGCGTTGGGCTCTTAAGAAATGTACCGCTAGTGCTTCATTGCACTCTACTTTAAGCAATTAAGCAAGTAGAAGGGGAAACCCCGTCGGGCAATAAGCAAAGGGGCGTTCTCGTCGCCTGCCCTGGTAATTCAGTTTAAATTAGCAGACACCTTTGCACAAATCATTTTAATTACAATTTATAATATCTAGAACTGCGGTCATTTCGTATGACCGCCAGGCGTTCTAGTTATTTTCTATAAGTTGATTACCTGTTCTGGCAAAATAAAAATAATGCCAATTTCCGGATATATTTGAAAGGTATCGGATGTTGTATAGTTCAAAATAATCAAAAGCGAAATCTTCGAAAACAAATGGATATGCTAACGTTGCATTGGAAGCATACTTTTATTGTTTCATATGCGCTCTTTTTACATTGCCCTTGATGATACATGTTTCATTTCAAATGTCAAACCGACACCCTTACGTTCGACTTCTCTTCTAACGGAATTTCGCCTTCCGCTTGTTGCCAGATGGTAGCAGAGATTATGAGGAGCTCCGTTTTAAACATTTTATTTTCTAAATAAGTTCTTGAGTTTAACGTGACTGGCAAGTTATTTTCTTATTTCACCTTATAATCTCTCATTTTAAAAGCCATATGTCCAAATCTTGAATTCTTAGAGAATTAATTCTTAAAGTATTAGAGTAATCACGACCGTTTAGCCTAAAATTGTGTTCGGCGTTAAACTGCAATCAGTAAACAAAAATTATACTCTAATGTTTTGAAATTTTAGAATTCTTGCATTATTTAAATTTTTTAATACATTTTAAATTTTGAAACTTTAACGGTAACCGCTTAGAAGTGTTACTTTGTAGACTTATATATCCCCCATTGCAGTTTATTATTTATTTATTAACTTTGATGACATTGTAATATTTTGCAGTTTATTATTTACTTTCTCTTTGAAGTTTATTATTTTTTTATTTAAAGATTATGTCGTAATGTTTTAACAGTGCAGTTTATTATTTATTCATTAGTTTGATTATATTGTATGTTTTGCATTTGGATAATCTTTGGAATATGGTAACAGGTAGTTTGGCGACATTTTGGTAAGGCGATAAAGGTTACTAGTTAGGACTTTAGCAATAATCTGTTAAATACACAGTTTGAATCACAGATTATTTTATCTCAGAGAAATGAGAGATCATAATGTAATGTGACATTTTCCGGAAAATTCCAATCGGGATTTTAGCTAATAAGCACTTAAAAACAATTTCGCTGCTAAAGTGCAGAATCGTCCACTTATTTGTTTGGCGCTTTTCACAAGAGTAAGAAGAAATGAATTTTTGTCAATTTTCTTTGACTTTTTAAGTGAAAATAGGTCGATGTGTACATGGATAAAGTCAACAGTGTGCGCAATGCCAGTTTTGTGCAATTCTGGAATGTTTTTTTAAGTGAAAAAAGGTCGACGTGTACATGGATACCGTGTATATGCAATTCTTAAAAACGCGGCAAGCAGTGGACGATTCTGCACTTTCTCCCAATTTCGCACCTAATCTTCGTCATGATTAAGCACTTCTGTTCCATAAAAGTTCTAGCATAAGCGTAATTCGCCTAGCAGATTGTTGGAAAAAATGTTGAGTAAAAAAAAAAAATCCGTTACTTCGTGAAAACAAAATGGCGTCCCCCAAAAAAACTAGCAGGGTGCTATAACAGGGTTGGTCGCCAAAGTTTCGCCAAAAAATCGCCAAGTTACCATAATCTGAAGATTTTCCTTGCATTTTATTATTTATTTTCATACTGCAGTTTATTATTTATTTATTTAAAGATTATATTGTAATGTTTCGAAATTTTAGAGTTCTTGCGGTATTTAAATTTTGTAATGCATTTTAAAATTTGAAACTTTAATGGTAACCACTTAGTAATGTTATACTGTAGTCTAAAATTTTTCACACTAAAGTTTATTTACTTATTTATTCATATACATTTATTGTTATTAAGAACTGGTTGACGATAACTATGTAGTATCAGTAAAACTTCTTTTTTACCTTCAACGCACAACCTCAAATGATTTAGTCCTGTTGTCAGCTCCTGTTGTTTGAAGGTGTAAAGAGCTCAAAGACTTCTCCAGTATAATTATAACATATATAGTTAGCTTCTGAAGAGTCTTTTCCGATTTCTGCTGCCGGTAGAGAGAAATTTTCGAATTTCCTGCATGGGAGGAGAGGGTAAAAAAAAACGGATCTGCAAAGATACCATTTTCCCTTACGTCTTCTCATTTTTCTTCTTCTACCTTATTACTGATTTCTCTTATAAAATTTCTGTGGCGATATGTTTTCTTGTTGTTTTGCTTACCTACGTGAAAATATCGTGACAGCACATGCTTGTAGCAGCCCTCCTGAAAATATCAGAAACTGAGATACTATATTTAGACGTTTTGAACCTGGAGGGTTTTGAAATGATTGTTAACTCTTTATTACTCTGTTGCGAAAAAGTCGAAAATTTTTACCCTTCAACATTCTTGTGATTTAATTCTTCTGTTACAGATTTGTATTACGTGGTACAGAAATATGTCAGTTTTGGTTTGGCCGTATACTCTTATCAAAGTTTCAGAACAACTCTTTTATATGTTTTGCCTCAGTTATTTAACAGCGAAATGACTAGGCAATGGATTCCAGCAAATTCGAAGTTACGATTTGGCGATTTTATGTCTTTTTTACACATAAATAGGGCAATCTTGAAAATGGCCTCATGGTTGAATGGTCCTTTTGATAGCCCTTTTCGTCCTATTCGCTATAAATGAAGTTCTGATAAAACATCGAAAACTGCGAATAAAAATTTTTGGGGCTCCACATAATTTCGCAGTATTGTTTTATGTTTGCCATATTCATTTTATGTACTCTTGTTTTATGTCGTATTACCCTTTACGGTAAAAAGATAGGATCAAGGATCAATAGACCTTTATTCAAAAACCTTACTTAAATTTGTTTCAGTAATTGCTAGCTTTTATAGCGGCTTTGATACACATAAAACTGCTGTATTATTTTGGTAATACACCTGTATGCTAGACTAAGGCATTTTATATCATCCTAGAATATAAAGTGCATTATTCTAGAGTACATAATATTGTTGCTTATATTTTGTAGCAATTAACGTATTATTACGTGATTAACTAAAGGAAAATTGTCTCTTGGATTTGACCTGATGCAGACAGAGAGGATGCGCAAAAACAATAGTGCACTTACAAAACAGAATTTCTGTGTTCAACTAAGAGACTGGAGAAATTGAATAAAAGAAATAAGTCTGTAATATAAAAATGCATGACAGTAATTTGCTTTGTAGTTCGCTGTTGACAGTAAGCATTGATCTATAAGCGTTTTTTCTTCATGAATACCAATAAGCTAATTGCAAACTACAGAAATCTGAAGCTGAAAACCTTGAACGCTATTTTCTAATCAGATACTTATATGGCTACACTGTTAACTTATACTAAAAATCATTGAACTGTTGAACTGTATATGTGTGCTAGATGATTCAAAGAATCTCATTTTGGACTTCATGTGTGGGATCAAAAAATCAATATTTCTGGTCAAACGAAAGCTAGTTTTCAGTGTTCTGGAGCTACTTCAGCTACAAGGAAATGGTTCGGATACATTTAGCGAAGTAATGGCCAATCTTGAATCTTAAATGTTACAACAAGCTTTTGAGTGCCCTTTTGGTACTTCTTATGTCTTCTTATGCACTGTCAAACAAAAGCGCGATAGACAGTATTATCCACAGACATGTTCTTCCACAGTAAATTTGCCCAGCAATATGTTCCGTCGTTCAAATTCTCTCTCTTTCTCTTACCTCTAATATCAGTGTTTTATATCGAGAGAGAAAGATTTATCTCCAACGTTGTGTTGCGCGTAGGTCAGTCTTACAGAAGAAAGGATTGCAAGACCTAGACATTCGACAAGATGTTGCGAAAATGTGTTAATCTGGTCTCACAGGAACTTCATACATCATCTTAAGAATAACCCCATTTGGTCCCTTCAATCTTCCAAAATCGGATACCTCACTTTGACCAGGATTCGAATCTGATTGAATGGGCTGGGTATATGGAAGTTTTCGTTTCCTTTTTGCTATCTGTGGTATGATTATCAGCCAGTTTCTTTTAAAACATTCCCCACTGGTAGACCTCACTGGTTTTGCCTTTATTAAAAACCAACCATCCAATCATCCAAGACACTAGCTGTCGTGTTCAACGAATTAAAAGAGAAATGTTCACAACTGGTATGATAGATATTCCAAGTGAATTTTGCATCTCTAATGCGAAAATCTCCAGATTTTAGTAATATATATTGTAGCTCTTTAAGCAGTAAGTGAATCTCCTATATATCTTTGGATCCATTTTACCAAAGGGATGTTTTAAGGACTTTTGCCCGAAAATACATTTCGTAGCTTAGATTTCCAAAGGTGAGGCATATATGAGATATAATATTGCGCTATTTTTAAACATTAAAGAGACATAGATTATTTAAAAATATTTCGCCCAAATTGGTTAAATAATTTCCATTATATTCTTGGTTCAGTTTGACTGGAAACACTGGAACTATTCTGCGAATTTATTATTCGTAATAATATAAAATTATGAATTAGATTAGAAAATAAGTCAACCGCAATGAAATGCCAATCTGAGCTTATGAAATATTTTAAAATAATCTCAAAAGATATAACGCGTTTCTTAGAGAACACACGTTTTTCTATTGCCATTTTAAAAAAAGTTAAATAAGATATCGTATTGTAATAAATAAAGTTTTACTTTAATAAAAGGCATAAGAAGAACAAAAATAGGTTTTAGAGATTTTCTTTTCTTTTCTTTTCTTTTTCCATTAAAAATGTAATTAAAAAGTAAAATATAAAATCTTCTGTCTTCATTTCAAAATCTGAATCCTTTTAAAACATAAAATGAATGATCTTTAAAGCAATATTTCTTGCATTATTTCAGTAGAAATGGGGTAATCCCGTTGGCAAATAAAAACGTATTTTATCTTTACATCTCATTAGTTGGAAAATTTATGTTTTTGTTTAAAAAATTTGTATTTCATTTATGATTATGCTTAGTTTTTTAAGATAAGTCTAATTGAGTGTGGGTGCTTTAAAATTAATATTTGAATAATATATCGCGCTGTGGAAGATGAAAATGTTTTTTTCTGACCTTAGAGAATATTTTTTATAGTTACGTTACATTATAGTGCCATCTTTTTATGTTAATCTAGTAGTAACCTTGCATTAGACATATGCACCTTGTTAATTTTAATTACTTTAAGGTTTAACATATTTTATTCATGCATCATGTGCACTGGAGATAAACAAAATAGCTGGTTTCGTCACTGAGCTTTCTAAAAGAGTTTAGAGAGATAAAAAAGTATTTAAATCTGGGAGCCATAACTTTGAAAGATAAAGCAATGCAAACCAGTACCTTCATATTTTTAATTGAAAGCTAGGATGACCGTACATGGTTACTAAAGAACTAAATGCAAGTCTGAAAATGCAAGAAATGGAAGGATTGAGATTTAACGGAATTATACAAAATGGATATATATGTTTAGAAATTTATTGGAATAATTTATTATAATGTTACTAAGGCTGTTCGAACATTTTTCTAGACTATTTTCATTGTATTTACAAAAATATTTGACATAAACTTATATGTTTTGATTGTTCCATTTGATAACCCTTATTCTTCTGTACCATTCTGCACCGTAATTTGCAAGACAATAAAGCTTTTTATAGAAGCGGAAGACGTATTTTATACCATTCTTTTTGAACAGGTTTCCCAACAGAAAATGGCAAGTGAAGGCAGGGTTGTTAAATTTGACAAGAAATCGCCCATTTGGACACAAAATTAGCGATATGCTACAAACGGATGGAGAACCTTCTAGAACGAGTTCTTACCGGTTTGGCCCAGAATGTTCTCGAACGCAGGCCAAAAGCTATATAAACTCTGCCTGTACGCGGAGTAGCATTGTGTCCCGTCAGAGTCTCGGAGTCGATCGCGAGTCTATCGAGTGTCTCGTAGTCTAGCGAGTCGATCGCGAATGTGTCTCGTGAGAGTCTCTTAGTCTCTCTCGTAGTCAATCGAGTATCCGGTAGTCTAGTGTCGAGTTGGTCGTCGAGTGTTTCTCCTCACAGTATCGAGAGTTGGTGCATCGAGAGTGCATCGTTGAGGCTATCAAGTGTATCATCGAATGAATCGTGAGTGTAGCGTGGAGGGTCTCGAGAATACGTTGAGTTCTGATAATGACCGAACCTAGTCGGGAGCTGTACTATAGTGCTTTGTCATGGTGAAGCTGTCTTCACCGTTATTGCCTGATAGACCGAAGACTGCGTTGCTGATTGTTTCAGCGTGTCTTTCGTAATTTTTCGACGACTGTAAAAGCGTTTTTGGAGCTGTCCTGAGTAATGCTGACTAGTAAATTGGGATTCAATTCTTCATCAAGTGTTGTCGTCAATCACTCCATATCCACGAACCCGTGCAAAACGTAATTTGTGGAGTTGAACTTAACAGTTTTCTGCAGTCTTTTTATTTGTCATTATATCAAAAACCAATAACAATAAAAATTCCCTTTGGATTAGATTGGATTAGTGTTTATATGGCGCACAACCTAGAAAAGTTATTAGCGCCAGACACATGTTGAGAATACAGAATTAAAACACACGAAACAATTAAAAACTACTACAAATTTAACACAACAACAGACATATAATATCAAAGGGAGTAATAAAATGATGAATTTTGTAATGAAGTTACTCATTTATATAAAAATGTGAAATGTGAAGCAGATATAAAATCTTGAAACTTGAGATATTAAAGTAAATTACATTAAAATACAAGGGTATTATTAAATTAAATAGTGAAATTAGATGATAAAAAACTGTTTCTTTCAAATACTGAAATACATTGGTATTAACATCTTTCCCGATTATTCGGTCAAGAGGCAAGTCAGAGTTATTAAAATATTTTAAACGAAGTGTGTTAAAATATAAGCAGTCAATTAAAAGGTAACGCACTCTCAGAACATTCCCACAAACGGGTTCACTCCCGCCTTCAAAAGAGACCGGGAGCTAAAGTGGACACGAGAGTGACCAATCCTTAGACGTGTTAACAATACTTCCTCTTTTCGTTTTCTAGAGCTTTTCCAGTATTCCACCTTAGGCTTCAGGCTTACTTAGTTTATTCAGCAGCTGACCATCCCAGAAGATTTGCCATATGCTTAGAATCCTCCTAGTGGAGGCCTTTTTGATATCGCTGTAGAGGACATTCAAATCGAGGCTCATGGCCTTCCACAAAGCAACGTGCACATGAGACTTTGCCACGACAGGACATTTATGAGTGGCCGAATCGCTAACATTGATAACATCGCAAGGGATTAGGTATGTAAGGTCTTACAGGGCAGTTTTTAAATACCCGGTCTTAATACTCTTCGGCAGTCAGGATTATGTGTTTCGTATTTATCAACCGGCCTTCTTTTCACATTTTGATCCGCCTTGCAGCACTGGCATTCTGATTGGAAAGTTCTGAGACTACTTCTTCGTCTGAGACAAAGATGAGATCAGTCTCAGATATAAGTCCCCGACTGTAATTCAATTATTTGTGTTCAGATACACTGACGTCGACCTGCCCAGTTTTTCCGAGTTTGAGAAGGATAACAGATTGAGCTGGAGAAACTGTTTCTATGAGAAGATTTCCAAAGCTCAGTCGCTTTATTATCTTTGGCTCGACAATATTTGCTTGTATATGATTTTGTATCAAGAAAATGGTGAAATATTTTGAAGTTCGCCTTTTGAGTTGGTCATGACAAGGAATCTAGGTAGAGTTTCTTTAGGATTTGCATTCACATTCAGCTTATTCCCAAGCCACCGACACAAGGACTACTGACCAACCGATTGACACCCGTAAGGGCAACTAAGATGCCCCCCGTTTAGCTGAACCAGAGACCAAAGCAGTGTGTTGGGGACAGTACCTCGTCTCTCAACTACCAGGACTGTCGATTCCAGCGACATGGGTCTCCACGCACTGCAAACACGTGGGCAGTTTTCTTGGCCCTCGAAAACTAGAAACAAGAGCTGTTCCAGTTTCTCGTGACGAGCCCCAAACTTCCAAACCCCCAAACCCCAAAACTGAAGAGGGAAACCACAAGGAAGAAGGGAAGGAAAAGGTTCCAGCCAAGAGGAGAGGAGACGGAAAAGAGGATAGATCACTGGGGCTCCAGGATCGTGATATCCGCCTCACGAAGAAGATGATCCCCTGAAGAACTAGGATACCTCGGGATTGCCACAACCGTACTCACAAAAGTGAGCCCCTGAGGGACAAAAAATCCCTTTGAAAATTTTCTTTAAATTCTTTGAACCATGTTCTAAGATTTTTTTTCTTCTCTTCGATGATAATAAATGGATCTCTTTTTATTGCGATCATTTAAATCTATCCAAGATTAATCTATTTTGACAATATTTTCCAATTTTTTCCTAATATTTGTTTCTCATAGGGAATTCTGCAGAACCTTCTGCTTTCGGCTATGCGACATGGAGAAAGACGATGCAAATTGTGTGTTTTCACCTTTTTTAAGATTCAAATCGGCATTAATAACTTTGTTTATAGTTAACACTGAGCATTTTAATCACTATGCAAATGTCCTTTGACTTCGAGAATTTTCTTTTAACATTAAATTTGTTACCTTTGCAACATTCGAATATTCCATTTTTCCCCTGGATATACATTTTGAACAATTTTCTCTTTGAAGCCAAACTTTGACATTTTATTACTTTCTTATTTACAATATTTTTAGTCGTTGCTTTTTGCATCGTTGCATTTTTGATATTTAATGAAGATGTATGAATGTGTTTTTGCCTTTCGTCGAAGTGAGAACTGAATTAATTGAATGACAAGTATATTTCTATTGAAATTCGAGGATAGATGTTTAAATGAAATTCAGCAAAAAATGTGTATGATTTAATACACCATACAAGGAAGTCATGCGGTGCTCATATCAGTACTGCACCATATCACATTTAATTGTTAAACAAGGGTTTGTAGCTAATGTAAAATATCACTGATAAGTTACCAAATGCTGAATTATTGGAGGTTATTGGAGGCGTTAAGGCAGCAAGAATCTTTGCAATATTCATAAAAATCCAGAACTAGTTTCGAAGGTAGCCTTCGAAATAATCGTTATTCGGCGTGTTGTTTCAACTCAGACACAAATACTGTATTATTGTTGACATATTACTTAAGGACTATTTTCGACTGAAATAAAAATGACTTGCTTATTACTGCAATTTACAAGAAATAAAATAGTACGTAGGCTTTAAATATCTCCAGATTTGTCTTGTACTAAGCGAATATTTTTCCATATTATTTAAGCAATTTAAGCAGTTTTCAAAGCCCGAAACGTTACTACTCTGAGAATTTAACGATATTCGCTTTTTTTTTTTTTCTTAAATATCTGAATACAGATGTGGTTACTAAACTAGCTTTCAAATTAATTAGTTAATTGATTTCAGAGCATTCCGTTAATGCTTCTCATACTATAACCGATGCTTTTTACAGGTTTTCTTGGAATACTGCTTACAATATCCACCTTGTTACTACAGATATATATGTAAAATAATTCATTGTTCGTATATTTATACATCTAATAAATTATAAAGACCAAAATACATTAAAATGCTATATTTTCTCTTCATAACCGCTCTAAAATTAGCAACATTCTGATCACTAATCCCTCTTCCCTATTAATTAACTCATTAGTGTGATTACGTTTTACTATCTCTGCAGTTTTGCTGTTGAATTGTGTATAGTGTAAGGTGCAAAGAAAATTATACTTAATAATGAAGCTGAAATGACAAAAAGAAATGGATTAGCAACAGTGAGGTTAATAGCAGACTATTAGACTGCAAGCTCAGCGATGGCAAAAGAATACCTTAACAAACCCTTATGGGAGACCGTTGAAATTTTGAACCCTTTCAGAGTTTTCTTTTTCTTTGATTATCTTTATATAAAGTCAATATAACATATTGACTCACTTTAAACATTATTTTAAGGTATATTTATGTATATTATATATACGTATATAAAGGTGGGGAGGGGTTCCCGGAAAAAGAAACTTTAACGTTCTAAGGTTTCGTGAGTCTACGATGTATATTATAAAGCAATTTCGGAAAGAAACACAAAAAAGTAATGCTACATACAGGGAAAAAATGAGACTGTTAAACTTGGGCAGAAACATGGACATGATAAATGAAGATGAAAGCAACATAATGGTTTTTAATGGTCCTTTTTAATCGAAGACACTTTTCATGACGAGGAAATGAAGCGTAAAGCCCTCATTTTCGACACGACTAAACTTCTTTCTAATAAATATAAATTGACCAAGAGTAAGCAAAAATAAAAACACAGCTTCATCAATAATCTAGAGGACAATACATTTTTACGGCTTCTTTAGATATTATTCCAGAGAATGTTTCGTTGAAGCAACGCATTTTCTGGAATACTGTAAAGACAGAGTAATTCGTATTCATTTCTATCAAATAAGAAGTATCCATTTATATATTTATATATATATATTTTAATTTTGATCAATATGTAGCAAAAGTTCCATAGTCGGGGTTTCCACGATGCAGAAATATCAGATTATCTGATTAAAATTACATAGTAAAATGTTATTTATGTGCATGGTTGAATGAAATGAGAAATGAAAATTACTGCATATAAAAGTTTTGTAAATGTATTTACTTATATTAAATATAAATAAGTTTAATCAATTTTTACTTTTATATTACAAATACTGCTAGTGCATGAACATATTTTAAATAATATTCTAGTACGAATAATCTTCAAACATTCCAGTTTTTTTTTACTTTCTTGCACGAAGTAAAGGAAGTAAATGTAATCGCGGAAAATTTCGCGTATCATATTTCAAAGAAGATAGCCATTTTGACCACTCTCGAATATATTTGTATAATGTTTTTGTACGGACGGGTATTTATACATACGTACACAATAAAGAACTCATTTTTCCTCAACAGATTATAAAATAGATTTGAAAGAGATTTTTTTCGCGACGTCTGTACATATGTACCCCTGTATCTCGCATAGCTCAAAACGAAATAGCTGCAGAGCGTTAAAATCTTCTACATGGAATTGTTATATTATGTATTTATGAACTACATCTTTTTCGATGCAATTGGCAGCACCAAAATTATGCATATATGTATATATATGCGGAAGGAATGTATATATATATACATATTTCTTGCCTGTTACCCGGCTCGGTGGGCTCAATATTATTATTCTTATATGTTGTCAAATTGTGTATTTTTTGCTATAAAAGTAATTGAATTATGTTGTTCATATATTCCGGTTAAGGTTTTTAGGCCTTTAGGATATGCATGCAATAGTTATAGAATTATCAATAATTTAAAAGCGGGGCTAGGCGTAGCGAGGCGCCCATTTTTTTACACTTAACTCAAAACTCAGTAGTTTTAAAACTCAGTAGAATAGTCAGTTGTGCGGGTTGGTGCACCAGGTTCAGTGTCGTTTTGCACAGCAAAACCAAACGTTTACTTTGAATTTTCTGCACGAAACATTTGGTCTTTCTGCCGGTTGGTCCATTTGCTTACTTTGGCATAAAATCTCTACTTTTAATTATAAATGTTTTTTAACTGTTTTAACCGTATTTGGTGTTTTAGACGTTTCTATACTTTACAAATTTTAATGAAGATGTTTCGAGTTTTTACGTATTTTTGCCCTGCAGCGAAATGAGAACTAAATTGATTGAATGAGAAATATATCCCTAATGAAATTCGAGAAAATAAATTTAAATGAACTGCAGGGAAAAAAATGTGTCTAATTTAATAGGCCGTGGAAGGAAGTCGATCCCACACGAGAATAAATTTTTAAAGATTAATTTGTAATTGTATGAATATTTATTATTTAGCTAATACTATACTTTTATTTTTATCGTTTTGTATTAAATATTATAACAGTCCTGTTCTCATATTTTTCCTAATCCAGTATTAAAACTCTTCATTCGATGCATTGTTAAAATCTCATATTTTCCTTTCAGCAATTTTTAACGGAGCTAGAAAAAGAAAGTAACTAGTTCTAGTTCTGCATCTACGTGTTTGCACCATGCTAGGTGCCGGCATTACACGGCCGATGCAGCCTTAGAACAGTTCCGAGGGCTCAAACCCCTTCTCCGCACCTTGGAGAACTTCGACACTAGTCGCCATACGACGACGCTGGTCGTCTATTTACTATCTACCAGTCGCACGGGCTGCCCGTCGCAGAGGGACATTACCCAGCGTACCCGGGACGCTACCCCTCGGCTACTAGAGCCACTCTTCTAGGACACGCCAGACCATCAGGCCGGCCACTAACTGACCTTTCCGGAGCCTACGGAACCGCTAGGTTCATCAATTTTATACCCCCGTGGCCGAGACTGCCTAGTTACAGATCCTAGCCAGTAGCTTCGCAGAATTCTCTACGTCGACCCCCGGGGAGGGGGTAGAAAAAAAGAGTAGACGATGTATAAACAAGCCTAATTAAACGCCATAATCTAACAGAAAATGGCAAGTCGCAAAGCCTGATTAAACGTCACTAATGTTAGTAATGACGCACTATGTGGGTGAAATACTAGTGAAAATGATGCCAGAAAGGTATATTCAGGAAATCTTACCTAGTGTGTCGAATCATTACTTGCTGGAATATCAGACATTTACTACGGCTAACCATAAACATCTATCCGGTGGCTCAGTGGCTAGCGCGTCGAACAGCAGCACCACAGGTCCGGGGCTCGGCTAGGTTGACTCAATCTTCCATCCCTTGAGTGGGTCGATAAAATGAATACCAAGTTCGTTTGGGGATCGGGGGACCTGCGACAAGTTGACCACTTGTTCAGGGCATATGCTCAGGCATCCCAGGGCCCACGGTCAGAAAAGCAGATATAGGGGCACTGCAGGCTATAGCCTATAGCCTGCTTGGCCTGTTGCGCCACTATTTTAGTAGTAATCTTAGTTTAGTAGTAATCTATCGCCACTAGTTTAGTAAGGCCTGTTGCGCCACTAGTTTAGTAGTAATCTTAGTAGTAATCTTAGTTTAGTAGTAATCTATCGCCACTAGTTTAGTAAGGCCTGTTGCGCCACTAGTTTAGTAGTAATTTTAGTAGTAATCTTAGTTTAGTAGTAATCTATCGCCACTAGTTTAGTAAGGCCTGTTGCGCCACTAGTTTAGTAAGGCCTGTTGCGCCACTAGTTTAGTAAGGCCTGTTGCGCCACTAGTTTAGTAGTAATCTTAGTAGTAATCTATCGCCACTAGTTTAGTAAGGCCTGTTGCGCCACTAGATTAGTAGTAATCTTAGTAGTAATCTATCGCCACTAGTTTAGTAAGGCCTGTTGCGCCACTAGTTTAGTAGTAATCTTATCTTATAAGTCTCTACCCAAACGTAAACCTCGCGTTCGTTTCCGTGTGATTTAGCTTTGAGTAATGATGAAAGCTGAGTTTTATGAGGTGAAGAAATATGCATCTCATTCTGATAACTAAGTATTTAAAAACTTTAACGATATAGGCAATTTTCAGAATATTAAAACTAAGACTGAGACACCCAAATCCTTGAAATCCAAGAATCCTGTAAGCATCCAAGATTCGAAAACTCGAAATTTTGCTCTTTCTTCGACATTCTAAGCTTTGGACTTCTAATGTAAGTACTGTTTAGTGAAACTTTGAAATATTTTTTTTAAATGATGCCCAATAGATAGTTGATATTACTTTTGGATTTGCTAAAAATTCTCTCATATACTCGTATTCTTAACTCCTATTCAGACACCCTTATTGCTATTCAGCCTCCCAATTCGTTGGATTTTGAACCGAATGAAATTACCAGTATTTAGCTGCCTTATCTGCTTGACCTCTAGTGAGCTCTTGGTATCATCGATGCCTTGTAGGGTTTATATTTATTTTAACTAACATTTATTTTAAGTTTAAACTATCTTTCCTGTCAAGCCTTACTTTCCCCTGGAACTGCCAATGCCAGAATATGTAAATTTTAGTAGAACGCGCAAGGATTCAAATTATCAGCGGAAGTATTATGATTTAAATAGCAAGGAAATGAGTTCGGTGTGTGATATTCTTACTGCACGAGCGCGGAGGTAGTCAGCGAGAATTGAAGAACCCCGCGTTGCGGCCTATGTGCTTGGCGGGAAGTAGTGGTAATCGTTCCAGTGAGCTTCAAGTCTGCTGAATTAGCAGCGGTATTGTAAAACGCGGTGAGTTAGTTATTTTAGAGAGCCTCGTAGTTAGAATCTTGTCTTTACTTTCTTTTCAGGTTATTATTTTTATTTGACTGCCAAGTTGGCACAGTCTGTGAGCGTCAAGAGCACGCAATTGTAATTTATTACGTTGAATAAAAAGGGACTTAAACCCTTCACAAGGCTCTATCTTTTATACAAGTTTTCACAGTCACCTCTTGGTTGCGTGCAAGTTGGAGGCGCGCAACGTTATATTGGCGCCCGAAAAATTATCGAACTGAAATGGCCGAAAATTGGATGGAAGCCGCTGGACAACACCAAGAAATGACAAGTCAGTTAGAAGGATTTGGATACCTGGTCCAGACTTTGAGAGCGTCAATCAAGCCAAACGTCTATTTCGACGGAAAAAATTCGGTGTCGGTATTTCTCGAAGGTCTAGAAAACCACTTTCAGCTCTACCCTGTGCCTGAAAGACAAAAAGTTGCCATCGCCACATCAGCACTAAGAGGACAGGCCGCGCTATGGTGGAAAATATAGGTAAATTTTTATTAGGGGAATTTGCAAGCCAGACGTATACATTGGAAAATTTAAAAAAATCGTTAGTAAAGGCCTTCCCCATAGTGAAAGATCGCGCACGGCTGGAAGCCGAACTATATAGTTTCTATCAACGGGATACAGCACAATTGACGGACTTTATTTTACGAAAAATCAAGCTAACGGATATGCTGTATGGAAAGAAACCCGATGCGGAGATAATTGAAATAATATTACCAAGATTGTTACCCGCTGTCCAAGACTACTTTGAAATTAGAAACCCAAGCACATTGCAGGAACTTTTCGAATTGGCGGTGAAGTTTCAAAATCGCAGAATAGCGGAAAAAGCGAGAGGGGAAACATATTCTCAAAGTACCCGAAGGAAGGAGGAAACCAGAAATGGAAATCGCTCTTATGGGGGAAAGAACTATCAAGCTAACGCATCGAAACTCGAAGGTCAAGGCCCAAAAGGAAAATTTGAAAATAGACATCCGCGTACCCAGAAGACACAGATTGAAAAGAAAGCTTTAAACGAGTAGAGGGGCCTGTGAAAGGGAGGGTCCAGACCCCGGAAGTTTTAAAAAACCCTCAAATAGACATTTAA
Source organism: Stegodyphus dumicola (assembly GCF_044657685.1). Classification (NCBI taxonomy): domain Eukaryota; kingdom Metazoa; phylum Arthropoda; class Arachnida; order Araneae; family Eresidae; genus Stegodyphus; species Stegodyphus dumicola. The sequence continues at coordinate 114,815,022 of NC_140778.1, forward strand.
ACACGGTCATCGTAAAAAACTCACAGCTACCAATTATACAAGTCCTGGTTGGCGATGTACCAGTAGAAGCCCTCATCGATACAGGAGCAGAAGGAAATTTTATGAGTGAAAATTTTTTCAAAAAGAATTTTTATAGGATACGATTATTTAAAACCAGAAATACGGAAATTATAGCGGCGCAAGGAAAAACATGTCACTGCATCGGGAAATTATCATTAAACTTACAGGTAAAAGAGGAAAATCTCAAGGTATTAATTTTTGTGGTGAAAGACCTGCAACACTCTCTTATTTTAGGTATGGACTTTTTAAGGGCCGCGAGGGCCAAATTAAATTTTCAAGATAGTTCCGTGATGTTGGAGATTGACCAGAGGGTGGTGGAACCGGTGGAGAGACCTGAAGTGGACCTTAGCCATCTGAATGCCCATGAAAGTAAAGCAATACAGCAAGTGGTGAGTAATTTTTCTCATTTGTTTTCAGAAAAACCAGGAAACTGCCAAATCGTGACTCACAAGATTCAATTAAATGCCGAAAAACCTTGTAGGACTAAACCGTATCGTTATGATAAACAAAAAGACCTAATCATCGAAGAACATATTCAGGAGATGTTAAAGAATAAAATAATAACGCCCATAAATAGTGAGTACGCGAGTCCAGTCGTACTATGTAGGAAAAAGAACGAGTTTCCTCCTTCGGATAAAAGGGCTTGGAGGTTTGCTATTGATTACAGAAAACTAAATAGTATTACCAAATTTCCAGTTTACCCTTTGCCGGTTATAGACGAGATCATTAGACAGATCAAATCGACAAGATATATGTCTACTTTGGACTTAACGTCTGGCTACTATCAAATAGCTATGAGACCCGAAGATATACATAAAACCGCGTTTATAACAAAATCGGGCACTTATGCATTTTTACGCATGCCCTTTGGGTTGTGTGGGCCCCATCAACATTCCAGAGAGCTATGGACATTGTTCTAAAGCCTGTCCTAGGAAAATCAACTTTAATTTATCTAGATGATATAATTATAACGAGTAGTACGTTGGAACAACACATTAATGACCTCGAACAAGTTTTTAAATTATTAAAAGAGGCCGGTCTTACAATTAACGCCTCAAAATGCAAGTTCGCAACTAAAGAACTTAAATATCTCGGTTATAAAATTTCGCAAAAGGGTATAGAAACGCAAGATTGTAATAGATCATACTATTTCAATATACTACCTAAGTATATTTATTGGAATTTTCAAATAACTGGTTCAATATTCTCTCTCAAAATGTTTTAAAAATTAAAATATTTTGACAACTTTCTTTAAAGATTTAGATAATTACGACCTCCTATTAATAAGTCCTGATATTCCTAGTATGTCATGCAACGACATATAAACGCCAAGTCAAAAAAATGACACCAGTTCTCTATCACTTTAACTAAACACCCTCGGCTGTAGAAACTTCAACTGCTTCTTTAAATTTATATTGAGAAAATTAACTTAACATGAATTTATATCGATAATTTACGATCGTTAATTATGTATTTCAGTTATAAAATTCGATTTGTTTTTAAGTCATAATATGGGTAGACTTTAAAAACCTCCTCCCCGTAACCTCCCAATAAAAGGCTGATGTCAAATTTTCATTAAATACCTCTCATTTTAATTGAAGGTTTTATTCTATTTTTTTTTAATATTGTTTTTCTTTGAAGGATTCAAAGAATTTGAGAAAATTTTTTAAGATTCAGATTCGGATTCGAGACACTATGGGATTCGACTTCGTTTTACTGAAAATTAAGCTGAATTTTTAAAAAGTAAAAGATCATTTCAAGTTGATATGAATTAAATTTTTAAATGTGTTTATTTATCTGTAGAATTTTTTGCTTTGGTTCACTATAAATAGCGTTTACTTTTCAAATTGTTGTCAACAAATATATTTAAAAGCCTTTCATTAAATTTAAAGGTATTAGATAATGAAGAATCTGCATGAATGCTTGTATGTTTCTCGCCCTGTGAAAAACCAACGGTACCGAGTCATTAAATTTTGAATAACGTAGTCCTCCACTCTAATATTTTCTTATCTGGAAGATTAAATTTGAGATTTGGAATTAGTTTTATTATCTATTTAATACTTTGCATAATTTTAACGAATTTTTGATTAACAAACTCAACGATTTCAAAGCGAGCAATGGCAATATTGTACGGAAAAAAAAAAACACATTTTTATCTCCAGCGCGCGAGACTGTGTAGTGGACGTTCTAAAGATAAGTTCTTTTCAAAATATTTTTTGGTATTGCTATTGAATTAAGTTTTGTGGTATAAGTGCGGAAAACATGATATTTAATAAATAAAGATAACACACAAAACGTTAAAATAAACGCACCTTCGGGGGGCATTATAAAATCGGAAAGCTTTCAGACTTTTTATTTATTTATTTACTGTTATCCAAAATCTTCATCATCAATCTGTAGTTATCAAATTAAGGAACCGATTCATTTATGTCAAAGATATAAAAATATAACAGATTTAACACTAGTTTTAACTAAGCAGTTTAATGCTGTGGGATTTTACTATTTTCCTCAACTTTTCTGCTTTCAAATTTGCAGTTTATTTTCCAGAAAATTTAAGTATCGTCTGTCTCATTCTGTTTCAGTAGCGTAACATTTGAATCTATGAATACAATGAATGCAAGTCAGACAATTTTTCTTCGAACTTCCCTGCGTGCTTTGCGTTTCTTTCACTTGCGATAAATCATATTTAATCGCAAGTGAATGTCATATATCTGTGAAGTTCTATTTGAGAATTATGAGGGATTATTTACGGCAAGTGACGTAGTTCCGAGTATTCTATAGATTAATTGATAAGTTAATTATTAAATCGTTATACGTTACTTTTGCTTCGATTCGTCAGAAAACGCTTGCTCCGATTTACATGGCAGACTGGGTATTTTTTTGTTTCTCATATGCTAATGAAATTATTAGAAATCATTCGAATCTGCGAAAATTTTAATTTAAATTTCACGGCTGAGATAGTAATGTTATTAAAAATGTATAATTCATATGGCACTTGCCGTGTAAATGAAATTACTCTGTGAAAGTGTCGCTGCGTCAAGTTTACACTCATAATTTCGCGAACATTTCTTATCCAAAGGTTTATAAAAGCACTTCCAGGAAGGTTTATCTAATATATAGCAGTAATACAATTAGATAAGGTAAAATAAAAACTAGATTACACATTTTTTAAATTTAATCTCAAAAAGCAATAAATTTTTGCTTGTTTGAAACATTCCTTTATTGCACTGCTTGAATGTTTCAGACATCTTGTTCTTTTCGTCAAATAGCTCCTTGTTACATTTAATTTAACAACTTTTCCTGAGTCACTTTCATATAGACCTAAGAATCTGAAGACATGCGGAATGAAAGGGTGAATATGGTCATTCTACAGTAATGGAGACTGAAATCGCGGAAAATAGTATGTACATTCTTCAGAAGAATGCATGTGATAACTGTAATTTGTAATTTTTGTAATTAGAAATTTAGGCTTGGATTCTGAGCAAAAAGTTCTTTTTTGTTTGCAAATGCTAATGAAAGTAGTATACAAAAATCTAAAAGCTTTTAGATTTTATATTACGCACAAAGGGCGTTTTTTTAATATTTTTGTGTTACTTTTATTTATTAAATATTATCCTCTTCCTTAAACCATAAAATTCAATTCCACAGCAATATTACAAAATGTTTAAAAGAAGCATATCTTTAGAATTTTCGATACACAGTCTCGCGCTGGAGATAAAAACGTTCTTTTTCCGTAAAGTGTTGCCATTGCTCGCTTTGAAATCGTTGAGTTTGTTAATCAAAAATTCGTCAGAAGATTAAGTTCAGCTTTTAGTGGGATTCATATGTGTTGTTAAACACCTTCCTAAGGTTGTTTCTACGCAGGATTAGATCCTTGGTCCGGCGTAGATCTAATCGCTAGATCTAATACTCGGCGATTGGATCCGGCATCCGGCGATTGGATCCATTGGAGTTTATAGGCCAATCTGTTGTCTTTCTCTTGTGCCGTGATTGTAAACATTAGTGAAGTGTTCGGTAACATTGGGATTGCCAGATCAGTCTAATCTTGTTTCAGAAATGAATTAATTCTAGAATTGATATGTTCTATTTACATTTAAGTAGAGATCTCAGTGTATGGATTCAATGCACTCTGTCGCTTTCGATAGTCTTCAGTCTTCGTCTCTTCAGTTTTCGATAAGTCTCGCGCGCTGGAGATAAAAATGGTTTTTATTTTTCCGTACAGTGTTGCCATTCCTCGTTTTGAAGTTGTTGAGTTTGTTATTCAAAAATTCGTTAAAGTTTTACAAGATATGAAGTAGATAATAAAATAATTCAAAATTCCGAATTTGGGCTTCCAGATGCCTATATTCGAGTGGAGGAATACGTTATTCAAATTTCAATACCTCTAGGTACCGTTGTTTTTTCACAGTGCGAGAAACATACTTACATGCGAATAGCATTTTTTTCTAACCTTGATTGAACTGATGGTCCACCAACTGATCATCTGACATCACTAAAATCCACCAATTGATGGTCATCAGCATCAGTTGGTGGATTTCAGTGATGTTTTTTTCAGTGGTTGCAGTTTTGGGCTATCCTAAAAGTTAATCGTCATACAAGCTGGTACGCCTGATGGTGCAGAGTTCCTGTACACATTGTCCAACTCCTCTTTAATCTGAGTAGGCGTATTAGCTTTCAAAAATAGGTATCTAATGATAGCACGACATTCGATTTTTTTTCCCTTTTTGCAAAAACGGTTACATCAACTCACAAAAGCAGTTGTTAAACAAAACATTCGCAATCAAAATAGCTGAAAATTTGAATGATACTTGAAATTTTGATTGGTAGTGATGCCAAAACAAGTCCCCTTTGCTTCGTTTGATTGAAGTGCCATCTACATATTGAGCCTACGTATTGAGGTTGGAAACGTTTCAGACAGCCGTCGTATACATTTGTGTTATAGCTACCATTTCCACGCTTTCAGATACCTAGATTTTATTAAACTTGAAAGACATATTTGAAGTCCTTGTGATTTTAGAAAATCTTTCATGTTAAGCATTAAAGTTAGAACGGGTGACTTATAAACGTTCAATAATGAATAGCTAACATACAGACAACGCCGATTTAAATGGAAACACACCAACCAGATATTCCCTTATGGCAGATGCCATGATAAGTCGTGAAGTCAAATCGTGACGTTTCATGGCTTCATTTAAATTTATTCTCACCTCTTCGCTTAGAATACAGTTTTAATGAAAAAAAAAATTGAAAGGTTTCAGATTTTATATACGTCCAAAGGGGCGTTTTTTTTTAATGTTTTGTGTGTTACCTTTATTTATTAAATATCATGATCTTCGCACTTAAACCTTAAATTTCAGTTCAATAGCAATGGCGGAAAATAATTTTAAAATGAGCCTAGCTTTAGAATTTCCGATACACAGTTCCGCGCGCTGAAGATAAAAAGGTTTTTTTTATTTTCCCATAGATTGTTGCCATTGCTCGCTTTCAAATCGTTGAGTTTGATACTCAGAATTTCGTTAACGTTTTACAAAATATGAAATCGATAATAAAATAAATTCCAAATTTCAAATTTCGGATTCCACATGCCTATATTCGCAGTAGGATTACGTTATTCAAAATTCGATGGCTCTATGTACCATTGTTTTATCACAATGCGAAAAATATACATACATTTATGTACATTTTTAGTCCAAAGGGGCTTTGTCCCTGAAGAACTATTGTTTTCATTTCCTGATTTTGTGTTGAATCACTATAAATGTCCGTTTCACTTTTCAAACTGTTGCCACCCAATGTTAGATTCCTGCGTTATATTTGAAGAAATTAAATAATGAAAAACCTGCATAAATGCATGTATATTTCTGGCATTGTGATATAACAAGGGTCCATAGAGCCATCGAACTTTGAATGACATAATCCTCCTACGAATATGGGCATGTGGAAGACCAAATTTGAAATTTGGAATTTGTTTTATGGTCGATTTCATATTTTGTAAAGTTTTAACGAATTTTTAATTAACAAACTCAAGGATTTCAAAGCGAGCAATGGCAACACTCTACCGGGAAAAAACCTTTTTATCTCCAGCGCACGGAACTGTGTATCGGAAATCCTAAATATATATTCATTTAAAAATTATTTTGCGACATTGCTATTGAACTGAATTTTATGGTTTAAGTGCAAATAACATGATATTTAATAAATAAGGGTAACACACAAAACGTTAAAAAAAAACGCCCCTTTAGTCGTAATTTAAGATCTGAAACCTTTCAGATTTTTTTTTTTTTTTTTTTTTTCATTATTTAATTTTCTTCAAATATAATGCAGGACCCTAACATTGGGTGGCAACAGTTTGAAAAGTGAAACGGACATTTATGGTAATTCAACGCAAAATCGCAAAAAGAAAACAATATTTCTTGTGGGACAAAGCGCCTTTGGACTAATAATCTTATGTTGCCTCATCGATGAAGCAAAATCATAGAAAACTTCATTTACTTAAAAGTAGAAATAAATTATTTTTACTAACAAAGATTTTAAAAATATGCCTAAATTTTTAAAAAGATACAAATTAAATTTAAATTGCCACAGTTATCAAGGTAGTAAAGTACGATCTAAGAAACAATAACTATTTTTCACAGTAAATGCTTTGGAAAAGAAAAATGAATAGTAATTCAGATTTCTTTACAACTTTACGTATTCTTTAGGAATTAAAGCTATTGTAGTTGGGAAAAGATTATTTAAGGAATTACCGCTGATAAATATTCAATATTAAATGCTGAATTCTCTCTAGAAAACTTAGAAAAGTCACTTGTTCATTATAAGTCTTCAGAAAAGCACCTTTTTAGCTTAAAACTCGTGATTCTTAGCATGTTGATGCTGGTGATCCATGTTTCCCTCAATTTGTAACAATCGTGTTTAATGCTAAAAGTACTTCTATTAGACTTCAATAAAACCAGTCATTAGAAGGTCTTGAGTTGTAACCTTCAGCTGATTTATTCGGAAGATTTGAGTAACGAAAACAGCGCGAAAATTTAAAGTTTCGAATTTCGAACCTTATTCGACATTTGTGATTTTCCATGATTAAAAAATTCAGGTGCCCCTTTTTGAATTTGAATATGTCTAATCGTTACAAACAATTAAATGTAACTTTGTTGCCTTCAAAAGTTCAGTTTTTATAATTTTGAAATAACGCTTTTAAAAATATACACAAGACGAATTGGAATGATATATCTACGCTGACTTAGATAAGCTATCATCAAGTGCTAGTGTGCAGAAAAGAACATGGGAAAGAAAACAGCATTAGTTTAATTAATAAAATGTATGAATTGCATTCCACGTGATGTTGTGAATTTTAGCCCAAACGGGCGTTATCCCAGAAGAGCTATTAATTTCGTTTTGGTATTTTGCATTGATTCACCATAATCTTGATTCACGTTTGAAATTGTTGCCACCAAATATTATCGCTCTGTATTATGCGCGCGGTTTCTTTACATTTCTTACTGGTATTATATTGATAGCGTAACAATACCAAAGATATTACATTGTCTAACAATATTTTGCCTCGAATGACTCTGAAAGTATCGCTTTTCAAATCCCGTTTTGAATCCACCGAGGAAAAAACGCCATTTTGGCTGTAATATAAAATCTGAATGCTTTCAGGGTTTTATTTATTTTATTGTGTTTAGTTAATTTTTAGCCCAAAGAGAGTTAAAGGCTATTTATTTCGTTTTGATATTTTATGACGTTTCATTATAAACGGCATTTCACTTTTCAAATTGTTGCCACCAAATATTATCGCCCTGTATTTTATTTAAAGAAATTAAATAATGAAGAATCTGCATGAATGTATGTATGTTTCTCGCATTGTGATAAAACAACGGTACCTAGAGCCATCAAATTCTGAATAACGTTACTGGAAGCCCAAATTTGGAATTTGTTTTATTATCTGTTTCGTATTTTGTACAACTAATCAAAAATTCCTTTTGCGAATTTTTGATTAAGAATCTCGACGATTTCAAAATAGCAATGGCAACACTGCGAAAAAAACATTTTCAGCTCCCGCACGCGAGACTGTGTATCGGAAATTCTAAAGATATGCTCTTTTAAAATTATTTTTCGATATTACTGTTGAATTGAATTTTATGGTTTAAGTGCGAAGAATACGATATTTAATAAATAAAGGTAACGCAAAAAACATTATGCAAAAGCCCCGTTCGGAGTAATATAAAATCTGAAAACTTTCAGATTTCTTTATTGATTTATTTTACTTATTATTTTTATTTATTTTATTTTATTTTATTTTATTGATTATTTGCAAATATAATTATTAAATTATCGGAAGCTGCAGCAGTTGTTCGACGTTTCTAGTACACGCCTGACATCGGTGAACGAAATTCTGAGCGTTTGGAAGATTCCGGACATATCCAGGTCAGTCGCAGCAGCTGTTACAGAGATGCATGCGGAAAGATCATCAACACTTTTCACCAGAATGACCAACGTAAACAAGGCAGACCAGGTCCGACAGTTATATAAGTTAATTAATGAGACAACAGGGTCCGAGAGACGTTTGTCCAAATGACATTTTCAGGGTTGATGAACATCATTACTGAAATGCGTTGAGTCCTGTCGCGTTGAAACAAAATTTCACACCCAGACAAAATTTCTGGCAAGACTTCTTCAAGCAATATATTATAACCTCCATCAGTCCACATGAAGAGGCATGAAATGTGAGTCTATTTAGTGTTCTCCGAATAATGCTTGAGCAGATACTTACATTAAATGCAAGTGAAGGTTTCTGCGAAGTCATTTTCCAGCCTTCCGCCCGTTCATACTATGACATCACCTCTGTTTCAAGATAGTGTTTCCGAGCCTGCGTATTCCGATTTAACTTTGAACAACATAAACCTCCCAGAAATGTGTACTGAATCTGCTGAAACATTCTGTACTTTACTTTTGACTGATAAGAACAAATAATTAAAACGTAATTCATGTTTGAAGAACCTATTGATTAAAGAAATAATGGTCAAGATTTCATTTTCTTTACTCTGTTAGTCATTTGTGTTAAATTCACTTTTACGAAGTTGTTCGAAACACATGTACAATTTTCAGTAAACATAATCATTCTTTCAATAGTATTATCTTCTGAAATGCAAATAAAATTAATGTTTGTTGGTATTTACGTTAATCATAAAAATGATACTTTGAAACAAATTTTTTTTCAATGGCAAATTGTGAACAATTACAAAAGTAACCCAGTCCATTAATTTATACAAGGCCGGATGTGGTGGTCTCTTTATTATGGTGGCACCTAATAGGTGGGCCACCATCGCCTTTCCTATGAAGGGACAGACAGTTACAACCATGCCTTCTCCGGGATTCGAACCCAGGCCCTACGGCATCGCAGTCAGCTTCCCTGACTAATACCGACTGGGCAGCACATTGAAAAATTCAATTGACACAAAAACTTAATTCCCTTTCACATTATGTATTCAAAGAAACAACTTTATAAACATTTAAATTAACTGCTGCTCAGACGGTGCAGCCTGCTAGGGTACCAGATGACCCGGTTTCGAATTCCGGAGAATACCCGGCTGCAATTGTCCGTCTCTTTATAGGATACAACTTTGGCCGCCTATTAGATCCCTCCACAATAAAATGGCCATCACATATAGCCTTAGGAGTAGCCAGATGTTGAAAAAGCAAGTCTCCGCCAGCTAATTTAATGGTTTAGACGAAGTGTAAGCTGGAAACTGTAATATTTTAATAAAAGCCATGTTAACAGAAATAAGATGGTGCTTTTTAATCTTACATGAAATATTTCCACATTTCCAGTCTGTCTTATAGCGAAGAACATGTGATTTATCTCACTTGGCATTGTTTGCGCCTGTCTCTGGCCTTCACTTCGCTCACCTGATAGCAGACAACGCGAATTTGCTGATTCTCATCTCAGCTTTAATGACGAAACCGAAAGTTTCCCTCTCCTCTTTTCTTTCCATCAATGTCTCGAAGGAACTTTCCGTTGAACAGTATATTAAGAGCCATTGAGCCATACTTAAAAACTTTTATGCATTTGTCTCGATATTAATTGTTGGACGCAGGCTATGGAAAGCCGGTCACCACCAAGCCACTATATCAATAGGTCGGCAAAAAAATGTACATGTGGCTTCAGCAAAGTACTACTTTAATATTCAACAGGACTATAAATCTATGCATTTGTTACTTTAGTTTAGCTAGAATTGCTATTTTAGTTAATTAGTTTAACTAACCAAATCTTTCATTTATTTCTCTTTCTTAAACTGAATTTGTTTAGAAGTATACAAATATATATATCCAGAACAAAGTTTTGATGTAAAGAGATAATAAATTATGGGTCAGTAGTTCTGAGTTTTGCGCTTGAGTGTGAGTAAATGGAACGTTTAGCTAAAGCAGTTTGACGCAGCGATTTAAGAATTAACTGGGATTATATTTTACTAATTGTTAAACCATCAAGTTGTCAGGAAATTTAGGCTGTTCATCTGACAAGAAACAACGCGCTTATATTAAATGTACTAAATTCCAATGACTGAAACTCGAAGTATTCTTCACGGTCTGCAAAGTTTTAAACTGTACGTTTAACTTCATTTATCACAATAATACTTGATTCTCTCAAAAAATTGAAATGAAAAGTAGTTTCACGGTAAACATGGCATTAAACGATGCTACATCTATCCTACATGAATGTAGCAATGATAGCTTGTATATTTAATTAATTGTTCCTTGATTTACGTTGTTGATTTCTATATTCCTTTATTAGTTAATTTCTAGTTATTTAGTTAAATCCTTATTACCTGATGGTTATACAAATATTTGCACAAAAAATTTTTTGTATTTTATTTTTTAGTGACTGTAGTTTACGTGACACTTAACCTGGTAGAGTCATTATGGTTTTTGAAGCAGAAGAGGTGAAACACTATGCAATGCCCTAGCTGGCTCTCGACCCTCGAACTCTCGAATACGCGCCGAGGGTGTTACCGTTACACTACGAAGGCGTGCTGAAACAAGGGAGAAAATACCTTATAACCTTCATAAATTCTAGTTTAGAGGAAGAGAACAAGCACGTTTTTCAGCTTAGTGTTTAGTGACTGTGACTACCATGACAAAGGGCCCGGGTTCGAATCCCGGAGAAGGGGTGGTAATTTCGCCGTCCCTTCATAGAATGCAATGATGACCAATCTATAGGTGCCACCATAATAAAGAGACAACCGCTTCTGGCCTTAGTGGTTACAGCCGAAAACATCGCGGACGAAAACGTCGTGGAAAAAACAACGCAAGGTGAAAACGTCGTGGTACAAAACATCGCGGGAGAAAACATCGCAAAGAGAAAAAATCGCATTTCTAAAACTTCGTGCTACAAAATATAGTGATAAAAAATAAAGCAGTTCAAAAACTTCGCAGTTTAAAAACATCGTCGTCAAAAATATCATGGTAAAAAACATAGTACGTACAAATCATCGCATGACGATAACATGGCATACATGGGTTTTTCAAATCGCATAGTGACATATTATGTAACTGAATTTTGTCATAACTGACAAATCGACATCCAAAAAAGTGATTGCATGCTATACATGAAAATGTTAAAGACACTTTAAAAATAAACGAAAAAAAAACAATATGTAATTTTCATTAAAACAATATCAGGTTAACAAATTGGAAAGAAAATAATTTGATCATTAGCTAAGCAATTTTTATAGAGATAACCTTATGCAGTTATTTATCTTCCTTTCTCTAAGCATTTTTAGAATGTGCATTTCATGAAAAATTGTCAGTTAAACTTTATAAAGAAAGCTTAATTTATTAATGATCTTTCTTAATTAACTGTATAAATTTAAAATTCTACTAAGCTTTTTAAGTTGCATTAATTTTCTACTCATTTTAATTTTTTAAATGCTTAAGTTTCCTTCCTATATTTTCAGCAAAAATTTATTAGGTCTTTCAAATATATGAAATATAAAAGTAAAAGAATCCCTCTTGACTTCTTGAGCTCTATGATCTCTATACGAACATGCATTTGCATCTTTCAAAACCTGAAAACGCATGTGTGCGATGTTATGGTCCTGCGATGATTTGTAGGTACTTTATTTTTTACCGCGATATTTTTGATGACGATGTTTTAAAACTGCGAAGTTTTTGACCGCTTTTCAACCGCTTTATTTTCGACCACGATGTTTTTAGAACTGCGATGTTTTCGCTTTGCGATGTTTTCTCCCACGATGTTTTCTCCTTGCGTTGTTTTCTTCGCGACGTTTACGTCCGCGATGTTTTTGCCGCGACGTTTTCGGCGGACACCTGCTTAGTAGTGGCCAAGGCTATAAACCGCTAAAGCCAGCCACTGGGGGGAAAAAAGGAGTTTTCCAGGTTTCCGTAAAGGTCAATTGCGCTGTTCTTGTTTTCATGAAATTCAGGATTTTGTCCATCCTTAACAGATTTTTAATTCAAGCTGAAGCTTTCTGCTAATTGTATATCTAAGAGCCAGCTGTGTACTTTTACGTAAAACAATGTCATTCTTCTTTGAAAAACTTTCTTACATTTTCTAAACAAAACTTTCTTTCGTATATGAAAACTATGCCCGTTTTGGGTATTATATATAATTACATTTACAAGATAAATTGCTTTAGGTCATAATATATCTTCATGGAATTCAAGACTACATGCATACAAAATTAAATTCTTTTAAACTGCTCCTTTCATTTAAGATTTAATATAGCGGAAAGTTTTAAGTACCATTTAATCTCTACAGGGTTTTCTTACGCTTCCTAAGAGTATTATCTCTTCTCTTAGTAAGAATTACGTTGCTCAGAAATGTTCCTTCCATTATAATGAAAAAGATCTCTGAGACGTGCAATTAGGGGTATAAAGGAAGAACTTCAATTCGTCTCAACGTCTCATTAAAACGAATTTTAAATGGGTTCTGGAAAATCTTCCACGTCTTTTATACCCGGCGGAGTAAATTCTCAAGCCGTCTTGCGCGGGAGGCACCTTTAAAACACCTCTTTGCAAATTAGGAATATGTAAATTGAGTTTTACTTTTATTTCTCGTTTGCTTTTGGCAGCAGCTCTTCGCTCGAACTTCTAAAATCCCAAGAGGGCTTTATACATTAATTTAGAAAATCATAACCAGATGTACTGCGAGACTTCTGGTAATGTTTAAGGGTAACGAAACTGCTGATGAGTGATTCTGGCGAAGGGAGAATCGGAAAGTATTAAGAAAATTCAATATTCATGCAGCCTTTGAATACCTTTATTATTAGAAATACGAAAATATGGAAATCCTTTGAGACGGATACGAAATGAAAGATGTGATGTAAAAGATATGCTGTTTGATTTGTTTAGAGCATTTTCTCCAATGATAACGGCAGCTGTATTGTTAATTTAATTTTTGAGACAGCATTCATCTGCGAAAATGAAATTTGGGGAATAATATTTATGGAGTTGAATTAATCTGGAAAGATTTGTTTCTGAGAATATAAAGTAGTTCTTCGTATTGAAAATAACCTGCAGAAATGTTATTTTTCTCGCAGGGTGATATTTCATTTTGAATTTATTATCAGCATGATTTCACCTTTTAATTTCTGAATTTTCTTCAATAATAAAATTGCTCAAAGCAAAATTTTCAGATTAATGTTTTAGCTCAAACTCGCAGCTGTATAAGGATTCTGGTGTATAAGGATTCTGATGTATAAGGGTTCTGAACTTGCAACTGTATAAGGATTCTGATGTATAAGGGTTCTGAACTCGCAACTGCATAAGGATTCTGATATATAAGGGTTCTGAACTAGCAACTGTATAAGGATTCTGATGTATAAGGGTTCTGAACTCACAACTGTATAAAGGTTCTGAACTCGCAACTGTATAAGGGTTCTGAACTCGCAACTGTATAAGGATTCTGATGTATAAAGGTTCTGAACTTGCAACTGTATAAGGATTCTAATGACGTGCGCTTGGATGGATTATAAGGGTTCTGAACTCGCAACTGTATAAGGATTCTGAACTCGCAACTGTATAAGGATTTTGACATGCAACTGTATAAGGATTCTGAAGAATGACATTTTAATGAAATGTTTATCGGCTTATAAACATGTATTCATTATTAATTCTGAAATTAATATTTACAGAGTACCCTTGTGTCCTTTAAAGGTATTTTATGCTACGTATCTTAAATTCAGTCATAAAAATGAGCTTAAATCTTATGGAATTTAATGCATGAAGGAAAAATACAAAAACATTTGTATTCCTTCAGCAACTGAGAATAAAACGCTGCAGCTGCTTTCAGCCATTCGGCAACAGTTTTTCAAATTCCTCATAACCCCTGAAGGTACATTAATTTAATTTATGTTACATTTTTAGCTTAAAATCTTATAGACAATCTATTGTGCAAAAGAAACTCTTTCTCAGAATATATCGGACTTCAAAATTTAATTTATAACTCTATCAGAAGAGACCCTGACATGATTGCAGTATAATACCGCAACGTAGGATCTTAACATAACATGAATCTTTTGACCTGCTTAATATAATCTAAATTTGTAGACCAATACATGCGTCAAACTAAAGTGCGATACTAAATCATGTTAAATTCTTCGACGTAAAAGCAAATGCAAAGGCCACTATCGCATAATTTTAGCCGTTTGACTAATGTTTACATGCTTCAATTTCTGTTATTTTTGAAATAGTAATAATTGAATACGTCTGTTAACGTAAAACAACAGTTTAAAATGCAATAAATACATTGTCCTTAACGACTTGGTTATCCATTTTTATCGTGGATTTGCTTTGGTTTATTTGATTAAGGCAAAGCACTCGTCGGCTATGTGTCTAAGGGTGGGATGCCTTTTCTAAGGTAAACTGACTCATATATATATATATATATATATATATATATATATATACTACACGTAAGGAAAATCACGAAAACGCCTATGCATCCAGCCCGTTTGGCAGGATGCGAACCCCCAGCTGAACTCCCAGTGTTTGGAGACTTTACCGCTTGGCCGCTGCTGGACCATGGAATAACGTAGCTAAATAAGTCTCGTAAATTTAATTAGTTTATAAACATTGCGATAAATATTTTCTGTTACGTAATCTATCTATAACACAAGTAACATAAATAGAACACCAAAAGGGGTGTGTGGACAAACAGAGAAAGTGGTGAACAAAATATTGATCAGTGGTGCGCCAAGTCTATAATCATCTGCAGTTATTTACATTTTTTCATCTTAGATTCTTCATAGGCTTGTCAAAGGAATGCGGCAATGATAATAACTTAGTAAGAAAGTAATTTAATTCTAAACAGTACACATTTTTAATTACATATTCACAGGTTATACTTTAGATAGAAAAATTACGAGAATATACTGGATAAGATTGCTAACTATGTGTCTGCTAAAATTGGCACGGCTTCAAATCGCAGCTGAAATGAATACGTAAGGTTTTTGTGGTTTTCCAGTCCATCAAAAACGTAATTGCGAGAGTCTTTTCCTTAGAATGTCCTTCACGAAGGCCTCCTTCTCCTTAGGCAGGTAACCTTAGTGTGATTTCACATGATGAATTCAAATTCTGTTTACAATGACGTATACTTAATCGCCCGAAGGAACTTCGAATACCCATATGCATTTTCATATTTATGCATTATGATTTGGTTTGGTTTGCTTTGGTTTATGTGATTATGGCAAAACCTTGAGGGCTATCTGCCTAAGAGGAGGGGTACCTTCGTGGAGGACTTTCTAAGAGAAACTGGCTCCTATACACGTTACAGATAAGGAAACACACGAAAACTCATGCAACAAAAACCTCGAACCTTAGACCGAATCACCAGTGTTCAGCTACTTTACCGCTCAACCGCTGGTGCGCCCTGTGTATTACGAATATAACTTCTACATCAGGCTCAGTTTTGTGTATACAATTCGCTTTAATTTTGTGTACTTGCTTTGTTTTACTATGTATATCAAGCTTGTTTCATATTATTAACGGTTGATTCATAACTGTATCAAAATGTTCATTATACCGACCAAACCTAATTACTCCAAAATATAACGTCTTGAAAATTTGGTCCAACAGCATAAAGTTCATACTTATTGAAAGAAACAGCATTTAATATTTTCAAATAGGAGGATAAATATTATATAATTTACTTCTTATATATTTTATATTTATTATATAATTTATTTCTTAGCCTTTCAATAAAAAGTGCTTTATATAATATTTTACTCATCGAAGTATTTGAATGTGGTGAAAGTAATTAATCTAACATATTCATAAAGTAAAGTATGCATCATTTAACTTTTAAATCAGTAAAGCATAGGTATTTCACAAAGCTTAGTTTTATTATGCTCCCAAATTCATCGCTACTACTCATTTGACTAAACTAAGCTCGAGATCATTCAAAAACTAAGCTCGAGATCGACTGCATTTATTGATTGTTCCAAACAAGACGTTGCCATGAGTTTCGTGCTTCCGTTACTTTTCTTCTTTGCAGGAGACAAAGGATAAATTTATCAATAAGGTTAATTAGAGTATGTGAATTCGAGGGAATAGTAACCATAGATAATTTTTGAAGGAGGCGACGTGCTTGAATAAGTTATTAAAGCGAAAATAAAATGCAAAGAAGAGATCTTTATTTGAACTAACATAAAGTTGTACGTCAGAAAAATTTCACTTATAATTTAAGAGCTTGCACATTTTTTGGGCCAAACTGATAAAAGCTTATTAACATATTAGGTTTTAGAATGTCAATTCATGGGAACAGGAAAGTAGATAGGGATAAATGACTTTTTATTCTAGTGTGAGGAACAAACTTTAGGAAATTTATTTCGCACTTCACAACAGTGTGAAAACCTGAAGAGCATCGACGTGTGCTTGGATGGATTATCATTTAGTGTTAGTCACGGTCGAAATGGTCAGTTAGTTAGATTTAAGAATATTAAAGAAACGTAACTGTATCAAGTTCTGTTGTCTCTCTCAATTCTTTCCTAACGATAACGAACAAAGTTCCAATAAAAATTAATTAATATCTATTTATTGAATATCTTTTGGCTAATCGTAATTATAACTTAACAATATCGTAATAATGAGTTAATATTTTCAGAGAAAATTAAGCGTATTAATTTTTTCTTAATGATAATAAACAAAGAATTACAATAAAAAAGAAGAAAGAAAAGCAAAGCAAAATCTGAAAGCCTTCAGATTTTTTATTGCGCCAAAGAGACTTTTTTTAACGTTTTGTTTGTTACTTTTATTTATTAAATATCCCGTTCTTCGCACTTAAACCACAAAAAATTCAATTCAACAGCAAGATCAAGGAATATTTAAAAACAGCATATCTTTGGAATTTCCAATAGACAGCCTCGTGCGCTCGAGATAAAAATGTTTTTTCCCGTATGGTGTTGCCATTGCTCGCTTTGAAATCGTTCAGTTTATTTAAAAAAATTCGTTATACAAATAACGGTTATTATATATAGATAGTAAATAAATAATAAAACAAAGAATGAAATAGATAATAAAACAAAGTCCAAATTCAAAATTCGGACTTCCAGATTTGGCCGGAGGATTAAGTTATTCAAAATTTAATGAATCTAGTTACATACGTGTTTTTCACAATGCGAGAAATATACATACATTCATCAAATTCTTCATTACTTAATTTATTTAAATATAATATAGGGCGAAAATATTATCTGGCAACAATCTAAAAAGGTTTGGTTTTGGTTTTATTAGATTACGGCAAAGCACTCGAGGGCTATCTGCCTTAAGGGAGGAATGCCTTCGTGGAGGACTTTCTAGGGGAAACTGGCTCGTATACACGTTACACATGGGGAAAACCACGAAAACGCCCATGCAGCTAGCCCGTTCGCGGGATTCGAATCTCGGACCGAACTACCAGTGTTCAGCGACGTTACCGCTCGGCCGCTGGTGGGCAATCTAAAAAGGAATTCGCCGTTTGTAGTAAAGCGCCATAAAATGCCGTTTAAAGATTAATGGCACTTCTAGCATACCGCTTTTTTGCGCTAAAAATAAATAAAAATAAATTAATATCTATTTATTTAAGGTTAGTTTGTGCAACCACTGTCTTTCGGCTATTCGTAATTATGAGTTAATAACATCGTAATTATGAGTTAACATTATCTAGAAAAATTAACTGCGCCAATTTTAATCGCTTCTTTCAATTCTTTACTAATGATAATAAATAAAAAAATTCCAACAAAAATCAATTAATATTCATTTACTTAAGGTTATTTTGTGCAACGGTATTCATAATTATGAATTATCAGTTCGTAATTATGAGTTAACATTATCGATAATAATTAAGTGTACCAATTTAAGTGATCTCTTTCAGTTAATTTTTAATGACAGTAAATAAGAAAACACAATAAAATGAATAAAAGTCAATTAATATCCATTTACTTACGGTTATTTCGCGCATTCACTGTCTTTCGGCTATTTGTTATTATGAGTTACCAGTATCGTAATTATGAATTAACAATCCGTAATTATGAGCTAACATTATCGAGGAAAATCAACTGTATCAATTTCAATAGGCTCTTTGAATTCTTTCCTAATGATAATAAATAAAACACTCGCAATAAAAAGCGATAAAAATCTATTAATATCCATTTACTTGGGTTATTTTGTGCAACTACTTTCTTTTGGCTATTCATAATTATGAGTTAACAGTTCGTAATTATGAGTTAATATTATAGAGAAAAATTAAAATTTTTGAATTTTAGTCGTCTCTTTCAGTTCTTTCCTAATCATCTATATATAAAGAAGAAAGTTTGTGAGTTTGGTTCACGATTAACTCAGTCACAACTAGAGCTATCGTCACCAAACTTTCTACATTTCTTTTCTGGGTTCTGGGAAAGGTCAACATTCACTTTTCTCCAAAGAAAAGTTGCTAAAATCAGAGATATTAATTAAAAACTATGAAAAGGCTAATTTTTGTCCTCATTTTTCCGAGTGGCAACAGTCTCGCACGCTGGAGATAAAAATCTGCTTTATTTCGAGAAGTGTTGCCACTGCTCGCTTTCGAACCGTAGAGTTTGTCAATAAAAAATTTCTAAATTTTACAATGAAATAAAAATAGCGTTGCCAAACATTAAATACATTATTCTCGATTCCAAAAATCCGTGGGAAACCATTTCGACTACCCCATCTTCGTACGACTTTAATCAGCCAAAATATTAATTAAAAACTTTAAAAACGCTAATTTTCGTACTTATTTTTCCGAGTGGCAACATCTCGCGCGTTGGAGATAAAAATGCTTTATTTCGAAAAGTGTTGCTATTGCTCGCTTTCAAATCGTAGAGTTTGTTAATCAAAAATTTGTAGGTTTTACAAAATCTATACATATAAAGAAGAATGTGTGTTTGTTTGTTTGTTCGCGTTTTTGATTTCTGACCAATTATGATACATTTTTTGCCACATTTAATAGACTAAAATTGAATATAGGTGAAATGTTCGATGGAACTTGAGGTTTTATAACCATTTGATTAGAAAGACGAAACTCATTAATACATGAGTGCCATTATTGCTGATAATGAGAAAGAATTAGTTTATTTTTATAGACATTTTTTATGTTGGTTCTATATCGCATCAAACTGAAAAATATATGACTATGAATCGTATTTTTTGCATCGTTATTAGAGAAGAATTGCAGCGGTATCGTTCTCTCTGTTGTTAGGTACATTACTCTCTATCTAACGTAACTGGCTTTGGGTACTTCCGCTAGTAAATAAATAAAAAAACACTATAAAAATCAATTAATATCCATTTAAAATGAAGATGTTTCTTCGACCAATGTCTTTAGGCTATTTGTAATTATAACTTTAATATATTGGAGAAATTTAACTGTATTAAGTTCAATCGTCTGTTTCAATTCTTTCTTAATGATAATAGATAAAAATTCACTATAAAAGTAAACAAAAATTAGTTAATATCCATTTACTGAAGGTTATTTTGTTCAGCTACTGTCTTCCGGCTGTTCGTAATTGTTAATATGAATAAACACAAATCTGCTTCCTAATGGATTACTTCCTTTTCTTTAAAAGTTGTAAAAGGATTCTTAAAGCGTTTAATAATGATTGAGTGGAAGAGAGATAAAGAGATTATCAACTGCAAATTCGATAAACATGGAAAATAAACACAAATAAAAATGCAGTTATTCAAAGCTTCGAAAAATTGCTAAATAAGAGGATTGTAAATGTTCATGAAGATAAAATGTGGCTATGCATTTAATTATCAGTGCTTCAATAATTAACTTTATGTTCTTATCATGTATTTAAAAAAATAAATAAATGAAATAATGTGACGTCGAATGAGGAATGAAGTATATTTTTAACACCTGAAGCCATGTAGTTGAGATTTAGTTAGAAGAAACAGTTTTCGCTAATGACAAAATATCCTTCTTAACGAAATATTGTTATAAGGTGAATGAACTATTCGTGAACTATTCGAGGGAGACCCAATCCGCCTTGTCCCAACGG
The DNA here is from genome assembly GCF_044657685.1 of Stegodyphus dumicola. Lineage (NCBI taxonomy): Eukaryota > Metazoa > Arthropoda > Arachnida > Araneae > Eresidae > Stegodyphus > Stegodyphus dumicola. The sequence goes on from NC_140778.1 coordinate 114,835,592, forward strand.
GACCATATGATTAAAAATAGGTCAACCCTCCTCCAAACCACGCTGATAAAACATCACAGAAAACATAAAATAACCAACCAAAAATAAAGAAGGGTTAGTAGAAGAACTAAAGATAAGAAAATGACACAAAGCACAAACAAACACTTAGGCAATCAAACAATCACAGACAAAAACACTCACAGAGAAGCTGTTTCTGTCACATAATAAAACTCGCTTCAAACCATAAAACAACATAAATAACTAAGCACCTCAAAGATTCATTGGGGAATTCCCAAAAGGAAAAGAACCTGCAGAAGGTCACACCAAGGTCGCACGCAATAAGGTGTTCTATAGTTAAAAATGCAATAGAAAATAATTATAATCTGACAGCAATATTAATTTTAACTTTGCCACTTAAAGCCCCGGTTAGAGCAGAACAAAATAACTACATCATCAAGTAAAATAAAATACAAGTACAATAAAATACAACTACTACAAGTAAAATAAAATCCTCGGCTCACAAATGATCGTTGAATTGATAAAATTATCTTAAAAACATATAAAATAATTTAAAAGCCTATAATTCAATTAAAATATTTAGACTATGGTCTATGATGTTATGTTATTACAGAGTGACTAAACTGTATATATGTACTGTAAACATATGTTTAAATTAAAAAAAAAACAGACAATACACCATACAATACATACACATGAATAAATTAACACACAATACACATGAATTGTTATAAGGTATTGTTATAAGGTTATAAGGTATTAAAATACACATGAATTGTTATAAGGTATTTTCTCTCTCCTTTCTGTATGCCTTCGTGGTGTAACGGTTAACACACTCGGCGCGTATTCGAGAGGTCCAGGTTCGAGTCTCGGCGAGGGCATTGCTCATTTTTCACGTCACCTGCTTAAAATAACATAACGTCTCTACATTGTAAGATTTCTTTCCCCTTCTAAGGAGCATCAGATACAACATGAAGTCCATTTTAATGAGTTTTAAGACTATCCCAGGTATAACGTGTGATTCTAATTTAGATTTCAAATTTCTACACAAGCACTAACTACTGCGCTTGTTAAATAATTCTCTGGTATTCTATGTATAGCTAAGTAACAGTTTCTGCCGATCGTGACTGGTCTAATTCAAGCCATGTTTAACTGGTAAGCATTAAAGAGAGCTAATATTCTAATCATAAAATACACTGAGCAAGAAGTGAGAAGATGATTTCTGCTGCTCAAACATTCTCTTCGATTATAAGGAAAAATACCGCATAATGTGTCTGATCTAGATATCACTGATCAATACGGTTGCTTACGTGTTAGGGACGAAAAAGGAGAAATGATACAAAGGCTAATACATAAAATGTTTTTCCTCTTTGCCAATATTAGAAATAGCGCCTTTCAAAGAAGGTATTATTTTGTTTTTGAATTTGACCTTTATGTGACCATCGGATGATAAAGTACGATATTGTAGAATTCGTTGTATAGCATCATTTTGGAGTTGATAAGGAATTGACATAACATGAATTTATGACTGATTATGACTTAATTTCGAGAAAAGGTTTTGTGTAACGACACTTTGTTGCTGAGAAGAATTCCATCTCGAAATTAACCGAATGCTCTTAAAAGATTGTTGATTATGTTTCTTATTGACGTTGGGAAGAGTTTAAATCCTACTTTAAATGCTCGTTGCCTAAGAGGTTTCTGTTTTTTTTCCATACAATCAAAAATGTAAATAAAAGAAAGTTTCCCTTAAAAAGACTTGGCGGCATCTCTTTCATTACGCAGGCACCGGCACCCTTACTGTGCTTGGTCATGATAAATTCATATTCCGTTGGCTATTGGGTGTACCTAACGGCTCGCAAGATGGACCTTTGAATACCTTGACCTGTTTTCCTCTGTATGAATTCTAAACGTAACTTCAACTTCAGACCCAGTTCTTGTGTAAATAATTTTGTATTATTTGTACCTGTTTTATTTTGCAATGGGTTCAAACCTAGATTCATTTTATTAACGACTGATTTACCAACTGTGTCAAAATGCCTTTATGACAATCGAACTTAAAATACTCCAAAATATATAGTAATATCTTGTGACTTTTGTCCAATAATATTAAGCTCGCGACAAAGAAGCAATAATTTATTACAAATATTACAAGCAATAATTATTACTAATAGTCTATCTTCGACGCGAGAGTATCAAAAATGAATTTTGTAAAGGTGAAGCAAAAACTGCTATGAAGTCAGAAAATATTGATGCTCTGCTGCAAATGATCGGCTTAGATTGTCATAGCATACATATTGATACCATCATATCATACATGATGATGCCATCATATCATGCATGATAATACCATCATATCATACATGATGATATCTAGGGCAACTTTAGACGTTTCAAGGATCAAAGTCCTTCTAATATTACATAAGCATTAAAAAGGCAAAATGAATATAAGATTCTACATAGTTTACCTGAAGTTCAAAAGAATGCTCGAGCTAAATCGTAAAACGAAATGTTCAAGAGTTTAATTCCGGTGCCTGATCTTTCACACTGAAGTTCCAGACAAGGACGGATTTGTTGTAGTTGTTACTTATGCTCACTTGTCTGACGTAGACACCCAAGCTCACGAAATTCCTCATGGCAAGGAGCGCAAGATAACTCCTGTCTTTGGCAACAGCCTTGAGCACCTAACAGGGACAGTGCGATTTGGATCAATTCCGACCCCAATTTTGATGGGGACCACCCCTGGGTGACGGGTCCGAGAATCTCCCACCCCTCTCTGCTTTCACCAAACCACACGAGAGGACTTTTGGCTCGCAGCATAGTTAGAGGCATTCATGCCGCACCGACACTATATATTTACAAACATCTATGCCTTCTCCGGGATTCGAACTGTGTCCCTTTGGAAGGGTAGTCAGCGCCGCAAACCACTATATAGGCTGTGCGGTAGAACGGATTTAAAGATGCGAATCAGAAGCAAAACAATAATATACTATCTGGACGCTTTTAAAATGAATCAGAGCTTAGTAAAGTAGATCGCACACGAAATCCTTCAAAAAAAATATTTATTAAATTTTTGGCAAATCCAACCCTATTGGAACTAATTCTTCTGAGGATCATATAACGTTAAATGCTCACTCATGTTGAGTAAATTTGTCTTCCAGAAAAATGTTATGAAGGCAGATGGAAAAAGGATGCGTAAGATATTCTACATCATAAGAATGCAAGCTCACATACATTTCACATTATTATATCGAATCATTCACTATACTGTGCGCCCACAGGGATGATCACTGGCGTGACATTTCAGTAACTGTCTTCTAGTGTATCATCATCCTGGCAGATGGAAAATCTCAGCGTGAAAATGGGCAGCGTTATTTGTTGTGAATAATCAAGATTTACGAAATAGAGCCCACCTAAATATACAACGTTTACTACATAAATATACAAGGTTGTAGTGAGTACATTTGTTGTATAAACTAATACACTCATAGCTTGTTTTCATACATTATTTTATTGCTATTTACATGGGCTTTAATGATTTTCGATGTGAATCCATATGTATCCAGTAATCCTGATAACATATGAGCTATTAATATTATGATTAGCATTATGTACATGGTGGGATTGAATTGAAGAAAATGTGCGAAATATTATTCTGTGCATTGTTACAATTCTGTTACAAATATATATATATAAAATTAAATTAGTTAAAACATTTGCATTGACTTAATGTTTTTTACGATTGTTCTGCTACTAAAACGTATTTTCAGCAAATGCGATTAGTAGTGAGAGTAATTAAATATGTAATACCGTAAGTACTTACACTTATAATGCTGTTTTTCCATACTGCATTGCGAACTGATTAACTTATGTCATTCATTATAATGCATTTCAGACTGTTAATTATTTCAAAAATGAAAATACTGACTCGTTTATTGTCGTTTTAAGAAGGCGATCACTAAATTAGCGCTAAATTTGAGCCCTATTTTATTGCCCAATGACTCTTTTTTTTAACCTCAGCCATCTAAAAATACAGTGCACGGTTACTGATTTAACAGACCAGAAGAAGCAGTTGAATATGGTAAATCACATTCCCTATGTAAATTCTTAAGAAGGATGACTTTAAAAGTTGTTTCCGCAACTTATACAGCCGAGCACAGAAGAGTATTACGCAGCAGCAGATGGGGATTACTTCCAAACATATTAAAAGGTTACGTTTTTCACATCATCTGTTCTGGTGTGATTAGAGCAGTCCTGGAAATTAATAGCCACACCTTGTACAATTCTACAGAGTTCTTGGTACTTTCTCCTACGTGGTACTCTATAAAAGATCTAAAGTTTAGAAGAAATACTTTTTGAAACAATATCATAATATATTGAATGTGAATAGAGGAAATAACTGAGAAGAGTAATGAAGTTAATTGTATGTAATTTGAATTAACTGAGAAGAGTAATGAAGTTAATTGTATGTAATTTGAACTGAGAAGAGTAATGAAGTTAATTGTATGTAATTTACGAAAATTGCAAAAGGAAAAAGTGGCTACTACTGAAAGCCAAATACATGAAAGGGAAAAAAATGGTTTTTATTCAACTAACAGGGAATTTCTTCTGAGTGAAAGCACCCGACAGCTCTGGTACTTGAGACTCAGATATGTAGTAAAGATTTGAGATTAATTCTAAGAAAGGTGATCCTATAGTACCTAGCAAAGTCTGAAGATTGAATTAAAATTTCTTAAAACTCGGGCGCAGAAATACAACATACCTGTCCTAAGCGTGATTGGGTCTTTCCTCGTTGTCAGTGGAGATTGACGTCTATCCAAGATTAAATAAATAACCATGGCAAGAAGTTCAGTGATGTTCTGTGGTAAGCAGCGGTGAAAGGGTGTTTTGTAATTTATTAGTGTGGCTTTTCGAGCCTGAAGGAGTCAGGATAAACGGCTTCTACTGATACTAAATTGTCAGTAATTAACCACAGGGATTAAATCAGGCCATTGCTTAAGTTTGTAGAAAACATCAGCATGAATATAAATTATTTTATCGTTTTTAAAAAGATTTGCCTGCCACATTACTACAGTTTTCCTTTCCAAAAAAAAAAAAAAAAAAAAATCTGAAATGTTTTAGATTTTAAATTACGTCTAAAGGAGCGTTTTTTAACATTTTGTGTGTTACCTTTCTTTATTAAATATCATGTTCCTCGCACTTAAACCATAAGATCCAGTGCAACAGCAATATCGCAAAATAGTTTTAAAACGAGCAAATCTTTAGAATTTCCAATACAGAGACTCACGCGCTGGAGATAAAAATGTTTTTTCTGCACAACGTTGCCATTGCTCGCTTTGAAATCCTTGAGTTTGTTAATCAAAAATTCGTCAAAATTTTAAAAAATAGGAAATCGATCATAAAACAAATTTCAAATTTCAAATTTGGTCTTCCACATGCTCATATTCGTTGGAGGATTACGTTATTCAAAATTCGATGACTCTATGTACCGTTGTTTTATCACAATACGAGAAATATACATACATTTATGCAGATTTTTCATTATTTAATTTCTTCAAATATAATGCAGGACTCTAACATTTTGTGGCAACAGTTTGAAAAGTGAACCGACATTTATGAGTCCGACGCAAAATGCCAAAACGAAACTAATAGTCCTTCGGGATTCAAATCCCTTTGGACTAAAAAAAAACTTCCAACGTATATCCGATTTAAGGCTCTTCAATGTCGACGTCCCGTTCTTTTTGATGTCTTCAACATCCACAAAGCGTGTTCCTTTGATCACAGATTTGAGTTTAGGAAACAAAAAGAAGTCTGCGAGGGCCAAGTCAGGAGAGTATGGCGGATGATGCAGCTCCTCGACCTCATGCTTGGCCAAACACCCTTTGTAGATGTTGAAGACATCAAGCAGAACGTGACGTCGACATTGAAGAGCCTTAAGAATGATGATTTTAAAAGTTGTTTCCGCAACTTACACAGCCGAGCACAGAAGTATATTACGGCAGATGGGGATTACTTCGAAACATATTAAAAGGTTACGTTTTTCACATCATCTGTTCTGGTGTTATTAAAGCAGTCCTGGAAATTAATAGCCACACCTTGTACAACTTAACATGACTATACAAAGGTCTGTTATTTATTTTTTATGTGTTCATATTTCCGAAAGAGAAATATGTTTATATAAATCCTTTGTTAGAAAAGTTCCAGGACAACTTTTTTTTTATTTCTGAGTTTGCAGTACTGAAAAGGAACAAAATCATGTTTCCGCGCAATTTTACTAGGGGGCAGGGCTGTGATTAGCAAGACACTATTCGGATTGTTGTCGCATTCTTTAAGGTGACACAATGGATAATGATTGTGAGCAAAGAGTGAACATTACGTTCTGCGGTAACCTCGGGAAAACCGCTAATGAAACGTGGAACAGGATTAAGAAAGCCTATACAGGCGAGGCACTTTCAAGAAGTCGTGTTTTCGAGTGACACAAAAGGTTTCGTGAGGGCAGAGATTCAGTGCAAGACATCCTAGAGCTGATGGCGATGCGTGGAGCGTGTAAGGCAGCTATTGCAAGAAGACCGTCGTGTAACTGTGGGTATGATATTACAGCAACTGAATTTAAGTCTTGATGCTTGAAGATTTTAAGCGAAGATTTAGGAAAACGGAAACTGAATGCAAGAATCGTCTCTCACTTACTAACAGATGGTCCGAAAGAGGGAAGACAAAGAATTTCAGCTAAACTATTGGATAGAGCCAGACGTGATTCTACATCTGCAGCAAAGATTATAGTGATTTTTTTCTTGTTTCCTTGCGAAGAAGGTGACTGAAAGGAAAGCTTCGTCAAGATTATTGCAGACATCCAACGGACTGTGACAAAACATTGGCAGATGTGTATACTAGATAGAAAAGGGGACAACTTTGATAGCAGCTAGGATAATTACTTGCTAAATGCAAAATTTTACGACTTTTGTCCTGGAACTTTTCTGTCAAAGGATGTATATACACATGTCCACAAAATGAGTGATATATACATGTCCACAAAAGCATTACCTGTCCTTTATATTCGTAGCCGTTTATTACTGATATATACTTCCAAACCCAAAAGTGTTCTAAATGACGCAAATATTTATGTTTTAGAATTCAAATTTCATAAAGTCAGTTTTATAAATTTAATTTACAATCCTCTGATCCCTGTGCTTATATTTAAGAAATGTTTATAGTCATTATCAAAAATTACACAACAAGTTTGATCCCTGTACGAGATAAATTGACCGAGATATTTAGAATTGAACGATCGGTCAATGAATTAAATAGAACCATTCGAGATTGGATTTTTACTCTTAGATCCCATGCTATGATACTCGTTTGTAATTTAGTAATGTGCAGTATTCTTCACTTTTTGAAGCTTTGTTACAACTAATTTATCAAATGAAGTTGCACACAAGTAATTTACAAGCTCCAAACGGTAAAATTGCAGTAGCAATATCCTCATGAAGTTTCACACTTTATAAGCATTATCTACTTAATCATCGGAAAATTCATTGAACTAGAAATAATTTTTATTTTTAATTCTTGAAATTAAAATTATGATTTGACCTTGGAACAATACTGAATCCAGCTACAAAAAGCACACAAATTCTATAATGGTTTGCGAATAAGACTGACTGGTTAAAATTTTTTATTTATAGATACTTAATATGACAATCTTCTTGGAAATACTCACTTAATCTGTTAACATCAAAAACCTTTTTTTAAACTAAAATTTTACTTTTAACTATGCACACATACAAACATTTCTCTCTTCAATTTAGGTGAGACCCCTTTATATGTTTTTAGCTTTGAAGTGAAATAACTCGATCAATTTTTGTTATCAGCAAATGAAGCGTTTTTATTTATTAATAAGTATACACGTTTTCTAAATATAAATAGTATAGAGACCGGGAACATATAAATACTCATGGTTGCACATGAGTATTTGCTTTCTTGGAAACATTTCAATAACTGGAAATATATGTTTACAGCCAACGGTTGCAAAAACAAAAGACGGGAAAGCATGTTTCTAGCACAGTGTACGTTATATATATATATATATTTAAACAAATTTTAATGTTAATTTTTACAAACACGTATAAAAGTAAAAAAGCAAATTGAAAGCCAAAATTTAAAAAAAAAAAAAATTAATTTTGAAAAAAAAATTTGAAAATAAAAAAATTTGAAAAATCATTTTTTAAATTAAAAAAAGAAAGCCAAAATAATTTTTTAAAAAAATTTTAATTTTGAAATAAAAACTAAAAAAATTTGAAAATTTTTTTTAAATTTTGGCTTTTAATTTGCTTTTTTACTTTTATACGTGTTTGTTAAAATTTAAATTTAAATTTGTTTAAATTTAAATTTCATTTCTTGCAGCAATTGCGCAAAGAATATTTAATTAAATTTGTATTTAAATTAAATTTAATTAAATTCAATTTTTTCTTATATATATATATATATATATATATATTATATATTGCTTCTTTTATTTGTTTTGTACGAAAAAAGAATATTTGTGAAAGAAATGTATACATGAGTTTTACGATAAATAGCTTTATGGCGGAAATTGATGGTATAAGATTGATATAAAAATCAAATAATAAATAATACGAGTTGAAAATGAAATATAATTAAGATAATTTGGTGGAACGTAAGTTGCAACGGATTGGCGGTGGTTCTCGGCAATATAACTGCGTAGTTATTAAGATAGCATTCGAAGAACACACATAACGACAAATTCCACACATAATTTTATTCCTTGATAATGCACATCATCACTGGGCGTGCGCCATGCACCCACCCCCTCAATTTTCAATTTTCTGCTAGCTTACATTATAAAGAATGGTCGAAATTAGAAAAGTAAACGCTGCGTGGGTAGCGGCAGCAAAAAGAAGCAGAAGTGAAGAGGGAAGAAGAGGGAGTTGCGACTTAATTACCTTTTTTATACCGATTTCCATTTCAGATCACATGACATATATGCATGTAATAAAGTAAACATAGCAATATGGATGGCATAAAATGTTGGTCCATACTGAAAAGCGAACTTGGCAGCCTTGTTATTGTTATGATAGGAAGAGAGCAGCGAGGCAGCGTCTCAGCGAGAACAGAGGTAGAAGCAAAAGTGCGCAGTTATTTGAATATGACAGTTTATTAAGAGAACGGTTTCGGTTTAAGTTCCGAATTAGCTATGCCATAAGTCATGTGACATGGACTGATCTAGAAATGATGAAGTTCAGGAAAGGCATTTACTGTTTTTAGAACAGAGAGGAGGAATTAAAGAGCTATTGCTAGTTTAAATTATAATTTTAAGATTTATTTATTTTTATCTTGTATATAATATTTTGTCGCATAATACGATTAGTCCGAAAGAAAACAGAAATTCAATAATTCGAAAATTATCGACAGTAATACGAGTAATACGATGCTGTTTTTACAGAAATGCACAAAAAGGCGTGGGACAGTTTTAATAACTAAACGTTTTACTGCCAGAACGATAATGTTTTTATTTGAAGTAACAGATGTATATAGAGATCGGTCACGTTACTGGCCATAATGAAAGAAGCTATTCTCAGTAAGTGACAGATTTTACACCTGAGCGCTCTTCGATGTCGTGCAAATCGTCGTGTCACATTTGCTGACAATTATATATTTGTTTGCACATAGCTGCCATTACGATTGTCACATTATACATCTATAATCTTACCTGTGTTGTGAATTATACTGCGCCACTGTGGGAAATTTTGACGCAACTAAGGCCCCACTAGAGGCGCAGTGCTTAAAACCATTGAATAAAAGTAGTTCAGCCCGGATCAACGAGGATTCAGTTGTAGGGCACATGGGTGTAATGCCTATCAAAGACTAAAAATTTACTGCTCAGAAGGGGTAAAATAATCTCAAAGAAAAACTGCCTTTTTCGGAAAATTAATCCCGTTTTCGAACCAGGTGAATGGGCTGGCTGCATGGTTGAGTTTCGCGCTTTTTCCCATGTGTAACGTGAATAAAAAATTATAATAAATTAAGTTACTTTAGAAAGTCCTCAACAAATGCATTAGGCTAATAGCTCTCGTGCACTTCGCCATATTTAATTACTCCAAACTGACCCAACTGGAGAACCACTTGTCGGTGAAAAATGCAGTTATTCTGCAAATAAAAGGTTTCATTATTAAACAAATACTGTATCTTTCTGTAAGAACCTCATTGTGATATTGTCCACGCTTTATGAATTATTGAATTTTTAAGTTTTTGATTTTCACTTCTTTGTACGAAGTAAAAAGGAAGTATTGTAATTGCGAAAAGTTTCAGGCAGCATATTTCAACGAAAATATCCATTTTGACCGCTATCGAATGCAATTTAACGATGTTTTTGCGCGATATCTATACGTAAGGCAAGAATAAAAGACTCGTTTCCTCAAAAAAAATTATAAAACTGCTCTAAAATTAATTCTGAAGAGAATTTTTCGTGGCGTCTGTACGAACGTATGTACGTACGTGCGTACGTACGTATCTCGCATAACTCAAAAATGAGTAGCCTCAGAACGTTGAAATTTTGTATATAGGACTGCTATAACATGTAGATGTGCACCTCGTATTTCGGTTGCAATCGTTCGCAATAAACGTAGATAAATGTATTTATATATATATCCACTCCGTTACTCGGCTCAGTGATCTCAGTTTCTTTACTCTTATATGTTTGTAAATTGTACATTTTTTGCTTTAAAAATGATTGAATTATGTAGCTTTTATCTACCGGTTAAGGTTTTTATTCCTTTAGTAAATCTGTATGCAATATTTTTAGAATTATCAACAATTTTAAAGTTGTTTAAGTGCAGCTAAGCCTTTTTTTAATGGCGGCCATTGATGTTTACATTTGAAACAGGAGACTAGTGGATTTGTTGCCAATCTAGAGAAACTTAGCTTCGCAACAACAAAAATAACGCCTTCATTTATTATTGCCAATTAAATCATGCTTAATCCTTTCTGGAATTTTTTGGAGAAAATAACTGTTTAAGATTTACTTCGTAATTTTTAGTATAGATATTTTGAGTTTTTATGTATTTTTGCTTTCTTGCGAAGTGAGAACTGAATTAATTAAATGGGAAATACTCAATCGTCTGTGTAAAACTGTTTCTTTTTTGTTTTGTTTGCTTAATTTCTTTTATACATCATTCTAACTTTATTATAGTATTTGAATAGAACATGTGGCAACGATTAGATAATTCTATTCTTTAAATGATATACATTTTGTGCTGTATGAGTTATAATATGAAGGAAATATAATACTGTTAAGTGAGTCTAGCGCCACAGTGTCGCTATGATAAACAAATACTAGAGTGAATTTTAAAGAATGCATTTATTCTATTGTGGTTTATGCGCTGTCGGCGAAGTAGATTTAATTCAATCCAATAAGTTTAAATGAAATGCAAGAAAAAATGCGTATAATTTAATATTACGTACAAGAAAGTCATGTGGTGTACACATCAAATTTTTTTATTATATTGTAAAGAAACCAAAACAAATAAATACAATGTTAAAAAAAATCTGAAAGATTTCAGATTTTAAATTAAGTCCAAAGGGGCGTTTTTTCAACGTTTTGTGTGTTACCTTTATTTATTAAATATCATGTTCTTTGCACTTAAACCATAAAATTCATTTCAATAGCAATGACGCAAAATAATTTTAAAATGAGCTTGTCTTTAGAATTTCCGATACTCAGTTCCGCGCGGTGGACATAGAAAGTTTTTTTTTTTTTTTTTTTTCACGTAGAGCGTTGCCATTGCTCGCTTTGAAATCCTTAAGTTTGTTAATCAAAAATTCGTTAAAGTTTTACAAAATATGAAATCGATTATAAAACAAATTCCAAATTTCAAATTTGATCTTCCACATGCCCATATTCGTAGGAGGCTTACGTCATTCAAAATTCGATGGCTCTATGTAGCGTTGTTTTATCATAATGCGAGAAATATGCATACATTTATGCAGATTTTCCATTACTTAATTTCTTCAAATATAATTCAGGACTCTAACATTTGGTGGCAACAGTTTGAAAAGTGAAACAGACATTTATAGTGATTCAACGCAAAATCGCGAAACGAAAACAATAGTCCATCAGGACAAAGCCCTTTCGGACTAAAAATGAAATGAAACCAAAATATGTATACTACATAACTTGCTAATGTAGTCATGCATAAAGCCACTGTAACAAAACGTAATTAATAACCATTTCAATTTGCTTATTTAAGAAAAAAATTAATAATATAAGTATTCTTGCACCAAATCCAGTTTAATAATAACTATGCCAATATTGATGTCAATAATATCAGTATTAATGTAATAATGATATTAATGTCAATAAAAACTTAAAACATTAACTGGTATCAGGAACTCAGTGAACCTGGACACAAAGAAACATCAATTATATATTATGTAGTAGTTTAAGGATAATCAAATAGTATTACATTTCGATTCACCAGCTCATTGAATAAACCTTAGTGTTACAGAGTACGATCTGTAACACTAGCTGAATCATGCCTGTTTCCTGTTAGGAGCATTACTGCAGTAAAGCTACTAACAAAAAACAAGCATGTTTCAGCTATCCCTGTTTTGTAAAAATCTTTCCGAAAGCATACTGCTGAACATCAATACATTAATCAGTACAGTTCATCAATACATTAATCAATACATCAATTTTAGCAATGTTAAAGTCAGTAAAAACCCAAGAGGTTTCCCACGTAAAATCGTGAATACTTCTACACAAATGAATGCATATTCTATTAGTATGAATTTATGAGTTAAATAAGCACTTTGCATACGTACAGATACCGAATTCCGTAACATAATTTTTTTTTATTAGTCCAAAGGGGCTTTGTCTATGAAGGACTATTGATTTCGTTTTGCGATTTTGCGTTAGTTCACTATAAATATCCGTTTCACTTTTCAAACTGTTGCCACCAAATGTTAGAGTCCTGCATTATATTTAAAGAAATTAAATAATGAAAAATCTGCATAAATGTATGTATATTTCTCGCATTGTGATAAAACAACGGTACATAGAGCCATCGAATTTTGAATGACGCAATTCTACTTCGAATATAGGCATGTGGAAGCCCAGATTTGAAATTTGGAATTTGTTTTATGATCGATTAAATATTTTGTGAATCTTTAACGAATTTTTAATCAACAAACTCAGCGATTTCAAAGCGAGCAATGGCAACGTTGCACAGAAAAAGCATCTTTATCTCCAGCGCGTGAAACTGGGTATCGTGAATTCTAAAGATGTGCTTAATTCAAAACTATTTTGCGATATTGCTCTTGAACTGAATTTTATGGTTTAAGAGCATGAAATATGATATTTAATAAATAAAGGTAACACGCAAAACGTTAAAAAAGCGCCTCATTGGACGTAATTTAAAATCTGAAACCTTTCAGATTTTTTTTAAGTTTACTTTAAATATGCATCAAACTAGTTTCAGTATTGTTTGATACACAAGATGCACTTTCTGTTATTCTGTAAAGAATGTTTTATGTTTTAAGTATTGTTAAAAAATGCTAAAATCACGTTTTTATGTAGAAAAAAAATGAATGATATGTGCCTAGAAACGTATCAGATAAGGTGAGCGAAGAGTTTTGAATATTCCATGAGGTATCAAATCCTTCTTAGCCGTAACAAATGGATTCCCTGAAAGCCATTATTCAGATGTTTTATTCATTTCTAGATCCATATTCTAGAAAAAATTTAAAATGTCACTCCAAAGGGAGTAGAAAAGAGTGCATTTAAGTCCCAAGTTCTGAGATTTGAAGGCATGAGGATTTTTCCACTTTTTTCTTTCTTTTACTTGCAAGCTATCTGTATTGATCCCTTTTGCCTCTTTTCCACCCATGTGCACGCATAAATATCTTTGTGTACATTCTGTATCTGCTTCTGTATATCTTTTTAGACATGCCGCTTCATATATTGACTGTCCCGTCTTTTGTACTTTTATGTCTTTCCCTAGGCGTTTCGAAGGCCTTTCTTTTTTCTTGGAATGTATGTTTCTTTTATCCTGCGTATAACCGACATTTCTATAGATCTCGACATTTCATCTCTCTTAATTTATATCTCTTTGTTTATCTTGCTGTGTTGTCTTTTGTTTATCTTGCTGGGTTGTCTTTTGTTTATGTTGCTGTGTGCGACCTCCCACGTTCTCCTAGATACCTAATACTATAAGAGAATCTATTGATGTTTTCTATAGACAGTACGAATTTCAAGTTATAAATATTTTCGTTAGCTATTTAAAACAGATAAGTGAAGCCTAGACAATATTAGATATAGGAATAGATAAATGAAAATAGATAAATGAAAGTTCAGAGAACTGCTTAATATTACATGGTCGTATATTGTATTTTCAGTTATCAAATAAATTCATGTATTGCAAATGATTTTCTTTATATTTCTGCAGTTTTATTATAACACCATGTGAAAATAATTTAATAGTTCACTTTATTCAGCATATAATTTAATAGTTCACTTTATTATTTATATAATGTTAGTATTTATGCTAAAAGTGTATTATAAAGAACTGGTGTTTCAAATTTTGAAGTTATGATTCACAAAAATTTAGTTGAAGCCGCTAAATACAGTGTCTCTATCTGTCCTTAAAAACAATTCAATGCTTCTATTTAGAATAGAATTCTGAACCTTGTTTTTTAGAAACACTTCGGTAAAGCAAATTAATTTTGCTCGTAACCAAGCGATAATTATAATTTTACTGACTTTTATTATTTTTTGTTCTCTTGTCATATATTTAGGGAAAGAAATCATAATAAGTACGCTATAAAACTATTTTTAGCAAAATATTATTTGGAAATATTCTGTTAAGAATAAGTTCACAAAAACAAAGGTAAGCGGACTGTATCATCACTTATTTATTTTACATAACACTTTCAAATAGGAGGAATGCCGTCTACCTGATGACACAGCACACTTCACTCTTAGCACTGTAGCAATTAAAAAAAAAAAAAAAAAAAAAAGGAATAGAATACAAATCACATAAGTTATGAGTTGAAAGTTCGTTACCATAGCAACCAGAATTGAATCATCAGGAAGCAACGCCATCTATTGTTGCAAAGACACACTAGTAATTCATTTGGTAACAAAAAATACTAAACATATTCATATTTAAACAAATTTAAATTCTTAACAAATACGTATAAAAGTAAAAAAGTGAAAAACCAAATTTAAATTCTAAAAAAAGAAAAAAGCCAAAATAATTTAAAATAATTTAAAAATATGCAAACATGTAAAAGATTTAATTCTCGAACTAATCTACAATATAATTTAAATTCAGAAGCATAAGCAAATCAAGTGCAAAATCTATCCATGAAAATAAATCTACTAATTTAATAAATTAAAATTAAATTAAACAATTTTTTTAAAAAATGCATATGTGAATGATCGTAGAGTAGGCAGGAGACAGACTTATCAAGGGGAAGTTGCCTCCATTTTTTAAAAAATTGTTTAATTCAATTTTAATTTATTAAATTAGTAGATTTATTTTCATGAATAGATTTTGCACTTGATTTGCTTATGCTTCTGAATTTAAATGATATTGTAGATTAGTTCGAGAATTAAATCTTTTACATGTTTGTATATTTTTAAATTATTTTAAATTATTTTGCCTTTTTTCTTTTTTTAGAATTTAAATTTGCTTTTTTACTTTTATAAGTATTTGTTAAGAATTTAAATTTGTTTAAATTTAAATTTCATTCCTTGCAGCGATGGCGCAAAGAATATTTAATTAAATATGTATTTAAACTTAATTTTTTTAATTAAACTCAATTTATTCTTATGAAACATACTCATATATGCTTTTAATCATAGAATTAATTTTTACTGCTTATTAATGAACCAATATCTTCAGAATGCTCTTATGTAGTTGCGGAAGAAATGAGATACATTCCTATGACCTCAGTGATCAAGTGACATATGTATAACTCGTGTAAACAAACAAGTAAGTTACCTCAAAGGTCACGTAACTTACGTATAGCTAATGTAAACATGGTCACTGTTACGCCATCCATTGCTCGCCGAAAGAGCGCGCTCCTGCTATTTCGTATAAAACTAAAAATAATTTATTTCTACTTTTAAATCAATGAAGTTTTCTGAGATTGTGTTTCAGAGATGTGGCAACACGCGTTTATTTTTATTGTGATTGTGTTCTAAAGACATAAGTGAGTTGTGTTTCGAGTTTGTACGTTGCGAAAAAGTAAAATATTTATGATATTTATTGTGTAGAGTTTTGATTTCCAGCTCATTCCACAAGGAGGTGAACATAACAGTCACTGTTCCTCTTTTCTTGCGAAATCTACCTCATGATATTAAACAGATTTAGTCATTTAAAATCTTCTGAGATTTCAATGTTAAAATATGTTTTAATATTTCTGCTTATAATAAACACATAAAAAATCTGAAAGGTCTTCAGATTTTATATTAACGTTTTTTTAACGTTTTGTGTGTTACCTTTATTTATTAAATATCATGTTCTTCACATTTAAACCATAAAATTCAGTTCAACAGCAATATCGCAAAATAATTTTTAAATGAGCATATCTTTAGAATTTCCGATACACAGTTTTCGCGCGCTGGATATATATTTTTCTTTTTTGCGTACAGTGTTGCCATTGCTCGCTTTGAAATCGTTGAGTTTCTTAATCAAAAACTCATAAATACTTTACAAAATATGAAATAGATAATAAAATAAATTCCAAATTTGGTTTTCCAGATACCCATATTCTGGTGGAAACGTACTTTACTCAAAATTTCATAACTCTAGTTACCGTTGTTTTATCACAATGCGAGAAAGATACCTACATTTATGCAGATTGTTTAATTTCTTTAAATATAATACACAGCAATAATATTTGGTGGAACAATTTGAAAAGGGAAACATACATTTAAAGTTTTCAACGCAAAATGCCAAAACAAAATTAATAGCCGTTTGGGCTTTGATGGAACGAATTGCATTAAAAATCATTTCTAGTCAATTAATAATTGAAACTGAGCTTTTAGGTAAATATGTGATTCCAATAATTTTATAAGTGTCCACAATTGAGAAGATTAGCAGCAAATCCATAACTGAAACTAAATGTTTAAACATTATCTTATTTTTAGGAACCTACCCAATGCACAAATATTCAATTCATTATTACGCTTTTTAATTACATTTAGCCTTCTACGAGAAAAATAGCATTTAAAAATATTAGCGCAAATTATGATTAACGCAATTATAATGAACTTTACTTCCTGCACATTCATTTCTAAACGAGTTCCTAAATTTTATAGGCAATTATACAAACCAGGCTAATTGCTATGCCATCATTTCGTGAACCATTAATTGCTCTTAATTTTATTAATTGCATAACTACGTAACTTAATCAGTAGTATGGCCATAATTCATAAATTAATACCCTCTGTAATTAATAAAACTTTGAAGGCAAAGAATTCCGAGGAAGGTTTAACGAATCAAAAATTATTCTCAGTAATATATATCAGTTACTTATTCTCTGACATTAACTACCACTCTTGAATGTAAACTAAAAAACATGATGTTGGAAATTTTTTGCCAAGTTCATTAGTGTAATGAGCGACATTTTTTTCATCATTTTCGCTACTACGGGAAAGCGATATTCACATCGTCATTATTCCGTTTCTTTTTTGTTTAACTCATTAGTAAAGGAATAGAAAGTGATTTCTGCACGAAAGCGAAAGGTTAATTTTCATTTCTGGCGACCAAAAATGGAATTCATAAGGAGAAATTACGTTTACTTTATATCGCATACCAAAGAGGGAATGTGCATGCTATTTCTGTTTTGTCTGTGCTATCATAATTCAAATTATTATTATTATATTTTTTATGAAATTGTATTGCTTTTTCGAAAGAAAATACTTTAAAAGTTTAGGTATACTTTTGAACTATAATTGTTGCAAAGCAGCGTCCGCTGCGAAATAGAACTGCGAAATAGAACTATTAAACTGTACACATTTTTTGCTGCCTTTCATTTAAACGTATTTCCTCGAATTATTCTAACTTAAATAACCGATACCTCAAAACAAGTGGAAAAGGAAATCAAAGACAAGAAATCTTAAAATTAAATATCCCAGTCAATTTTTGTCTTACGGAAATCAAGATTCTATAATTTTATTTTACTGCAACGTGTATAAAACCTTTCCAAATATAAGTATGAGAATCAGCAGATCAGATTAAAAGTTAGATTTCGTGTTTGGCGAAAATTAATTTTATTTAAAAATTTGACATTGCCCAAACCTGAACATTTTCGTTATTTAAAACCCTCGTGCGATTGGCGATATATAACTATGACCAACGATTGCGAAAATAAAAGCCGGGTATGACGGCTAAGTGAGTATCATTACACATATACTCGTATATCCTTGGTATCATTGGTATCGTGCATTCTTGATATCGTGTATCCTTGGTATATATGTTTGGCACCGCGGATAAAGGCCAGGTAGGGAGCAGGTATATTCCGATTGCATTACAAAAGGCAACTAGATGTTTTAGCAGTCCCATATAGAAGATTTCAATGTTCTACGGCTAATCGTTTTTGACTTAGGCGAGATGCATACATACATACGTACATAGGTACAGATGTCACGGAAAAAAAAAACTCTTTTGGATCCATTTTACAATCCGTTTTGGGAAAACCAGTCTTTTATTCCTTCCCTACGTGCAGACGTCATTCAAAAAATATTTTCCAGATGACGGACAAAATGGAAATTTCCATTTTGAAACATCGTTCCAACCAAACTTTACCGCCATTATAATATTTCCTATATAAGGAAGTAAAAATAGTCCTTAAAGATCTAGAAAGCAAACTTTAACAAATTCTTACCCCGTAATAAATAGATTTATCTATATGCAGTAAATGTGTTAATATTATATATATATATGTGATGTACCAGCTTTTTTTTCGGAATAAATAGATTGGTGAAGAAATATAGATGTAGTCGTAGCTTAAATTATCAGACGATAAGTTAAAAGAAAAAAAAAGCAGGATCCATTTATTATTGGTTAGGAGAAATAGCAGTTACAAAAATCATATTTCCGGAGTAAATAAAAAAGAATTACTAATAACTTTTTGTATGAAGTTTACTGCATCGTTACATTAAAGAAAAGACCCCGATATTCCTTTGCGAGTCCTTTCATAGCCTCTGGAAATGACCTCAGCCTCGTCAACCATTCCAGTTCGCTTTAAATATCTCCAGAACATTCTATAACTGTATGTGTAGAAAAGGCGGGAAAAACAACTTGACTACGGGGCTGTGGATTGAATTCCACGTACTTTCAATCAAGAGAACGTCGCTATTAAAAATGAAAAGAACATACAGTTAGAATTTTAAGTGTATTCTTGACTATGGAAATTTTATTATTACTTATATATATATATATATATAATTTGAAGTTAAGTAGTAAGAACAGACGAAAAAAGACCTATGTGGTCAAAAATTTTGGCGCATTGTACTGCAAAATTATGGAAATTATATATATATATCGCATGACTTAGAAACGAGTAGCCTCAGAACGTTGAAATTTCGTATATAGGTCTGCTATAATATGTAGTTGTGCACCTCCCGTTTTGGTTGCAATCTACCGAACCAAAAATATATATATATATATATATATATATTCCAATTGGGCTAATTTACCATTTACCGCTTCTTTGTAATTTTGCTTGTGTCTTAAATAATGTTTGTGTTTATGTTAAAATGTTTTAGGATTGTTTAAACTTTAATCAACATTTTTAACATTCAAATTTGATTTGAGTTTTACATTCGCTTTTTTATTTGTCAGTTTTCTCGTTATAATTTCATTCTTCTTGTATTTAAACTTTTTGCAATTGCAATTTATTTTTAAAACATTATTCACGGGAACATTTGCTTTAAAGCAATAGCATGAAGAATTTCCTTTTTACCTTATATATATATATCTACTATATTACTCCTCAGTAAGCTCAGATTTTTTATTCTTATATGTTGGTAAATTGCGCATTTTTTCTTTAATAATGATTGAATTATATTGTTCTTATCTTTCCGGGTAAGGTTCTTATGCCTTTAGTTAATCTGCGTACGATAGTTGTACAATTATCAACAATTTATAAGCTGTTAAAGTGCGGCTAAGTCTAATTTTTCTTCCCATAGCAGCCATATTTGTTTACAATTGAAACTTAGCAGAATAGTGAATTCAGTTTCAGCACTTTCAATGCTTTTTTGCCGAGTGGATCTAAAATTAAACTTTCTTTCTGTGCCCCGAAAAGATCTGCCTTGTTTCCTGCTGGCCGAATTCCTTGCTTTTAGGTAGAAACTCTAATTTTAACTGTAAACAAATTTTTTTGTCTTAAGTCTAATTTTAACCGTAAAAAAATTTTTTTGTCTTAACTGTAATTGTCTTAACTTTAATTTTAACCGTAAAAAAATTTTTTTGTCTTAACTTTAATTGTCTTAACTCTAATTTTAACCGTAAAAAAATTTTTTTGTCTTAACTTTAATTGTCTTAACTCTAATTTTAACCGTAAAAAAATTTTTTTGTCTTAACTTTAATTGTCTTAACTCTAATTTTAACCGTAAAAAATTTTTTTGTCTTAACTGTAATTGTCTTAACTTTAATTTTAACCGTAAATTTTTTTTGTCTTAACTGTAATTGTCTTAACTCTAATTTTAACAGTAAAAAAAATTTTGTCTTAACTGTAATTGGTATTTTATTTTTTTTTCTATAATTCTCAATTTTTAATGAAGATATTTTGAGGTTTTTATCCTCTTTTGTCTTGTCGCGAACTGAGAACAGAATTAATTGAATGAGAAATATATCTCTAATGAAATTCGAGGAAATAAGTGTTTGGTATTAGCAGCAAATAATGTCGCCAGTCTGTCTCTGACAGAGGAGAATGTTTGCGAGTAGCGCCATGAACATTTGGTAAGCGCGGCGTTGAATCGCCAGTGAAAAACTGTTTCTTTTTTATGTGGTTAATTTCTTTTATACATCGTTTTAGATTTAGTATAGTATTTGAATAGAGCACGTGGCAACGATTAAATAATTCTTCAGATGACGTAATTGTTGTGCATTCTGAGTTATAAAGCGAATGAGTTGTAACGCTGTTAAGTGAACCTAACGCCAGAGCTATGGTAAATAAATATAGTGAACTTTAAAGAGTGCATTTATTCTATTGTGTTTTAGGTGATATCGACGAAGTGGATTTAATTCAGTTTAATAAGTTTAAAAGAAATGCAGAAAAAATGCGCATAATTTAATATTTCGTACAAGGAAGTCATGTGGTGTACACATCAGATTTCCTCTATAGGCATGTATGGAGCATCATTCCATGCTGTTACTTCTGGAAGCCTCCTACACTCTCATCCATTGGAGAAACTGTATAACAAGCCATACTAGCAGTAGGAACACGAAGAGGATTTGATTATTGGCGAATATACAATCCCCGAGCAAAAATATCAGATGTGGACAACACGTGTCTTTTTTTGTAAGGCCATTTAAATTACACATAATATTTGCTGTACTTCATTTAAACTTCTTTTCTCAAATTTCATTAGAGATGTATTTCGAATTGAATCAATTCAGTTCTCACTTTGCGGCAAGGCAAAAATACATAAAAACGCAAAGCATCTTCATTAAAAATGGTCAAATACAAAAAAAAAAAAAAAAAAAAAAAAAAAAAAAAAAAAAAACCACTAAATACAGTTAAAAACAAAACAATGTAAAAAAACAATTTTTTCAATTAAAATTGAAGTTTCTACACCAAAAAAAGCAAGAAATTCGGCTAATGGGAAGAAAGAAAAAGTTCCGGTGCAAAAAAAAACTGAAAGCTTGCTTTTGGCCTCTTTGAGCATAAAGACACTGAAGTTCGTGTACAAACTGACTTAATTCGCTATTCTAGTAAGAGTTTCAACTGTAAACAGATGGCGGACTTGACAGGCTTAGCGGCATATAAATTTTTAAATTGTTGATAATTCTACAACTACTACATGCAGATTATCTAAAACCATAAAAATCTAATTCAGAATATAAGAGCAAAATACGGCAATCACTTCGAGAGCAAGAAATGCACAATTTGGCAATACTAAGAATAAAACAATTCATTTCACCGAGAAACTACCTGGCAACGAACTGCGAAAATCTAAAAGCAATCTAAAAAAAAAAAAAAAAAAAAAAAAAACATTCAGCACAGTCAAAGTGTTGACAGAGTTTCATTAATAACCACATGTCACAAATACCTATGTTCCGAAGTAACTTTATAAATTCAGCTACAAACTTATTTAATTTTAGCAACAAACCTGGTGGTAAATAAGTAAGTGTATGTGTGTATATATATGTTTGATATAGCTGATTGCAACAAAAAATTTAGGTGAACAACTAACTGTTCTAGCAGCTCCGTGTACAAAATCTCAACGTTCTACGGCTACTAATTAATATTAAAATTAAGCAGGATATAACATTTACAAATTAATTCTCTTGCTAGGCTAATGTAATTTAAATGTGGCTTCTAAACTTAAATTAAATACCAACTCTATTTGTAACTTGGCGATGTCTTAACGAATGAGACAAACTTTCTCCAGAATAATTGAATTCAGCAACTGGTAATTTAAGTTGTCAGGTTATCTTTAAACACTGAAGTGCGCTTAGTTACTTTATGGTTGGCCAGCTAAATCATCCAGTGGGAACAAGCAACATTGTGCAAACACGTGGACAATTCCTCTGGGCAGAATAGAAATTAAATAGTAAAGTTTTAACTTCATATGGAATGTGTAAAACATTGGGAAGATATAAATAAATGACATTGGGAAAATATGAATTTAATTCCGAGTCAGTCTTAACTCAGTTCTCGACATTCCTTTCTTTTTTGTAACTTATTACGTGCTCCGCCCTTAGGAACTACAGGTGATAGGTGACGGAGGACGGGGACACCTCTTGTCTAACAAAGATAAGCAGGTATATGTCCCACGCCTTCCACTATCTTGAACCGGTCTGTCGAGTCCCAGGACAACATAACAATGATAACAATAATAATTCTTAAATGCATGAAATATGATCCATCAATAAAATACATTAATACATTGGATACACTATAAAGTTACATGAATACATTAGTTATCTACTTGACAGCTTGATTACGGTAAGACATACGTTAGACCTGTTTACATTCATTATCTGGGGCTTGCGTTATTTGAGAACATACATGCGTTGTTATAATAGAACCATAATTATTCATGCGTTGAATACCGTTTATACATTTAAATAAATAGATGCATAATTATTCATGCGTTGAATACCGTTTATACATTTAAATACTAGTTGAATTTGCAATAAAAACATAATAGATACATAATTTGTTATGAATACCGTTTATACATTTAAATAAATAGATGCATAATTATTCATGCGTTGAATACCGTTTATACATTTAAATACTAGTTGAATTTGCAATAAAAACATAATAGATACATAATTTGTTATGAATACCGTTTATACATTTAAATATTAGTTATATACTTGAATACTTGATTGCAATAAAATATTTGATTAGTTGATTATATTATCCTATATGCATTAGTTATGAGTACTTAGTACGATTGTTGACACTTATATCTATACAATATTTCTTGGATGCATAAAGTACGTATGTATCGTAGTTTATATTGAATACATAAATTCAGGTAAGCTTGTATATTTATATACCTCACTGCTTGATTACTTAATTAATTAATTATTTTTACTGCTGCATTTTTGGCACTAGTGGAAGTTGGCACTGTCGCTGGTAGAGTAAAGCATAAATTTGCTCCTCGTGGAAGTCACTTTAGAAGAAACTGGCTCGTATTCATGTTGCACATGGGGGAAAAGACGGAAACGCCAGCCAGACCGTTCGTCAGGACTCGAATCCCGGACCGAACTACCAGTGTTCAGCGACTTTTACCAATCGGCCGCTGTTGGGCCATTTTTTTTCTTTGAAAGAACTTTTAAGTAACATAAGACCTATTGAAATTCCTTCTTAGGAAATACGCATATTTATATTAGCCGATTAGCATTTTAAGATCATACATTTCAGACGGTATTATAGTGTCTGCAGTGTATAGGGCTGTGGTCAGAGATGGCAGACAAGGCTGTAAATCTTTACCTTATAAATAAGACAAATGACTCTCATAACCCAATTATTTATTGTAAGAATCTGCATAAGACTAAAATTACTGAATATAAAATAATTATTTTTTTCTTTTTTGCAGTATATAAATATAAATTTTCAAATGTAGGTGTAAATATTTCATTTATTTTAAATTGCTGAGTTTCTTAATGATTAACGGACTTCTTAAATTTTAAAGATAAATTAAAGCTTTCATGCTGAACCGAATGGTAATGGACAGAGAAGCAATTTCTCCCGAAGTCTCACGAAGTCATCCCGAAGTCGAATAGATAGTTTTATAAATCTTTTTTTGTGGAGAGTCTCGATGGCAACATTGGCCTTTAAATATATTTTAATTTATTGCTGACTAATGATTTCTTGTATGACTTGTATGACTTGTATTTATAGTCAGCCCAAGCCCACGAAGCGCCAAGAGTACGCCTGTCGTTGGTTACACCTTACCTAGCAAGATTACACCTTACAGATGGCAACGCTGATGCAACGAGACGGCTCCCGACCTAATGCGACCTAATAGGCGCCAAACGGGATTAGTGCCGCCCCGCCCTTGTTCAATCGACGATGTTGCGACCCCACAGGGCAAAGGCACACAAAGGCAGTACCAGTACGGACCCTGCCGAGCCTTGCTCTGTCCTAAGAGCCCTCAGCTTCTGTTATTACGCTCCCGTGGTTGAGATTGCCTAGGTACAGATCCTAATCAATACTTCCCAGGCATTCGCATGAGTCAATCCCCGGGAGGGACCTCACAGATGACAGTGCGTTTTAGCTCAGTTACGCCCCCAGTTTTCCTGAAAGCACCCCGGGGGGGACGGGTCCGAGGGTCTGCTACCACGCTTCCCATACCATCAACCTCTCGAGAGGACTTTCGGTTCGCCACATAGCTATTGAGCCCCCATGACGCGCCGACACTATACATTTACAAACATCCATGCCTTCTCCGGGATTCGAACCCGAGCCCTTCGGCACGGCAGTCAGCGATGCTAACCACTATAACATTTGGGCGGCACATTTTTATTTGTTACTTAGCTTACAAAGTAAATAAAATTCGTTAAATTTGAAAAATAAATTAAAAGCCTTATATGGGAAAGCATGATACGTCAAGTAAAACTGAATGCTAGAGACCAAAACGCTAAAACATCTGTAGAGGAATAAAATGTTTTAAGTCTTTAATTTATTTCTGATTCTTAAAATTTGATAAATATGCAGTACTTTTGTTAAAATTGAAAAGTACCAATAATATAAATCTTTTCCTTTTTCTGGGCAAAATAGTTTTGCTTGCTTTTAATTCATTTATTTAATTTTAAAGTTTTCTTTTATTTAAATAACCTAAAGTTTGGTACTGCTGTGTATTTATATTTCGAAAAAACTCTCAATTAATTTAGATGAATGTACAATAGTATTATTTTACTTGACTAAAAATAATTACTTAGTTTTATTTTTATTTGAATAAAAATCAGCTGTCCTTTCTATTTCCTTGTACGATGTAAAAAGGAAGTATTGTAATCGCGAAAAGTTTCAGGCAGCATATTTAAACGAAAATATTCATTTTGACCGCTATCGAATGTCATGTGCTGATGGTGAATGCTGAATAAAAATATTTTTGTTACCTTTTTCAATAATATTTTATTATTAAAACATATTTTGATACAGTATGTCAGAATAAGAGACCCCGTAAGTAACACATGTAAATAAACTGTTGAACAATATATTCTAAATGAAAGTAGAAAATAACAATACTGCTAAATTCACTCAGTTATGTCACTGACTTTATACAGTATTATTAATTGCACCAACTTTAAACTGTTGTAACACTTTGAATGAGCCCCTTGTTTCTACTACAACGCCTCTTTGCCTGTCTTCTCGACTTCGACCTCCACCAAAGCATATATGTGGTTGTCGACGTACATCGATGATCGTCGAACGCATAAGAATCATTCACCGGAGAATGTCGATATTCTACAATTTCGGTCTTTTATGATAATGTACACAAATAAAAAAAAAAAGTCTGTATTTAATTGTCAAGCAGTACAAATATATATATATATATATATATATATATAATAAAAAATCTGACAGCTTTCAGATTTTATTACGCCCAAAGTAGCGATTTTTAACACTTTCTGTGTTACCTTTATTTATTAAACATCATGTTCTTCACACTTAAACCATAAAATACAGTTCAATAGCAATATCACAAAATAATTTTAAAACAGCATATCTTTAGACTTTCCGATACACAGTCTCGCGCGCTGGAGATAAAAATGTTTTTTAATTTTCGTACAGTGCTCGCTTTGAAGTCGTTGAGCTTGTTAATCAAAACATGTTTTACAAAATATGAAATATAATAATAAGTAATACTAAAGTTTCACAAATTATGAAATAGACAATAAGACAAATTCCAAATTTGGGCTTCCAGATGCCCATATTCGAGTGGAGGAGTACGTTATTCAGAATTTCACGTCTGTCAAAATTTGATGCAGTTTCTTTTTTTTTTTTTTTTTTTTTTTTTTTTTTCCTCAGTACGAGAAACATATATACATTAATGCATATTCTTCATTATTTAATTCCTTTAAATATAATGCAGGGCTCTAATATTTGGTGGCAGCAATTTGAAAAGTGAATCTCCGTTTACAATGAACCAACACAAAATACCAAATCGAAGCTAATAAACCTTTTGGTTACGTTAGGTTTTCTGGTTTATGTGAATAAAAATCAGTTACTCATATTTAGTTGAAATACAGAATATTTGTGAATTTATATAATAAAAATAATATTTGGTGGGTTATTATATAATAAAATATTATTTTTTATATAAATATAATATTATTATATATTTTTATATAAATATATTTTATATAAATATATTTTATATAAATATTTTTTATGTAAATAATTTTTTTATATAAAATATTTATTACATAAAAATAATATTTGGCGCCTAAATGTTTATAAGTTTCATGTACACCTGAAAAGAAAAATGCATAAAAACATTTCAGTATGAATGAAATCAGTTCATTCTATCCAAGCAACAACCAATTCCTAAGTAAATGATTTTGCTGCCAAATCAGGAAACAAAACGTTTTGACACTTCAGGTTAATACGCATACGTATGACGTCATAACTTAAATTTACTGTAACATAAGAACTTTTTCACAATATTTAAATAAATGAATTAATGTGTCAGTAACATATCGTGTCAATTATTTTAACCTGAGAAAAAAAAGTTGCTGAAAGCAGCTATTTATTTAAAATACTAATATTAACGAAACATTTTCGACATACGATGACGTTGCATGCAGTCACGTGCTTTCTTCAACGTCAGAATATGACCTAATACAATAATAATATACTTAATGTTTGGCAAAGCTATTTCTATTTCATCTTTTGTAAAACTTGCATAAGTTCACCGGAGAATGTCGATATTCTACAATTTCGGTCTTTTATGATAATGTACACAAATAAAAAAAAATTCTGTATTTAATTGTCAAGCAGTACAAATATATATATATATATATATATATATATAATAAAAAATCTGACAGCTTTCAGATTTTATTACGCCCAAAGTAGCGATTTTTAACACTTTCTGTGTTACCTTTATTTATTAAACATCATGTTCTTCACACTTAAACCATAAAATACAGTTCAATAGCAATATCACAAAATAATTTTAAAACAGCATATCTTTAGACTTTCCGATACACAGTCTCGCGCGCTGGAGATAAAAATGTTTTTTAATTTTCGTACAGTGCTCGCTTTGAAATCGTTGAGCTTGTTAATCAAAACATGTTTTACAAAATTTGAAATATAATAATAAGTAATACTAAAGTTTTACAAATTATGAAATAGACAAGAAAAAAAATCTGAAATGTTTCAGATTTTAAATTACGTCCAAAGGGGCGTTTTTTAACATTTTGTGTGTTACCTTTCTTTATTAAATATCATGTTCCTCGCACTTAAACCATAAGATCCAGTGCAACAGCAATATCGCAAAATAGTTTTAAAACGAGCATATCTTTAGAATTTCCGATACAGAGACTCACGCGCTGGAGATAAAAATGTTTTTTCTGCACAACGTTGCCATTGCTCGCTTTGAAATCCTTGAGTTTGTTAATCAAAAATTCGTCAAAGTTTTAAAAAATAGGAAATCGATCATAAAACAAATTTCAAATTTGGTCTTCCACATGCTCATATTCGTTGGAGGATTACGTTATTCAAAATTCGATGACTCTATGTACCGTTGTTTTATCACAATACGAGAAATATACATACATTTATGCAGATTTTTCATTATTTAATTTCTTCAAATATAATGCAGGACTCTAACATTTTGTGGCAACAGTTTGAAAAGTGAACCGACGTTTATGAGTCCGACGCAAAATGCCAAAACGAAACTAATAGTCCTTCGGGATTCAAATCCCTTTGGACTAATAAAACAAATTTATGATTAGCAAACTCTACTATTTTAAAGCGAGCAATGGCAACACTTTTTAAAATAAATCAGGCTTTTATATCCAGAGCGCGAGGCTGTTGCCATTCGGAAAAATGAGTGCGAAATTAAGCGCTTTCATAGTTTTTAATTAATATCTTAGCTGATTAAAATCGTACGAAGATGAGATCACAAATTTTAATAGTATAGGTACTTTATTTTATTTTATTGAGGAAAATGGCTTTGAATTTTATTTTACGAAAATAAAAAGAAATTCTTTTTTAAGATGCAGTTTTTTGCTACAACATAAGCTCTGATAAGGCAAACGTAGAATTTTTCAGTTACGTTACAGGAAATACATATTTGGGGTACAGAGCGAAAATAATCTAACTATACGGCATTTTCAGATTTTCGTTGAGCTGGGTATTCCGGATATTTGAAAGTTTACTGCATTACCCTAGATAAAGTTTAAATCCCTTTTCGTGTAGACATCTAAATCTCTGATACAGACAAGTTAAATCCATTTCCACTCCTAGCAATAAATTTAAGAAAAGGCTTCACGAAAGTTCTGAATTCTTCGAAATGACTGGAAGAGAAATTCCATTGCATCTTTCCAGTGCATGCGTAATACCATTTTTACAAGAAGTAGGTAATATGAAGCCAGTCTGGAGTTCTATATGCACTGTTTTCTCTCTTTCTGTCAAGTGAAACTCCAGTTAAACTTCTCGCTGCAGTATTAAAAGAAAAGTATTTTCCCATTCTAATATTTGTTCTTCCATTTTTCGTCTGTATACGAAATGTATCATTTATTCTTACTTTTGTCTTACAAATATTCTTTTGATGTATACCTAAATAAAACTCAAAAATTCGTTTTACCAGTTTTCAAAACATTAGTAAATAAATAAATGATAATAGAGTTAAATTAGCCTTTAATGCTGCTGTAATGTAGGTTTAGTATTCAGAGGTTTAAATTTACCCAGTAATGAATAAATTTATATGCAGTCAATTATCCGAATTAATTGGGACCGGATCCAATTCGGATAATCAAAAATTCGGATAATCGAATTTTTTCCGATGAAAGGGTCTATTAACACTTTTGTTGATTTCTGTATGTACTGTATGCTGAAATAGGGAGAAAAAACTATTTTTTAAGAAAAAGAGATTTTAATTAATAAAAATGAAAAGGCAACACTTTTACGTACATGTTATATAGCGTACTCTACAGTACGTACAAATGCTGAAAGTCATTGCTTGTAAGCTGTTTGACACCGTACCTGCACTTAAAGCCAGCCGTTACATCCTTTAAAGTATAGGTCTTCAACCTTTCAAGCCCGAGGGCCCCATCAATAAATTTATAAAGATCCGCTGTCTGTCAAAAAATAGTGTAGTCAGAAAATTTATATAAAAAAGGAAGGTTTGTTTTGCAAGACTACAACTGACTCTAAGCGAAGAGATAGTATTACAGATTTGTATATATATATGTGATATACCAGCTTTTGTCTGGAATAAATAGATTGTTGAAGATATATAAATGTAGTCGTAGCTTAAATTATCAGACGATAAGTTTAAAAAACAGGATCCATTTATTATTATTCAGGAGAAATAGCAGTTACAAAATCAGATATCCGGAGTAAATAAAAAGAATTACTAATAACCTTTTGTATGAAGTTTACTGCATCGTGACATTTAAGAAAAAGCCCCCGATATTCCTTTGCGAGTCCTTTTATAGCCTCTGGAAAGGAGGAGCTTCCAAGAATGACGTCAGCCTCGTCAGCCATTCCAGTTCGCTTTAAATATCTCCAGAACATTCTATAACTGTACGTGTAGAAAAGGCGGGAAAAACAACTTGACTACGGGGCTGTGGATTTAATTCCACGTACTTTCACATAAGAGACCGTCGCCATTAAAAATGAAAAGAACATACAGTTAGAAATTTAAGTGTATTCTTGACTATGGAATTTTATTATTACATATATATATATATATATATATATATATATATATATATATACATTGGTTAAAAAGAGAAAGTTAAATGGAAATCGAATTAAAATGTTTTGCAACTTTTTTTTAACTATGAAAAAAAGTAAAGATTATTGTACAGAACCATGTTAAAAAATGCATTTAAAATTTAAAAAAAAAAAAAAAAACTTACATTACTGGCGGGAGAAGGTAACTACTTTAGTTTTAATCTGTGTTGTTGCAATTCGAAAAGTTTCCTCCAAATGCCTGTCAGCCGTGTTCTTGTTTTCGATTTTAGGATTTTCATTTTACGAAAAAGCTGTTCATATATGTAGGTACTGCCAAATATAGAAGACATGAAGAGTGCATGTAATTCCTGGAGTCTTTGGTCACGAATAAAAATCAATTAATATAGGATTTTCAAGAAACTTGCATTTTAATGCAGAGTCACACTGAAAATCTATAAATTCTAATTGAAGTTCATCTGGAACACTTCCAACGTCTATTGAAAATGGCAAGGAGAATATTCTCATAAAAATTTCATTTTCACGAAAATCGGAAAATCTTCTTTTGAATTCCTTTTCAAATTTGAAATGCATTGCACACAATTATTTAAATTTCATGTTGTTCTTGTTGAAATGCATTGCACACAATTATTTAAATTCCATGTTGTTCTTGTTGAAATGCATTGCACACAATTATTTAAAGTCCATGTTGCCCAATTATTTAAATTCCAAGTTCTTCACACACTCCATCAATTTTGGAAAGTGAGTGGAATTCTTATTTAGCAACTGACTTTCCCACAGGATTAATGTTGTCTCAAAAGGTTTCACAAGGCAATAAACATTATGAACAAGTAGATCTTTTCCCAGTAAGCTTGAGACGACTTGTAATAGCTACAAGAAATGCAAAGTCTGTCAATAAACTCGTGCGGCACATTCAACGGTACGCTGAAGGTAACCTTTGGCGAAGTATTAACGAAAGATTGACATCTGTTGCCAACCTGTTAGAGATAAGAATCTACTCTTTTTATGGAATTGAGATTTTATGCCTAGTCAAATTTCGTATTTTAAAAATTACATAAGATAAAGCGAAATTTTTGAAAAATTCGTCATTTAAAGAACATTTTATCTGAAGTAACATCAGGCATGTGAATAAAATGTTTTCAATATTAAGAATAAGAAAAAAAAGTTTTTTTACGACAAAAAGCTGATAAGGCAATTTTTCTTGAAATCAAAATTTCTTAAAATCCTTCAATTTTTCTTCAGATTCAAATGTGAGGCTGTAAGGATCTTAAGTTTTACTAAAGTTTATTTTATTTTAAATCTTTACTATCACTTCTTATTTTCTACTTCCGGCCAGAATTAAAAGCGTTAACTTATTTATGTAAAATTTGTCTGGAGAACGCCAAGTACTTAAGTTGTGGCTTTTTGCCAAGCGAGAGAGAGGAAGGAGTTAGACGAAGCAGGCCGCTTACCTTAGCAGTTTTACTCGGTTGCTGGTTGCCTTCCAGGCCAGAGGTTTAATCCTCTTGATAATTTTAAACGTGTTGTAGTGTTAACAGTTCTCTGTACTACATACGGCTTCCTGTTAATATAAGGCCAATCTTCCACGTTTATTATTTCAAAGTCAAGTTAGAGTTTAGTTATATTTTTATATTTTTACGTTTAGACCACAAGTATTGGGTCTTTGTATTCCGAAGTACGGAAATTATTGTAAATAGAGAAAAATAAAGGGCTTTGTATACCCTTCTTGTGTATCCTGTCTACTTCCCACAGTTATTGAACATAATTTTAGTAAGCTCTCTGTTCCGAGTCAGGTCCTTGCATGTTCCCGAAGAAAGTAAGACGGA
The DNA here is from genome assembly GCF_044657685.1 of Stegodyphus dumicola. Lineage (NCBI taxonomy): Eukaryota > Metazoa > Arthropoda > Arachnida > Araneae > Eresidae > Stegodyphus > Stegodyphus dumicola. Next base: position 114,868,045 of record NC_140778.1, read on the forward strand.
ACATTGAACCTGATAGTGGCGCCCAACGAAGAAGAATAACCATGGCCGAGTTTCAAGAAGAACCTGTGCTGCCTGCAGAAGACGCTCAGAATCCAGAAATGCCAGCTGCCGCCCTGGAAGGATTTGGTTACATCGTCCAGGCCATGCGCGCTTCGATGAAACCAGAAGCAACATTTAATGGAAACTCACCGGTAACCAGTTTTTTGGAAAAATTGGATGACCACTTCATGCTCTACCCCGTGCACGAATTTCAAAAAGTTACCTTAGCTACCAGCGTTTTGAGGGGCCAAGCGCTTAATTGGTTCAAATGTATAGGCAGAAGTCTCTTGGGTCAAGCAGGAAGTCCCACCTATACTTACGAAAATTTCAAGACTACCCTACTAAAAGCCTTCCCTGTTGTAAGGGATCGTGCGAAATTAGAAACGGAACTTTTCAGTATATATCAGCAAAGAATCGAAAATCTCTCAAGCTTTATTTTAAGAAAAATTCACGTCTTCAAACTCTTGTATGGAAACCGTCCGGATCCTGAGATAATTCAAGTGATTTTGCCGAGGTTACTGCCCCAAGTGCAAGACTTTATTGAATTAAGAAATCCGACTACACTGGAAAAGTTATTTGAGCTAGCAATCCAGTTTGAAAGTAGAAGAACGGCGGACATTGAAAGAAGACGCCAATATCAAGAGCGAAACCAATTTGGTGCGCCAAGACTACAGCAAACTCAAGCACACGGCTACGGAAGCAAAGCGAATCAGTGGGCAAGGAAACCCGAGCGTTCAAAAACAGCCGGCGAACGTCGACAGTTCAATAGCAATCCAGGAAAAAAGTCTCAAGGCCAGTGGAAAAAGAAGGAAAGCACGGAAATGAAAAATAATTTAAACTAAAACGGATTTCTGCTGACGGGAGGGTGCGGAAATCCGAAGGCCACGAAAACCCCTCTTCCTTCAAGTTAAATACAGTAATGGTGAAAAATTTGACTCTTCCGAAGATTGAAGTGTTGGTGAATAATATCCCAGCCACCGCACTCCTGGATACAGGCGCGCAGTGTTCCTGTGTGGCAGAAGATTTTTTTAGGAAGTATTTTCGGAAATACCGCATATATAATTCGGATAATACGACAGTGTTAGCGGCGCATATATAATTCGGATAATACGACAGTGTTAGCGGCGCAAGTAGAAAGATGTAAGTGTATAGGTAAATTACCGCTGTATGTCCGTATCAAGGACGAACAAGTAAAGGTTATGTTTTTTATAGTAAAGAATCTGCAAGCACATATTATTTTAGGAATAGATTTTCTTTCAGAGGCACAAGCAACGCTAGATTTTAATGAAGCGTCCCTTAAGCTGACAATGAAACCAGTTCGTGAAGAAAACGCTGAACCGCCGATGTTAAACCTTGACCACCTGCCTAATGAAGAGCAAGGAAGAATCCGACAAGTGGTAAGTGAATTTGCTTCGTTATTTAGTGATATTCCAGGATTTACTCAGGTTACTAACCATAGTATTGACACCGGAGATTCAATGCCAGTTCGCCACAAAGCATACCGGTATGATAAGAATAAGGAAAAAATTATAGAATGGCATATCACCGATATGCTACGTAAAAAGATCATAACGCCCATCTCAAGTAGTTATGCTAGCCCGGTGGTTTTATGTAAGAAAAATAATGACTATCCTTTGACACATCCAAAAAGGTGGAGATTCGCAATTGACTACCGTAAATTAAACTCCATAACTAAATATCCGGTATATCCGTTAATTATTATTGAAGAAATTCTAAGGAACATAACATCCACCAAACATATGACGACTTAACGACTGGTTATTTTCAAGTAGGGGTTAGGCCTGCGGACGTGCCTAAGACTGCTTTTATAACCAAGTCTGGCACTTATGCATTTTTGCGTATGCCGTTTGGCCTTTCAGGGGCACCGGCAACATTTCAGCGATGTATGGACATTGTGTTAAGGCCTGTTCTTGGAAAGTCCACATTTATCTATTTAGACGATATCATTATTACTAGTGATAATCTCGACCAACATGTACAGGATTTAAGACAGGTGTTTTCTTTATTAAATGAGGCCGGTCTAAAAATTAATGTCGAAAAGTGCAAATTTGCAGCCCCTGAATTAAAATATTTAGGTTACAAAATATCTCAGAAAGGAATCGAGACAGACGAATCAAAAATAATCGCTGTACAAAAGTATCCGACTCCAAACACGGCGAAGAAGCTCTCTTCTTTTCTAGGACTTTGTTCATATTATAGGTCCTTTATAAAAGATTTTGCAGCTATTGCTGAACCATTGTTAAAATTAAAAAAGAAAAAGGCAAGATTCTCGTGGACAGCCGAAGCCAATAGTGCTTTCGAAAAATTAAAACAAGCATTAACGGAAGCCCCGGTGTTGAAATTTCCTGAAAAGGATGAGAATTTAGAAATTTCAGCGGATGCTTCGGATTATGCGGTAGGAGCGGTACTTTCGCAAAATCAGCAGCCCGTGGCATTTTTTAGCCGAACTTTAAATCAAACACAAAGAAACTATTCCGCGACCGAGAGAGAGGCACTTGCAGTTCTGTTAGCAGTGCAAAAGTTCCGAGTCTATTTTGGAAAGGCGCCAATAACAGTGTACTCTGATCATGCGGCGGTAACTAGATTGTACTCAGGGAAAAACTTATCCCCAAGGTTAATAAGATGGGCACTCAAGCTACAAGAATATAATCTGGTGATCAAGCATACCCTCGGAAAGGAAAATATCGTAGCAGATGCCCTATCCAGAATTAAATTAGATGAAGAAGGTAATACTGTAAAGGTGGCAATGCTCACAGCATGTACAATAAATTCCCGAGAAACTGTAATAACCGAACTGGGTAAGGATCCTGAGTTTGGAAGCATTTATGAGTATTTAAAGGATCCTGAAAATTTTAGTCACCAAGATATTGTGGCTATAAGAAATAGGGCGGCCCATTACGAACTAATAGATGGTCTATTATTCTATACAAAAACTACGAATTCCAACAACGAATTTCGACCTGTTATCCCAGCTAGTCTTAGATTAAATATCCTGCAGGAGCTCCATGACAGCCCTTTAGCTTCTCATGCTGGTATTCGAAAAACTATCCAACGCGTACGCGAGGCAGTCTACTTTCCTGAACTGCAAAAGTTAACAAGGGCGTATGTCCAGTCCTGCCCAACATGTCAAGCAGTTAATTATATTAATTTCCGCCCGGCCGGGTTTCTAAATAGTATTAAATCCGAATTTCCAAATGAAATAATTGGCATCGATTTATTGGGCCCTTTCCCAAAAAGTCAGTTAAATAAAAGTCGCTATCTCCTTGTTATGGTTGATCATTTTAGTAAGTGGACCGAAATTGTTCCCTTAAAACGAGCATCCGCGAAATTAGTTACTGATTCTATTTTAAATAAATATATTTTAAAATACGGGGCGCCCCTAAAAGTTATATCGGATAATGGTCCTCAATTTGTAAGTAATGTATTTGAAGACATGTGCCAAAAACTGAGCATACGTCATTTAAAAATGGTCCCGTATCGGCCGCAATCAAATATAGCGGAACGGGTCAATAGAAATATAGTGAAAATTATCCGTAGTTATGTTAAAAATTTTCATAAAAGCTGGGATAACTATGTCAATGAATTTGCTTTCGCCCTTAGGACCGCAAAACATGATACAACGGGCAAAACTCCTGCTGAGTTATTTTTAGGCAGAAAGATTATAACGCCGTTAGATAAATTATTTTATGTGCAACAAAGAGCCCCAGAATTTAAAATGGGTGATATAGAAAAACTAATTAAAGAAGCAAAAAAGAATACTGAAGTAGCACAGAGAAAACAAAAGCTGTATTATGACTTGAAACGACGGGGAGTAACTTATAAAGTAGGGGATGAAGTATTAAAAATTAAGCATTCACTTTCTTCAGCACCAGAAGATAAAACTGCCAAATGTTTTCCACGATTTGAAGGACCATATGTTATAGAAAAAATAACTCACGCTGTAGTAGTGTTAAAAGCCAATAATGGTGAAACCTGCTAAAAACATTGATCAAATCAAACCCTACTATGATCGTAATAAAATGCAAATATTTACAGATCTTTTCCAGGATCCGGCACGGCAGACACTGCAGGCACAAGCTCCAGAGTTGGAACAACGACAAGTACAAGGGCAAGCCATTAAGAGGCAGGAGCAAGTGAAAAGAAAGTTTCCCCGCGGGAAAATTGAAGGTAACAAGAAAAAGAAGCCGTTCCACCGTCCAGAAAAGAGAGCTCACCAACACCCCCAGAATGAAGAAGGGAGAAGGACGACGTATGCAAAGAGAGCCAGGAGAAATGACGGCAACTATAACCCGGCTCTAAAACGGAAGATCTACTCATCCGACAGGACTCTCCGCAGCAAATGTAGCCGAACTGCGGAAGGGCCACCAGCGGCGGAGGAAAAGTTACAAGGAAAATTTGAACGGCCAGCAACGAGGTCCAAGCAGGAACGCGAAAGAAGTCTCCCGTTCCGCCAAGACCAGCTGCCATCAAACGGCCAAGACCACAAGCAGAGGAGAAAAAGAAGGTATTCAAGGGTGGCCGAACTGGTGAAAAAAGGAAGCTTCCAGAGGAAAGCACTGAAGGGCGAGCCCGTACAAGAAGGAGGATAAATCACACAACTATCTGCAATACCTTTAAAGACTGGGCCCAGAAAAGGATGTCCGAATATCACAAAGATAAGTAAAATTTTATGTTACTTTGCAAACTTAAGTTAATCTTTCATTCTTACTGCAAGTGGCAGATTTCAAGAAGTTTTACCTCATGCGAGGTCTACCTTTATCGCCAAAAGGGCGAGAAATGAGTTGTTACCGATTTTGGTATTATGTTTTTCAATTACTCGCGCGTAAAACTAAAGTTGATGTATAATAGCGATGTGTAAATACTTAAATATTGTAAAAGTTATGGTTAAATTTTATTTAAAACATTCTGGCAAGAAAGAAGTTTTAGTCTGAAAGATTTTTTGAAATGTAGTATTTCAATGTAGAAAGAATTGGCACTTGCTTTGAAAAGAATAGAAGTTAACAATGTACTACTAATGTATGTTTTCAAATGCGAAAAAATTAACGGCATGTTAATATGTTCTTATATACAATGTGAACTGTTATTTTAAATGTTAAGAAATACCGTGATATGGTAAAAGTGAAAGTAATGTTAAAAACTTTTTTTATTCGTGTGACTGTAAAAAAAAACTAAATTGTGGTGAATATGTGTTAAAGAAAGGTTGAATGAATGTAGTTAGGCTCTCTGACGCTACAGAGTTAGCCACTTTCAGAATAGTACCTCAGGGTTTAGAGTTGAAGTTAGGGTGCGTTACGAGGTCTTGGTATGTTGAATTTTAACACGTTAGTGTTTTGATGGTAGGAGGAAGTGTTGAACACGTATACATAAACACATTCGTGTTCGGTGTTCTTTTACAACACATGTCAGAGAGCACGGGGAGAGATAATTAAAATAGTCATGAATGAAATAAGAATGTTAAGAGAAATATAAATATGCATGTTACTTGCCATTTCATTGTGTAACATTTCATTAAACTAGTTTTCCTTCCAGATCTCTGGAAGGAACCAGATTTGAATAAAAAGCTCCTGTTTAGATGCAGTACAGATGAAAAAATTGCGTGTTTTTGGAGCTGCTATTGTAAAAACAAATTTCTTTTTTTTTAATTTCTAGTTTCTAGTGAAAAATGTTTGTAAAAGATTGGCCTCGCGTTAGATTCTAGAGCTAAAAGTTTTCAACAAGGTCGTTTTAGACCTCACTTTCAAACTAATTAACTCTGGCGGGAAGTATGTAAGGATCTTAAGTTTTACTAACGTTTATTTTATTTTAAATCTTTACTATCACTTCTTATTTTCTACTTCCGGCCAGAATTAAAAGCGTTAACTTATTTATGCAAAATTTGTCTGGCGAACGCCAAGTACTTAAGTTGTGGCTTTTTGCCAAGCGAGAGAGAGGAAGGAGTTAGACGAAGCAGGCAGCTTGCCTTAGAAGTTTTACTCAGTTGCTGGTTGCCTTCCAGGCCAGAGGTTTAATCCTCTTGATAATTTTAAACGTATTGTAGTGTTAACAATTCTCTGTACTACATACGGCTTCCTGTTAATATAAGGCCAATCTTCCACGTTTATTATTTCAAAGTCAAGTTAGAGTTTAGTTATATTTTTATATTCTTACGTTTAGACCACAAGTAGTGGGTCTTTGTATTCCGAAGTACGGAAATTATTGTAAATAGAGAAAAATAAAGGGTTTTGTATACCCTTCTTGTGTATCCTGTCTACTTCCCACAGTTATTGAACATAGCTTTAGTAAGCTCTCTGTTCCGAGTCAGGTCCTTGCATGTTCCCGAAGAAAGTAAGACGGAACATTGAACCTGATAAGGCCACTTAAATACCTTTAGAGGGTCACGGGTTGAAGACTTCTACTTTAAAGTATGACCAGCCAAGCTTCTGAGCTAAAACAAACAATTGGATCCGAAATTACGTTTCCCATAGAACGTTGCTTCAAAAACCACTTGAAAACTGCATCTAAATTTTTGTATATTGCTGCCTTCATTCATTTTCTTAAAGAACTTCCATCATCGTTTTCAAGCAGTACCACGAAGTTTAAAAGTGTAGGTTTTCTCCTCTTAATGTCTCAAATCGTTGATTGTTCAACACTACGTTTTCATCTTGTTTCTTAAATTCTGAAAGCGATCCGGATAATCAGCGATTCGGATAGTCGGAGTTCGGATAGTTGGATTTGTACTGTATATGCAGTAATTGTGTTAATATTGTATATATATATGTATAAATAAAATTCCATAGTCAAGAATACACTTAAAATTCTAACTGTATGTTCTTTTCATTTTTAATGGCGACGGTCTCTTATTTGAAAGTACGTGGAATTAAATCTAAAATCTAAAAACAGCCCCGTAGTCAAGTTGTTTTTCTCGCCTTTTCTACACGTACAGTTATAGGATGTTCTGGAAATATTTAAAGCGAACTGGATTGGCTGAAGATGCTGACGCCATTTCTTGGAAGCTCCGCCTTTCCAGAGGCTATAAAAGGACTCGCAAAAGAATTTTGGGGCTTTTTCATTAATGCAACTATACAGTAAACTTCATACAAAAAGTTATTAGTAATTCTTTTTATTTACTCCGGATATCTGATTTTGTAACTGTTATTTCTCCTGAATAATAATAAATGGATCATGTTTTTTAAACTTATCGTCTGATAATTTAAGCTACGACTACATCTATATTTCTTCAACGATCTATTTATTTTTGACAAAAGCTGATACATTACACACACACATATATATATATATTAATAACGAGGCAGCCCTTGTTTTAGGATTTATATGATAGGACTATACAATTAATTTTCAGTTTTGAAAATTTAATTGGTTATTAAATTTTGTAAAAATATGTTATTTTTATTTTGGTATAGTAATTAATTTGCCTTTTTGATAATGTTTTTGCATTTGTATATAATTTTTTTACTATAGGAGGGCGAAATCATGTCGGGGAAAAGAAATGAATTTTATGTGAGTTTTAAATTAAATTACGTTTGAAAAGAAAGTTGGATTAATTTAAAGCGGTTTTAAAGTTTCAGGGAATTCATTGGAACGAAATATGTTTATAGTCAGTCATTAATCAACTTAGTTAAAAGCCTCAAAACACTTTTCCCTTGACAAGTTCTGTTTGAAGCGTTAAACAAAGTTTAATGAAATATTTTATTGTTTTGCTTTTAATATGCACAAATTTCTCTTTTGTATAACTTTTCCTTTTTGAAATGAAATTTTCCTTTCTAATTTTGTAATTTTCTGTAGTTTGCGTTTTGCCATGTTATTTTGTTTTACGGAGAAAGTAAATTTAATCTTCAAATATTTAATACCGTAATTTCTTTTCGGTTCCGATTTTCGAGATTTTGAATTATTATTTTCAAATCTTGCAGCACAAAGCGCAAATTAGCGTCTAGGTCTTATTTTCTTTTTTTATTATAAAATCCTTAAAAATCTATATATTAAGGCACTTACTTGATCAATTACTTGAGGATCTCGTCTTACTAGTTTAATTTTGTTCTTAACGAGTACCTTAAATTAAGAATTTCTTACTAATTTTTATTTTAGTTTTTGTTTATGACAAGTCTTTTGGTTCAAACAGACTAATTTCTTTCTAATTTTCAAGTTTTGTTCGTAGCTTATTATTTAACTCTAGCAAAATTACTTATTTTAATATTTACTTGGAAAAAAGACGAAACACTCTCACGTAAATTGGTTATTGTTAATTGATAATAGATTGGTTTCCTCTTCTTAACAAGTAAATTAATCTACGGTCAATCACAATAGCAACCTTTTCAGTATTTTAATTTTTACTTTGTGGAGTTTTTACGGTTCAAAATATTATTTCTTTACAGTTTTTAAAAGCATTTCTTACTACAATAGAATTCTAAATAACTTATACTTAAAATATTGAATAAAATTTAATCCAATAATTCATCGCTTTTATAAAACTTCTTTTTCTTGGAGATGATATATGAAAAACCTCTGCTTTTTATAATTTTTTCTCTAAATTGTTTTCTAGGTCTTGGCAAGACCCATACAGCTTGTGGTCTTGTTTATTATTTTTTCTTTTTTGATTTAAATATAATTTACGGTTCCTTTGCAAAGTTTTAATTCTTTAAGCTCGCAGGTCCAACCCGTAAGTTCTTGCATATTTTGACTAATAGCATACCGCTATTTATTTATTTTTTTTTTCTGTACATAAGAATTGCTTTCCATTTTTTACATCTTAATGTGTCAATATATTCGGACGCGTCGGGAAATTGGAACAGAGAATTGAGACTAAAGTTTTTTAGACATAGTTTATTTAATTCATTAAAAATTTGTCGCTCAAAGTTTCAATTGTTTGTTTCGGCGAAACGCGTAATGGAGTTAGCTTGGTTCAAGATTCATTTTAAAAAATTTCCCTTGACAAGCCAAAATGAACTTCGAATTGGGCTAATTAACCATTTTCCGCTTCTTAATTTTTATATATTTTTTATATTTTACCTTGATCAATTGATTAGTATTTTACTGTGTTTTATAATCTACATTTTTGTTTAGCATATAGCCTACTATCTTTATTTTACTTCATTCTATTGATTTGTTTTTTTACTGTGTTAAAAATTTCCTAATTTGTTTAGCATATAGCTTTTTATTAATTTGTAAATACTCAAATACTTTTTCCCGTCTTTCACACTTTTCATAGCAACTAAATGTGCTTATGTTGGAGTTTTCTCGGAGCCACAGTTTTTGGTAACTTTTTGGCGTGCTTACTAAAATTTATCTTCTAATTTGATTAATTTTGCAGCACAATGCGCAAAATTTTGACCTAAATTGGTCTTTTTTCGTTTGTTCTTACAACCTTACCTATAATTATATATATGTAATAAAAAAATTCTATAGTCAAGAATACACTTAAAATTATAACTGTATGTTCTTTTCATTTTTAATGGCGACGGTCTCTTATATGAAAGTACGTGGAATTCAATCCACAGCCCCGTAGTCAAGTTGTTTTTCCCGCCTTTTCTACACGTACAGTTATAGAATGTTCTGGAGATATTTAAAGCGAACTGGAATGGCTGACGAGGCTGACGTCATTTCCAGAGGCTATAAAAGGACTCGCAAAGGAATATCGGGGTCTTTTCTTTAATGTAACGATGCAGTAAACTTCATACAAAAAGTTATTAGTAACTCTTTTTTATTTACTCCGGAAATATGATTTTTGTAACTGCTGTTTCTCCTAACCAATAATAAATGGATCCTGCTTTTTTTTTTTTTTAACTTATCGTCTGATAATTTAAGCTACGACTACATCTATATTTCTTCACCAATCTATTTATTCCGAAGAAAAGCTGGTACATCATATATATATATATAATATTAACACATTTACTGCATATATATAAATTTATTTATTACGGGGTAAGAATTTGTTAAAGTTTGCTTTCTAGATCTTTAAGGACCATTTTTACTTCCTTATATAGGAAATATTACAATGGCGGTAAATTTTGGTTGGAACGATGTTTCAAAATGGAAATTTCCATTTTGTCCGTCATCTGGAAAATATTTTTTGAATGACGTGTGCACGTAGGGAAGGAATAAAAGACTGGTTTTCCCAAAACGGATTGTAAAATGGATCCAAAAGAGTTTTTTTATCCGTGACATCTGTACCTATGTACGTATGTATGTATGCATCTCGCCTAAGCCAAAAATGATTAGCCGTAGAACATTGGAATATTCTATATGGGACTGTTAAAACATCTAGTTGCCTTTTGTAATGCAATCGGAATATACCTGCTCCCTACCCGGCCTTTATCCGCGGTGCCAAACATATATACCAAGGATACACGATACCAAGGATACACGATACCAAGAATGCACGATACCAAGGATACCAAGGATATACGAGTATATGTGTAATGATACCCACTTAGCCGTCTTACCCGGCTTTTATTTTCGCAATCGTTGGTCGAAATTATATATCGCCAATCGCATGAGGGTTTTAAATAACGAAAATGTTCAGGTTTGGGCAATGTCAAATTTTTAAATAAAATTAATTTTCGCCAAACACGAAATCTAACTTTTAATGTGGTCTGCTGATTCTCATACTTATATTTGGAAAGGTTTTATACACGTTGCATTAAAATAAAATTATAAGCATCTTGATTTCCGTAAGACAAAAATTGACTGGGATATTTAATTTTAAGATTTCATGTCTTTGAATTCCTTTTCCACTTGTTTTGAGGTATCGGTTATTTAAGTTAGAATAATTCGAAGAAATACGTTTAAATGAAAGGCAGCAAAAAATGTCTCCAGTTTAATAGGCCGTACAAAGAAGTTGTGGTGTCCACATTAGATTTTTTTAAATTTAATACAAAAACAATTTTTCGCGCATATCTTCGTTTAACAAACAAACTAAATTTCTCAAAATTTCACTGATTACCCCCTTTGATAGAAGATGGGAGCATCCTTCTAATGAAGTTTACCCGAAATTTTTAGCGTATTTTCTAATTTTTTTACGACTATTTGAAAATTGCTAGAGTTTTTCGCCCATTTGATGTTGCAGAACTATTGCTCTTAAAAGAGTTATTGTTCGTTGCAGAAAAACGACTTTTCAACTGAATAGTTTGGTTGACAGCGTGTCATTGAGACTAAAAATATAGAAATAAAATAAAGTAAGAACGCTTTTATTTAAAACTCATAAAAGACCCGTAACATATATACGGTATTTATTCGAGTAGTTCCCCTTTTTACTTCTTGATAAGAAGTAAAGGAAGAGCTGTAATCGCTAAGAATTTCGTGTATCATATTTCAAAGAAAATACTCATTTTGGCCGCTCTTGAATACATCTGAACGATTTTTTTGCTTGCCATCTGTATATGTGGACCGAATTAAGGACTCATTTTTTCTAAAGAGTGTGGAACAGATTTATTCAAAATAGATTCTATCGTGACGATTATAGGTACGGACGTACGTATGAATGTGTCTCGTATAACTGAAAAATGATTAGCCTTAGAACGTTAAATGTTTGTATATGGGTCTGCTATAACATCTAGTGAGCCACTTCTGTTTTCATTGCAATCAGGATAGATCCACCCTTTTCTCGGCCTTTATTTTCACAACCGTTGGTCTTATACTTGGATCGTACAGAAATGATTGACACAACAGTTCTCACAGCGAAACTATTACAATATGCGAAAGGAAAACAAGTGAAATAGACACAATGGGGCCTGAGCTACTCATAATGCATAGATTCGGCTGGTCGCAAGCCGAACGGTATAAGTCAGCGCCCGTCCCTTTCGCCGTCGTCATTGAGAGCGTGGACAGCAATGATGGAAGGTGATTATCACGGTTAGCGTTGGACAGCGTGGTTCCTATGGAAGGAAGGGATATAGGGTAATGAGATTCATCATCGCATTGTGTCGGCGTGTGTGAACAAAGCACCTTCAAGGAGTACCATATCCCGTTGGTTGGGCAAGTTCAGCAGTGGAATGGAGACCGCAGCCAAATGGACGACCAGCAACATCGCATACAGCAGCAAATGTGGCAGCCGTGTCGGATTTGATCATGGCGAACAGGAGCATAACGTTCAACAAGATGCAGGAAGAGATATGGCTTTGGCAAGGGGCAATGCAGGTGATTGTGCATGGTGATTGAAGATGACAAATGTGTGTGCAAAGTGGGTAGATCTCGGACCTCGAACCTACGCCTTGCTTGACAACATGAAGGACGCTGCCATGGGCCAACATGTTAAATCTTCTGCTGAATTGCATGCAATTGTCCCTAGGTGGTGCAGCAACAGCCCCACAGACTGGTTTACCAAAGCCTTTCGGGACCTCCCAGAAGTGTATTGATATGGGTGGGGATTATTTCTAACTGATGTACAATCAGTTTTTTAATAAATTGTATTCCGCTCTGTGGCGACATTTGTGTCATTCATTTCTGTACGACCTAAATACTTCCAATACATAAGTCATATACTTACAGACGTGTTTTAGATGACGAAAATAATTGTTTTCGCAATGTAAAATTTTAAGAAAATTTAATTTTAAAGAAAAAAGGAAATCTAAGATTTAATGCGGTCTCTCGCGGTTACTAAATATCTATATGGAGAAGGTTTATGCTCAAAAATATAAGAACTTTGACTGCCGTGAGACAAAAATTGACCAAGATATTCGAAATTTGCAATTTTTAGTGTCATTTTCAACTTGCCTTGAAGAGAAGATTACTTAAGTTAAAATAATTCGAGGAAATACGTTTAAAAGAATTTGATTCACTTTCTTCTTACATAAATCAGCTTATTATTTGTCTTTTTCTCCCGTTGCTGCTAAGGAATGATATTACATTCTGCTATTGAGTATACTTAATTGTGCATACTTTATTCATATTCCTAAGCAGAAAAACACACAGCAAGAATACTCCTTTCTGAAATTCTTTCAAGAGGGAATAATGTCCATTTCCTCCTTCTTGAAGTACATACGCTTGTTATTAATGACAAAGAAAAGTAGAAAGCTGTCAAATATTTCATGCAAATTCAGCCTTAATTCATGTTTGTAAGCAAATATAAAGAGTCTCACAGGAAGATACGAACCTGGTACTAATTACTATTCGCTTCTAATCAACTTGCATGAAGTGAAAACAAAAATGAGCAAGTACTATTTCACAGAGGCTTTTGCTGTCGGCAGTAATACACTTTGCTATTCGTTTTGTGCAGAAAATGTAGCATTTGTCGGCTTTTAACGCTTGTTAACCAAAATCTGGAAACTCTTATGTACTTAGGAGCTCTATTTGCAACAAAATTGGTAAAAAAATAGTCTGATAATTTTCAGATTTTACATTACGCCCAAAGGGGCTTTTTCTTAACGTTTTGTGTGTTACCTTTATTTATTAAATTTCATGTTCTTCGCACTTAAACAATAAAATTCAGTTCAACAACAGTATCCCAAAATCATTCAAAAAGAGCATATCTTTAGAATTTCTGATACACAGTCTCGCCCGCTGGAAATAAAAATGTTTTTTTTTTTTTTTTTTTTTTTTTTTTTTTTTTTCGTATAGTCTAGTCATTGCTCGTTTTGAAATCGTTGAGTTTGTTAATCAAATGTTCGTCAAGAGATTAAGTTCAGCTTTGAATGGGATTCACATGTGTTGTTAAACACCTTCCTACAGTTGTTTCTACGCCGGATTAGATCCTTGGTACAGGCGTAGAAACAACGGTTAGATCCTTGGAATCCGACGTATTATCAGTTTATTAAAAAATAAACATATTATTGTTTATTAAACTGTTTATTGAAAAATAAACTGATCGCCGGATTAGATCCTTGGTGCAAGGATCTAATCCGGCGTAGATCCAATTGCCGGACCTAATATCCGACGATTGGATCCATTGGAGTTTATAGGCCAAGCTGTTCACGGCCTTTCTCTTGTGCCGTGATTGTAAACATTAGTGATGTGTTCGGTAACATTGTGATTGCCTGATCGGTTTCATTTTGGTTCAGAAATGAATTAATTTTAGAATTTATATTCTATTTACATTCAAGTAGAGATCTCAGTGTATGGACTCAATTCACTCTGTCTCGTCTGAATTCAATAAGGCAATGTAGGCAGTAATAGAAACAGAATCTGAAAACAAATCTTCGCAAACAACTTCCATCGATACAGAGAAATATATGACAGTGAGGAAAGTAACTTAAAATGTCTTATTATTGCTTGTTATAAATGGAGAAATAGTTGAAATATTCTGGGACATGAACGTAACACAGGAAGCTGATCAATACATAATGCACGGCGTTACTGTTTCTATTTGTTTTTAGATAACTCTAGCTCTAGAATGTTCTGCATTCAAATCGTTTTCTAGAATTCTGAGGAAATGATTTTTCAATAAACTGATAAGACGGGCAGCCTATACGTCTGGAGGGTCATACTGTGCCTAATATAGTATTCCTATTATTCGGGATATTGATGTCCTTTCACCCCTCAAAGCAATAGTTTTCATACCACAAAGGCATGGTAGGAGTGTTTTAATAAAGTTAAACACGTCATCCCCACCATTTTGACATCCGTAGCATGTAATACTGTCGCATAGTAATTTGGGATCTCGAATGAATACCAGTGTGTAATTTGGGTATTAGTGACTAAACATGCATCTACGCAACATGTTGACAAGGTATCCTGCAAGTACAATGGAATTACTAGCAAAATTTGTGAGTTTCAAAGCATGATACTCAGAACAACTATTATTGTATATGAGTGTATTGCATATCAGTGTTAATGTGTTATCATATGTTAAGTGCTGAGGTTTACGTATTTGTAACGCCTTTTAAAACAGAATCCTGATTTAAAGAAATTGAACTTCGCTGATGGAGGAGGACAAGAGTTGAGCATAGTGGTCGGTAGAACGCGAAATGTTTCCTAAAATTTCAAACTGTTTTGTAAGTAAGTATCATACCCAGTTTTTCACTGGTCATAGTCCATTTACTATCTGCTTCTACCACTTTTGTGTCAAGACAAAATATATCTGCCAGTCGTAAGAGGTTAAAGATCCGAACCTTTATATTTTATTTGCCAATTTGCAAGACGAATTTGTCTTTGAAAACCTTAATCCCACTAAACGTGCAGCTTGGACTAATAGAATATTGGAAATAAGTTCGCACAAAATTTCACAGAGTTTCCTTTAATCCTCTCACAAATCCAGCATATGAATCCAATTCCCAAATTACCTGTCATATTTATAGTTATTAGTTTAATTAAATGCTCATATTATATATTTTATTATCTATATATGTAAAAGGAAGAGTCTGGTGTGTGTGCGTGTCTTTCGTTCGTGTTTCGGCGTAAGCTAAGAGATCCAAGGCTACGACACATTTGGTACATAGGGGTGCATCTAGACCAGAGCCAGTGCATCTCGAAGCGAATTTTTCAAAATTCGAATGAGTTTTATATTTTATTTTATGTTTTTTGATGAAATCGCACCAAATCGATAATTCTCTCATCATAGCTCATTCTCTCTCATTCTCTTCCATTATATAGATATAATGAGAATCTCTGTTTATATCTATATAATGGCACGCAGCAATTGTTGCTGATATATCACTGTTGCCACTCGGAAAAATGAGGGCGATAATTCTGTGCAGTTTTTAAATTTAATGGCTCTGTTGGATACTAACGTTTGCTGAGAGAAGGCAACAATAACGTGGTTAATTTATTTATTAAGATAATTAATATTCGTTTTAAAGGTTATTGCTTATTTCATTGCAATTTTTTATGTAATACATTTTTATTGATTTTTTGTAATGTTTGGTGTTCCCTTTAGGCATTTTTCCAGTACATGTCAAAGCCAAACGAAGGCTGGCTGCGTAGTGGCTGGTTGCAGTGTTGATTTATTTTTAAACATATGTGGTTCATTTAATGTATTTATAACGCTTATTAATGCATTTGTTTATTAATGTATTAACGCTTATTAAGGTTTATTATTAAAGTACACTTTAATCAAGATTTAATTATATATCTTAATTGACATGGAAAATTTATTTCTAAAAATATTTCATTCAATATTTCAGTTTTTCTGTCCTCCATGTTGTACCACCAATTTCTAGTTTCTATAAATATTCTATGGCGTGTTATCACGTCAATTATCTCCGTGATTGTCAATTGCGTACTTTGTTGGTCTGTTCTGCATTATATTTGTAACGTGTATTTACTCTTTCACAGAATTGCATAACAATCATTAACTCATATATACAATAATCACATAGTAATTGTAGTTAACATTTCGTTCAAATATTTCTATAGGCATACTACTCAGTTAGTGTTTCTTTCAATATACCTTGTACACCTACGATTGCTGCTGTTGATTTTAGAACGTCCCCTGAATCGAATCTTTTAACTGCTACTAGATAAATATCTGAGATTTTCCTCTGAAGTATGGGTAGGATTTAATCTCTATTTCCGCTGCTTGTATATGTTTTCATTTCGCTGCTTCAGCGACTTCAAAGGCACTTACTTCTTAAAATGATAATTGGAGCAGAGTTGAGTTGCTCGTTTCTGAGAGTAAATGAAAGCATGCCCAACTTTCGTCCGAGTTTCTGCAAAATTCGTCGCCGTTTTTCGAAGTAAATTCTTATTAGTAGCACATAAATTCGACTGCGCGATTGTTTCTTCTAGTTGTTTGGGAGGATTTTCTGCAGCACACTGACAGAAATTTTTAAAGAATTATTTGTCCAAACGGGATTTTGGAATAATGAGCATGATTTTGGAAAAATAACTGTTTGCGTTATATTACTGAATCCATAAGCAGTACCTCTTCTTGTTATAATATATTAGGATTTTTTATTCAATGAGCTTACGTATTCTCAACACAAAACAGAATATGCTATAATTTCTGGCTTAAAATGAAAAAATAAAGACGTTAAAATATCAATCTAAATTATATTATCAAGATTACAGCAAAATATGTTTTAAGTATCTGACTTTGAAAGGAATGCCTTTTTTCTTTTATTAGTCCAAAGGGGCTTTGTCCCTGAAGATGTAGAGACATTAGGTATTTTTTGGAAGCAGGCAAGATGAAAAATGAGCAAACGCCTTCGGCGGGAATCAAAACACAGACCTCTGGAATACTGACCCAGCGTGCAGAACCACTACACCACGAAGGCACGCCAAGAAGGTGGGAGAAATACCTTATAAAGGACTATTGTTTTCGTTTTGCGATTTTGCGTTGAATCACTATAAGCAGCGAATAACTTTTCAAACTGTTGCCACTAAATGTTAAGAGTCCTGCATTATATTTAAAGAAATTAAATAGTGAAACATCTGCATAAATGTGTGTATATTTCTCGCCTTATGATAAAACAACGGTACATAGAGCCATCGAATTTTGAATGACGTAATCCTCCTACGAATATGGGCAGTTAAAAAGAGAGAGAGAGACAGTTATATTATCTTCCGTTCTACTGAGCCGATTGACAAAATTCAAATTGCGTTTTTCATATCTCGAAGGCGCGACTTAGGATATATATTACATTTATATATAGCATTGTTCTAACATAGGTATTCTGACACAAAATTGGACTTTTTCTGAAATAACATACCATTTTTTTTTCAATATTTTGATTCTACGAATCAAATTATTTCCAGATATTAAATTTGATAAAATTTGGCGCGAAATTTGCGGAGAAATTCAAAAATTTATCTTGGCGCAGTTTTTTCAGTTTGAACTTTTTAACATATGGCAACCAATTTGCTTTTCCCTTCCATTATGCTGGAGTGGAAAAAACGGTATCTTTGGAAATTTTGAATACAAAACTGTAATTTTTTGCAGGTATGTTTAGAAATACGTCTACTTTAAGAGGATGGTAAAAATTTTATAGATTATAATACAAAACGCTTTTGAAAAAATTATAAAATTTATATCAAAATAAAAATTTAAAAAATAAATCATAAAAAATTGGTGAATTTTATTTGGAATGAACTTAATTTCGAAATGTGAAAGGAAGAATTAAAATAAGTTTAATAAAAAGAGATATTAATAAATATATGCCAAACTCAATTAATATTGAGGAGTTAATTTTTTAAAAACTACTCGTGCGATTTTTACAAAGCTCGGCAGTTTTGCATAATTTGAGTCGTAGAATCGAAATATGGAAAAAAAAAATTGGCGTGCCATTTCAGAAAAAGTCTGATTTTGTGTTAAAATACCTATATTAGAACAAAGCTAGATATAAATCTAATACATATCCTAAGTCGCGTTTTCAAGACGTGAAAAACGCAAATTGAATTTCGACAATCGGGCCAGTAGAACGGGAGATATAGAACTGTCCCTTTCTTTTTTTTTCTTTTTTTTTTTTTTTTTGTTGTTGTTGTTGTTGTTGCTGCTGCTGCTGTTGTTGTGCAATGTGCATGGCGTAAGAGCGAAGAAAATGATGCTTTATATTCAAACTAAGAAGATAAAACATGAACATTAGTGTCTGAAACAGCAGAATTGTAGCCTGCGAGCTCAATAAGAGAATTAAAAACCTTAACAATTCCTCTTGAGTGACCATTAAAATCTGAAACCTTTCAGATATTTTTATTTTAATTCTATATTTAATAACCTAGTTTCGCAAAAATTCCCATTGATTATAAATTATCGTAACTGCAAAAGTTTTAATGTGTGTATGTGTGTGTGTGTGAATATGGCAAAGCCTCGAGGGCTATCTGCCTAAGAGGAGGGATGCCTTCGTGGAGGACTTTCTAAGGGAAACTGGCTCGTATACATGTTACACATGGGGAAAACCACGAAAACGCCCATGCAGCCAGCCCGTTCGCGGGATTCGAACCTCGGACCGAACTACCAGGGTTCAGCGACTTTACCGCTCGGCCGCTGGTGGGCCGCAAAAGTTTTAAGAAGAGCTGATATATACCTTAGAGTCTTATATATTTAAAATGGGCTGGTCGAAATGTCAAATTGTAGATAAATAGTAATGACATTATATCATCGTAATTTAACACCATGAAGACGTTGAGCTCTTTTTACTTCCTTGTACGAAGTAAAAAGGAAGTATTGTAATCGCGAAAAGTTTCAGGCAGCATATTTCAACGAAAATATCCATTTTGACCGCTATCGAATGCAATTTAACGATGATGATTTGCGTGATATCTGTACGTAAGGACAGAATAAAAGACTCTTTTCCTTCAAAAAAATTATGAAACTGCTTTAAAATTAATTCTGAAGAGAATTTTCCGTGGCGTCTGTACGGACGTATGTACGTACGTGCGTACGTACGTATCTCGCATAACTCAAAAACGAGTAGCCTCAGAACGTTGAAATTTTGTATATAGGACTGCTATAACATGTAGATGTGCACCTCGTATTTTGGTTGTAATCGGCCGCACCAAACGTAGATAAATATATTTATATATATATCCACTCTGTTACTCGGCTCAGTGATCTCAGTTTCTTTACTCTTATATGTTTGTAAATTGTCCATTTTTTGCTTTAAAAATGATTGAATTATGTAGTTTTTATCTTCTGGTTAAGGTTTTTATGCCTTTAGTAAATCTGTGTGCAATATGTTTAGAATTATCAACAATTTTAAAGTTGTTTAAGTGCCGCTAAAGCCTTTTTTTTTTTTTTTTTTTTTTTTTTTTTTGACGGCGGGCATTGATTGTTTACATTTGGAACAGCAGACTAGTGGATTCGTTGCCAATCTAAAGAAACTTAGCTTCGCAACTACAAAGATAACGCCTTCATTTAGTATTGCCAATTAAATCGTGCTTAATCCTTTCTGGAATATCTATATTAAAATTTACTTCGTAATTTTTAATATAGATATTTTGAGTTTTTATGTGTTTTTGCCTTCTCGCGAAGTGAGAACTAGATTAATTGAATGAGAAATACTCAATCGTCTGTGAAAAATTGTTTCTTTTTTGTTTTGTTTGCTTAATTTCTTTTATACATCGTTCTAGCTTTATTACAGTATTTGAATAGAACTTGTGGCAACGATTAGATAATTCTATTCTTTAAATGATATAAATTTTGTGCATTATGAGCTATAATAATATGAACGAAATATAATTCTGATAAGTGAATCTAGCGCCAGGGTGTCGCTATGGTAAGCAAATACTAGAGTGAATTTTAAAGAATGCATTTATTCTATTGTGGTTTATGCGCTGTCGGCGAAGTAGATTTAATTCAATCCAATAAGTTTAAATGAAATGCAAGAAAAATGCGTATAATTTAATATTCCGTACGAGGAAGTCATGTGGTGTACACATCAGATATTTTAATATTAAGTTCTTAATTAGTTATGATGTAACAATGCTTTATTTCAATGAATGGCTCTAACAGGAAGTTTGGCAACAAGTATTTCTTTCACCTGGCATTGTTTCCGGTCCCCGCGAAATGTTAATTAAATATATATAAATCATCATTAAATTAAACTAGAAACTATAATTACGTAATTTAGCGAAAGTAATTGCAAGCAACAATAAAAGGAAACTCTTAATTATACCAAATAGCAATTATTTTCTCAAGATACATAACGAGGTTTTAATTGAGAAGAATTTCCTTCATTTTTTTCACGTAGTTTCAACATTTAATACTCAGAAATGCTTTAAAAATAAGCTTTCGATGTAATAAATTCATGTTATGTTTGCCACACAAACCTGTATAAGTAAAACTAAATAAAGAAGAAATTCAAACTTAATTAAATGTTTTAGCTAAGTAAGCATATTTTAATGAAGTAAAAATTACAAATATCTTAAAGATAATATAGCAATGTGTTTTAAATTCTCCTTTAACTAAATTTTTGAAAATATTAAAATGTTTGAAAAATTGCATGAATTGTTAAATTTTTTGAAAATATTATAACAAATATAAACATAGTGGACTCGACTGAATACGTCCGAAAAAGATATTATTAATATAATTTTCAAACACTAATACAAAAAAATGTTAGGTCCTGCGGAAATAATATTATGTGCTTGATGATAGTACTTAATAAGTACAACTTTTTTATTATATATCTTTTGTTCGCAATACATATAATTAATATTCTATTCTAGAGACGTTACTTATTTTTGGAAGGACCCAGGATTTAGTTTTAGGGGACCCAATCGCCAAATCCTGGTGGTAGAGAATCATCATCCACCACCATTTTTAGTTTGGGCGCCACTGTAGAGACATTTGGCATTTTTGGAAGCAGAAGACATGAAAAATGAGCACTGCCCTCTCCTTGACTCGAACCACGAACCTCTCGAATTCCCGCCGAGCATGCTGACCACTACACCAGGAAGGCATGCTAGGAAAACAGGAGAAATACCTTATGAAGAGAAATTAGTAAGTACTTTTAAATGAGGTAATGTAAGCGTTATGGAAGAGCATTAATAACTGGATAAGGTAGCTTTATTTCTATGTTAATTAAAAATATCAGCATATTTTGAATTTTGTTAGGAGCAAACTTATTCTCTTCTGCGTTATTTTCACGTACAATTTGCAAAAAAATGGGACAGTTCCATATCTTCCGTTGTACTGGGCCGATTGAAGAAATTTAATTTGCATTTTTCATGTCTCAAAAACTCGACTTAGGTTATATATTAGATTTATACATATCGTTATTCTAACATAAGTATTTTGTCACAATGGTGTACTTTTTTTTAGTTTGAGCCAAGAATAATTCACTTGGTAAAATTCTTAATTTATAGTAATATATTTTCCTTTCCTTTTTTTCACTGCTCATGAGAAGAAAAAAATCGTTCATGCTTTCAAATAATTTTTAAAAAAGTGCAAAATGCACATTTGACGTTATTATCGCTCATAATAAATATGCCAAATTATAAAACTCGCTAATATATAATTTCGCATATATTCTGGGAAATTTTGAATATAAAATTATAATTTTTTGCATGTAGGCCTAAACGTACATCTACTTTAAGGTCGTGTAAAAATTTTGTAGGTTATAAATCAAAAACGTTTTCGAAAAATTTATAAAAATTACTGGAAATTAAAAATTTTAAAAATAAATAAATAAATGAGAATTTTATTTAAATTGAACCTAAATTTTGAGCTGCGAATGAAGGGATTAAGTAAATTCAACAAAAAATAGGTACTAATAAATATATACAAAATACAATTAACATTGAGGAGCTAAAATTTTGAGAGGTAATTTTTTAAAAACTCCTCGCTTAATTTTTACGAAACTTAGCACTTGCATAATTTGAATCGTAGAATCAAATTACGGAAGAAAATTAATATGTTATTTCAGAAAACGTCCGTTTTTGTGTCAGAATACCTATGTTAGAACAACCGCTATGTATAAATTTCATATATATCCAAAGTCGGGCTTTGGAGACGTATCTATGTATTACCGTAATCTACTTTGAACGGACAACATTTTCCACTAGAAACCATCCTGGAAATTCGTTTAAGACGTTACTGATATTACTGCTAAATAGAAAAATTCGCGGGACCTTTAATGTTAAATATAAAATGGAGTAATACTGTAATTGAGTATGACTATTAGCTAAGTCTAAATTACTAAAATTAATCAAGCGGTCGGCATGGATAATTAGGGAAGAAACCCCCTATAGGTGATCGTACAATTTTGATAGTACTAGAAGCGTTGTGTACCCGCACCCGGTATCTGCCGCTGGAAATGGCTTTGTTAGAAATCCCTGCTAGTTTTCTTGAAATCCTTTTTCCGTAGTGAAACATAAATTTCAAAACTGCATAGCATCCTATTCAAATAACACAAAACTCGCATAGTCATTCAAAATGCATTTTTATTATATCTATTCTAATATATGAAAAAGCATATTTCGTAACCATTTTTAACTCCCCAGGAGATAAAAAAAAATTTAAGAAAAGCAATTAAAATTTAACATCTCTTTTACCTCGGCCGATTAGGCGAAGAGGTCATCCATGTTAGAATACATTACAGTACATCCACATTCTTTTTTTTAACTAATTAAGATCTTATACATTACTAAATTTCCTATATTCTTTACATTAATTCGTATACTTCAAAAAATCTCTCGAATGAACACAAAGGTAAAAAGAAGATTCTCTAAAGTGATAGAGAAACAGGGCTCCGGGAGGCATATTTCACAAGTGCACATCTGTGTAGCCACCGAAGGAGTGCCTTCTAGGATGAACCAATGAGCATTCAGTAATATTTCTGTCATGTCACATGACCTTTCGCGTAATTTAAGATTTAAGCAAGATGGTTGAAAATATTCTGTACATTTCACAGCAGGTAATTACTGCGTGCTAATCGCGGCTTATAGAGGAACTTGGAACTATTCTGTACAAAATAATTAAAGCATCATCAATTGCTTCTGAAACTTTTCATTGCGAGGTTAAATCAATTATAGGAAATTTTGAAGATTTCACTACCTGGTTGAAATAAATACAAACACATGTTGGATACTTCGCAAAAATATCGATGTGAAATATTACTTAATAAGTGGTAAATAAGATGAAAAAACAAATATGTGATAAAAATCTGAACTCAAATGCTCATAAAACTATGCGTAAAATAACTAAACTTTACATAACTTTACGTAACTTTACATAAAAACTATGCGTATGAGAAAAAATTTTCAAAAATTATATATGTAAACAGAAGTCGGCGCTTTTTATTGCAGTCTGTATGAAAAAGATGTTCTATAATAATAACCAATCCCGAATTTTATTCAAAGTGAACTTTACTACTTTGCATTCGAATACATTTAGTGTGTTAAATTTCACATTTAATAACTGCTCACTCTTAAATGTACTGTCTACACAAGAAATACGCATGAAATATAGTGAATTTATTGTATTCACAACGAGTATATTCAATTTATTCACATAATAATTTTTAATGTTAACAATGGATAATGTATTCTGAATCTTGCACTTTAAAAATGAAAAGAATGCAAGCACTGAAATAAGAAAATACTAGATTCATTGTAACACTATCAGTCATTCTCAGATCAATTAAAATATATATATATATATATATATATATATTAATATATATATATTAATATATATATATATATATTATATTATATTAATATATATGCTTGCTAATTAATATAATGCTGCAAAAATATGAAATAAGTCTTGGAGCCACCGCTCCTGGTAACTTTTTAGCGAGCTCACTACAATATTTCTTCCTATTTTATATATATATATATATATATATATATATATATATATATGTATATCTTAATCCACATAATATGCCGTGAATATCAATCCTAATATTAATGCGTGATAAAAATCGCGGAATTGAAATGTCAGCGATTAATCAAACTCAGAAAACGAAAGCACTACGAGATTTTCCACTATTAACGCCATATATTTATAACTGCGATACAAAAGCAAATTAAGACGTAAACAACATATGCTCACATGCACGAAGA
The DNA here is from genome assembly GCF_044657685.1 of Stegodyphus dumicola. NCBI lineage: Eukaryota > Metazoa > Arthropoda > Arachnida > Araneae > Eresidae > Stegodyphus > Stegodyphus dumicola. Next base: position 114,892,483 of record NC_140778.1, read on the forward strand.
TTTAGCGTCAAAAGAGCAATAGCAGCTCATTGGTCCATTTTCGAAACCCCTTCCTCAGTAGCTACGCTGATGTGCACTTGTGAAATATGCCTCCGGAGTCATTCGAGTAATCAGGCAATAAAGGAATGAAAACAAAATTCTTAAAAGAGAAACAAAAACTTAGTTGTAGGGTACAGGGATGGTCCGGAGTTCGATTTTGCTGAGGTCACTAATGCGGACACTCCCACGCATTCTCCGAGGTCCCTGCGAAGAACGGCAAGGAGCCTGTCAACTTCCACATTTCTTCTCTCCCTCTAGAGTTCATCGGTGAGTCGTCATGGGAAAGGGCACCACCCGTTGACACATCTTCTTCGTCGGTCATCTACCCCCTTTCCTTGTCAATCGTCAGTTAGGTTCGTAGGGATCACTCGTAAAACCACATCGTAGCGGGGCAGCGGATGAGGCAAAATCAATAATCCTTTACAGCAGACAAATCACATGAACAATGCATGGCATTAGATTTTCATGGTGTAGAAAGCACAAACATCGCTGTCGCTCTACGAAAAACGTCCAGAGCGTAACAAAAGAAACACCGCGGGCGAGAGCGTAAGAATAGTCCTCTATGTGTCTGCAGCAGTCAAGCAGTGCAAGAAGTCCAGATAAGCGAGTTGAAGAGAGTCAGCAGCAACGAAAGTCAAAATGCAAAAGAGCGAACACTCCAAATTTTTCTCTTAAAATACCGACAAGCATTGGTCCACCAGCGGCCGAGCGGTAAAGTCGCTGAACACTGGTAGTTCGGTCCGAGGTTCGAATCCCGCGAACGGGCTGGCTGCATGGGGTTTTCGTGGTTTTCCTCATGTGTAACGTGTATACGAGCCAGTTGCCCTTAGAAAGTCCTCCACGAAGGCATCCCTCCCCTTAGGCAGATAGCCCTCGAGGCTTTGCCGTAATTAAATAACCTAACCTAACCGACAAGCATTGTTTCCCAGACTTGGCAAAACTCGCCCCTCAAAAGCTTCCAAAGTCCAATTTTTTTTTTCAAAACCGGTCACGTCTCTACTACGCAAGTCCGTTACCTTCTCGGACCCGGCTCACCAAAATCCTGACTTACTCCCGACATTTCTATTCATCTTCCTGTTTATAAGTATACCTTATCACGTACACCCCCTTCGGCTAAGACAGCTTCTAGAATCCTCTGGAACATTCCCTGAGTGAAAGAAGACAGGAAAAAAAGGGCGCAAAGGAAACGAATATCAGGCGGCCCTGTTTCTTTACATTAAATCTTAAATTACTGGTTCACATACTGTATCTCAATATATTAAGAATTAAGCGAAAATAAAAAGAAATTAATCTTCTTATAATAAAAATACACCAATAAATGCTTCTTTCTGGAAAAAAAAATAAACTTAATATCCAATTAATTCAGCAGGATATAGAAATTATTTAATTCGTAAAATCTCGAATTTTACTACACAGCATTACGTTCGTTGCGAAAATATTTTGGTCATATCGTGAAATGTCATATAACAGTCTATGAAATTTTAACGGAACATTCTCTAAACATAGTTTCTGAACCCTCAATGTCTTTTTGCACAGTAGGACCACAATTAAATTATCAATTTTGTGCACCAAAATATCTGCCTTCTTGCCCGATGTCGGAATTCTTGTTTTTGGGTAGAAACTCTAATTTTAATTGTAAAAATTGCTTTGTTAATAGTTTTAACCGTATTTAGTGTTTGACATTTTTCTCTATTTTACAACTAATGATGATGTTTTGAGTTTTTATGTACTCCTGCTTTGTCGCGAAATGAGAACTGTATTAATTGAGTGAAAAATATATATCTGTAATGAAATTCGAGAAAAAAGTTTAAATGAACCGCAGCAAAAAATGTGTATAACTTAATAAGCCATACAATGAAGTCATATGGTGTCCACATTAGATTTTTTAAATGTATCAGCTTATATTTGTGGCCGTTTTTCTATAGACAAGATACTAAATGTAATGGAATTTAACAGTATAAGAGGAAGAAATTTATAGCTTTTTGATTCTCATTTTTAAATTTAATATTATGCAAATTGTTCTAAAACTCCTATCAATAGACACAGAGAACTCTCTTTCAACTGCGTCTTGCCGAACCATAGAGAAAAATAGCATTGAGCCCAATTGTCCAAGAACCATTCCTTTCCTACTGTTTTCTTTTCTTTTTGTTTTTTTTAATCCCATTTAGAAGTATATACTTAAATTTTAACGCGTATTATCACTATATCGAAACAGCAACTGTAAAAAATGAGAAAGTTTTCTCCAGGGAAATGAACTTTGCAATGAAAATTTGTTTTGCACTACAGCACTTTCCTGAAAGTAGATAAAAGACCTAAAACAGAAACATCGAATTATAATAAAATATGGTAAATAAACTTTTCAATGACAATTTGTTTTGCACTACAGCAGTTTCCTGAAAGTAGATAAAAGACCTAAAACAGAAACATCGAATTATAATAAATTATAGCAAATGAACTTTTCAATGAAAATTTGTTTTGCACTACAGCAGTTTCTGAAAGTAGATAAAAGACGTAAAACAGAAACATCGAATTATAATAAATTATGACAAAAAACTGCCGTATACCTTAGATTTTTCGCCACTGTTTCAGTAAATTTTCAAGGGAGACCGATACTGATATTCACCGTGTACCAGATGATAATTTTTATAACTTACTAACAAAACGGATATTGTTTATTTGTATTGTTGCGTGGGTACGGGTTTATAATGGATTAAATACACACTGAACCACACAGTAGTATTCTATTCCAAATAATTTATTTTCTTATTTAAAAGTCAGTAGTTAGAAAAGGAAGAATTAAATTAGATAACTTTATATTAGACTAACCCATGCATGTAAAATAGTCTTGAAAGCTCCAATTAATTTCATTAGATCAATTCTAAGCTTAAATCCCTTCGTTTGGTAGTCAAGACAATTAAGCTTAAAGGTACTTTCTTTTCCAGAGTATCCACATTAGATGGGAACTAAGTGAATAGGATTGCTGCTTCCAACTGAGATTTCTTCTGGTCTATTGATCTGTTAAATGGGAAGTGGGAAAGGTTTAAATACCGCTAATTTGTCCTTTCTCTGAAAACGTAATGAATATTCTCACACATGCGGAGCTATTTCCACGTGTCATTGATAAATCCTTAATGCAAATACAATTTGAAATTATCCAATGATGAAAATGCATTGATTTCGTATGCAGCAGTGCCTTGCTTAATGAAAGCATCTGACAACGAATGCCTCTCATAACGAATACACACAATGGCCATGAAATATCCCGCGTAATTAATCACTGTTGCAATACGAAAAGTCTGCGAATATCATCCCATATTATTAATACATTAAACTTGAAAATAAATCAGCATAAATTTCTTATCTGGCAGGTTATAAATATAATCTGCTCGTCTGTTTGTTGTTTTGGTTATGTATATGTGTACAAAAAAGGCAACGGAAAAAGGAAAATATAAAAAAAAAATCATATTTCTTAACACTGTTACATACGTACAGTTTCGTAATGGATTGAATGCATACAGAATCGATGATAGCTTGAAAAAAATTATTTTCCCAAAAGAAGCATGTTAAGTTTTGTAACTTTCAGAGAAATACACGTACAGTTCTTCTCAGTACAACAGAGCACAATCAGTAGTTGCTACTTCAAAGTATTAATAATGTTAAACACAACGTAATGCATAGCGCATACAAACAGAGAAGCTCACACGGAAATCTCTCAACATTGCGAAGTCAGCTCTGAACTAAAACTGCGAACTGATACTGTCTATGCGCTTATATGGGTTTCCCCTGGCCGCTGAGAAATCTCTAGTTTTTTTTTTTTTTTTTTTTTTTTTTTTTTTTTTTTTTTTTTATATATATATTTTTCGAAATTAGTGGAAGGCATGTACGGTTAAAGTTATATAAAAGGAGCGGATATGATTACAGTTACATATACAGATTCAATTACAATTATACAGGGACCGGAGAAAAGCTAGTCGCCCAAACCATCGCCAAGTTGGCGATATCTCACCGGTTTAGCGAGATAATGGATTTGCCCCATTTAACGTTATTTTTCAGGCACAGCTCCGTGTTCTAAACATTTTATGTTACATTATACGAAAGATACTACAGTTTCATATATAATTTTGCTAAAACTATTTACATACATATAAAACTCATAACAATATTTTATTACCATTAAAGAACTGCATTTAGAATGAATTACTGAAGAATACTTTTGCATAGCCTCATGTTCTTGCTACTTTAACAGGGATACGGGGATTGTTACATTATTCGAATACGGCAAAGCAGACCAAGGCTATATGCTTGAGGCGAGGGATAATCTTATGAATTACTTTCTAAGAGAAACATTTTTATATTTACATTATACAAAGGAAAAAAACACAAAAACATCCAAGAACCCGGTTCTTTTGCAACCGAGTCGAACTACGAAACATAAGGAACCCAGAAGAAAGCTTACGCAAGTGAGCACGAAAAGAATACTGTGTCCGTGTCTATTTCAGACATCAAGGACTTGAAGAAGTTGAAAAGATCTTGGCTGTAACCCAGTCTAGACCACAGGACCTAAGTAAGGAAGAGAAGAAAAGAAAATGTGCATCGCATTTAAGCTGAAATAAACACTGGCAGATCTGCTGAATGAGAATGCCTCGGAGTTCTTCAGCGCTATTTTAATGACTTACAATCTAACCATTTCAAATATCTTCTTGAAACCCGGCCCACCCGAAAAACTGCAGACAAGTAAGTAAGAAGGTCAAAGCCAGAAGAATCGTTCATGTCCAATGGAGAAGCAAGCCAATCAAGCCCAGAAGAAACTTTTTTTAAGTAATGATAAGATTACAAAATGGGTATCCCATTTAAGCTGAAATAAATGGCAGATCTATACATTAAAAATGCCACGTTCTTCTCCAAGCGTAGAATCTAACCATTTCATACACCTTTTGGAAACCTGGCCCATCGAAAAACTCAGGCAAATATATAAGAAAGGCAAGCACAGATAAATCTTTCATATCCAGTTGAAAATTGCACCATCTTAGAGTGTTTCAGACTGTGTAGAGTAGTTAAACTTTGTAGAGTATTCTGTGCTAATTAACCAATTATTAGGATGTAAACCTTTAACGCCGCCCAGTCGGTATAGTGGTTAGGGAAGCTGACTGCGATACTGAAGGGCCTGGGTTCGAATCCCGGAGAAGGCATGTTTGTAACTGTCTTTCCCTTCAGAGAAGGCGATGGTGGCCCACCTATTAGGTGCCTCCATAATAAAGAGACCACCACATCTACCCTTCTATCGATTAATGGACTGGGTTACACTGTAACTGTTCCCAATCTGCCATTGGGAAAAAAAACCTTTACTATAACTTCTCCTTTCCGTTGTATTCACCAGGATACAAATAAGTTCATAGATCATTAGTAAGTAGAGAACTTTGAATGCTTTAAGGCAGCGATTCTCAACCATGGTCCGCAAGAGAAAAATAGGTGGTACGTAAAGAAACAAAGTATTTTTGACTATTAAATTTAAAAAATCTCGTGAAGGAAAAGAACAGCTGATAGAAAATTCCTGTGATCGAACTCAAACTGAAAATCTCAAAAATAACACACCTGTTAACTTTTGGCCGAATAGTCGCTTAGACCGTTTATTGGTTAGGGAAGGCTGGCAGAGATACCAAAGAATACAGGTTTGAACCCCGGAGAAGGCATCAATGTGAAATTGTCTATTCCTTCATAGGGAGTAATGGTGCCCGCCTGTTAGAAGCCTCCATAATAAAATAGCCACCACTTCTGGTCTTAAGAGTGGTTAACACCGCTATAGGCAAGTGCCCGCCATTTTGGGAAAAAAAAAAAGAAAAAAAAAAAAGAAAAGAAAAGTCGACTTGAATCGAAAAAAAAGGAATTAAAGGCATTTCAAAAAACGTTATTAAATTTTTATTGCCTTTTTGCCTATTTGTGTGAACAAGGATTTTCTTCCATGTTATATTTGAAAAATAAATACAGAACAAAATTTAAATTCGCTCCTAATTTATGGTTAAAACTAAATGAAATAGGACCAGATATAAAGAAATTGATCTCTCTTAAACACACCCAATTTTCACACTAAATTTCATAATTTAAGAATTAAAGCTTAAATTTGGGTAATTAAAATGGTAACCAATTTTTAATCTAACATTTTTATGTGCATATTTAATACAAATAGGCAATAAGTTGTGCAAATGGTAAAATATATATTTTTTTAATTATTTCTATTGAGTCTTTGAAGAATAATCATTATAAAATGTAGTGGTGGTACTAAAGTTTTTCAGTTTTTGTTTACTACGCGTTTAACAAAGCACGCGTAAATTAGGAGCGACGCGTTAAGCAAAGTTTGGTACGCGTTAAGCAAAGCATTGAGAACCGCTACTCCAAAGATAGATAGATCTCTTGGTAGAATCGCTTGCAATTTACATTCTGTCACCCAGATCTGCCAGTAAATATCCCGGCTTTAGCCATTCTACTAGCCGATTTTAAAAACGCTCCATTAAAATATTGAGCCAGCTTATATTGGCCACATTTTGTGGACTTCGACCATGATTCTTTAATTTGAAATTTTAACTTTACTACCCTAAAACACCCGCAAGTTGCGGACTTTATTTGTTCGCATGAGTTATACTTGCTGTTTATTTGTATAGTTAACAAAAATGTTACGTAAATCCTTACAAATCATTGTCTCAATATTTCAAACAGAACGATAGCTCGCTTGTTAGTCTAATAGCATCTGAAGGACTTTGATTTATTGCTACACAATTGGAACCCTGTAACTGAACTGAAGGACGACAGTAACATATTAACACCTAAATATTTTTATAAGCAATAAATTGGTTATTGTTTTCAATAGTGCTGGAGTTTCAATTATTTCTGAATACTTATGGCGCGAATTAATATTATTTACGCACTAATTCATGACAATAAGCATGTTATGTGAGACATTATTATACTAGAATTATATTTAATTTTAATTACAATAAAAGTTTCTAGTTACTAAATTATTGCATTTATATTACTGAATTCATCCACCAATGTAAAGACAATTATTTAATAATATAAATTTAGAAGGTAAGTTTAATAGTTAACGATTATCATACGGGTTCGGAACAATGAGTTTGGGATGACAATATAATTATCAATGAGTATAAAGCAATGAGTTTGAGATTATAATACAATTATCAAGGAATCTGCAGCTGTTATAACTTTTTTAACGAAGTTTTGAAATTTTCAAAGAATTCCATTGACACTCAGATTTTCCGTTTGAAATCTGTGTCAAACTGAGACTGTATTTTATACAGTCTCAGTTTATATAGTTGATTATGTTCGCAATCGATTCCTGCATTGTATTAAAAGTCGAATATTAATAAAGCGGAACATAGATGGCTATACTTCATATCACTAGGAACCGCAGGTTAAAATTCAGAACACGGTGGCGAACTTGCTATAAAATTATAATTTTTTAAAATAATAAAGCAGCTTTTGAGTTGAAAGATATGTCTGAAATAAATTTAGAAAGAATTGATTTTTTATAAACTAAAATACAGGAATGCTGTTGTTTTTTGTCTGAATTCAAAAAAGTATGTTCCTACGACACACAAATTTTAAATGTTCTAAACAATATTTCTGCACACAGAAAACCAAGTATAATGGCGGACAATTGCTAAGGACGGGTGACAGTATCAGCTATAGCAACCACAAAATGGAAGGGAGAAAAACAGAAATTAGCATAAGGTGCTGGATATAATAAGCGCAGGCTGAGGAAATCACAAGCATTTTATCAGTTTTTAAAGAGTTTATAATCTCTTTTATAATCTAGTTTATAATCTACAGTTTACAATCTCCTTAACAATATTGTTGCGTTTTTCTCTTCCTTCTGACACCAGGTGTTACGTTATTTTCTTCCTTCACGTTCGTACGGGATTCGTGTGGATTTAGAGAGAATAAGGACGACACTTAATGAAGTATCGAAACACACTTTATTTAGCCAATGTTAATCAGGACAGCTGCAATAACACTTTTTGCGGTCGTCGGAGATCTACTATAAACATGTTGGAACAATCAGTGGCACAGCCTTCACACTGTCAGGCAATAACGATGGAGACAGCTTCACTGCAAAGCACCCGAGTACAGCTCCCAACTCTGCTTGGTTGCTCTCGGAACTCCTAGTACTCTCGAGACTCTCCACACGATGCACTCGACGATACACAAGAATATAGCTCTCGACTCAGCACAGTCTAAGACAAAATTCGACGATGCACTAAAAGACTCTCGATGCACTCGACGACCACCTCGGCGCTAGACTTCGAGATATTCGCTCAATGACTGACTATCAGCTCGCTAGACGAGGCACACACACTAACTGACTGCGGACCAACAGGGTTTATATAGCTTTTGGCTTGTGTTCGGGAACATTCTGAGCTAAACCGGTAAGAATTCGTTCCAGAAGGTTCTCGAACCGTCCATGGTATATCGTCAATTTTGTCGCCAAATGGGCGATTCCTCGCCAAATGTGGCAACCCTGCCCTTTTTGCCATTTTATGGCAACCCTAAAACTGCTTTGTGGGGAAGCCATCTTATCGCGCCTGTACATTTCCTAACAATATTACTTCAATAGTGCAGAAGATCAAAAATTGCCAAGGCTATCGGAAATAAGATGATAGTAGCCTTCCAAGCATTTGAACTCCTCCTGAAATTTGCGGAAGATTAATTTCCCGATTTCTTACGATGCCACCTTAGTTCGTGGGTTCCGGTCTACCCCCGGCGGCCAAAAATGGATACTATGAGGCACTGGCATTTTTCACCAGTTTAAATCACTTTCCTTATGTTTTTCGTTCTAGGAATCCGATATAGAGTGGTAAAGACCCTCGCGTCGTACACCACTTAGAAAGCGTCGACCTGAGACCTAAGTTACAATAAGACTTGTTGTGAGGATACAAATTTTTGAAAGCCGAAGTTATTCGTCGTGCGCTGATAGAAGAGATAAAGGATTTGACGAGTTTTATCCTTTGTTGTTCAAAAGCAAAATTAAAAGGGAGAGCATCGACTGATAAACTTCAATTTTCGGCATGTGTAAGAGGATTCTACGCGTTATCGTATTGTTGGCAACACTGAAGAAGGACGAAAAATAACAGATGTAGATGAGTTTAACGTCATCCACAGTGGGGTTTCAAGGCTTGGAAATTATTTTATTTCAAATAAATGGAATGTGTAGCAAACGTCACGGGAGAGGTTGCCTTCGACGCCTGCAAAAGTTAAGTACATAGTGCTACAGATAAAAAAAACCGGCTTAGTACAGTTATTGAGGCAGAAAATCAATTACTTGCTGCTATTGGGAAGCAAACTGCTTGAAAAATTATAGCATCAAAGGATACCTATATGCCCGTTGTCCTGTTGTGTTCATTCCATTGTCCAAAAGGGAAATTACCGCGCGATTGCAAGGTATCGCGAGTACCATAATTGGATTCAATAGAACTGAGCTTGTGTACTATTTTTAGATAACAATAGGTTGAGACTGTTACCGGATTATAGAAACCAACCGATCTAGCGTGAGAGTGGTACTGCTTATCGTACAGAAAATATTCAAGAAAGGACAGGTAACCGAGATGCAGTATCATGATATGGACCGACACTATGATCAATGGCCGCACGTCCCTACATGTGGTTGTAAATAGGATTATGACTTTTCAACGATACGTTAATGATGTTCTGTGGCCTCGTCGCATGTTCTATGGTGCTGTCGGTGATGAATTTGTTTTCATAACGACAACGCAATATGTCATCGAACAGTGGCTATCCAGGAGCGTCTAGAGAGTGAGCATATTCATCGCCTTGTATGGCCAGCACGTTCGCCAGAGCTGAATCTCATTGAAAATGTTTGGAATGCTTTAGGAAGAGTCTTGCTGGTCGACAATGCTCTCCAATAAACAAGGACGCCCTCATCTCTCTTCCACAAAAATCCCTGCATTTCTGTATCCAGAGTTAGCCCATGAACCATTCTATGTATATATATATATATGTGTGTGTGTAAATATATATGTAAGAAAAAGAATATGTAAAAGATTAAATTAGCAGCGTAAATTAATTTCCCTTCTCTATTATAAAAACAGTAACCTCTTTTTGCACTGCGTCATTTCGAGTCTATTCTATGTCATTTGATTCTTACGTAATTATGATGATGTAAATGGAAGTAAAACTAAACCAGCCAATAGTAATTTTACAGCAATATTAACTGTCCAATCAGAATGCTTTGAGAACCAAAAGTAACTCAGTCTGACTTAAGATTTCATCTTGAACATTACGCACTTTCTCTCTACGCTTTGCCTTAGCTGGATTGTTGTTTGTCTTCTGCTGCTTTCTTGCTGCAAAGTTATCCAAAATGTAAGCGTTTTGGAACAGTCACATTTAATGTGCCGACTTGTGTGTATCCGCAACATGTTGCTAAAAATAAAACTGAAGAGCAGGGGAGAATGACCAGGAGCAGGAATTTTGATTGCGTAGAATACTGATCCATAATTACTAGGAAAATTGGAGTCGAAGACAGATTATATCTTCAATATTATTTTCAGCAGCATTTTGCGAATACACACAAGTCGGCACATTAAATGTGACTGTTCCAAAAGGCTTACATTTTGGATAACTTTGCAGCAAGAAAGCAGCAGCAGACAAATAGCAGTCCAACTAAGGCAAAGCGTAGAGATAAAGTTCGTAGTATTCAGGATGGAATCTTAAATCAGACTGAGTTATTTTTGGTTCTCAAAGCATTCTGATTGGACAGTTAATATTGCTGTAAAATTACTATTGGCTGGTTCAGTTTTACTTCCATTTACATGATCATAATTACGTAAGAATCAAATGACATAGAATAGTCTCGAAATGACGCAGTGCAGAAAGAGGTTACTATTTTTAGAATAGAGAAGGGAAATTAATTTACGCTGCTAATTTAATCTTTTATGTATATATGTAATATACGCAAAGGAAAAAAGGAGCAGTGTCGATGCGTACATAGATCCATATTGAAAATGAAGAACTCTGGTTGCGTACTAATATATTGAATATATTGATTTGGTAATAGCTTAAGAAACTTGGCATTCGAGGCAGTTTTAATTCCATTTTTATTTTGCAATTGATATTTTTGGCCAAAGTTCGTTTGGCACTCTAGCCGTGTCTATTCAAGAACATTTTTATTTTTGATATTATTGCAATAGAACGCAGCCTAGCGAAATTAAGTCCAAGCAGAGCAGAGACAGAAGCTGAAGTGCGTAGTCATGCAAGATGGAAGCACACGAAGAGAAAGGTTTTGGTTTGAGTTTAGAAGTTTCAGTTCCCAACTATCACGTCATCAGCTCTGCACAGGTCATGCAAAATGGAATGATCTAGAAATGACGCAGTCGAGGAAATTTATTATGAATTTTAGAACAGAGAGTGAGAATTAAAGGTTTACCGTTAGTTTAAATTATAATTTTGATTCACATATTTTTTAAGAAAATAAATAATATGTAAAAGATTAAATTAGGAACGTATATTTCCTTTCTCAGTTCGAAAAATAGTACTCTCTCTCTGCACTACGTTATTTCTAGATTAATCCATGTCACATGACTCTTGCATAATTCTGGTGATGTAAATGGAGCTGAAACTCAAGCAGCCAATAGTAATTTTACAGTAATATTACCTAGCCAATCAAAACGCATTGAGAACCAAAACTAACTGAGTCTGAATTAAGATTTCGCTCACTGCATAACGTGACAAGCCCCCCAGTAGGATCCACTGTTAATATTCTTACAGACAGCCTCTCGGTCATATATGCCTTACGAAATCCCAGACATCCTTCTCCTATCATAGCGGAGATTCAGGACACGCTGAAGGAGCGTTCGTTTACAATGAATATCCTCATATCTTGGATAAAGGCACATGCCGGCATTCAAGGTAATGAGGAAGCCGACAGACTAGCAAAAAAAGCAGCTCACAATATAGATGCACAATGCGTAATTACCAAACTCCCGTGGTCTCACCTTAAAAAAGTGACAAGGACAGCAGCTCAGCACCAGTGGCAATGGGAATGGGACTCTACCGAACAAAGCAGGAAGACCTATGAATATTACCATAAAGTTTCGCTCGATCGTCTCGAGTCATCCCCACAAATAACGAGATTTGTGACGGGGCACGGGCCTTTCCCCTCCTATTACTCTGAGAGAGGAATTGCAAATACCGAAAGTTGTGTCTGTGGAGGCATTGGTATACCAGACCATTACTTGACCCAATGCCCTCTAACCGCACAGTGGCATGTGCAGCTTCCGGAACAGGCAACTTCTCATAAGCGTTATCTGATCAAACAGCCAGCATTTCGCATCAAAATATGCAAGATAATGCAGAAACTGGAGGAATTGGGAACAGATTTGTGCAGTGTGGAGTAGTTCCCTGTCAATCTCTCTTCTCTCTCTCTCTTCTATCTTTTTATTTATTTATTTATTTATTATTATTATTATTTTTATTTTTATTGTATATATTATGAAACATGTATGTACTATGACCAATGAAAATTATTATGAACTATATGTATGTATTATTTAACAGGCTCAATATATTATGAACTATGTAAGCCACTATGTACTATGTAAGCATGTATATGTATGAACTATGTAAGCAAGTATTATGAGAGATCTATGTATTATGAACTACTTGTATATAAGCATGTACTATGAACTATGTAACTATGTAAGCATATATTATGAACTATATAACTATAAGCATATGTTATGAATTATGTAAGCATGTATACAGGACCAATGTATGCCCTTATAGGCCCCATGAGGTGTTGCCCCGGATAGTTGCGGAACCTGGACTACACTCGAATAGTCTTAGGAAGCCGCACGGGTGACCAGATTCTGCTCTCAACTCAACTCAACTCAACTCTCTGCATAACGCGCTTACATTCTACGCTTTGGCCTAGCTAGCCTCCAATCTGTCTGCTCCTTCATTTTTACAGCAAATCTATCAAAAATGTACGCTTTTTGGAATAGGCGGAATTAATGTGCGAGCTTGTTTGTGGACGCAGCTTGTTTGCTGAAATAAAAAATAAATAATTTTTTTCCTATTCATCCAATTTTCTATTCATCATGGATCAACACTTCAACGCCATCAAAATTTCTGCTAGTCATTACTTCTAAGTTTGTTTTATTACATATATATGGTTCTCAGAATAGCCAAAATGATCGGAAAATTACGTCAAATAGATATTAATGGAAAAATCGTAACCTAGTGCTAGGCCTACTATTTATAATTTATTCAGTATATGGGTGTGTCATTATTCTGTGAGATATAATATTACTTTATTTATTGGCATGATTTCTACCCAAAATGGTACTGAAGGTTTCAATGCAATAAACATTTAGAAAGTTTGAAGTGCTCATTAGAGTAATGTAATACGTTTGTTATTATTTAGACATCAATATTATGTTTAGGATTCAATCATAGAAATAGTCACGCATCATTAGAAATAGTCATAATCAGAAAGAGGCAAGCAATGAAGAAATTAATTTTTCGATATCAGATTTGAGCAGAAGTTTTAAAGAGGCACTGAAATCCCGTACCAGAGGAAAGATGACCTTTTGAATATATTTCATTTAAAAGCATTTAAGAGTAAGTAAAGTACCTTTTTTTGAGGCAGTGAAACTGTCATGTTTTTCTACTCTTTCCACTTTGGCTTGTAGCCTGCTAGTAGGCAAAATGCTTGGGTTAGCATTGACATGATCGACAGCATGACGAAAGGCCAACTCCAGACCCTCATCTCCACTTTCAAATATACCTCCTGAAAGAAAGGGAAATAACAATTACTTATACAAAGCCTGTTTAAACGCAATGTATGTACGAGTAGTATTATACACTGAAGTGACAAAAGTCATGGGATAGCAATATGCAAATATACAGATGGCAGTAGTATCGCGTAGAAAATGTATAAAAGCGAAGTGCTTTGGCAGGGCTTTCATTTGTGTTCAAGTTATTCATGTGAAGAGGCTTTGACGTGATTATGGCCGCACGACGAGAATTAACAGACTTTGAACACGGAATGGTAGTTGGAGCTAGACGCATGGGTCATTCCATTTCGGATATCGTTAGGGAATTCAACATTCCGAGATCCACAGTGTCAAGAGTGTGCCGAGAGTATCTAATTTCAGGCATAATATCCCACCATGGACAGCGCAGTGGCCGACCACCTGCAGGACAGTGCGGCGAAATTTGTGCCTTTACTGACAGCACGACATCGCCTTCAGTGACTCTCGTGGGCTCCTGAGCATATCGGTTGGTCCCTAAACGAATGGAAAACCGTGGCTTGGTCAGATGAGTCACGATTTCAGTTGGTAAGAGCTGATGGTAGGGTTCGAGTGTGGCGCAGACCCGACGAAGCCATGGACCCAAGTTATCAACGAGGCACTGTTCAAGCTGGTGGTGGTTCCATAATGGTCTGGGCTGTTTTTACATGGCATGGACTCGGTCCTCTGGTGCAACTGAACCGATCACTGACTTAATACCTTCAGCTACTTGGAGATCACTTACAGCCATTCATGGACTTCACGTACTCAAACAACGAAGGGATTTTTATAGATGACAATGCGCCATGTCACCAGGCCACAATTGTTCGCGATTGGTTAGAAGAACATTCTGGACAATTCCAGCGAATGATCTGTCCACCTAGATCGCCCGACATGAATCCCATCGAACATTTATGGGACATCATCGAGAGGTCAGTTCGTGCCCAAAACCCTGCACCGTCAACACTTTCACAATTATGGACGTCTATAGAGGCAGCATGGCTCAATATTCTGCAGGGGACTTCCAGCGACTTGTTGAGTCTATGCCACGTTGAGTTGCTGCACTTCGCCGGGCAAAAGGAGGACCGACAAAATATTAGGAGGTATCCCATGACTTTTGTCACTTCAGTGTAATAAAAGTAGTGGCTATATGAAACAGATATCCAACTATTATTTTCTCAACTTTTTCATCATGTCTCGTTCATTAGTGTGGATATACTTATTGATTAGCGTTGCGTTCAATTATGTTAGCTGAAGGAGCAAGATCAATTGAGTTTTTGAATTTCACTTAAAATTTGTTATGAGCTAAAGTACTTTAAAGATGCCTTTCTGAACCCCTTTTTTCTCAAGTAGATAAATATCGAATGCTTTGTAATTTTAAATAATCTAAAGAAATAATACTTTTATGCATTTCAGTGCATTATAATCTTCTTTGAGTTATCTAATTTTAAGAAAATTTAGTAATAAATGGTATTTTTAATCATTCTCATTAAACGAGTTCTTATTTCACATTTCATTGCAAAATACCAATACAAATATTCCATTCATTTGCAAAAATATCTGATGTGGACACCACGTGACTTTCTTCTACGGCCTGTTTAATTTTATATATTTTTGCTGTATTTCATTCAAACTCATTTCCTCGAATTTCGTTACAGATATGTTTCTCAATTAATTCAGTTCTCACTTCGTGGTAAAGAAAATTGTAAAATACAAAAAATTCTAAAACACCGAATACAGTTAACCTCAGGTCAAGAAAAACAATTTTTGCAATTAAAATTAGAATTTCTAACCAAAAACAAGCAGTTCGACCAGCTACTAACCCCACTCGACAAAAGGTTATTGAAGTTGGCGCAGAAACTGACTTAAGTAACTTAAACTACTCTATGAAGAATTTCAAATGTAAACAAATGGCGGCCTTGTTACGCTTAGACTTAAAGAACTTTAAAATTGATGATAACTCTATAAATATTGCAGGTAGATCAACTAAAGGCATAAAAACCGTTAACCGAAACAAAAGACACTACACTTAAGAGCTGCACAATTCATACTACATAAGAACTACACAATTCAATCATTTTTATAAGAAAAATGCAAAATTTACACACATATAAGAATAAAAAACTAATCTCAATGAGCCAGATAACAGAGTGTGAATATATATATATATATATATATATATGATTGGTGCGGCCAATTGAGACAAAAACGGGAGGTGCACACATACATGTTATAGCAATCCCATATTCCAAATTTCAACTTTTTGAGTCTACTCGTTTTTGAGTTATGTAATTTACATCTTTACGTACGTTCACATGTCCAAAACAAAATCCCTTCTGTATCCATTTTACAATAGGGTTTAGAAAAAACGAGTCTTTCATTCTGGATGTCACGCAAAAACATCATTCAAGTAGATTCGTAAGTAGTCAAAATGGATATTTTCGTTGAAATATGACACACGAAAGTTTTCGCTATTACCATACTTTACTTCGTACAAGAAAGTAAAAAAAATTAAGTTGTATTTCTAAAATAGAAAGATTTTACCGATTTAGAAAATGACAAGCTATTCGGAAAGTTATTAAGTAATTGCTATTCTCTCCGCCACGCATAATTTTCTATTCAAAAGTAAGTTAAGGGACGCAGTGCATGCCTCACAATCGCTTTATGCGCAGTAACTCCTTTGAAGTGAACGAAAACATTTACTGTAATGTATATTACTCTACGAGTGAATTGAAAAACACAAAAAGTAATAGCATTACAGTATAGCTTTATTAAATATGTAAATATGCTGTTTTATAACAGAGTTTAAAATATTTATGTTTATTTGTGGATGATAAAGAGTTACTGCTCATTGCGCTATTTTTGCGCATATTTTACTGATATGATTTTCATTTTAATATCATATTTTTAAAAATGAGATAATAAAGACAAGCTGGCTTAAAAATCTTGGAAATTGTGGATTTCGAGTCCATTGCTTAAATTATTAGTCCAAAGGGATTTCAGTCCCGAAGGACTATTGCTTTCGTTTTGGCATTTTGCGTCGGACTCATAAACGTCGGTTCACTTTTCAAACTGTTGCCACAAAATGTTAGAGTCCTGCATTATATTTGAAGAAATTAAATAATGAAAAATCTACATAAATGATTGTCTATTTCTCGCATTGTGATAAAACAATGGTACATAGAGCCATCGAATTTTGAATGACGAAATCCTACTGCGAATATGCGCATCTGAAATCCCAAATTTGGAATTTGTTTTATTATAGATTTTATATTTTGTAAAACTTTAACGAATTTTTCATTTACAAACTCAATGCTTTAAAAGCGAGAAATGGCAACGTTATATAGAAAAAAAATACTTTTATCTCCAGCTCGCGAGACTGTGTATATCGGAAATTCTAAAGATATGCTTAATTTAACATTATTTTGCGATATTGCTCTTGAACTGAATTTTATGGTTTAAGTGCAAAGAACATGATATTTAATAAATAAAGGTAACACTCAAAACGTTAAAAAAACGCCCCTTTGGACGTAATTTAAAATCTGAAAAATTTCAGATTTTTTTTTTTTTTTTTTTTTTTTTATATATATCATCAATTGAATTTTGGTTAAACGGTGTTACAACATACAATTCAAATAGAACAGTTACATAGCTTAATTCAAGTAGAGCAGTGTTACAACATATAATTAAAGTAGAGCAGTTATATAGCTTAATTTAAGTAGAGCAGTGTTACAACATACAATTCAAGTAGAGCAGTTACATAGCTTAAATTCTTCACTAAAATTGTTTTTTTTATCTTACTGATCTTTTATGTTTAAGAAGCAGTTTTTTTAAGGTAAGCGATCTGTCTAAGAAATATCATGCTTAAGAAGTTAAGTTTCCACTAGAATGTTTTGCTAAATTTTCATTTCTTAATAGTTTCGACATTTTGAGTTTGAAACCCATCAAATATTAATGATTATTTTTCTATATGCGTTCAAAGCTCTTAATCTTTTAAAGATTTTGACTCGCTTTCATATTGAGAAATGCGAAGAGGAAAATCCATCATTGAATATAATTTTAACTGTTAAATGCACAGGTCAAGATCGAATGATGCGGAATTTACCTATAGCATTTACAAAGTGGTTGAACCTTAGCGCAGAGTTTATCCATCCAAATGCAGAATTTAATTATGCCCTTTATACATTACTATGAATTAGTATAGCTTCATAAAGATTCGTTTAACATTAATGTTCTCAACTGAATGATCCAGATCTTTTGAAATGCAATTCTTTCAATTACATTAAACTGCCCCCTTGACAATCACCATCACCTTTACTTTTTGTCGGTCAGCGATGACATTTTCTACACCTTTATTATGCTGCCGCACATGAATGTCCATCAACCTCAGTGTCATCAATGCATATCAATGTCCATCACTCATCACCTAATGCCTTTGTCGTCCCCAGTGTCCAGCAAATTCTGACAGCCACAGGTAAATAGCCTATTTAAATTCAGTGCGTAAACGCACACTGGAGACCTTCAGTTAAAAGCTCACCTTACACCGCCATCTTTTAATTTATGTTAGTCACAGATCACAGTGTATCTAAATTCAATAAGCTGCCGCACATCGGTGACAGTCAACCCAGAGATTAACAGTCAACAATTGTTTGATGGTTACCGGTTAATTTTTGTGTCAACAATACTTTCAGTTTATTTTTGGAGACATCCTAAATTGTTTAAATTATCGAGTTACATTGTTCTCTGATCTTAACTTCCATGCACTCTAGCAAGTTCGAACAGATTGTGCGTCAGAGGGAAGACGACTATTTCTATTTGGCAAACATACCATATTCGGTTTTGATAGGTAATCAGCTCCCAAATATTTAACAAATGGGATAATTTAAATCATGAACGTATTTTTTTGGTACTTTAGTGTGCTGTACCCTATCGGTAATGACCATCAACTTTTCTAAACAACCAGGAATGACCAACATTCTCGAAGATCATCTACGGTCTAATTTATTTTAGGAATTTTTCTAATCCATATAATGTTAAGTTTATTTTATTTGTAATATACGCTTTTGTATATTTTCGTGAATATTTACGTCGTTATTTTGCTAACTGAAAATGCTTCTTATCCTATATACTGTGAAACTGCCTCAATAGTGGTTAGGGGAGCCTACTGCGGTACCAAAGGGCCCGGGTTCGAATCCCGGAGAAGGCATGGCTTTAACTCTCTGTCTCTTCATAGGAGGAAATGGTGGCTGCCTCTTAGGTGCCTCCACAGTAAAATGGTCACAATTTCTGGCCTTAGAAGAGGCCAGTGCTGAGTACACAAGGACCCGTCAATGGATTAAAGATATATATATCTATTGTTACGAAATGTACAGGCGCGGTAAGATGACTTCCCCGCAAACCAGTTTTAGGGTTGCCATAAAATGGCAAGTGAATGCAAAGTTGCCACATTTGGAGAGAAATCGCCCATTTGGCAGCATTGGCGACAAAATTGGCGATATACCACGGACGGATGGAAAACCTTCTGAATGAATTCTTACCGGTTTAGCCCAGAATGTTATCGAACACAAGCCGAAAGCTATATAATCCCTGCTGGTCCGCAGTCAACTAGTGAGTGTGCCTCGTCGAGAGGGCGAGTGAGTGTACCTCGTCTAGAATGCGAGATAGTTAGTATCGAGTTGGTGTCTCCTCTAGCGAGTCAATCCCTTCGGAGTCGATAGAGTTGACAGCCGGGCAGCGAGTGCCGAGTGGGTTGTCGAGCGCATCGAAGAGTCTCTTAGTATATCGTGGTTAGTACATCGTCGAGAGACCAGGAACGACTGAACCGAAGAGTCGGGAGCTGTGCTTTGCGTGTCGTCGAGTGCATCGCGAGTTGTAGCGCGGAGAGTCTCGAGAGTACGTGAACGACCGAGAACGACCAAGCAGAGTCGGGAGCTGTACTCTGATGCTTTGCAGTGAAGTTGTCTCCACCGTTACAGCCTGATAACCTGAAGGCTATGCCACTGATTGTTCCAGCGAGTGTATAGTAGATCTTCGACGACTATAAAACGTGACGGAGCTGTCCTGATTAATACCGTCCAATAGAGTGTGTTTCGATACTTGATCAAGTGTCGTCGTCATTCACCCCAAATCTACAAACACCGTTCGAACGTGAAGGAAGAAAATAACGCAACAACTGATGTCAGAAAGGAAAACGTAACAATATATATATACAGATAAAAAAAAAGAAATATATACAGATATGTATATAGAATATATAGAGAGAGATATAAAAAGAAACATAAAAATAGACTAAAAATTAAAAACAAATTTTTAAGCCCGTCATGCGCGTTAGCTGCAGGGTTGAAGTAAAATAAACTTAAAGCATCTAAAGTTAAAATTAAATGGGAATCAAAGCCAGGCAATTCATCAATATTAACAATTGCAACCGTGTAAAAGATGTATAACACAATATCTAAACATATCAACATTAAAATAAGAATTCATTGACAGAGCAAACTCGAAAAATAAAAGGCAAAACGGAAATATGTACAAAATTGTAAATATTAATCTCCTTTTATTGAAATTCCAATTCAGAATTCATCAGCGGCAAATTAATTAAAGTTTCATAAACATCGATTATTATGTTTCGAAAACATATAAAAATTCATATAAAACCGAAAAATCGAATTTCAAATGTATCCAGAATTTTTCCTACACGCTTTCGAAACACTTGGAAAAAAGAATAAAACATTACATTGTGCCAAATTGACTACTAAAAAAACCATAAAACTTTATTTCATCCTTTTAAAATAAAGTTTCTTAATACTTCATTGCTACAAAAAATTTAACTTTCGAAATATTATTATAGAAAATACTTCTTATGTAATTAATATAGTTAATCTTATCGAGAAAGATAAGTTGTAAAGATTGAAACTAAAAATGCGTCATCATGCAGCTCTTTAATTTTACTCTGTCTTTAATACAATAAATACCAAAAAAAATTTTAATTTTCTGTAACTTTAACCATTTATTTCTTTTATCAATAAAAGAAGAAAGTTTAGAGCGAAATGCTTCTACTAACGCTTAAGTAAAATATTGGAGTTTCCAACTCGGCAAAATTTTAGATAAGCTATAAAAAGTTTAATCCAATAAATTCGCTCTGAAACTTTTCATAACAAAAGAATTCGTTCAAATAACAGTCGAGCATCGAAACAAACCCTGGAAAAAATGACAAAAGAATTTCTGTTCGAAGCAAAAATTTTAATCTTAAATTCGTTCTCAAATATTTGGAATTCTGTGCTTAAACATTTTAAGGTTAAAAGGTAATCCTGTATTCTGATCGCAAACTGAAAAAAAAATTAAATAAATAAAATTGTTTACTCAGCATTATCCAATACATTTCACATAGTTGAACAGCAGGCGGATCTGGCTTTTTTTAACAAACATGTGTAAACATTTTTACAAGAGTTCTTTTGTTTTAAAAATACGAAAGTTTATTTCTGATCTTGAGCCTGATATTTTTCTTTTACAGCTCACAAAGAAATCTAGAGAATTACGTTTAAACTTTCAGCTTATCTAAATCCAAATTCTACTTCACTAGCATTTTGTTCCATCTCTAAATGAATTGCTAGTTTGAAAGAACGAAAACGTCTGAAATTGCGTTTTTCGTTGAAAGACAATGAATACCTTTGTAAAATACATATAATTTATCTCGAAGCTTTTGTATTTCGCTGCAGTTACCGTTATCCAAGGATTTCTTTAAAGTCTTTTAAAGAATTCTAGCGGAAACGCCATTAGTTTCTATTACTACGCAATACTTTTCTACAATTAGCAACTAGCTATTATAGTATTGTAGAGACATTAGGTATTTTCGAAGCAGGAGTGGTGAAAAATGAGCAACACCTTCGCCAGGAATCGAACCACGGACCTCTGGAATACATTCCCAGCGTGCAGACCACCACACTACGAAGGCATGCCAAGAAGGCGGGAGAAATACCTTATATACTCCCCTTTTAAAGGGCTACTGGGTTTTTTAAGGGACCCAATTGCCAAATCTTGGGTGTGGAGAATCATCATCCACCACCCTTTTAGTTCGGGCGCCACTGCAGAGACATAAGTTTTTTTTTAGCAGGAGATATGAAAAATGAGCAACGCTTTCCCCGGGAATCGAACCACGGACCTCTGGAATACACGCCCAGCGTGCAGATGACGTTATTACAAAAGAATTCCTGGCACACCACGATGGTATGCCAGGAAGTCGGTAGAAATACCTTATAGCAGGGATTCTTAAACATTTTAAGTCGCGATCTCTTTTTATCAATTAGATTTTTTTGCGACCCTCAGGACCCCATAATATGTACAAAACTTTTGTGGCACCCCATAATTATTGCGTAAATCGGACACACGCGTGTGTGAAACTGTAAATTTTTTTCCTTGTACTGTAATATAACTACAGCAATTTTAGGTCATTAACTTTAATTTCTAATTTTAAGACATAGAACATGAAAATTTTAAATAAGTTACAGGCGGAATGATGGCGTCACGTGCAAAGCAAAGAAAATGAGCGTTTATATTATAAAAAGAATGTGTTTTCTTTGTCTGCATTGTCTTATCTTTATCTATTTTCAAATAAATGGTGTAAAAGTATTTGGTAATTGTAGAATTATTATAAGTTAAAGAAATTAAAACTGCTAAAATTTTCGGCGATCCTCTTGGGGGTCGTGACCTACAGTTTAAGAAACCTTGCCTTATAGTATAAGCAAATATTTTAGATTTATTAACTTCTTGAGATAAATGCCGGATGAAAAATGAAGGTGGTTTAATTAGCTGTAAAACTTGCCAAAACAGTGAAACCTATAAATAAGATACTCATATTAAGAAAATAAGATATTGCATGCTAAAAAACTTCATTTGTACGCACACACTGCTACATGACGGACATGCGCCGAAATATAGCCCAATTTTGGTTGCTTTGAGGCAGGGCAGTTGGAAGCTACTATAAACTCATCTCTTTAAATGCCTGGCCAAGTGACTCTCATTTCAGGTGAATCAAAGAGATGGTAAAGAAACGCTCACTAAAGATATTATTTGCTTCATAATTAATGCTCCCTCTAGACGGAAAGGTTGCTAAGATCAGAATTCCCAATCAAACGGTTTACAGCCATCTGGAGCGCATGGGGTAATTTTTTCTTGTATTCTTTTACGATAAAAAGCCTAATATCATATTCTGACTCTGTTAGGCGACAGGTATGTTTTTGCTAGGAATTTCCAACGAAACACTACTTTTTTAATATCGATATTTTTGAACGTTTACTGCATATTCTTGACTGTACATGGAAAACGGGACACCGTCTATTTATAGTAAAGCATTCGGTTTTGCCCACGTCCAGTGAGAGAAGGCTTCGCAGGAACCATACCTTTTATTAACATTTCTCCAACTAAGGAAATACTATTACGTTGCAAAGTATATGTTGTAGCATTTGTTATGCCCTCAGATATATCGTTCTGCTTACTGCATATGACTGTTGACTGTTCATGGAGAACGGGACACCTATTGTATGACTGTTCATGGAGAACGGGAGAACGGGTTTATTTACTGTAGGGTATTCGGTTTTGCCCACGTCCAGTGAGAGAACGCTTCGCAGGAATCATGGCTTTTATTAACATTGGCCCAACTAAGAAAATATATTACGTTTCAAAATATATGTTGTGGCATCTGTTATGCCTTCAAGTATATTGTTATGTTTACTGCATATGACTGTTGACTGTTCATGGAGAACGGGACACCTGTTGTATGACTGTTCATGGAGAACGGGAGAATGGGTTTATTTACTGTAGGGTATTCGGTTTTGCCCACGTCCAGTAAGAGAACGCTTCGCAGGAACCATGGCTTAAATTAACACTGGCACAACTAAGGAAATATATTATGTTTCAAAATATATGTTGTGACATCTGTTATGCCCTCAAGTATATTGTTATGCTTACTGCATATAACTGTTGACTGTTCATGGAAAATGGGAGAACGGGTGTATTTACTGTAGGGTATTCGGTTTTGCCCATGTCCAGTGAGTGAACGCTTCGCATCAACCATGGCTTTTATTAACATTGGCCCAATTAAGGAAATATATTATGTTTCAAAATATATGTTGTGGCATCTGTTATGCCCTCAAGTATATTGGTATGTTTACTGCATATGACTGTTGACTGTTCAGGACGGGGGCACCGTCCACTTACTGTAGGGTATTCGGTTTTGCCCACATCCAATAAGAGAACGCTTCACAGGAACCATAGCATTTATTAACATTTCCCCAACTTAGGAAATACTATTAAACTGCAAAATATATATTGCATGTTTTGTTGCCTGAAGTATATTGTTGAAGAGCATAAGACAGTTCTTCTCCATGCTTAGAAAGCACATCCATTACCTTGCAGATTTTCTGTATTCAGTATTGTTTCTTAGATAACTTCTGACTGCTTGCGGATTATTGTTTGAGACCTTTATATGTAGCAATTCTGTAACTTCTTGTTTCATCTCTGTTGCTGAGAATTCTGAGAATCTTATTCTCGCTTAACAAAAGAGTATTGTTCTCTCTTCTTCATATACATGAACAGCATAAAAGAATTTAATGCTGAGTAATCTTAACCAGCCTCTTGGTACTTATATTCAGAGACCTCTTCCGCATTTGTAAGTAAAGCGCTTTTCGATCCTTTTCTCTTGTATTCATGATATGCGTTTTGAGGATGAGCATTTAGTGAAAAATATCTGCTAACCATTTAGAATGAGAGGAACAAGCTTCCATTTATGGAGATAGCCTTTAACAGATCTCCTCTTCGGCACCTACGAAAATCTATCAGAAGTCCGCATCTTACATATTTTCGTTCAATCCGAGATAAAGGGAATGCTATTCTAAAGTACTGTAACTGCTATTCTGAGACCATTAACAATGCCCTAAGTAAGCACTTTAATTTTAAAAAAAAAATCTTATTTCGCATGCAGTGTAGCTTAACGTGTAATGGTTTAGAATTTAACGAAACCTCAGTTTAAAAAGTTTCGGATGTCAAAACTCATATTTTGGCTTATCCATATAAGGTACGAGTTTAAATGAAGCATCTGTGTTTATTTATTGCGCACATTACAAATACAGTTAGTGTACAGAGCAAACACAAGAATCATTTTAAGAATATTATAACTAGATTTATGATACTGTGGATTGATTTGGTTTATCTGATTACAGCAAAACACTCAAGGTTTATCTGCCTATGGGGAGGGATCCTTCGTGGAGAACTTTCTAAGGGAAACTGGCTCGTATACACGTTACATATGAGGAAAACCACAAAAACGGCTATGCAGCCAGCCCGTTTGGGGGATTCAAACCTCGAACCGAACTACCAGTGTTCAGTGACTTTACCGCTAGGCCGCTGGTGCGTCATATAATACTATGGAATTTTAATTAAGCAATCGATTTTAGTGAAAAGTTGATGTTATTGTAAAAATGCACATTTGGCAATCCTGACTTTTAAATGTACACCATGCGTACTTCTTTCATTTTACATTTAACTATTATATTAAACGTCTTGCACCGTGCCAGTTTGATTTAAATACCGCTGAAGTAAAATTATATGATTCTAAAAGAGAGATAACAGTTTAATCTAAAATATAATTAATCAATTAAATTCAGAATAATATTTTGCGTACTATCGCAAGCAATTATGATGTGATATATCTCAAGACATATGGTTAACTTAAGAGATATAGGTAGAAATACTAAACTTGAGAATATTAGAACTATTTACAAAGCATATCATAGCAAATTCATAAATATATAACAGCGTTATCTAAAATCTATACTGTTGAATAGATGTCTAAAAAACGAAGCATAAACTAGTCAAAATATTTGTAATCAAGTGTAAACATTCTTGCGCCATTTTCCTTTTTTGCTCTCTTACAGACAGAAAATGCCAAATTTATCTTTATATAAAACTAAGCATGATTAATAGTTCCAACTTAATTAAGAACAGGAAAGAATATTTTTCCCCAAGGATTTTTCATTATAGTTAATTAGAAGAGAGGGAAAAATCTTTAAAAATATTAAATGGAACTAATAAATTATACCTCAGCAAAAGCTTTCATTTGGGAAAAGTCTCAGGTGGCGTTCGTTAAATAGACAGGGATTCTATAGGATTAAGTGAGCTTTCTTTTAAAAGACAGTTCAAAGAATACCAATCATATACTGCGTCACCGATATATACTTTGTTTATCCATGTTAATTTTTAGAATACACTTCCTTTTAGAGCAATACGCTTTTTATCCATGTTAGTTTAGAATACGCGTGCTTTTCGAGTAATATGTATACTTTTAACAAATGTGTTTATTTTCTGGTAATTAAAATTTAAAGAAACGAATTCATTAAATAGTCTTTTTTACACAAGGTTTTCGAAAAAGATGGTTGCAGTTTGTTCCGTTAGATACGATGAATTGAAAGATTTGCAAGAAGTAAAGCCTCATATTTGCAGTTACAATGTTTTTCCAAATAAGATAGATAATTTCACATATTTGCAACTTTAGAAATCTTATAAATAACTACATTAACGAAAAACTCTATTAAAGTTTATTCGTTTCATATATTTGCTGAAATCATATAAAATACATATTCATTAAAAACTATGAATTATACTGCACGGTTTCCTAAAACATTTCAGTTTAAATATTAGTACTTAAAAAGAAATTATAAAATATCGAATCTGGACACCACATGACTTCCTTGTATGCGTATCAAATTATACACATTTTTTTGCACATCATTCAAACTTATATCCTCGAATTTCATTAGAGATATATCTGTCATTCCATCAATTCACCTCATTTCGTAGCAAGGCAAAAATACATAAAAACTCGAAACATCTTCCTTAAAAATTGCAAAATACATCAAAACCTAAAACACCAAATACAATTAAATAACAATTTAAAAACAATGTTTGCATTGAAAATTAAGAGTTTCAACACAAAAACAACCAATGTAGCCAGCAGGCAAGAAGGAAAATCTTTCGGTGCAAAAATTGACTGAATTTACTATTCTACTGAGTTTCAAATAAAATCAAATGGCGGTTCGTTAGGCTTAGCTCGCCGCTTAAGCTTTTATATTGTTGATAATGATAAACTCGAAGCATCTTCATTAACAATTGTAAAATACAGAAAAACCTAAAACACCAAATACAATTAAAAAACAGTTAAGGAAACAATGTTTACAATGAAAATTAGTTTCTGAGAAAACCAAGCAATGCAACCAGCGGGTAAGAAGACAAAAATTTCGGGGCACAAAACTAAAAGTTGATTTTCGGTCTCAATGTGCAAAATGACACTGCAGCTAGTGCACCAAATGACTCAATTCGCTATTCTACTCATCAGAAAGACTTAATTCAATCACTTTTAAACCAAAAATTACACAATTTGCTAACATATAAGAATAAAAAACTGAG
Organism: Stegodyphus dumicola; assembly: GCF_044657685.1. Classification (NCBI taxonomy): domain Eukaryota; kingdom Metazoa; phylum Arthropoda; class Arachnida; order Araneae; family Eresidae; genus Stegodyphus; species Stegodyphus dumicola. The sequence goes on from NC_140778.1 coordinate 114,919,794, forward strand.
CTCACCCAGCCCAGTAATAGAGTGGAAATATGTATATATATATTTGTAAATAGCTTTGTGAGACACATTGCAACGAAAAAGGGAGATACACATGTAGATGTTATAGCAGTCCCATACATACGTACGCACGTACCGATATCTCGTAACAAATCTCTTCTTAATCCATTATAAATCCATTTTACAGTCTACTTTGGAAAAAGGAGTCCTTTATTTTGACTGTACATACAGATGTCAAGAAAAAACATCGTTGAAATGGATTCGAAAGTGGTCTAAATGGATATTTTCTTTGAAATATACCTGAAAGTTTTCGCGATTGGAATACTTCCTTTACTTCCTACAAGGAAGTAAAAAAGAAGATAATTAAAAAAAAATAAATCTGAAAGCTTTCAGATTTTACATTACGCCCAAAGGGGCGTTTTTGAAACGTTTTCTGTGTTACCTTTATTTATTAAATATCATGTTCTTCGCACTTAAAGCATAAAATTCAATTCAACCACAGCAACGCAAAATATTTTTAAAATGAGCATATCTTTAATATTTTTGGAAATGGTATACTTTGTAAATCAAAAATTCGTTAAAGTGTTAGAATATATAAAACAGATAATAAAGCAAATTTCAAATTCCAAATTAGGCCTTCTAGATGCCCATATTCGGTGGGAGATTACGTTATTAAAAATTGGATTCTCCTAGGTATTGTCGTTTTATCACAAGCGAGAAATACATTCATGCAAATTCTTCATTATTTAATTTTTTAAATATAATACAAGGCTCTAATGTTTGGTGGCAACAATCTGAAAAGTAATTCGTCATTTATAGTTTTCAACGCAAAATGCCAAAACGAAATTAATAGTCCTTCTGGGCAATTTACTCTTTTGGACTAATAATCCATTGGAGTTATTTATCATAATGCTCTTTAGTGCGTGACTGGGCAATTTCTTGAAACCAATCTCACAGTCTTTAAAAGACACACATAGAAATCTTTCTGTTTCATGCTATTGAATATCCTGTAGATAGGAAAATCTGTGCCCTTTTACAGATGATTTCAGTTTCCCCAAATAGAAAAATCATCTGCTGTTACCAATCTGACAGTAATTTTCTTCTACGACCTGTCGTTTGGTCAACGACTGTTTATAAGGTAGTTCTCCCACTTTGCTAGCGTGCCTTCGTGGTGTAGTGGTTCTGCATGCTGGGACGGTATTCCAGAGGTCCGAGGTTCGATTACAGGCGAAGGCGTTCTTAATTTTTCATCCTTGCCTGCTTCCAAAAAATACTTAATGTCCCTGCATGTTTTTCTCATCAATGTGATCATCACGAAATCAATCACTAAAGAGAAACCAATTATCCCCTCTAACAGATATACTGTTTTAAACAGAGTCTCCAAAACTGCTGCTTATTAATCCTTTATTGATAGCCTGAGACAAGGAACGAGATCATAAAACATTAATATATATCTGTTAAGTAAAGGCATAAAAATGTGGTGCTTTTTCGTCAACTGGTAGGCCAACATGAGTATAATTTTCGATGCTTTCTCTGGGTCTCCCAAAACTCTAAATACCAATATTGAGAGAAATGGCCATTACAGTATTTCCACAAAATTTTCTGATAATTATACTTATTATCATTAAATATTTCTTTTCACACAGGGTGTTCGAAAATGATAGTTGTAATTTTCTCAATAAATATGATGAAAGAAAAACGTGTATTTCCAACTGCAGTGGTTTTCAAAATAAGGTAGAGAATTTCATGCATTTACAATTTTATACATTTTATAAATGAATGCATTCATATATATCCAGGTAATTGCAGCCATACAAGCAGCCCTATCTGTCGGTATTTTTCCTTCGAAATACTCTCTGTTCTGAAACTTTTTTCCCCCAAATGAACTGTCTCTTCATTCTCAGCACTTCAAATGGAAGCAAAATACACAAATACAAAATTTAAATTAGACGTAAAAGTAAGCTTAATTCAAATTGCACGCCGAACTACGACTACATTTTTTACGTTACATTAAATCTCAAGAATTCGTCGGTGTAGGCTGATCTCATTGGTTATTTAATTGTCTCATCATCAAGAACGTTTCCAGAGGTAGGTCACAGATTGACCGATATACCCGCAAGAATGAGAAAAGATAGGCACGTAACTAAGCCTTACGCAGGACTCGATTGGTTTGGTTTGGTTTATTTAATTATGGCAGAGCACACTAGGGCTATCTGCCTAAGGGGAGATACGCTTTCATGGAGGACGTTCTAAGGGAACTGACTCGTATACATGTTGCACATGGGGGAAAACCACGAAAACGCCCATGCAGCCAGCCCTTTCGCATCGCAGGACTCGAATTTGCACCCTGAATTTCAAACTGCGCGTAGTTTCCTTTAACCATTATACTGTCTAAGGCAATAGAAAATCGTTTAGACATCGTTTATATAGTTCTTTTTTAATACTGTTTTACAGTTCTTAAATAAATGTTAATTTACAGTAGATAAATTATTATCTAACTGATAAATAAAGTTTTGTTGCTGAATAAAATTATTTGAGCTCAATTGTTATTAGATTATTTTTATTAATAGACTATTAGATTATTTTAATCTAATTATTAAAATTAGATTACTTTAATCTAATTATTAATATTAGATTATTTTAATCTCAGTAATTGTTAGACAATTAGATTATTTTCAATAATCTAGTTTTTCTGATCAAACAAGACATTTAATAATAATTGAATATTTATACTAAAAGATAAGAAGGAACCTACTGAAATATATAAAACTTGAAAATAGCTCTGAATTCCAGTTATGTGGTAGAAAGGAAATCATTAATGTTCATTGTACTTATACAATATATATATATATATATATACTACATATATATTTAAGCTTTACATGTTTCAATATTTTTTTAATTTTAATGTTTACAATGATTTTAGAAGAGGAGCCAATTATATTGCAAAGTGCTTTAATTTAATTCCTCAAAATAAATTCTGAATTTTTTTATTTTAGTTTTCTAATTTTTCTAAGTAATATCGATCACTGCAAATCAAACCCTTATATGCTGAAATGGTATAATGAAGTAACAGCAATTCCATGAGTACTTGATTTGCTGTTTCTTGTTTAGGAGTTCCAAATGCTTTGCTAGGTTGTTATTCCAAAGTGTTAAATTGAGATGTAAGCAAATGATTATTTGCGCAATACAGTAATCTGATGCTATTATGGAAAAGGAAATTCCACTATATGTTACCATTACGGAGGTTAATGTATTCGTAGCCGCTTGCTCAAAATCTTAAATATCTGCTAATATCCTATACTAGTTACTATATTAGCCAAATAAAAAGTTAGTGAATTAGTAACCATATTCGATTTTGTTACTCCTTTTAGAGCAAAGCGTGTAGAAACAAGGATCATGCAAATGGACCGCATAGTAAAAGTTATGCTTATGGAAGATCTATTACGATGTTTGTCATCGTTTCGTAAGAATCAACTTCCTGCAAGCTAACACAATATGATTTGTAAAATCACCAAAATTCAAAACAAACCTATGCAGTAAATAAGTAAATCAATGCCGTAATAGGGCTTAGTGCAGAAAAAAAAGAATTAGTCTTTACAGTATCAGAAATGTCAGTATACCTAGAAAATGCTTCCTATAACCTTTAGGAAAAATCTTAAGAAGCTATAAATTATATGACAACTTTCTTATTTATTTTAAGTTTAGATTTTACCATCTAGTGTCTTTGCATCACAAAGGCTAAAAATGTATAAATCAATGCTACGCATTTTCGAGTTATAAAGTTTCTTTCCCAATGTAAGAAAACTATTTTAATGTAAAAAAGCCTACTTTAAAGCAAAAATTAAATTCATTAAATATAAAAAAGCAAGTAACGACAGCAAGATTTTTCTTTAATTTCAAGTCCCTGTTAATGAGATTTAGAATCTTTTTTATTTCCGTCGTCTGTAGGTATTGTTGGCCAATGAAATAAATCTCTTAGAATTACGACTATCATAAAAAGTAGTAAAATACGTTAGCCATTATTAAAATCATAAAAAAGAAGCTTGTATTACGAATTACAAATTTTAATATGAGACTAGCTATTGAAATTACTGGTTTGAAAAACTTTAAAATGTTATTGAATGCATTTTATTTCATTCATAAATAAAATGCATGCTCTTTGAATCTGTCAACACTTAGTCAGATTTGCATTTCTACTGTTATTATTTGTTGAACCCTTTTACGTTTTAATCATTTTCTTGTAATCACTCTCTATTTAGATACAAAGCAACTAATATTTTAGAAATAAAAATTGATATAAGTATATATGCAATGTTATATTTTTGGCTAAAGAGTAAAAACAATCACGTTCTAGTCATAGCCGAAACTACTGCTGCGTAGATAATTGGACATTACGTCATAGTGGAATGAACCGATGAGATTTTAGAAGTACTACCAGCTTGATAAGTAAACATCATTTATTTTTGGATGACGAATTTCTTAACACATATCTTCACATCTAATACAAGCGTAGGGATGCTAAACGAGCCCCATAATTTCAAATACGCTATTACATTTTAAATAATGGCGAATAGCTAGACCATTTGAAGCGCAACCCTGGTTGGCATTCTGCCAAAACACATAGACTCGTCTAAAACGGGCGGTATTACTTGCTGCGACGTGAAAGTTCTTCTCTTCTCCAGAAAGAGCCATGTTGAGGGGAAAGAAAGTCCCCATCTTTCCATCCTATTTTGAAAAAAATTCGGTCCGATTGGCGCATGCGTGTTTGCGCTCATGGTCGCGGATGAAGCGGTCGAACTATACCTATCTATACTAGATAGGTGCATAAGTACAGCTAAAAGCTGTGATTGTTATATAACATGGGGAGATTTCAAATTTGGGAGAATGATAAATTTAAGGGGGGGAAGAGAACATAAAATCTATAATAGTTAAGTTTGAGGTCGTCAATCGTTTCTTAAAGCAGCCATCGTATTTTGTTATATCTTATAACTTTTCAATAATAATTTTGTGTATATGTATGAAATTATTATTGAAAAGTTATTATGTTATTATTAAAAGATTAAAAAAAATTAGAGAAACAAATAAAAGTTATAAGTCCCTCTCTACTTAATGTTTCAGATAGAACTTTTCAAGGGGTAAGTATTTAAACCATTAAACTCGGATGATTAATGTGTGCCGAAGACATGTTTCATTCTTCCTGCCACTGAGAGACTCGAATCGCCGCGAAACAATCGTCCGAAAATGCTACACAATATTCGTAACAATCTCATAATGTCATGAACTACCTCTGACGTGTTTTTGGCACTCTACGAATAAAAGCAAATAATAAAAGTAAAATCACAGCAACCTAAATTGAAATGCAAAATTATACAAAACCAAGTTCAATGAGAGGTTTTACTGGGTTTTTATCCATATAAAGATAAAAAACCTAGTAAAACTGTAAACAAAATATTCAAATCCGTTACTCTATTTAATAAATTACGAAAACGTCCGAATTAGTCCTAAGAACAAAATTATATAAAAATGAAATTCAATTAAACAGACTCCTAAATCTGCACTTGCTAAATATGAGGTAATTTCCGTGAAAAGAAATCCAAAATAAAATTGTAACTCCGCTGTTATGTATGTTTGAATGTATACATCTTTATGTAAATGTAAACCTGCTGCTATTATACATATACGAGTATATATATTTTGTGTGCGTAAATATGAACTACATTTAATGAATAATCGCCAGTAATCATGGAGTAATCTAAAACTTTTAGTGACTCTGTTGTTAAAATACGAGTAGTGTTAAATCTGAAACTATCAGGGGACTACTTAGTACTCCCTGAGGGATTTCCTCATTGCCTAGGAAATTGATGACCAAGTTCAATGAAAAGAGACTCTGTATTTGTTTAACACATAAAAGACTATTTCAGGGGACTCGGTACCTTTTGAACAATTGTTTTTTTATTTGAGAACTTTCATCTACTTTTTATGAATATTATTAAGTGGTTTTTAGTAACAAAAATTTATTTTAAACCAAAAACAAATTTTGACCCGTAATGTTTTTAAATTTTAATTTTTTGAAGAAAATTTTGACAATAATGTCTTTTTTCTTCTACAATTCTCAATGTTTCTTCTACAATTTGTATTTATTAGAATGTTCTTTATAACTCTAAAAATCTATGTGGCAATTAATGAATTAAGGTTAGAGAAAAAAATAAAAAGCATATATTTATGTAAAAGCTTCGTAAAAATATGATCTCAATCACATTTTCACTTCCAATATTTTTTCATAGATGGCTGTATAGCATTACTAAGTAAAGCATTCGATCATAGATGGCTGTATAGCATTACTAAGTAAAGCATTCGATCATAGATGGCTGTATAGCATTACTAAGTAAAGCATTGCTATTTGGAAAATGATTGCTACTTCTGTTTCCAAATTAGTACAATTTCTCATAGTAAACATTATATAACATTGATTACATTTTCTTATACAGCCATTCTTATTCATATTTAGTAATTTTAGACATTTTATTTTAAATGTCAGTTTGAGAAAATTGTGGAGTGGGTAGATAAAGATCTACCAGAAAAAGTGAATTGAAACCCAAATCTACTGCTTATCAAGCCGAAACACCACTGGAAATGTTTATGTTTAGCAAGGAATTTCTAGAACATTTGACATCTGAATCCAATAGGTACAGGTTACAAAATCGTAGCAAAATAAATTCAATCACAATCGACGAAATGAAGGTATATTGGGGAAACAGTATGTACATGTCACTTGTAGATTTACCATTTAGAAGATGGTAATGATCACTGGAAACAAGGCAGGAAATGATTTCAACTGCAATGACCGTAAATCGTTGGGAAGAGATTTGTATGCATGTACGTATATGCATGTTGTCCACTGTAGTGAACAAACTGTAGCAATTATTTAAAACGAAATTTGAATAAAATTAATTTTTTTATTATTACTAAGGTTAATTTCGGTAGAAAATATACAAACATTTTCGTTTCACTTCTCTAGATTATTTGTATGCAACAAAGGGTTAAGCATATTATTTTAAACAAGGATCAAAATATTAAATACTTTTGTCCATATGGTAAAAGGATTTGTTGAAAAAATATGCAAACTGAGAAAACGCAGTTTAAAGAATATAAACTGCATGAATGATCATTAAATCATTTCAAATTTCTTGAAAATTTTATTTCTGAATTTCAATGTATACATATATATATATAATAAAAACCTACTAGTGTTTGTTCAATTGATTAATATAAATTGCAATATTTTGCTTATCTAGCAAAGAATATTGCAAAAAAATCATAAAACGCAAGCAGATTTTTTCCGTTTTTGTTTTTTAAAATCATGTTCAAAACAATTTCAATACACGAATTAATTATAATATATTTTCTAAAACTCTTATAAACAATGTTAGAAGTATTAATTTATAGCTTTACTAATTTTTTTCAAAAAGCAAAATTTGAAATTTAAATAAAGCATTTTATTTAAAACCGCTTAGCAGCATATGTGATTTCTTCTCTTCTTTTAGTCATTTGTTGTCCATTAATTTAGGTTTATTTTAATTAATTAAAGAGTTTAATGTTTATTTTTGCACTATTCCAATAATGCTGCAGTCAGAACTTGATTACTATCAATAAGCCACCTATTTCTGATCGTGTCTTATTACAAATACTTTTAATTTTTGAAGATGCATAACAAATTTACTGATAATACACATAGAAATATTTCATATTTAAATATATAAGCGGCTTAAATGATTGTCGCAGATAGTTTATTATTGCCACTCGGAAAAATGAGTGCGGAAATTAACGTTTTCACAGTTTTTAGTTAATATCTCGACCGATTAAAGTCGTACGAAGACTTTACATCGAACGGTATCGATGGATTCGGGGAATTTTTTGGAATCCGAGAATATGCGTCTCGAATTTCAACTCGGCGCGGTTCCGTTGATATTCGAGAAAAAAGAATTTGGCACGTAGCAAAATCCCTCTAATAGGGAAAACACAAGAAAGAAAGTGGAAAATGTAGAGAAAAGTGAGGGAAAATTAGTTTTTAATTAATATATCGGCTAATTAAAGTCCCACGAAGACGTGAATGGTCAAAATGGCGTGCCACGGACCTGCGGAATCGAACGGTGTGCTTCGCTAAGCCCGGGAGCCAGCCGTTTCGGAAGAGAAAATCTTACTTCACTCCATATATAAATATGCGGCTTAAGTGTATGTTTGTCGCCGATAGTTTATTGATTGCTTGCGTAACTGTAATAGCCAATGGGATGATGTTTCTACGGCACAGGGTTGCCGTTTCAATTGAGACGTAGACAGTTTCCTGTAAAACTTGCCTTTGCTATGACCATCCATAAGCCTCAGGGCCAAACGCTTAAGCGTGTTGGCATTTTTTTACCTGAGCCTGCATTTAATCACGGTCAACTTTATGTTGCCTATTCAAGAGTTCGTGAAAGAAGGGACGTAAAATTAAAAATAATTGATTGTCATCTGCGAGGCGAGCTTAAAAATGATGGAAAGATCTACACAATAAATGTTGTGCACAAAGAGATCTTTGAGATATGAATTAACATTTTATTATTTAAATCACCTTTGTTTATTGAGCTAGCGGTGGCTTTTAAGAAATGTACCGCCAGTGGTTTCCTTCGTTGCACTCTAAGCAATTAAGCAAGTAGAAAAGGGGAAACCCGTGAGGCAGTAAGCAAAGGGGCGTCCTCGCCGCCTGTTCTGTTTCAGTTTGAATGTACTAATTCAGTTTGAATTAGCAGACACCTTTGCACAAATCATTTGAATTACAATTTATACTATCTAGAACAGCGGTCATTTTGTATGACCGCCGGGATTTCTAGTATATATATATATATATATTGCCAGTTTAAAGGTGAAAAAAAGATTCTTTTTCAACTTCACTTTGTAATTAAATAAATCAGTTCATACAGAAGATACATATATACAGAATTTTCTGATAGTTGCAGTCATATTTGGTTACATTCCCCCTTCTTTTACACTGATTTTTAACAAGTTCCTGAAACAATAAAGAAGTAAAAAATAAACACTGAAGCGATATTGCATTTAAAGGTCTGACAAAATTTTTAAAAGCCTTTTATACCACTTATCGTCAGATCAGTTCAAAATTTCTCTTCGGTGTAATTTAAGAGATATAAGAGTATAAGGTATTTCACCCGCCTTCTTAGCATGCCTTCGTGCTGTAGTGGTCAGCACGCTCGGCGCGTATTCGAGAGTTCCGTGGTTCGAATCTCGGCGAAGGCATTGCTCACTTTTCATGTCTTCTGCTTTCAAAAAATAACTAATGTCTCTGCAAGGTAATTAAGGTATTCTTTTAGCAAAAAATTCACAAATTGGTAATTTCCTCGATTTGGGGGTAAAAAGTTCCCTTAAGAGAGTTAAATCTTTTTAGAGTTTTTTTATTAAATTTAATTTACATTAATCCTGCGTATGTTAGTTAAAGCATTACTACAATACTGAGAATCGTATTTTTATTATTTTGACAAACACAAACTTGTAACATATTATAGCTTCGAATTAATTTTCTTTCATATACAGAATCCTTATTTTACTGCAAACTGTGCCTCATTTGGAATAATTTGTATTAAGAATGAACTCGAGATGAAACCGAAATTATATATACAGCACTTTTCTCGGGATTTGATGTTAATATCGCTTCCTTACTCTAGGACTAGTGGCTGGATTTCCAGTCAAACTTGCTTAAAAAGCTTAAACCCCATTAGACATTTTATAATCTTTAAATGAAATCCCGCATTTGCTCTCTCCGCTGAATTTTTAATAACTGCATTGAATTTAAACAACCCCCCCAACCTAGGATAACGATTAGCGACGCTGACTGTCGTACCGAAGGATTCGGGTTCGAATTCCGGAAAAGGCATAGATGTTTGTAAATGTATAGTGTCTGTGCGGCATGGAGGCACTTTAAATATGCGGCGACTCTAAAGTCCTCTCAAGAGGTTGGTGTTAGGGGAAGAGCGTCGGAGGATGCTCGGACCAGTCCCCACCAGGGTGGTGTCCATCGAAATTGGAGGCGGAATTGAGCAAACTTCTGTGTGGTGCTCAAGGGTTTGCCAACGGCAGGCGCCGTATTGCACTCCCTGCCATGATGAATATGCTAATGTCACTCTAAGACAAGTGAGATAAGTCACAGCGACAGCAACAAATTAAACATCATTGCTTGATTTTCAGTCGAGCAAAAATTTCTTTAAATAAACATTCTTTAACACCTTAAATTTAAAAAACATATACATATAGAGAGAAAAATGTATTTTTAATTTCATAAGAGACAGAATAATTTTAGTTTTACTTAAAAAAGTTTTCCTGATTACTACCGAGTATGACAAATCGTCCTAAATGAGCTCCATCTCACCGGCACCATTTTTCTCACTGTAATGCCTTTATCTTACTTCTCTACTCCTTACGGAAGTAATCCACCCTCATAATTCAATCTTTATTATACTTCAAGAACAGTATGTTTATTACATCACGCAAACTACCATGAAAAATGGAAAGGGAAGGATAATATAACAATCACACGCAAAGGAATAAAACAAATGTTACTGCAATGGGGGAACATCACGCTCACTATAACTGTATCTCCATTTCTCGAAATTAAAGGAACGTGGAATCAACGAATGTTCTGTGTTATTTTGAAGTAACATATTTTTCCCCCGTAAACTCTTCTCACTACAAACATGTCCATCCAATACACATGACCTTTTCTCCTTTAGCTATATTACATACCCCAATAGTAATAGAACGACTACAAATAAATAAATAAACTCTACTCTTTGAGCTAAATAATGGCCGTTCATGAACATGATCCTAAACCCTTCCATTAGAAAAGAAATGGAATGTGAAAACGTAATATGTTGCGCACATTTACAAACCATGCAACACTTTTGAGGGCTAATCTTTGGAATATGGTAACAGGTAGTTTGGCGACATTTTGGTAAGGCGATAAAGATTACTAGGTAGGACTTTAGCAATAATCTGAGAAGTACACAGTTTGAATCACAGATTATTTTGTCTCAGAGAAATGAGAGATCATGAGACATGTCATATGACATTTTCCGGAAAATTCCGATCGTGATTTTAGCTAATAAGCACTTAGAAACAATTTCGCTGCTAAAGTGCAGAATTGCCCACTTATTTGTTTGGCGCTTTTTACAAGAGTAAGAAGAATTGGATTTTTGTCAATTTTCTTTGACTTTTTAAGTGAAAATAGGTCGACGTGTACATGGATAAAGTCAAGAATGTGCGCAATGCCATATTCGTGCAATTCTAGGAGGTTTTTTTAAGTGAAAATAGGTCGACGTGTACATGGATACCGCGTATGTGCAATTCTTAAAAACGCGGCAAGCAGTGGGCGATTCTGCACTTTCTCCCAATTTCGCACCTAATCTTCGTCATGATTAAGCACCTCTGTTCCATAAAAGTTCTAGCATAAACGTAATTCGGCTAGCAGATTGTTGGAAAAAATGTTGAGTTAAAAAAAAAAAAAAAAAAAAAAAAAAAAAAAAAAACTTTGCCTTTACTTCGTGAAAACAAAATGGCGTCAAAAAAAAAAAAAAAAAACTAGCAGGTTGCTGTAGCAGGGTTGGTCACCAAATTTTCGCCAAAAAATCGCCAAGTTACCATAATCTGAAGATTCATCCTTTTGAGAGTTAGATAAATTTTAGATATTACATTTTCGAACTGCAATCAATACAGAATTTTTCCATCGAATTTATTACCAAATAGCTGAATTTTGTTTGCAACTATCTGGTACCAGATATTATAAATACTACTAAAATAACATAACATGTGTAACATAGGTTAATGGATTAAGATGAAACACGCCAAGTGTATCTGCCTGAAGTAGAAATGCTTTTATTGAGAGCGGTAGTCATTAGTTGCAGTACTTTACAATAAAAAACCGCTATACTGACACCATGCAATTACGAAAAACGAGTCAGATCGTCATATCCCTAAACGTGCATTTCAAGCCCATGCGCAGATCGGTTACTTGGTTCAACCAGGTTATAAGATAGGTTAACTGATTTGGTTTAGTTTCTCGCCAATTCAAAAAACGTGCCAAATCTACTTTCTCGCCAAGGCTGTTACAGAACACAAGTACTCGGTTTTCAGTCATGATATAAATATAGTGTTTCGTTGTTTTGGCTCAACTTTTAATAGTCAGTGATGGTAAATTAACCAAACATAGAAGAGAAATTTTTCACAACTTTTTCAATGTTGCGTTTCAGTGATAATACTTTATACTGAGAAGAAAGATCAGAGTTTGATTGTTTTTGCTACTCTTGGTATGAACGGTTTTCAGCAATAGGATCCTAACCCTTTTTTTACCCATGGCGGATCCTCAGCCAACTTCGGCTTGGCCAAATTTGTCGCCGAAATTGTCCAAATTTTGTCGCCAAGTTTTTGCCAAAAGTTGGTAGATTTAGCTACAATTTGGTGACATTTTGGTTCGATCCTATATAACCTTTGCCTCCTATGAAGGGACAGACATTTACAACTATGCCTTCCTTAGGATTCTAAGCAGGCCCTTTGGTATCGCAGTCGACTCCCCTAACCACTACACCGTCTGGGCGGCTAGGATCCTAACCCAATAGGAGGCATCTGTGTTTCGGTGCTTTTTTAATGCCGGTTTTCAGTAGTAATTTAGATACTGACTAGAAATATTTCCGTTTCATTGCTTTTTCTGCTCTTACAATGATTGATATTCACTTGTAATACACTTTACCTGATATGACAGATTTATTTTTGGTTTCTTTTGAAATGAGATTTTTCAGTTATTATTTATTAACCCGAGATGAAGACAGCAGTGTTTCTCTTCTTTCCTTAAGCATGCAAGAGCCGTTTTTAAGCCTTATGGCAGACGTTACCAGAACATTTCCATTAATGACTGATAAATCTGTTTTTCTTTCTTTTATGCTGTAAATAATGTTACGAATTTTGCATGTATGTAAAAAATTTTAGTGAAATTATATATGAAATTGTAGCATTTTTTTGTATAACGTAACGCAAAATGTATTTAAGGGACGAAGCTCTGCCGGAAAAATGAGTACAGGGGCAAGTCTTAAGATTGAGTAACTGATGCTAAATTGGAGAGATATCGCCAAGCTGGCAATAATTTTGGCGACTAATTTTTATCGCCAAATTTTTACATAATGTCGATAAATTTAGCTACAATTTGGTGACATTTTGGTTCGGTCCTGTATAACAATAATTAGTGTTTTAACTGAATAACTGTAATTGATCTCTACATGTAACTTTACCCATATCCAGTCCTCATATATACCCTCCGGTAATTTTGAAAAATGGAAGGTTCTAGAGATTTCTCGGTGGCCAGGGAAAACTATATAAGACTGGAGAGAGCATGTGCTCTCAGTTGTCAATTGACAGCTGAATTTGAAATATTGAGATAACTGCGAGAGCTTCGACTTTTAGATGCGCTTTCCATTACGTTGTGTTTAACGTTCTTAGTAGCTTGAAGTGTAACTACTGATTGTGCTCTTGATAATGAGAAGAGAAGTACGAGTATTTTTGTGGAAAGTTCCAGCAGTTTTAAGTGCTTCTTTTGGTAAGATAAATTTTATCAATTTTGTTTTATTTTATTTTATTTTTAAATTTTATCAAATAAATTTATCATCGGCTCTACTTGCATTTAATTCATTACGAACCTGTAAAGAAGTAACAGTATTTTCCACTCATTTTTATTGTCAGTGATACCTAATAGAGAATTATCAGCTGCCTCCCCCCCAAATGAATGACATATTGGTAAATGCCATACGTATCAAAACTCTCTTAAATGCGAGCCAATTTCTCTCACGAAGGTATTCTTCTTAAATGAAAATGGTTTTCCCTTGTTTTGACTTAATTTATGCAATTTTATTAGTAGAAATTCGTAAATCTTCCTGAACATTATTTAATATTTATCTATATGAGAAATGCGAATCGCACATACAGACTCACGCTCACATACATATGCGAAAAAAATGGATAAATTAATTATAAGGTTGCAAAAATAGCTTTATTCCTCATACGAATAATTTTTCATAAGCGAGATTGCATACGATGTTACCGAAACATCCATTTTATAAAACAAGAATAGAAACGAAACTTTACTCATTAATCATATTACATACATGAAGTTTTAATTACAACTTAATATTAATGTTCTGCCTGGTTCAATGCTTTCTTTTCTTCCGCTCCAAATTTTTCTTTTTTATAAAATGTAATATAGAGAAAAGTAAACAGACAACTCATCTTACTTATAAGAGTGGTAATTTTCAAGATATTTATTCAAGCGAATTACTTTTGCGTGCCGCAGAGAAAAATATTCCGTGAAAATAGTCTTACTGCGAAAGATTTATGACTATTTTGTTAGTTAATTATAGCTCTGAACATGATTATTTCTTTAGGTTTATTGGAATTATTCCAAAAATTGTTTTAAATGGTCTATCAAGAAGCTGTTTTTGACATCACTTCAGTTTGGTTAGAATACCAAATTAATGAAAATAATGCACTTAAAAGCACTTTTTATGAACAACTATTTCTTTTCAGATGGGCGTAAGGTATTTTAACTAATATTAAATGCGTAATATCATACGAAACTATTTATATAAATGTCTAACTAATTAAAACAAAACAGGCAGTTAATGAATTTAAAACGTGAAAACAACATTTTAATGAATTTAAAACGTGAAAACATAAGCAAAAAATATTAGATGTTATTAATCAAAATAAAGGATGTAAATTTGGTACTTATGTATTAAAGCAACCACCGTGGCACATTTTAATGATTTTTTTTATTCCAATGGCGATTTGGCGATTTTTCAACCCAATGAAAAGTTTTTTCCCTCACCAATGGCGGCCTCTAGCCTTTTATAGGCTTCGGCTACACCTAAGGTCGGAAGCAGTGGTCTCTTTATTACGACGGCACCTAATAGGTGGGGCACCGTTTCCTCTTATAAAATGATGGATAAATTACATATATGCCTTGTCCGAAATTCTATCCCAGGCCCTTCGGTACGACAGTCAATCACTAACCACATTCCCGCCTGGACGGCACGGATGAAAAGGTAAAAGTACCATATCGGGTGCATGTTGGTGGGTTTTGGCTCTTTTCGTTTCAGAAAAATTCCCAAAATACCGCTATTTACTATTATAAGTCTATAAACATTATCGACATATGACAAGAAAACATACTTGAGGACTTTAAAATACGAATTTGAAGCATTAAATGAGGATTACGTAATACAATAGAAAAATAAAACACTTGTTTAAATCCTTCTGTAATTCTTTTGCGCTATTCTTCTCTCGAAGTACAAAGAGATCAATTTTCATTAAAAAAAATCGGAGAATTGCGAAGACTAAGCTTCGTACAATCTTGAGGCAACAGCGACTATCGAGGAAATGCATTTTCTCGTTGTTTCCTTCAGAAAATTTTCAGCAAAATTCTATATTTTTGCAGACATTTTACAGCAGTTTCTTCCATTGCAGGCAAATTCCATAAACTCATATTTTAAAACTAAGTTCAGGCAAAATGTATCAATATTTGTTTATAAAAACAGTTGGAATTAGGAATGCAACATAAAAGAACGCAGACGAAAATTGAGGCGACGGAAGTATTGTTATGAGCATGGTTGCCGGAAGAATTGTCATGAACACTGCCAGAATTTGGCCCATTCTGAAACTTTGGTGAGTACATTAACACGTAAGTACCGTAAATTTATTATATGTTAAGTAAATTAATCGAGAGTAGCTAGTTTTAATTAATAAACTAAATAAAAATAAAACATTGACAGGAATAATTTTATCACTGTCAGATTTTATTAAGAATTTGTAGAATCTGACACTTACTGCGACTTTATCTGTCATACTAGATATGTTTCTCTTCGTCTCAAATTAGCAGAGGTATTGAAATTAATTACTGAAAAATTATTTTGTACCTCTGGAAATTAAAGACGCCACCCATCCATACCCAGTCTACGAAAACAAATGTTAAAACAAATGAAATCAAAAGTCCGAAACGAAATTCAGCATATCAAAAATTCTGGTAAGTACACAAAAAATTTATTCCTGTCTTTTATTAAGCTAGAAATTTAGTAGCTAAAAATTTCCGTAAAGCAGAATTTTTTTATTCTATGCAGCGCTTCACTTGTCCTTATTGTTGTTTCTGTAATTAAATATTATATTTTAATTATACATCAAGTTCAAAAGCAATATTTTATTTCAGAAACAGGAAAATAAAGTAGTTGGTAAATTCTGTTTATTAATGTAAATTAGTAGATCTAATTTCTTAGTATAAATTAGAAGATAATAGATTTCTAATTTTAAAGTATCTTTGATTTTCACTGGAATTTATACATTAGCCTAAACGAAACAGCCATTTTCAAAGTTTAACAGAAACAAGAGTTTTAGCAGCACGGCCAAAGTGCTTAAAATGTACAAGCATATATCCTGAAATTTACATTAAAAAAATCCCAAATGTGTTATAAACAACACTTTTGTATGATGACAGGTAAGATTTACGGGACAATAAAATATAGAATTGGCTAAGTTCTTCACAAACACGTCTCAACAGTCGACGCAAATGTAGTCAAACAAGCGTCTTTTGCCAATTCACAAACTCACCAATGAGTTGACGACTTTCCCTGGGTGTACAAATAATCAGAAAGTACAGAGTATTTGTATTTCTTTTTCTTATGAAATTCTTCTTCTATTCATTATCATTCATTAACAGAACAATACCTATGAGCCGTAAAGATAGTCAAGCGAGAGGTTTTTCGTCAATTCGCAAAGTTGCCAAAGATTTGACACAATTCATCTGATACAATGTGTTTGTACATTTTAGATTTTATTCATCATTTGTCTGGTGCATAATAACCTTCAAGGCTTTATGCCATTTAAAGTCAACCAACGAACCAAACAACCAAAGATTTGACGACTTTTCATAGGTGTCTAGGTAATAAGAAAATACAATATTTTAATTCTTTCTTTCATAAAATTCCTTTTTTCTCATAACATGCTTCTCTTTATTATCATTTATGACCAGGATGATTCTTATGAGCCGTAAAGATAACCCAACAAGCATTTTTCGCTAGTTCATAAAACGACTTAAGAGTTGAACACCTTTCGCAGAAGTACGGATAGTCAGTTCTGGAGAAAAAAAACATCAGTTCTATATTTTATTGCATAAGCATTAACCATAAATATAGTAATTTTGTGTACCGTACTTAGAACAATTGCATAGTTTTTCAAGCAGAACTTCTCTGTATTTAACTTTGTCTTCAAGCTGATCAAGGATAATGGGAGAACATCCTAAAATTACCTTATGTGTTCTACTTCTCTTTATTCTCTTCACCTTTTGAACAGTAACATCAGCAGCGACAAACTAGAAATCAAAATCCTGTTAAACTGTTAGTTCGCTTAGAAACAGAAGAATAGATGTCCGTTTTCTTTATGTGCTTGATTCTATGGAAATGAAAGAGCTGATTTCTTAGCTGAACATGGTTTAAATTTACACATCGATATCAATATTAGCGTTCCCGAGAGTTATTGGAGGTTCTTTTATTATAAAAAGCTTTTAATTAAGTGGCATGAAAAATATATTTCATCTTTAATGCTGGGAGAACCTGAATATTCTGTTCTTTTTCCTTCTATTTATCATAGACTGCATTCCAAGACTTTCCGCCTTATTAATTTTAAAGTATTTCAGTTATCTGCTCGTGGTAAATTTGAAAGTTACCTGTTTCGTTTTAATCTAAGGTCAAGTAATTTATATGAGTGTTAAAAAACGTACTTCAAGATGTGGAACATTTAATGTTTTCCTGTTCAACGTTCTGTGGTCCTATATTATGATTGAAGAACGATTTGAAAACGTTTAGTGTGACTTGGCCAGTGAACGTAGCTGTTTTTGTGAACAGATAAGTTCGTTGGACTTATCTGTTCTGTAGTTTATATTATTATTATAGAATATCAGTCTACACTGATATTCTATAATAATAATTATATAACTAAAAAGATAATGTCAAATTTTGAAATGAGATTTTTAAGAATCAAAAAGTCTAGATAAAATATTTTAGCATTTTAAATGCTTTAATAATGATAAATGTGTTTTGTAATTAATAATAAGAAAATGCAAAAAATTTTTCTCAATGAGGGAGATTAAAAAAAAATTTAAATACGCCAAGTTTACATGAGATAAGTTCTTCGCATGCCACTTAACCATAAAAAGATTCCTATTCACAATCAGTACAATTTGTCTCATTTGCTAGGTAGTGGACATATCACCGTTCCCTTCAGTGATGTTATGCATCCTACAAATATACAGATTGTTGAGAGGATATGATCGCAGAGAATTACTAGAAAGCAAAAGTCGCAAATTTGTGAAATTTTCACACATGTATTATACTTTAAAATCTTGTTCACATACGGGAAAATTCTAAATTACTTAATGATTTAATTTAGAAGTCAAACAACAAAAATCAGCGATATATTTTTAAATTTTCACAGGACTAGTTTCGATGGTTTTACCGAACCATCATCCTCATCAAAAGCGCAAATGAACGAGATAAGACATAATGATTACCTCGTTCATTCACGCTTTTGCAACTGAGGATGATGGTTCGGTAAAACCATCGAAAATAGTCCTGTGAAAATTTGAAAATATAACGCTGATTTTTGTTGTTTGACTTCTACATTAATATTTGTTCGGCGTGTTATTGTAGCTTAATGATTTTTGATCCTATTTATTAATTCGTTTAATGCATTTGAATAAAATATTATTTAAAAATTCCTAATGAGTACTTTGCGTACAAAAGTATGAACTTCAAAATTCATTATCTGAAAAAAACATAGTTTTTAAAATTAACAAATTCAAATGAGATTTCTAAAATTTCGCAAATAATTTACGTGAAGTAAATCACACTGCTGTAAATATTCATATTGGTCTGAGTGTCCAATAAGTTTATTTACATGTTTAAATATTTTGCGAAAGATTTTACATAAATCTCACTACATAACTTGAAATATTTCAGATTAATTGGCACTGTATTAGAACTCTGAACTATTTCCCCGAATGCTTCTAATTTACTAATATTAAAGCAATTCCAAAGAGTTAAACTAGCCTCGCGACACTTGAGTCGAGGTTAAAATGCAGATTGTTTTGGAAATAACTGCGCCTCCTCGACAGATTCACATCCTCTCTAATCTAACCAGAAGCTTTGTGAAAATTTATGCAAGTTTCTGTCATGGAAACTTTCTTTATCGTAAACTATGAACTTTGCTAGGCTTAAATATTTTGTGGTGTATTAATTTTTTGGGCATCTTACTTTATCGACTTTTTTTCTGAGCTGCCTTTGGTATTATTTGTAAATGCAAGAACAAGCTAGATTATCTAAATTAAATTGATCATCTTGTAAATCATGGGAACCTTTTTATAGCTTACGTAACGTAATGGAACCCATTAAATATTTTTAAAATAACCCATAAAACGTGTGAATACAGAACAAAAATCATTTCTGGCTCTGAGAGCAAAAACTGGAAGTTACTCTTCCCTTTAAATTTAAACTATATTTTGTTTTAATAAAATTCAAATCAACATACTGTCCTCTTTCAGTGTCTTCTCAATAAAATCACACTCTCTTTACATTAGACTGGTCCCTTTAAATTTAAACTACATTTTGTTTTAATAAAATTCAAATCAACATACTGTCCTCTTTCAGTGTCTTCTCAATAAAATCACACTCTCTTTACATTAGACTGGTACCTTTAAATTTAAACTACATTTTGTTTTAATAAAATTCAAATCAACATACTGTCCTCTTTCAGTGTCTTCTCAATAAAATCACACTCTCTTTACATTAGACTGGTCTATTAAAAAGGGTAACATTTAATCATGTTTCCAGTGATCTTTTAATTCATTCCACAACTCATTCCACTTCCAATTTTTGGAAGTGATTAAATTCGTAGCGCTTTTAAATCTTAGTGACTTAAAATTTAAAGTTTGCCTTAGAATACTGAACTTAATTACAGATTCGATGACTGAATACCGATTTTTCCAAAGAATCTTCGCGCAAAACTAGACTACCGTGGCGAATCATTTCGGTAATTCCTATGTCAAAAAGAAATCCGATACCCACATTGAATATGTTTCCAGTGATCTTTTAATTCCGTTTCGTTGAGGATGAGAAAACAGATTTTGTAAACAAAATTTCTGGTCCTTTACAGTTACACAGACAAATTACTATAAAAGGTTATGCATCAGTTCAGAACGTAAAAATGCCCATCAAGTGTTTAACACTGAAAGAGCAATTGTTTTTAATTTTTTTGCTCAATTCTAAGTTTTATTTCACAATATATCAAAGACTCAAGGAACCGCATTCGGGAAACGCTAGCGTCCATACGTATATCCATACTATTTGACGTCTATGCGTCCATACGCTAGCGTATGGACGCATCGATGCGTGTCAGAATTTACCAACTGGGATTTTGAACATTTGAAAGACACGTGACTTAAATAACAGTACAACTTTCTTAGCTATACTGATCTCGAAGAAGATCAAAATTAAGTTGTATGTATTAATTCATGTGCGGATATATGCATGTCAATAAATCTAAACTGTCGGGGTAAAAAGATGTTTAAAAGAAAATTAGAAATTTTTCCTTCTTACTTGTTAGTCCAAAGGCGCTTTGTCTCTTGAGTGATTATTGTTTTCGTTTTGCGATTTTGCGTCAAATCACTCTGAATGTCCGTTTCACTTTTCAAACTGTTGCCACCAAATATTATCGCTCTGTATTATATTTGAAGAAATTAAATAATTAAGAATCTGCATAAATGTATATATGTTTCTCTCACTGTGATAAAACAACGGTACCTAATGCTATCAATTTTGAATGATGGAATCCTACTGCGAATATGGGCATCTGGAAGTTCAAATTTGAAATTTGGAATTTGTTTTATTATCGATTTCACATTTTTTAAAACTTTAACGAATTTTTGATTAACAAACTCGAGGATTTCAAAGCGAGCCATGGCAACGTTGTACAGAAAAAACATTTTTATCTCCAGCGCGTGAGACTAAGTATCGGAAATTCTAAAGATATGCTCAATTTGAAATTATTCTGCGAAATTGCTCTTAAACTGAATTTTATTGTTTAAGTGCGAAGAACATGATATTTAATATGTAAGGGTTAAAAAAAACGCCTCTTTTGACGCATTTTAAAATCTGAAACCTTCCAAATTTTCTTTTTCGATTTTCATTTTCTTTATTAAAAATGTTTTCCTGTTTGGAGAAAGTAAATATTTTTCCTTGATTCTTTAATATGACCTTACAGTGCTTATTACAGAAACATTACGGAATTCATTCCACAACTCTAATATACACTTCAAGTTTCGAACTAGAGTATTAGGTATTTGAAAGAAACTGGTAATAAGCAAAACTCAACAACCTATTTCTAAAATCGTATCGTTAAAACTTTTGTTTATTGTGTCTAAGGAACACTTTTATGATTATATCCACAACTTTTAGAACCTTGATGTATTGTTAATTGCTGTCTCAGTTCAATTGTTCTGCATGTACACTACGCTTACTCGAAATAAATATGGGGAACTTACTTGAAATAAATATAATTCGGGAACTGATTTGACTTATTCTTTAGAATAGGAACACAATCGCATAATAAACTGTTTCTTTTAAAGTAATTTTACTACATTGGGATTAGACCAAATTAAATTTCACTTTTAGTGAATAGCGCTTATAAGAGAAATAATTCTTTTTTTAAACACTACTTTCGCGAGCAAGAATGCTATAAAAGAGTACAAAATAAATACGTATTAATTATGGTTAGGAAAACCTACATTTTAAAAGGCAGTTAACTCAGACTACAGGTTGCATTGCTAGCCAACACTTGTCTCTCTCTCTCTGATTCATTTGACTCATAAAATGTATTTGTTAAAATTTTATTTAAGGGACTATTTGTTTATACGAAGTCATTTTTGTTTTACCTCAATCTAGTTCAGAATTGAAATATACGAAAGCACGTAACTGTTATTAAAAATGTTTTTAGAGCTTTGCAAATAATAATTTTAATTAGCTTTACAAACAAATAGGCATTTCTTCTTCAATAAAGCATTGCTCAGATATTTATCTTAGGAGTGAATGGTAATACCGATGGCATTAAAATTCACGCTTGTGGGCTTCCGCAATATAAATACATCTCCATTACAGACATAAAGACCACATAGTAGTTGTAGGTAATTGCATTAGTTCCAACATTATTTATGGTACATACGTTCGCTGAAAATGCTTCGAAAGCCATTTTTCACATCAGGTTTTATTACTTTTCGTCCCATTTGGCAGAACTTGTACGCTTTATCCGCCATTTTCAAGCAGCATTAAGTTCTTATTATGTGTATTTTATCAAAACCGGCTCAGCAGTTTTACCTTACCGCTGAAAGACACTTTTAAATGGGATAAAAATATTATATTACTCTTTACGTTTTGGCAACACAATAATCCGAGATGAAAAACGGTCACCTCCATTGCCATCACAGTCGCAAGAGAGAGGAATGCAGCGGACTTCAGTGGGATTCTAGAAGAGGATGTGGTACCCATGGAAACCTATGAAGGCGCCATTTCTTATATTCCTTCTTTTTTTTTCTTTTTCTGACGTTTCTTCTCCTTTACAACTCCTTTCCGCGTGAGTTGGAATATTTTTACTTCGTGTTTCGTTCGAACTTTCTTTTCTCTGGAAGATTGGAATGTTTAGTGAGACGTGGAAAATGAAAATAAGTTGAATGCTTCGCTGGCCAAAGGCACAAGATGTGGGAATTCCAAGTTTCGCCTTAAGGGAGTGACAGAGAATGTACTTAATTCACAGATCAGAGTTGGAGAAAATTTCTCATGTTTTTCTCTGCTTTTTTTAATAAAAATGATTTCGTTTTTTGAGAAAATGACTTTTTTTTTTTTTTTTTTTTTTTTTTTTTGCTGTTGTAGAAAGATGGAAGAGTTCGACAAAATTTTTATATTTCAGTGTTTATATTATTTAGTTTTTTCACTTCTGCTCTTCTTCCAATTTTACGATTGGGAAATTGAGGCAAATGTTTCTTTCGGAATGTAAGAAAAAAGTAAGACTGTTTATGTTGTGTTCCTTTATCAAGAGGATGAAAGTACTTGGAAATTATCAATATTTAAGAAATTTGCAAACTACATATGAGTCTTTGCGAAAGGTACAAAAGCAGAGTACATTACGGAACAAGTAGAGTTTTTAAACATGGCATTCAAATGCTGCATCATTGTAATATCTTCTTATTATCTTTTAGTTGTATTGCTGTAATAATATCCTTTGACGAACCAATACTTTCCATCTCTGCTCCTCCTCTCTTTCTAGCTTCTCTCTTTCTGCCAATGTAACTGGTAAGTTGAAGAGCGACGTGACGTGTCTTCGACCGTGTCTGGCTTGAGGGCCTCACATACAAACTCACCACTCTGGGTTTACCAGAGTACATTACATCCATCACACATTCCTATCTTAAGGAAAGACACTTTATCGTTCGTGTGAACAACTCACTTTCTACACCAAGGGTCTTCAAAGCTGGCGTCCCACAAAGGAGTCTCCTTGGGGCGGTTTATTATAATATCTACACGACCGATATCCCACAAACACCACAAACCACCCTGGCTATGTACGCCGACGATACGGCAATTCACCCCAAAAATGCATCTCTTGGCTCAGTCATTCAATCAGTACAATACGCACTTTAGTCCTGGCTTACTGCCTGTAAAGTGAAGATAAATGGGGAAAAATCATAGGCAGTCCTTTTCCACAAGAGAAGAAATATGGATGAAAATAGAAAATACCTGCGTCCAGATCTACAATACTCCTATCTAGTAGAATAGGCAGGCCCAATACCTAGGTGTCATTTTAGACAGGTCGCTCACGTAGTCCCCATACATAACACAGATTGTTGAAGTTCCGTGTCCGTAAACGAACACTTACCCCCTGGATTGACCGGAACTCTGTTCTATCTATTGATAATAAATTACTCATTTACACGACCCTTTTGCGTCCCATTCTGACTTATGCCTGCCCTGTTTGGGGATACGCCTGTAAAACCAACCAGGCAAGTACCTTGTACAACCAACCTTATACTCAGGCAAGCTGTGACCTGTCGATGGTTCATTCGAAACTCGGCAGTTCATCGTGAGCTAGATATTCCTGAACTTAATTGTTCCATGGCAAAACTTGCTGAGAATTTTTTTAATAAGATTCCAGAAGTGTGTAACAGCACCATTCCGGTGCTCTCTTATAATTATGAATCCGAGGCTAATCGCAAAAGACCGCTTGCGGTCTTAAGATACCTCAGCAATGAACTCTGTTCTTATTTATTTATTAGTTCATGCAACTAGTTAACCTAGTTCTTGTCACTTATACCTTGCTATTTGGGGAGACGGCGCTAAACCAATTAACCAAATGGTAAAGGTCTCACACTCAAATTTAACCTCAAACCCAAAATAAGAAGAAAAGAAACCACAAATTGGCGGAGAATTTACGAATAATCTGTCATATGTCTGGATCTTTATTCCTCAGGAGTAAGAATACTTTTCTTAAGTGAGCGGAATAAGCAACAGTATCTACAAAAATCTATGGACAAAGTAAACAGTATCCTTTGGTGACGAAAAGTAATTACACATGAAGAAGGCTAAACTATTCGGTTTTTGAAAACACTGGAAAATACTGGAATGGAATGAAAAACATTAGTTAAAGAATATAAATTTTTGAGAATTGCTGATAAAATGTTTTGCTAAAATTATCTCAATTTCTCCATTTTATGCTCTGGATTTCTTTGGAATGGATCTTCTTTCGTTAATAATTTAAAACCACTTTGTCATAAATTCATTCGAAATTCGAAAAGGTTTCCTTCAACATTTAATTCTTTCAAATTCTAACAGTTTACTTTCCTTTCAAAATTCTAGTAGGAAAATTCTAATAGTTATTAGTGAACAGTATACCAGCGAAGGTCCTTTAAAAGGACAACTGACAACTGTGTTTGCTGTTTACACTTCGGTTGTTGTTTATATTTTGGTTACATAAAGTTCACATTTCGGTTACATATAGTTTATATTTCGGTTGTTGTTTATATTTTTGGTTACATGTAGTTTACATTTTGGTTACATATAGTTTACATTTCGGTTACACATATTTTACATTTCAGTTGTTTAGATTTTGGTTGCATATAGTTTACACTTCGGTTACTTACATTTTGGTTACATATAGTTTACACTTCGGTTACTTACATTTTGGTTACATATAGTGGAATTTCGGCTGTTTATATTTTGTTTACCGTTTACCTTAGTAATGTTTTGCTCGACAGATGGAGCTGCATTTATTTCCTCTTTACTCTCCGGCCATTGATTTCTGTATATCAGTGGTTCTCAACCTTTTTTGCTCCATGCATTCCTTTCACCATTTGTTAGACCATCATTCCCCCACCATCGATTCCCAAACTCGAATACATACATACATTTATTTAATTTAGATTATTAATGTGTTTCATAAATTAAACAATAAAAATATAGAAAGTGTTGATAAGTATAAAAATCTTGAAAAAAATAGCTTTTTATACTCATAAAATAAAACTAAATACTTGACAGGTAAAATAAAGGTTTGACCACATTCCTCCTTCTGACACTACTTCTGAAATGTGAAATTTCCCGATGAGAAACCCTACTCCTGTTTGCTTAGTAAACCCTGCAATATATTTCTTCCTGAAAAATAGGAAAATATGTCATATCGTCCTTTAATTTGATTTTAAAATTAAGAAAACAAATCTGAAATTCATTTACTCGCTATGAGATTTCAAATGATCGTATACATTTGCTTTTGTCAAACACTGGAACAAAGCCAAAAATAGGTCTACTTTAATCGACTTCGTAGGAAAGTGCGATTCTTTAACCTCGTTTTCCGATGTTCCAAATGATGGCGAATACTGCACTAATCAATCTTCCTAAAAATGCTCTTCTAGGCTTGAAGTAATAAAGAGAAAATCAAGATAAATCTACTGACTGCTATTTTTGTCTCCACAGGTTCACGGAGATTAATGGATGCATGTACCCATTTTCGATAGAAGCTGTAAAACAACGTTTTACTCCCATTTGAATCAAGTGACCGTTTCGTGTTTTAGGTTTTAAAGGTTTTAATTTTGTTTCTTTGCTTTTTTTCATACAATATAACTTATTTTCTCGTGTGGTAGGAAATAAAGCTTATATGTTACTGCAAATGGTTTTAATCGCTTTGTGTGATCTGCCCGTAGATAATTTACTTTGATTCATTGTAACTCAAATAAGACTTTTCTAAGCAGTTCGCTTTTTTATTCATTGGTGGGCCAAATTTGGAAATAAGAAAGCAATTTTAAGATATGGGCTGATGCCAAAATCAGTGCAAGATCGTGGACAAGCATTTAGCCATTGTGGGTTTTAACCTATCTGTAATGATGATGCTTTGTGAATATACTGGTGCACAGCAGGAAAAGATCCCGCTCTTACCAGTTCCACATGGAATCCCCTATAAGGATCACCATTGAAAAGTTCCGAAATTAATTCATCCATGGGCTTAAGATTCTATGAGTAAGTCCTGTCTTCATTTTATCAAGCCAATATTTTGAAATGCATTTTAAATAATAATACTAGTTGTTTTAAAGAAATACTTATGTTCATTTTAAATTACTTTCAGAAACAGTTTATAGTTTAAATAATACACGAAACCAATGTCCAGTTTCTCCAATTAAAAATTACATTTTGAATGTAATAAATGATTTGTAATAAAATTTAACAAAGTCAATGAATTTCTGTTACTTAATTTTAATATTTTGATATATATTGTTTTAATTTAAATACATGTTCTACAATAATATTAAAAATTCATCAAGGTTAAAGCATGAAAATGTTAAACTACTTAAATATATTTTGAAATATCAAATTGTATTTCTAAATTTTCTAATTAAATATTTACCTTTCACTGTCTTACAAGGCAATTTTTTCCAGACGTTCTTCAAATAAAAGCATAAAAAAGCAAAATCTGATTAAATGCGAGCCAAAAACTTGAAACAAAATTCTTTTATAACATCCATCTACGATTAAGTAACATATATTTTCAAAATATAATTTGCATTAATTATTTTGTATTCTCCTTTTTTAGAGACCGATGATATAAAGTAATAAATGATTTGTAATAAAGTTTAGCGAAGTCAGTGAATTTTTATTATCTAATTTTAATATTACAAAATGTATGACCTTAATTTAAGTGCACTTTCTACAATGCTATAAAAAATTAATCAAGGATAAAGCATGAAAATGTTAAAATGTTTAAATATGTTTTCAAACATAAAATTGTATTCCTAAATTTTTGAATTAAATTTTTTACCTTTCACTGTCTTAGAAGAAATTTTTTTCCAGTCGTTCTTCCAATAAAAGCTTATAGAAGCAAAATCTGTGGAAAATGCGCTGCAAAAATGTTTTAAAAAATTGCTTTTATAACATTCATCTACAATTAAGTAACATATATTTTCAAAAAATAATATTTAATAAGAATTCTGTATTCCCCTTTTTTAGAGAACGAATTTATAATTGGTTAAAATAAAATTTTTAGATCTTTAAAGGTATATTCACTGTTAGTAATTCTGCCATAATTTTAATATAAATGTACTGTTGAAAAGCGAAAATTCTTTACGAGATAAATGCAACTTAATCATATTTATGGAAAGAGCGAAATCTCTCTGAAGTTTTATTATGAACTGAGTATTTTAAATTATAAGCCATTGGTTTGGGTGTTTAGAGCTCCATCAGACTATTAATCATATTTATGGAAAAAGCGAAATCTCTCTGGAGTTTTCTTATGAACTGAATATTTTAAATTATAAGCCATTGGTTTGGGTGTTTAGAGCTCCATCAGACTATTAATCATATTTATGGAAAAAGCGAAATCTCTCTGGAGTTTTCTTATGAACTGAATATTTTAAATTATAAGCCATTGGTTTGGGTATTTAGAGCTCCATCAGTCTATTAATCATATTTATGGAAAGAGCGAAATCTCTCTGGAGTTTTCTTATGAACTGAATTATTTAAATAATAAGCCATTGGTTTGGGTCTTTAGAGCTCCATCAGACTATTAATTATATTTATAAAAAGAGCGAAATCTCTCTGAAGTTTGTTATGAATTGAATATTTTAAATAATAAGCCATTGCTTTGGGTCTTTAAGAGCTCCATTAGACTCTTAATCATATTTATGGAAAGAGCGAAATCTCTCTGAAGTTTTATTATGAACTGAATATTTTAAATTATAAGCCATTGCCTTGGGTCTTTAAGAGTTCCATTAGACTCTTAATCATATTTATGGAAAGAGCGAAATTTCTTATGAACTGAATATTTTAAATTATAAGCCATTGGTTTGGGTCTTTTGAGCTCCATTAGACATGGAACGCTTAGAGTTTTATACTTCTCTTCAGTATGTGGCTTCAGGGAGTTTTACCATTTTCAATATTTTCTCAACTGCCTCGTAAAAGATACTCATTTCCATTTTAAAAGAGCTCCTCAAAGCTTTTACAATGTAGATAGACTGCAAAGTGAATTATCTTCCAAACGGTCGCTTTAGGGAATAATATAAATTAAAACTTGTTATGTTGAGGAAGAATGATTTTTGGCATTGAAATGAAAACAGTTGCACTGTTAGTAATAATTCTTCTGTAAGAACAAAATCTGTTTAAAATTATATATATCTAAATTGAAAATACACTTTCAATTCTATTTCGAACCAATACATTCGGCAAAAGGTTTCAAGAGACTGTATTTAAAAAACTCTCATTTCAGTCTAATAACTTGTTTCAAGTTTTCAACAGAATTATTATTTTTTGTTTGCTTTGTCGTATGGGAAATCTAAAACTGATATACTTGAGTAACATTCTTCTTTGTAAGAAAACCTTTATTGTAAAAAAACTAATACTAATGGGCGTAGGACCTTTAAATAGTCAAAAAATCGATTTTCAGATTTTTTATATTTTATGAACATATAAAACTTTCTGCACGAAATGTAAAAACCGCATTATAAAATTCACATTATTGAGTTATGACATCTTATTCCGGACAGTATACCAGCAACACTCGTTTAAAGGGACAGTTGTAGTTGTTTACACTTGGATTACTTATTATTTGTATTTTACGTACATTATTTTTATTTGCATGTTTATTATGTTCATATTTAAACTTTTAATTTACAAACTATTTATTCATTTACAACTTTCATTTCATACAAAATGCAATAAGGCATATCAACTTAACATATAAAGTAAAAAAACTGAAATGAGAATTTAAATTACGCGATTTTAAATGCGTCTTAAGAAATTATTAATGCAGAATTTTTCAAAGATAATTTCAAAGATTTCAAATTTAATTTAAACTTTCTATTATTAATGAAAATGCAGAAATGAAGTCTTTTTTTAACTTAACTTCGCTTCTAAAACAGCTTTTGATTGCTTCAATAAAAATAGTACTTTATTATTAAGTTATTTTTGGTCCCCAAAGTAACCTTTTGTTCAATAAATTTCGCAAAGCTATTAATGCTAGTAGAGTGCGAAGAAATTATCTTCGACATCTTGTATTCTATAAAAGGGATAAGTTAGTTTACAAAGGATAAGTTAGTTTTTAATTATATAAGGGATAAGTTAGTTTACAAAGGATAAGTCAGTTTTTAATTATATAAAAGGGATAAGTTAGTTTACAAAGATAAGTTAGTTTTTTTTATTATATAAAAGGGATAAGTTAATTTACAAAGGATAAGTTAGTTTTTTATTATATAAAAGGGATAAGTTACTATACAAAGGATAAGTTAGTTTTTTATTATATAAAAGGCATAAGTTAGTTTACAAAGATAAGTTAGTTTTTTTTTATTATATAAAAGAGATAAGTTAGTTTACAAAGGATAAGTTAGTTTTTTATTATATAAAAGGAATAAGTTAGTTTACAAAGGATAAGTTAGTTTACAAAGATAAGTTAGTTTTTTTTATTTTATAAAAGGGATAAGTTAGTTTACAAAGGATAAATTAGCTTTTTATTAAATAAAAAGGGATAAGTTAGTTTACAAAGGATAAGTTAATTTTTTTATTATATAAAAGAGATAAGTTAGTTTACACACGTATTATAGTTGCTTAGACTCCATGCGAACCTGGGTTGACAACAGCATTACAAAAAATCATATCTAATGATTTCGTGCACATCTTACCGTACCGTTTCGTGCACCTGAATATTAAATTCCGTTTTGCTGTAAACCTTCCAGTTAAGATCATATAATCAAAGATGACATCTGTTATTCTAAAATGTTAAATTAATTATCAATCATAATAGTTGCATTTAAACTGACGTTAAGCAAAAGGCTATGGAGATCCACACAGAAGCATTTACTTCGATTTGAGTAGTTCTTAATGGAAAAGCGTGTTTAAATGCTGAATGCGTTGATGTTGTTATGACTTATCTCACTTGACCAACAGCAACATTAGAACAAGCCCACAAAATTCATCGCGCCAAGAAGTGCAAGATTATGCCTGTCGTTGGCAAGTCTTGAAAACCAGCATACAGGTGACTTCGCTTCAAGAATTGTCATCGTATCGTCCAAGCCTTTGGTGGCAGTTGTTGGACCGGTTTTTTTCCTCTTCTGCTGCTGGCGTTCGGGGGTGTAGGACGGGCTTCGGTCTGTCCTCTCCCTGGCCAATATGATGTGCCATTTTTTTTCCTGCTTCGCTTTGCTGTTCCTTCGATGCTATCTGCCATAGATGAAAATCCTTTTAGTGAGATTTTTACATGAAGATTCAAGGAAATAATTACTCCTGTTTCCTGTACATTGCTGCAGAAAATAAATTTTGTTCGGCTTCTTCCTCCTTTTGAGAAATCTTCGCAGCACGTGTTTGTGAAACCTGAAACTTCCTGATCTAAAGAAGAAAATGCAGAAATACCAGGATTGATCAAGTATGCTTAATGACTGCCATCAAATTTTGATTGTTCCTTTTACACCAAGACTTTGTTTCGAGTGGATCAAGAAAGATTGACTTTATTCTGAGTGCAACGTTAATTCTGGTGATGCGCATCACTCGTGCTTGATGTTCAAATTTATTCGTCTTTATTTATATTAATACTTAATTCAATATCAAAGATGAAGAATAAAATATAATTGATTTGGTAACATACAGTTGTCATACTTTGGGGTAAGTACTTTATTTTGCTGTCCTCTGTGGGTCACATATTTTATCCCTGTCATTCGGGTTATTGCGGAAACAACGTGATGTACTCTTAATCATTGTTATAATTTCTTCGCTGATAATTACATAAGAAATTAAAATATATAAATATTTTTACTGCTACAAATATTTTCACTACATATAGCTCCTCTTCCAATTAATATTTTCACCACTTATGGTGCCATAATTATTTTTACTACATATACTAATATTTTTACTACAGTGACATAACGACTTTGTTCAGTTCGGCCTCCAATTTTGATGAAGAACAATCCGGGTGGGGGAAGGTCCGAGATTCTTCCAGAGGATTTTCGGCTTGCCGCATATTTAAAGTGCCCTCCATGCCATACAGATATAATACACCCACGGCTTCTCCGGCATTCGAATTCGAATTCTTCGGTACTGCAGTCAGAGCCACTAATCACTGTTCCGTTAGGGCAGTCAAACGATACCTGTTCCGCTAGTTAACACCAAGTATCAAATTATTTTTAAAACACCCGAAATATTATATTTGGAATCTCAGTAAGAGTTTTAATTTTGAAATGGATATATCAGAACAATTCGTCATTTACAAATTTGCATGTTTCGTCCCACCCCACCAAAAAAATTGTTTTAATGATGCATTCTACTAAAACCTTTATGTCAGAAGAAACGTACTTGACTTCTTTGTGTTTGGGTAAACAGCAAAGTTTTCCTTCATTTGTAACAAAAAAATTCAGAACATTTTTATTCCCAGAATTTAATATATGTGTAATTTGCCGCAACATTCAAGCGATTATTAACTTTAGACTGAGCTTTGAAATTTCTTTATTTATAAAAAACCTGTGAACAATTTATGTTGACATTAGTTATACGCATGTGTTCGTTCATGCTGAAGACTCACGTTGCACCGCATCGAGCTTCATATCCCCACTTTTCTCCTACTTTTCCGCATTCTGAAGATAACAAATGACCCAAATGAGCTCCTGTATGATTATCTCTACCCAGCGTGAAAGTAACATTTAGCACTAAACTAAAGTCAACTACACCGAAATAAAACACTACCATTGGTTCAAGAATCCCGCCCATTCTAATCGATCTCTTCCTCCAGATTTTGAACTTTGGATGATCCACAGGGGAGGAAAGGGGATGTAGGCGGTGATGAAGCGATCGATTTCTGACAGGTGTTCGAATCCTCTCACCCTTTATGAAGGAGAGCAGAGGGCAAAATCCCTATCTCTTAGCTTCAGGCGAGAAGACTTCAGTAATCTTCTCCTTCTGCAGTCTAGAGATAAGATTTATTTAGGAGTATATTAGCCAAGTATGGTGTATTTCTTCTCATTGCTGAAATCAAACAGGAGTTGGTCAAATTCACTATACACATAATCTAGTTCAAATGAATACTGCTGGCAAGGAATTACGTCCCAAAATGCTAAATAGCGTTATTTCTTAATATAATTCATTATATTTATGCCATCTTTGTATTTATAAATTGCTTTCTTTGCTTTACAACGCTCAAGTTCTGTGTAACATTATACATAAATGAAATTCAAACTTCGTTCCAGGAAAATCAAAATCGTAAAAAACAACCTTGTATTTAGCGTAGGTATAATGAAACACCCAATCGATTTCGAGGGCAGCTAAAGGTCCCTCCTCATCAGGAGAAAGAAATACATAGAAAGAAGAAAATAAGAGAAGAAGTCACAGAAACACGTGGTCCTTATCAGCACTGCACGTGGTTTTTAATCAGAGTTGCACTAATAATGATTATTTGAAGTTCAGATTTTGAGCGTAAGGTGCATTTGCCCCTCGCTCCCTATTTTAACTTCGCTAATATTTCTTTATGCTTGATCAGATAGCCTGGCTCAGTAAAAGTAGGCGGCCAGTGCAACTCTGATTAAAAATCTAGTTAAAACCACGTGCAGTGCTGATAAGGACCATGTGTTTCTGTGACTACTTCTCCTATTTTCTTCTTTCTATGTATTTCTTTCTCCTGATGAGGAGGGACCTTTAGCTGCCCTCGAAATCGATTGAGTGTTTCATTATACCTACGCTAAA
This sequence comes from Stegodyphus dumicola, assembly GCF_044657685.1. NCBI lineage: Eukaryota > Metazoa > Arthropoda > Arachnida > Araneae > Eresidae > Stegodyphus > Stegodyphus dumicola. The sequence continues at coordinate 114,953,165 of NC_140778.1, forward strand.
TACAAGGTTGTTTTTTACGATTTTGATTGTCACATTAACGTGTTTCTCTTCTAGTCTTCGTTCCAGGAAATATTTTTCTGTAAACATGCAGAGTCATTAGAGTTTTTTTGGGGGAGGGGGGAAGCAGAAGTACATAAAAAATGAGCAATGCTCTCACCGGTACTCGAACCCGGACCTCTCGAATACACGCCGAATGTGCTATTGTTACGCCACGAAGGCATGCAGAAAGAAAAATATTTTATAATTTTATATGTAATTAAAGTTAACGACAACATACTGGGGGAGCTTATGGGAAACTATATTCTTGCCACTTCAGTTTGCAGCAATTTTTTTTAATCATTTTAAATATTTTCAAAAAATTATGATTATTAGGCGATTATCGCTGCTTTCATGTTTGTTAATGGTCCCACCAGCGGCCGAGCGGTAAAGTCGCTGAACACTGGTAGTTCGGTCCGAGGCTCGAATCTCGCGATGGCGTTTCGTGGTCTTCCCCGTGTGTAACGTGTATACGAGCCAGTTTCCCTTAAAATGTCCTTCACGAAGGCATCCCTCCCCTTAGGCAGATAGCCCTCGAGGCTTTGCCATAATCACACACACACACATGTTTGTTAATGCGCATTCACACATGTATCGTAACTATATTATAAATGTGCATTAAAACTTTTTCCATTTTTCCAATGTGAAGACAATGGTAAAGTAAGAAAACTGAATTTCAGTAAATTGTTACGATCATCGTATAATTAACACGTTGGCTGCCGAGCGACATTTTCGGAAACGGTTCCACCAAGCCAACACATTTAATTACTTAATTGTAAAATAAAAATGCAAAACATGTATTTGTGAGAAAGATATTGAATTTAGATAATTTTTAGTGCTTTATTAATTATAAGAGTTATATCAAAGTTGGTTTTTGTGATAAACTACTTTATGACAGCGTGAACTACGAGCATATTCGTAAATGGAGGTTGCTTATAACGAAGATTGATTATTTTTACAGTTCCTATGTTATCTAATTTATAATTACTTACATTATACTTATATTAATTATAATAAATTTCTTGAATGGCGCCAAACTGCTGTCTTTTTTTTTTTTTTTTTTTTTTTTCCTGATTCCCAAAGCCAGATGCCTTCAAAGAGCATGAAAATAATACGAGTTTGATCTACGTGGCTTGGGTAAAACAAAAACGTTTTACGAATTAACTCGTAGCTGGGCGTAAACACAAACTTCGTCCTACGAGGTAATTCAGGGTTGGCAACGAACATGTTAATGTATCAAACTTTACATGTTTACCACTCTTAAGAAATTAATAAATCTCGACATTTCATCCTTAGCTAATTTATGTAAGTAACTGAAGCTAGCAAAACGTGTTTAAAGCACAATATTAAAATACTACGCTTAAAAGCCGCTGAACACTGGTAGTTCAGTTCGAGATTCGAGAATGAATTTCAAAGTTGACATTAATAATTAAACATCGTGAGTAATTCTCTAAATATTGTTAGAGTACTTATTAGATGGTTTTGTGTCTTTTTTTTTTATAATCAAGTTTCGGAGAAAAAAGATAAAATTAAGTTCGTATATTAAGAAAATACAAAAATTGTCAGGTTTATGTTTTGAAGCAGCTCCTTTTAAAGCAAAGCTAATAGCAATATTTTGTATAACAGGAAAAATACGCACTATTTTTTTAATTTTACTAAAATTTACAAAACTTATTCTTTCCTAAATCTTTGATCTCAGTTTTATAAACATGATTTCTAAGGAAATTACTCTATTTGACATTCATAACTACTAATAAAATTAAGCATGGCTCCAAACTATGAATCAAATAACAGAAATACGGTAAGGTATAAAAAATACAATAATGTTTTCATGAAAGGAAATAAAATAAAAGTTCATTCATTTTAATTTGATAAAGACAAAATATTTTACTACAGTTTTTATTTTCAAGGAGGAAAAATTAATACTTTTGTATGCGTACAGTTTCGCAATAGATTGTACGCACAGGCAACTCATAATAGCTTTTAGAGTCATTAGGTTTTTTTTTTTTCGAAGCAGGAGACGTAAAAAATGTTTTGTGTTCTCACCGGAACTCCAATACTGGACCTCTCCAACACGCGTCACGTGTGCTTCCAATTACACAACAAAGGCATGCAGAAAGGAGGGGGAAAATACCTTATACGCATATAATCACACATTCATTTGTCACATCCGCTCACAAGAATACTAAAATACTTTATAGCTTCATAAAATGTATTTTACCAAAAGAAATATTTCATTTTCTCTCTTCTTCCAGCATGCCTTCGTGGTGTAACGGTTAGCACACTCGGCGCGTATTCGAGAGGTCCAGGTTCGAATACCGGTGAGGGCATTGCTCATTTTTCCCGTCTCTAGCGTCAAAACAACCTAATGACTCTACGAGTTCTGGAAATTCCGCAAATATAGCCGTACAACTCTTCACAGTATCCCAGAATACAGTCAATAGATACACTTCAAATTACTTAGAACGTTAAACACAATGCAATGCAAAGCGCATTAAAGAGCGAGGCTAACCCGGAAATATCTCAGTACGCCAAATTCAGGCTGGTTTAACAACTAACAGCGACTGATGCTGCCTCCGGTCTTATACAGTTTTCCCCTGGTTGTAGAGATACAATTCTAGCAATTCCTGCTTCTCAAAATTACTGGAAGGCAAATGAGAAACGGATACGGTTACAGCTACACATAAAATCAATTACAGTAATTCAATTACAATACCCATTGTAGTTATACAGGGACCTGGTCATAATATCGCTAATTTTGGCGACAAAAATTAGTCGCCAAAACTATCGCCATCTTGGCGATATCTCACCAATTTCGCGAGATAGCTATTTACTCGATGTTAAATGGACTTACCCCTATATTCTTACTTTTCCGATACAGCATCGTTTCTTTAGATTTCCAAGTTACATTGTACAGAAAAAATACAATTTCACATAAAATTGCGTTTAAATTATTTATATAATGTACAAAATTCGTAACAATAATCTTTTTCCCCCTTAAAACGGTTATCATTTAAATTTTTACTGTAATTTTAATTTTATTAAGCATGTGGCACTCATTTTAGCTAATTATCGATTAACTATTTCTGCATTTAAAATTCAGAGCAAAGCTAAAAGACTCATCAAAAAGCTAAAGTCTAGTTTAGTGATTAAATAAAAGTTAAGTTTAGTGATTAAATAAAGTTTAGTAAAGTTAGTCTAGTTTAGTGATTAAATAGTTTAGTAAAGTCTAGTTTAGTGATTAAATAAATTTTACCAATAAAACTAGTTTAGTGATTAAAATATTCCAAAGAAGTTTTTAAGAATCCTTAAAACAAAAGGCATAAAATTTTATACTCTCACATTCTTTTACACTAAAAAATCACCGTAGTCCTATGAATTTGTAAAAAAGCTGCTAAGATAAAGCATAGAACGCTGCACTGAGAATTCAGCAATTCATTAAGCTAATTACTTTTTGGAGTCTTTCGGGAAACTTAATTGCACCATCGCTCAAGGGAAAATTTTGACGATGCTCCATCCCAGCCAAAGACTACTTATAATGTATAAAAATAGGCTTTTAGTTTCCTCATATGTTACTTTAGCTTTTTGATGATTTTATCCTTATTTTGTTAACAATATTTTCTTTTGATCTCAGTAGGTTATTTCTATAAATGGTAATTCAGACTTGGTAAACTTACTAAGCTGTTTGCTATTTCTGTTTATATTTACAAAGTTTTTAGGTTATATATCTACGCAACAGACAAAAATCTTGAATATAGAGAGACTAGATACAAAATAGAAAACCGGACTTTTAATTTCATAGAATAATTCTTACATCTTGATAATTTCATTCGGTCCAACTCTAATATACGCCCTAATTTCACCAAATGTGGCGATATGTGTTCTACGCTGGTTTTTGGCGCGATTGCGTGTTCTATGGCAACCCTGTTGACGTTGAAAAATCTTTCGCTGGAGCTCGTTCGTTCGCCTCTGTGTCTGAGAAAATGGGAGGGAAAGATAAAATGGTAGTTGTTGAATTGAAGTTCGGCAAAAGGAAATATGATTGTGGCTATCCTGTTGAAGGGTAGTGGGTATTTGGAAGTGTGGAAAGAGGGTCTGGGAGATTATTTTTAATGGCAGTGCATGATAGAAGTAGGGATTTGTGATTTTATTTATTTGTGAACCATAGTATAAATTTTCTGGATACTGTGTCTGGCTGTTATGTAAATACGATAGTGATTACGTGGCGGCATGTTAAAGGCGGTATGAAATTTATATTTCTGCTATTCGGAAACGCATTAATTCATGGTAAGTGCATTTTATTTTATCCTTGTTCTTATTTTGTAGAATGTTATGTTCATTGGTTTTTTAGTATGAATTTCTGTCGTTATTGTTTTTTTAAATTGTTTGAAATTTAGTTTAGTTTATTTTGTTGTTTAGTGTCTAGACTGTACAATTCGTAGATGTTTTTTAAAGTTGAAACAGAACCCTGTGTACATGGTATTATTTGAAATTTATTGTTGTTATGTTATTTTATTAAAGCGAGAAGTGCGTAGATCGTAGATTCCTTCCTTGCCTAAATTGTGCAATTCGTAGAATTTTTTTTAAGTTTAAACAGGATGCTGTGTACATGGTATTCTTTGAAATTTATTGTTATTATGTTAATTTATTAAAGCGAGGTGTGCGTAGTTTGTAGATTCCTTCGTTGCCTACATTGTGCAATTCGTAGATTTTTTTTTTAAGTTAAAACATGTCGCTGTGTACATGGATTCTTGTCAAATATTTTTGGTTAGAAAATTTACGTTTTTGCTATCTAATTTTTTTGTTTTTGTTTCGGATTTTTAGCTAAATTGTGTGTTCAAAACGTAGTTTTTGCATGTGCGAAAACCGCGTTTTTGGAGACATTTTAGGCTAAAAGTTCAAAATGTAGACAAAAAATTTAGATAGTAATATGGCAGCGTAAAGTTTCTCGCCAAAAATATTTGGCGAGAAATTTGGCGACTTGAGGGCGCATATCAGAGTAGTTCCTTTCATTCTTGTATTAGCAACTACATTTTTAATTTATTTTCACAATTATTATTTTTTTTTCAATGCCGAGCACTAGCCATTATAGGGCTGTTGGTGGCCACTAAGGCCGGAAGCGGTGGTCACTTTATTATGGAGGCACCGTTTTCTCCTATGAAGGGAAAGACCAGCCATTATAGGGCTGTTGGCGGCCACTAAGGCTGGAAGCGGTGATCACTTTATTATGGAGGCACCGTTGCCTCCTATGAAGGGAAAGACCAGCCATTATAGGGCTGTTGACGGCCACTAAGGCCGGAAGCGGTGGTATCTTTATTATGGAGGCACCGTTTCCTCCTATGAAGGGAAAGACCAGCCATTATAGGGCTGTTGGCAGCCACTAAGGCCGGAAGCGGTGGTCACTTTATTATGGAGGCACCGTTGCCTCCTATGAAGGGACAGACCATTCACATCCATGTCTTCTCTGAGATTCTAACCCAGGGCCTTCGGTGCGTCATCGTCATAATGACCCCACCATTTAAAAGCTGGCATGAGACACAGTCAGCAAAAGCCAGGTGATAAGGTATTATCATCCGTTACATTTTAGTTCGGGCGCCACTATAGGGAATTTTAGAATTTTGGATACAAGAAACGGGAAAATAATGGTGCCCTATTCGGATTTCAAATTTTTTCCAGTTGCCAGCTAACTATGCTAATTACGTACGTCACAATAGCACTCTTGCTGATAGAGATGAAATAAATCCTTACAGAATGAGGAACTAATAATAATATTTCTGTTCAGACTAGAATAGGTTATGTAAGCTTGACTTTGCTCAAGTTGTTGAAGAAGAGATTTAATCACAACCTGTAATAAAAGAAAGAGTCTGCCTGTGTGTGTGTGTGTGCCGTTCGTTCGTGCTGCGCGTAAGCTAATAGACCCAGGGATACAGAATTTGGTACATAGGTGCATCTAGACAAGAGCCAGTGCAACTTGAAGCGATTTTTTCAAAATTCGAATTAAATTTTTTTTATTTTATCTTTTCTGATGAAATCGCATCATTTTGAGTAGTTTCATTTTTTAGAAATATAGTTTTGGCAACAGTTTTTCATTGAATGCTTTGTATACTAGACTGCTGACTGTTGAAAATAAGAGATAAAGTATTATTAATTAGGCACGCAACATGCACATCGCAATCTTCTTATTCTGATGCGCATGCGTCTCGCGAGGCACAACAGAAAGAATTTCCTATTTTCTCTCTCTCTCTCTTTATTAGCTAATGGCAAAGAGGTTTGTATATTTTGAATAATGTCATCCACAAAGCACAATTTTGATATTAGTTATTGCTTTCTGATGATAGTTTCATTCTTTTAGAAATGTGGTTTTGGCAACAGTGTTTCATCCATTGCTTGGATACATATCCGTTGGATACTGGATTGCTGACTGTTTTCTTTTGAAAATATGAGATTTATTGCTTATTTCATTGTAATTTTTTGTACTATGTTTTAATTATATAGAATTTTAATTATATAAAACGTTTCGCATGATAGTTTTAGGAAACAAAGTTCTTAACTTCCTTTATACCATTTGGATTCTTAAAAACGGGAAGTTTGTTAATTTATTTATTAGGATAATTAATATTTGTGTTAAGGGATATTGCTTATTTCATTGTAATTTTTTATCTATAATACATTTTTATTAATTTTTTTGATAAATTTGTTCTACAAAGTAAAATTTTATGCAGTTTTTAAATTGAATGTTTGGTGTTCCCTTTGGCATTTTTCTGGTACGTATTTAGAAGTCAAATTAAGTCCGGCCGTGTAGCTGCTAGTTTACCATAAATTGTTACCTCGCTTTTAAAATATTTTTTGTGCTTTATTCAACATAAACAATATTGGCCGTCGTAACAATAGTAAGGAGAAAATCACCAAACCGTCCTGCACTAAGAATAGTCCTTAGGGAGCCACTGAGCAAGAAAAATTCCGGAAAAGTAACTTCAAAGAAATGGAATTCGAGAAAGTCGTGAAAATATCAGTTTTCTTAAAGCCCAAACAAAAGAAGAAAGAAAGAAAAGAAGAACTAGGGAGAAAGAACTAAAAATCTGGAAATGATTAGGTGTTTTTCTTCTTTTAGTTATTTTGGTATTGAACTGGCGGAGATGTAAATGTGACACTCAGCTATACATGATGGATTACATAATCGATGGCTATACTATCAGATGATCTTTTTTTTCGGTGCTTCTTTTGTTTTCTTAAATTTACCGCAAATAACAACGTAACCACATCAAAATTATTACACAGTATCTTTCACGTTGTTTATAAAATATACAGAGACTAGACTCGTTATCGTCAGATACGGGATTTTTATTTCCAGAGCATAACCAATGCACTCGTCGTCAAATGGATCAAGGATAATGGGATAACAGCATCAAGGTACCTTATTTGTTCGGATTCTCTTTCTTCTCTTCAACTTTTGAACAGTATTACCAGCCGCAACAAATTAGTTATCCAAACCCTAGTAACTGTTAGTTCACTTAGAAATAGAGGAATTGGTATCCGCTTTGCTTATGTGCGTGCTCATCATGGTTTCTATGGAAATGAAAGAGCTGATTTCTTAGCTAAAGATGCCTTAAATTTACCCATTGATATCAACATTAACATTCCAAAGAGCTATTGGAAGTCTTTTCATTATAAGAAGCTTTTAGCTATGTGGAATGAGGAATATATTTTATCTTGTAATTGCTGAGGTCACCGAAAAGTTCTTTCCTTCTATTTACCATAGACTGCATTCCGAGTCTTTCCTCTCTGTAAATTTTAAAGTGTCTCAGTTTTTATCTGGTCACAGTAAATTTGCATGTTACCTGTTTCGTTCTAATCTAAGACCAAACAATTTATGTGAATGTTCAAAAAGAGTGCCCCAGGATGTGGAACATTTGATTTTCTCATGCCCTACATATGATGGCCCTAGATTATGCTTACAGAACGATTTGAAAATGTTCGGAGTGACTTGGCCAGTGAACTTATCTGCTTTCGTCAAGTCCAGACTGCTGTTCTCTGCTTTTGTTCGTTTTATTTATGCACGCAAATTTTAACGTTTCAGTTAACTTACTTCTATAAGCCCCGTGTTTTAACTATGTGATGCACGGGGAGTCTGTATGTTTTTAAAGAAAAAAAAATATATTAGCTTTGTGTATATGGCAATTTTTACGGTTTTTAATGAATAGGTATTTTTGAATATGTGCATTAAATTAAGTCATTGATTGTCGTACCACTAATTTCATAAATATGCACATACAGTTGGATTCTCTGAACTGATTGCGATCAGAAAGATTTCGAATAATCGTATTTTATGCTGTTATATTTATGTCTGAAATTTTACTAACAGTTATACTTCTACAAAAGTTTTACTAACACTTAGAGGATATTTTCTCCCCCCCCTTCCAGCACGCCTTCCCGATCAGGATACCAATCAGCATTCGTTACCATCAGGATTTGGTGACTAGGTCCTCTAATCCCCATTCACTCTTTAAAAGGGGGAGTATGTAACGTATTTTCTTCTTCCTTCCACCATGCCTTCGTGGTGTAATGATAGCACAGTCAGCGCGTATTCGAGTGGTTCGAGCCCCGAATTAGACATTAGGTGCACATTTTTCACATTTTCTGCTTAAAATAACCTAATGTCTTTTCAATTTTATGTTAATTTCTGTCCTAAGTTCTGTGTTTCGTTCCGATACTCACTTAGGCCGCAGGTTTATGCAAATTTCTCGACAAGGAACATACTTTGAAACTAAGATGTAATTCAACTTATTCTGCACTACTGCCGTCTTGGTGTAGAAGTTGCCCACATAGTAGTAGTTAGAGCTTCCGAAGGTTTGACGGGGCTCGGTAAGTGTTTCGAATTTGGCTAGCTCCTTCTTTCCGAACCAAAGATGCTGTAGATCTGTTTAGGATTTGCTATTGTAATTAAGTTTCAATTTCAGCACGTTACCAGATAACTTGTTGTCATCCGATTGCGTATTGCAATCGCCCAAATTACGTAAATTTAGGATTACATAAGTGTGCAAAATCTGTAACATTCAAACTGCAGCCTTCAAATTAGAAATAAGGATTCCGTAAATAATGTATTCTTTCCATGACGCATATTTCTTGCATTCGAATATTACTTGCCCGGTTTATTTAATCACATATTTATTACCGTTAATGTCTGTGGTTTATTAGCCTACAAAATGGATTTCAAGTGCAAAACGGAATGCGCTGCTGATAAGTCTCAAAACCCAAGTCTTCACTTAATTTAAAAGAAATGTTGAAAGTAATTCGTAAATATGAAGATTATACAATTATATGAGTAATAGCTCGGAATTTCTGCAATGAAAATGACAAGAAATGATAAAGTTCGCATTGTTGAAGGCATGGACGGGATTGTTGAAAGCATGGTATAACTTAGGGGGAGGAAAGAAAGAGCTATCGCAATCTCGGCCGTTTCGGGCGGGTGTGGTCGTTTGAATGAAAGGTCATCTAGAGCGTTTTGTTCAGCAAAGAGTTAATGAAAAATTTAAATTATCATCTAAATTTAGAATCCAAGAATAATCATATCCACATTCATCAAATATGTATCACTATTCATTAAGCTTTATTATGTCCATCCTTTCTATCAAAGAATTTTAAAACCTCTAATTTCATCATCAATCTCTTGCTTCTAATTTCTTGCATTGTCTATTATGTTGCATTTTAAAGCAATTAATCCAAAGCTGTTGTGCTGAATGTCTAAGAAAGAAGTTGCTTCTAATTTCTTGCATTATCTATTATGTTGCATTTTAAAGCAATTAATCCAAAGCTGTTGTGCTGAATGTCTAAGAAAGAAGTTGCTTCTAATTTCTTGCATTATCTATTATGTTGCATTTTAAAGCAATTAATCCAAAGCTGTTGTGCTGAATGTCTAAGAAAGAAGTTGCTTCTAATTTCTTGCATTATCTATTATGTTGCATTTTAAAGCAATTAATCCAAAGCTGTTGCGCTAAATGCCTAAGAAAGAAGTTGCTTCTAGTTTCTTGCATTGTCTATTATGTTGCGTTTAAAAGCAACTAACCCAAAGCTGTTGTGCTGAATGTCTAAGAAAGGAGTTGCTTCTAATTTCTTCCATTGTCTATTATGTTGCGTTTTAAAGCAATTAACCTAAAGTTGTTGTGATGAATGTCTAAGAAAGAAGAGAGATTATGACATTCACCTGCGAAAACAAAGTTTATCATTTCGTATAAATTCCAAACAGAGGAATATTTCAATTAATTATTATTGTTCCTAATTAATTAAATACAATTAAAGATTAATGTTTTGTTGTTGTTGCTAATCTCATGATCAGGCAATGGATGTCTTGGAATAGGCTATGGATAACAGTGGGTGCATTTGCCATAGACTTCGACACAAACAGCGCGATTTTACCCAAAATTTCATATATCGGATCAAATGTTCTTCGTCTTTTATGTATAATTTCTCGTCTTTACTTCATAATCTCTTTTGGCCATTATTTGAAAATAAAAAACTTTGTGAATGGAATATATCTTATAAAGAAATACGGATAGCGAAACATTCATGACTATGCCATTTTAAGATGCAATACGAGAATATAACGAAGAATGCTTTGACGTGGGTCATAAAAATATTTCTATACTGTCATTCCTATTAACATGATGGTCACTGTGTAAGAAAATATCACGTTCATATTCTACTTATTTAGAGCTTGCCACTAATTTACTCATCGCCATACATGCTTCTCACCACTAATGCGAGCTGGAATGAGCTCGACACTTATTAAGAGTGCCTCTATGCCACACAGATACAATACATTTACAAATATCCATGCCTTCTCCGGGATTAGACCCCATGCATTTTGGTACGGCAGTCAGAATCAATAACCACTATCACGGTTGCAAGGCAATTATTTTTAATTAATTATACTTAATATGATTGAGAAGCATGCTTCAGTACTTGCCTCGTTGAGCTTTCAGTACTATTTTCAGAGTTCATGTGCTGTTTAAATACGCGCAAGACTAATTGCATAGTGTGTTGCTGATATTCATAAGCGAAGCTGACAATAAAATTAAAACCTCGGAATAACTATAAAAATAATGAAAGCCATTTGGGTTATTTTTAGTAAGATTTCCTTAACTTGCAGCAAAGCAAAGAGCCAAAAGTAAATCTTTTAAATAATATGCTGTTTACCTTTTAAAGTTAAAACGACATATTAATTAGGAATATTCATAAAATAAGTATTATAATCTTAACATAGATAAGAGGCTTAATTCCATGAAAAAAATTCTTATTATCTTCATCTTGCTGTTAACAAGAAAATATTGGAGAATACATCGCTGTCAGTTATAGTAAACATGTAACACAAGTGAAGAGTTTATTAATCGTCTGCTCCGTCAGTGTCAAGCGAGGGAGACTTATTCTGTTATAGACATTGATTGAGTTTGTCGTGTATAGGGAAAGTGTTTTTCTTCTTATAGATATAGCTAGCGAATATTTTTCATGGGGTTCAATCATGTACTTTTGACAGCACGTTTTTCCGTTACAGAATTAAATACAGGTTCTTCCCGATCAGTCATCTTCGTTTTCTTGATGCTTTTATATTCTTTATTTTCGTTATTTTTAAAGCATTATTTAATATAAAGGAAAGAAAATGGAAATGTTTAGATTATCTGCTAACCTTTATAATATCCATTAAGTAGACTTGTACGAAATTTGTACTAAAACGCTTCAGTATTAATTATGTTTACTCCAAGCAGTTTATCTTATATACATGGTGTTTAAAAAGTCCCGAACCAATTTTGATGTTTAATAACTCATAAAATAATAAAGATACATTAAAATTAATAACATAAATGGTTAGATATATTCAAATAGTTTCATGACCCTTATCAATGAACTTCCACGTGTGCCCCCTTCGTCGCACGGAGAATATCAAGTCGATATTCAATTTCACGCCAGGTAGCGGCAAGCATGTCGGCATCCACAGAGGCTATTGCGGTTGTAATTCTGGCTTTTAGGTCATCAATGTTCGACACTCTAATAATGTAAACGTTGTCCTCTACCAATCCTTAAAGGAAAAAGTCCATAACATTGCGATAGTTGCCAAAAACAAAAGAGAGAAAAATGCAATTAATAAGCAGACGATATTTAGAAAAGTAACGATATTTAGACTGGAAAATGTAATTATCCGAAATTAACCAGACGCGCAGACGATATTTACAAAAGTAAAGATATTCAAACCTGAAAAGGAAAATATATAAGTTATTCCATCAATAAATGCCATAAATTTGTTTATATCTTCATTATTTTATGAGTTATTAAACATCAAAATGGGTCCGGGACTTTATAAACACCCTGTATTATGATATTATTGTTGAGTTCCCTGGGTGTTCTTTGACTTTGTTCCATAGAGAGAAAAAAAGGAAATTTACCCCCGAAATAATGTATAGCGTAATTGCTACAAAGCGAATGTAGCGCACATGTACATACGCGCAAAAATAAATAAATAAATAAAAAGTAAAAGTATGAAAGCTTACAAATTTTATATTACGCTCAAAGGGACGTTTTTTGCATATTCACACAGATTCACGTTTCGAGTGCGTTTGGGATATCGAATCTGTGCGCTAAAAGTATTTAAGAAGAGCTTATCTTTAGAATTTGGGATAGGCAGAGTCGCGATCTGGAGATAAAAAAATGTTTAATTCCGTAACAGTGGGCCACTGTCGCTTAGAAATCATTGAGTATTTTAATCAAAATTTCGTTACAGTTTTACAAAATATGAAATCGATAATAGAACAAATTCGAAATTCAAAATTCGGTCGCATAGAGGACTACGTTATTCAAAATTTGATGGCTTTAGGTACCCCTTTTTTTCACAATGCAAAAAACATACATTCATTTATGCAGATTCATAATCATTTAAGTTATTTAAATATAATACAGGGCGATAAAATTTCGTGACTAAAATTTAATAAGTAATTCAACGCTTTTAGTGATTCCACGCAAAATGCTGTTTCGAAATTAATAGCTTAAATTTGGCCTAAAGTCCGTTTGGGCTTAAAAAGAAATAAATAAATTTTATAAAATCTGAATTACGTCCAAAGGTGCGGGTTTTTTTTTTTTTTTTTTTTTTTTTTTTTTTTTTTTTTTTTTTTTTTCATTTATACACATCTAGACTCTTTGAGGTCATTCGGATTAACGACCATTCGGGCTAAAAATATTTATAAACAGCATGTATTTAGAATTTCCGATAGACAGTCTCGCTCGCTGGAGATAAAAATGTTTCGTTTCTTACATTGTGGCCTCTCCTCCCTTTGAAATCGTTGAGGTTTTAATACAAAATTCGTATATATATGAAAAAATATGAAATATGAAATGATAAAAATATGTGTGTGAGAGAGAGAGTATGGCAAAGCCTCGAGGGCTATCTGCCTAAGAGGAGGGATGCCTTCGTGGAGGACTTTCTAAGGGAAACTGGCTCGTATACACGTTACACATGGGGAAAACCACGAAAATGCCCATGCAGCCAGCCCGTTCGCGGGATGATAAAAATATGAAAAAGATAAATGATAAATGAAAAAGATAAAATATGAAAAAGATTAAAAACAATTTTGAAATTCAAAAGTCAGGCTTCCAGGGCCTTATATTTGCGTAGAGCCACACATTTGGACCACATTATTCAAAATTTTATGGCTCTAGGTCCTGTAGTTTTCTAAAATGCGAGAAACATACGAACACACACATAGATTCTTCATTGTTTAAATTTTTAAATGCAATACAGGGCAATAATATTTGTTGGCAACAATCTGGAATGTGATTCGACGCGAAATGTCGTTTCGTGACTAATAGCTTTTTTGGGTTAACGATCCTTTGGGTTAAAGAGAGATAATGAAAGAAAAAAAAGAATAGATATTGAAATTAACACTATTACTAACAATAAATACTGAAAAAATAGAATAATATATCAAAAATATAGTAGCGAAGATCTGACAAAAATAGCTAAAATTATCGATATTTCATTCTCTATATTTATTTGTTTAATTATAAAATGCTTTTACACACTGAAAAATACAATGATGTAGGCAAAATAATGTTAGCAATTTATCGAAATTCGGCGGAATTTCTCATATTTATGAGAAAAATTTCTCTTTTAGTCGGTAAAACATTTTACAGCAAACTTTCCTGAAACGAGATTTTGCTTTTATTTCAGATTTTTATTGCACACAATTTCTAAATTTTAATCACTTGTACTGAAGATCATAAAAGATGCCTGAAATTGTTGTAATAATATGCCCTGATCTCATGAATTTTTGCAATATGAAATTCGTTAAATTAGCCCAAAATATTAAACAAATGAAAGCCAAACTTTGAAATTTAAATTACACCATCGTGGTGCACATGCTTGGGTGAAGGACTACGCATGTTTAAATTTTGGAGGCTATAGGTTCTACTGTTTTTCCGCAGTGCTGCGAATTTACATTCTCACTCACGAGATAATAAAATAAATATTGTGAGAAATGTAACTTATTGGAAACTTTATTTGAGGCTTATGTTTATTGTCATAGCTAGTCTTCTCACTGGTAACTAAAATAACCAATATTTAAAAAATGTTGGGTGTCGATTTATATACACTGTTATGTACTCTTTCCTTTCTTCTCGAGGTGAATGTCCAATAAAAGAGCTCATTTTGAGTTAAGAAGAGGTAAATTCTTAAGAGCATACACATTTTTTGAGATTCTTATAATTCAGAGCTTAGCATTAAATGTTATATGATATAGTAGATGCGAACACGACGTACAATAACAAGTACTCGATTTATTTCTTTAAATATATCATTCATATTTAGACAGTTTTATATTTTATGTATTTGCCAACTTCCCTTGGATTTTTCAGTATCCTTTTTTTTCTATCAAGATTTCTTTCCCAATTCTTCAGTGATTAAGAAGTTGTCTTCAATCATTGTTGTCAAATTCTTGAAATCTTCTAAAATACAGTCTGCCATTAAACTCTACTTCTAAGTCTTTAAATCAAGTTCTAACAAAATTCCACTGCTATAATCTTTTTTTTATATAATTCGTAATTTTTTTTCCGAAACTCCAAAGCGATAAAGAATGGTATTTCGCAAGAATCAAGAGCTTAAGACTTTCTTAGAAAGCTCAAGATTTTCGAAGCTTCAATATTACATATTTGCAGTATATAGTTTATTATTATTATTACTATTATTTTTGTTAAGGTTTTTAATTTTCTTGCTGACTTCCCTCGCTTCTTACGCTCTCGCTGAATTATGAGTCTGCTCAAGCACTCACCCCTGCTAACCCATTTCCCCCCTTTTAAAAGCTTTATTATTAAGCAGTGTGTTCTTCGTACTTACGCCATATAGAATTCAACAGCAAAATCAGAAAAATTTTAAAAGCAGTATTGCAGCATTTATTTGGAACTTCCGATGTAGTTTTAAAGTCTTGGCATACATTTTTTCAGCTTTTTGTCTGTTCCTCATATCAGTGTTCGGTTTTCTTAGTAAAATGGCCTACAGTACATTTTTACCTACAGTAAAATGGCCTACAGTACATTTTTGCCTTTTTTATGAATGGCATTTTATAGGTTAACTTTATTTATTACGTATCATGTTATTCGCACTTACGCCGCATAAAATTTCATTCATCAGCAAGTCACAAAATATTCAAAAACAGGGTATCTTTAGAATTTCCGACAAACATTTTCGAACGACAGAGATAAAAATGGTTTATTTTGCACAGCGTTGCAACTGCTCGCTTTGAAATCGTTGCGTTTGTCAATTAAAAATTCCTTAAATTCACACACAGATCGTGAAGTAAAAAAAATCGAAAGTCGAAATTCGGACTTTGAGGTGCACATGTTCGGGTAGAGGACCACGTGTGTTTCAATTAGCATATTTTAGATGCCACCATTTTCTCACAATGCGAGGAAAGTACATACACACATATTTCTACGAATTTTATGTCTGCATAAATAATTTTAGTGAAATTATAAATAAATTGTAGCATTTTTGGTATAATGTAACGTGAAAGACCTCGAGAAACGAAGCATTGCCGGGAAAAAAAGGATTACAGCTGTAAATCCATTTAACATTGAGGTAAATGATTGTTATATCGCCACTTAGCGGCAAGCTGGAGATAACTTTGGTGGTTAAAATTTGTGGCCAGATTTGGAGAGAAATCGCCAAAAGTCGCCAAACTTGACGACAGTTTCCCAACATTCTAGTCTTATACCTTCGTAATTGTAACTAATCTGATATCAATAAATTCTCAGCTGCCATCCTCGTCACCAGCACAGCCCCCGTATGCTGTGTACTTGTAGCGAATTTATTTTATCTTAAGTTAGCGTTTTCTGTTTGTATTTATCTCCTTGAACTGTAAACCCTGATTTGTGAACCTTGAATTACGTATTTTGCCTTATTAGTCCAAAAGGGCTTTTTCCGTGAAGGACTATGGTTTTCGTTTTGCGATTTTGCGTTGAATCACTATAAATGTCCGTTTCACTTTTCAAACTGTTGCCACCAAATGTCACTATCTTGCATTATATTCGAAGAAATTAAATAATGAAAAATATGCATAAATGTATGTCTATTTCTCTCATTGTGATAAAACAACGGTACATAGAGCTATCGAATTTTGAATGACGTCATCCTCCTACGAATATGGGCATGTGGAAGACCAAATTTGAAATTTGGAATTTGTTTTATGATCGGTTTCATATTTTGTAAAACTTTAAGGAATTTTTGGTTAACAAACTCAAGGATTTCAAAGCGAGCAATGGCAACACTCTACGGCGGGGGAAAAAAGCTTTTTATCTCCAGCGCGCGGAACTGTGTATCGGAAATTCTAAAGATAGCCTCATTTTAAAATTATTTTGCGATATTGCTATTGAACTGAATTTTATGGTTTAAGTCCAAAGAATATAATATTTCATAAATAAAGGTAACACACAAAACGTTAAAAAAAACACCCCTTTGGACGTAATTTAAAATCTGAAACTTTCAATTTTTTTTCCCTTTTTTTTTTTTTTTTTTTTTTTTTAGTCCAAAGGGATTTGAATCCCGAAGGACTATTAGTTTCGTTTTGGCATTATGCGTCGGACTCATAAATGTCGGTTCACTTTTCAAACTGTTGCCAAAAAATGTTAGAGCCCTGCATTATATTTGAAGAAATTAAATAATGAAAAATCTGCATAAATGTATGTATATTTCTCGTATTGTGATAAAACAACGGTACATAGAGTCATCGAATTTTGAATAACGTAATCCTCCAACGAATATGAGCATGTGGAAGACCAAATTTGAAATTTGAAATTTGTTTTATGATCGATTTCCTATTTTTTAAAACTTTGACGAATTTTTGATTAATAAACTCAAGGATTTCAAAGCGAGCAATGGCAACGTTGTGCAAAAAAAACATTTTTATCTCCAGCGCGTGAGTCTCTGTATCGGAAATTCTAAAGATAGGCTCGTTTTAAAACTATTTTGCGATATTGCTGTTGCACTGGATCTTATGGTTTAAGTGCGAGGAACGTGATATTTAATAAAGAAAGGTAACACACAAAATGTTAAAAAACGCCCCTTTGGACGTAATTTAAAATCTGAAACATTTCAGATTTTTTTTTTATTAAATATCATGTTCTTTGCTCTTAAATCATAAAATTCAGTTCAGTAGCAATATCGTAAAATAATTTTAAAATGAGCATATCTTTAGGATTTCAGATACACAGTTCCGCGGGCGCTGAAGATAATTTTTTTTTTTTTTATGTGTATTATTTTCACTGTTTTGCCTTATTTTATTTATGTATTATTTTGCTCTTTAGTAATTTACTTTTTAGTATTTTGCCTCATTTTAAATATTATTTTTACTTTTTTATCAGTCACTCTGTTAATTGCTTATATATTGCAATTGTACGTATTTATTGTTCACGTTGTGGTTTGCATTTTGTATCTATAACTCTGTAAATATGTCACTGAAATTGTTCTTCTCACCCGCAATGCTCGCTTCTTCCATCACTGCACTATAGTCTCGCCCAGTATTTGTTTGCACTACCCCCAGCACCCTTCTTGAGCACAATATATACCAAAGTGTGTTATGTGGACCAAGTTAATTCCATCAGCGGGGCTATCTGGCCGATATGTTAACTGCCCCAGTGGATCGGCTGCCTCGCCGTCGGTGGAAAGAAAGATCCAATCTCAATGTAAATTGCATCTGGCCCTGTGTATGCCTTCCATCCCTGGGAGTCGACTGGGGACAACCCCCAGCGTTCTGGCTAACACCTGTACTTGGACAGACTCGGTTCCTGGAGTACATAATCACTGTTTGCAATGACTAGGTCGATGGTCCGTTCAGATACGGCAGGGACCGTACTGTTATTGTCTGTCTTGGGCTGTGTGACAGCCACATCTTCATTTAGATAAAATTTGCAGTTAGAGCTTTACCGTTTAAGGGCTGAAAAGCTCTGAGCTTCTTCTCTGGCACAATATGTCTGCCTACCAGTAATTTCGAGAAATCAGAAGTGCTGGAAATTTAACGGCGGACGAGGAAAACTGGAGAAGTACCGGAGAGAGCAAGAGCATCAATTTAGTTTAGTTCAGGATTGGATTCAGGGTTTAGCTCAGAGTACTGAGACGTTACAGTAATAGCTTATACTTACTCTCAGCTTACGCTTACTCTTAGCTTACGCTTATGCTCAGCTTACGCTTACTCTCAGCTTACGGTTACCCTTAGTTTACGCTTACCCTCTTTGAGGCTCTTAGCATTACATTGTGTTCAATGTTCTGATTAGTTTGAAATGGTAACTACCGATTGTGCACTATCATACGAAGAACTTGTAAGGATTATGTTAATTTTATTAACAGTTAAATTTTAAGTTAAAGTTCCTTTCCTGTCAAATTCTTAACTTCAACTTACTACTTCCGGCCAGAACGTAGTTTTGGAATTTGCTGAATATTTAATGAGAAGGAGCGGTATTTAAACCACGAAGTTACTTATTGAGACAGAGAAAGAATCAGAGTTGCTGAACTACGTGCGTCTGCCTTTTTGGCCGCTCTCTCTCTCAAAGCTGTTTTTACGCTCGGCCGTACTCAGGCCCTTGCTAAGCTTCGTAGTAAAATAAGTTAAGGGGCCAACTCTGATTAAACCTTGATAGCTTTGGCTATACTTATTTAGTTAATCTTAGTTTTAGTTTAATTCTTAGTCTTTTAAGTTCAAGTTCAAAGTGCGGGCTTTATTTGTACACTCCCAGGCGGAGTTTTGTTAAATCTTATCGAAATAATAAAGGGTTAGTTACCCTTCTCTCTTGTTGTTTCCTGTCATCGAACTCTAGCGATTATTCGCTTATCAGTTCTTAGGTTCCTCACTTCCAACATTAACTTAGAATTCCAAAGTGAGGTACCTTACAAACTGTACAAATAGTTTTGCATGAAAAGTTACAGAACTGTATGTTTTGGGAAAAGCAAATTTCATCGAGCTATCACTGTTTTTGTGTACATTCAATCTATTACGAGCCAGTACGCCCCTAATAAAATATACAGATTCTTTAGTATTTAATAAAAGTAGAGCTTAACGCATCACATTTAGATAATTATTTTTAAAATTATAATTCTTTGCTTAAGACACACGATTTGGAGAAAAACCTCAACAATGCAGCATTTCCACGAGCAGAATTAAATGCTCATTTGATATTCCTTTTGATAAAATTCGCATGTAATTAATTTGTTGCAAAGCATCTTTAATTCGTTTTCGCCGATTATTCACTTTGTTCGAAACAAACCGAGCATTGCAGTCACATCATATGAATTAACGATTTCAGTTAATTAGCTTATAAAGTTCTTGACAAATTTTTGCAAAGATTTCTTGAATAATTGAGTATAGATAAATTGAATAAATGATTCTGGTCTTCCGCAGAAAGGATATTCAGCGTAGTGAGTTTCCTACAGCAAAATAGTTTAATCGTCTTTCCGTTACGAAAGGAAGAAGTCATTATCAAATATAAAAAACTTTGCATTTATCAGAAATTTGTTTTGGTTTCCCTTGGTTGAAGCCTCACAATATTGCACTGGATTTATTCTTTGCACGTTAAAACTGTTCAATGAGTGCTGATGCTGTCAAACTTGAAATTATTAAAATATTTTTATTGTGCCTACTTTTGAGAGACTTCCTTGTTGACGTTAAATATCATTGAAATAGATAAAAGAAAATTTAGCTTAGTGCTACCTGCAGAGCCTTGAACGGGCTCAAAGTATATACTAATGTACAAGATTACTTGAAGAAAAGATTATTTTGTTTTTCAGGAAAGGCAACGTTGCTTAGTTCTCAATTTTTTCTCCAATTTATGCTTAAAACGCATAAAGTATTGTAATCGCGAAATATTTCAGGTATCAAATTTCATCGAATATGCCTATTTTGACCTCTCTCGAATTCATCTAGATGATATTTAAGATTATTTATTCTCGAATTCATCTAGATGATATTTATTCATTAGGTGATGGGTAGAATGAAGGACTACATTTTCCTAAATGGATTGAGAAATGGATGTAGAAAGAACTTTTAAGTGACGGTGTTGTTCATTGAGTTTGTTAATCAAAAATTCGTTAAAGGTTTACAAAATATGGAATAGATAATAAAACGAATTCCAGATTCCAAATTCGAGTTTCCAGGTGCCCATATTCAGGAAAAGGACTGCATTTAAAATTTGATGGCTCTAGGTACTATTGTTTTTTTACAATGCGAGAAACATACGTACATCCATGCAGATTCTTCAGAATTTAATTTCTTTAAATGTAATACAAAGCGATAATATTTGGCGGCAGCAATTTAAAAGTTATGCAACGCTTTTAGTGATTCGAAGCAAAATGTCGTTTCGAGACTGATAGCCTTCTGGGATAACGCTTGTTTGGGTTAATACATTTAACAAAATGCGTAAACTACATTTGGTGTTGTTATCACTTAAAATAAATATGGCGAATTTCGAAACGCACCAATATATAATTTCCCATATATCTTGGGAAATTTCGAATAGAAAATACTAATTTTTCAGGTATGCCTAGAAACACGTGTACTGTAAGGTGATGGTAAAAATTTAATAAGATATAATACAAAGTATTTTCGGAAAATTTATAAAACTTACTGAAAAATACAAATGTAAAAAACAAACTCAGAAAGCATCAGCGAATTTTGTTTGGATTAAAGGTAAATTTCGAACTGCGAAAGAAGGAATCAGGTAAGTTTAATAAAAAAAAGAGGTACAGAGGCTGTTCACACACTTTTTAGACGATGTATATTGTATTCACAAAACTAAATTACTTAACGTTCCTGTGTTCTAAATGTTCTATTTGACATCCCTTATTCTGAACTAGCTTTCGACACCGCAATTTCCAGGATAATAATGTCTTTTGAAGTGGCAGATGAGGTATTCTATCCCATTCCTCGCGAACAGCTTACCAGAACCCTGTTAGGGTTTTGGGACAACGTTTGGATAATGCAGTTTTTAAAAGTCCGAAAGCGCAAAAATCCATAGGTGACACATCGGGAGATTTACTAGGGATATCAGTGAAAGGTATGGCCTTGATACCAGTCTTTTGTTCCATTTCTTTTAGGAAATTTACAGTGGATTTTGATGTGTGACTGCTAGCTTTGTCCTAATGGAGTCTCACAGATTGATGGCACTGTGGGGAAAGCGATGTTATTTCATTCAGAAAAATTGGCGATAAAATATGTTCTTGATAGTATTTGGAGTTAATCTTGAAATTTTTTGCATTCTCTTTATTTTTAACTTGCCATTATAAGAAAAACCAGCAACAATCATGAATCCCTTAGAAAACTTTCTTTCGAAGCTTTGAACCGTGTACTTAAATTTTTTTCTCCCGTTTTATGATAATAAATGGCTCTTTTTTTTTTTTTTTTTTTTTTTTTTTTTTGTTTTGTTACAATCATTTATCTTAAGATTTAAATCAACGTTTATCATTTTATTTACAGTAGACACCGAACATTTTAATGATTTTGCAACTGTCCTTTGACTAGGGGGATTTTCTTTTAGCATTAAACAACGTACCTTTGCAATAGTCGAAGATGTCCGTTTTTTCCTTGGATACTTGTTTGGAATTTTTGTCCCACTTGAGGCTCCAATTTGACGTTTTTTTCCTTTCTTGTTGATGATATTACTTATCGACGCTTTAGATATCACAAAACCATGACTCTCACATCATTTTTGGATAACGGAGCATGTATATTTCTCTTCGGAAAGAGCGTAAATGTAGCCTTCAAACCACTGCTTTGTTAAATTCGCCATTTTGAATAAAAACAAAACTTTCAAGCCACAGACGATAATTTTGATTTTTAAAATATAGTACGATTGCAATTACTTCTTTTGCAGCAAACGATTTTTTATTACCGCTTACCAAAATCGTCTAGAAAATGTGCGAACAGCCTCTCTATTAATAAATATATACCAAATTCAGTTATCATTGAGGAGATAAAAGTTTGAAAGTTAATTGTTTTGAAAACTACTTGGGCAATTTTTACCGAATTTGGCACTTTGAAATGATTTGAGTTGTAGAATCGAAATATGCAAACAACAATCGATATGTCATTTCAGAAAATGTCCGATTGTCTATCAAAATACCTATGTTTGAACAACACTATATATAAACCTAATATATACTTTATATCACGCTTTCAAGACATGAAAAACGAAGGTTAAATTTCGTCAATTGGCCGAGTAGAACGGGAGATATAGAACTATCCTCTTTTATTGTGCTAAGTGTTCGTAATTGAAAATTGTAGTGCATTCACCTGTAACATTCGCACTTTATTTAAAAATTCCAGCGCTAATTTCAGGGTGCAGATATTACATTAGTCGTCAATATTTGCACTTCTTTACAGAAAAAATATAGTAACTATTGAATAGTAAGACGTCTTATGTATTTGCAAACTTAAAACTTCAAGTTAGAGCCTAATGCCTCAAAGAGTTCCCCATTAAAACTCCAAACCAGTTAAAAAATATTTTTAAAAAAGTTAAAATATAAAAATCATAATATTAAACAGAATTTCAGCATGATATTAGTACGTAAATTTCATTTTGACCTTTGAAACACTTTAACGCTAAGCAGTCATAGCAGGCTTCTAATTTAGGAATTGTTTTCATCCCTATAATATCTAAATTGTAGAATATAAAAACCCTATGTTTAAAAATGTTGGAAATAGCAAACTAAGATGGTAGAAAACAAAATTGCTACACAATTATTTCATTGTAAATTAACGCCACGGGCAGATTTGTGCATACATTTATTGAAAATAAAAAAGAAGAATTACTTTTGCATGATGTATTTGTACATTTAAGACCCAGATAAGATATTTTGTCGTTGGATCGATTACGATAAGACTTTAGAAAATATTCGCCTGAAGTTGCAACGTCATCCATTTTGCCAGAACACGCGACACACGAAATGAAAACGCTAAAGATATCGGAATCGGAATCGAAATCTTTGCTTTGGTTTAAAAGCAAATTTATAGCTACTGAAGTAGCTATAAACTTGTTACTTTAGAAATAAATCCATTTGGCATTATGGTAACGATGAAAATCAGAAATTAAAATTTCTGATTTAAATTAGAAACACTGTGGAAGGGGTTAATCAGAACTCAGAGTGAGAGACTAAAAGATACTGCTAATTGCACTAATTTCTTAAAGTGATATCTGTTGACCTGCGCACTAATTGCGCTAATTTTCTTCCAATCTGTTAATATTTACTAATCGCGCTAATTTCCTAAAGTGCTATCTGTTGAACCCAGAATGACAGACTAAACGTTATTGCTAATTTCGCTAATTTCCTAATTTATTATCTGTTTCTATTCCGCTAATAGCGCTAATCCGACGAAATTCAATGGAAACTTTTAAAAAAATCAACATTCACAAGTTAGCGTGATGAAAGAAGGTAAAAAGAAGAGATTTTATTGTTTTTATACTTCTAATACAACTCTGTATTATACAGGATAAGAAGAAAATAAGAAGTCTTAAACTTAGCACTTTGATGTTCACTATGTGGGCGGTAGCTCCACTTATTTTTAAGAATTTGCTGATTGAAATCAAAATCACGCAGATATCACAACATTTCTGTAAGTCTGTGTGATATTGGACAATCACCTGCTCTTTAAATCGCTTAGCTGTTACTGTTGCTGTGTTCCCGCACTAATCTTCGTTGAAATAGGCCCCAATGGCACTGTGTCTTGAAATGATCGCCCACACGTTGCACGGTGTCAAATGTCTTTCTATATACATACAAGTCAGCCACTTTCAAACTTAAAAGACGTATATGTTTTAGTCTCTATTGCCAGGGAGGGGAAAAACTAGCATCAACACAAGAATTTAGCATTAAACACGCAAAAAGCACTTAAACATTAAAAAAAAAGACATTATTAATATTATTTCATAGCTTAGGTTACCTATTTTCGGTACCCTCTTATAATTGTCTAAAGAGCTGATTTGTTAATTTTAAGGGAAACCTTTTCCACTTCCTCGTTGGTTTCGATATTTTGATACTTCTGCATCGGCCGGCTCCAAAGCGAGCTCTACCGCGCTATTTCCTGTACCTCAAATAGTCCCCTCTTGGGGTACTCTCACGTATGGATATGGTGAAGTGTGATGGACACCCATTGTTTAACCATTGGCAATGTCGGTGTTGCCCAGGTATACTAACTATCCAGATAATTACATCCCACAGGGCTCACAGGAGACCTTGCCAGGCGTTGCTTGCAATGCTTTGTGTCGGTACCTCACCGCGGCAATGCCTTTTTTCCCCATTAAATATACATTATGTTATCACAGTTGGTGCCTTTCGCACTTACACGCTATGGACGAAAACACTGTATGCTTACATACAGTGTTTTAAGTAATATCTTTGTTACGTTATTGTATGTTGTGTTGCATAACTCAGTGCCTCTTGTGGACAGGAAGTTCATTATATTTATGCTATAATAAACTTCCTGTCCACAAGAGGTACTCTCACGTACGAAAACCTCCTGGTACTACTTCGATTTAGCCACTAGTAATGCCGGAAGTGAAGGCCACTTAATTATGGAAGAACCTAAAAGGTGGGCGGCGTTATTAAGGCCTCAAAGCTCAATCACTCTCCTATAACGAACTTTAGCTTAAGCTTTGAAATCTTGATATCAGCCATACCCAAAAGTGCCGCCTAGGGGTGTACCTCTGCGATTCACCATTATCAAAAATTACCGTGATTGGCCTTAGGGCATTAATTTAGATTGACTAGTAAAAACTCACATTAGCTGAAGCTAGTAGCAAAGTGATTATCCGCGATCCGTAGGGAGCAACTGTTACCTCCTATGATGGGTTGGACAATTACTACCCTGCCATCTCCGAGATTCCAACCCAGACCCTTAGGTACCCCAGTGGGGCTCTTCTAACCACAATACCGTCTAGGCGGCTTAAGGAGAAGCTACTTTATGAGATTTTCTTCAACGTGTTTGAAAAAGACAAATGAAAGTACCCATAATTAAATACTCCGTGCGTCAATATTAAAATGCCTACCTACATACTTGAATAGCTTTAAATTTTAGTTTTACCCTTTAAAATAGGAAGGCGGCGCGGGTATTCAGTACAGATTTTTAATAGTCATTTTTAAACACATTATCTAAAGTAGATGTTACTGTTTATATATTTATAATACCAGTAAACACTGATGCTCTAAAGGATTTTTAAACGCAGAAACTAAAATTAAAATGCCTTTCAGAAATTACATCCAACAATATTTTTTTCTTATATTCTAATCTGAAAATAAAGTTTCAGATACTAAACGAGTTTATAATGAAATTTGTAAAAACAAAAGTAATATGTACATACAAAAGTAAAAAAGGAGAAAGAGGAAAAAATACTGAAAAAGAGATAAAAATCGGTAAAATTCTGCTTTCTTTTAATAAATAACTTTCTCGTATCTTATTTTCTTAAAGAATATGCTTTCTTTTTAATTCCTTTTCTCTTTTTCAATCTATAACTGTTATCGCAATCCTTACAGTTGCCAGAAGTGTATTATTACGATCCAAATAAATAGGGCACTTTCCTTTTCTCACAAACAATAAAGTATACTTAATCCTCTCGGGATCTTCACAAAACTCCAGCCAGGTGGTGCTCGGGGCTTAAGAAATAATGAATTCTAACATTAAGCTGCAAAAAAGTAACATTTCGCCGATTGTTAGTGTAACGTAAATGACCAAAGAAAAGTGTTTATAAATAGCTGTGTTTCCCATTTCTTAAAGAAACAAACACTGCATAAACCATAAACAAAGGATTAGTTTCTTTCAGTCAAGTAAAAAGAACTCATAAGATAAGAGACAGATAAGAAATATAGCTACTCATTAGAAGTAAGTGCAGTGTATTATTCTACAAAAAAAAATAGTGAATGGTATGTGAATTTTCATTTCTTCATTGCAAGTAAGACCCAGGTGTTGGTGCAGAATACGCCACAGCAAGTTACAATTGCAGTATAAGCGATTATATACCAGAATGTTCATCAAATTGAAGGCAACGGATTGTAATGCTGCATATTTGCTATTGATTGTAAGAAGGTCAAGATAATTGACGTTTTAATCGAGAAAAAGAAACTTTTTAAAAGAACTCCTGGTAATACCGATAGAGCAAGATCGCGAAGGATTGTGGGAGCCTCCGTCAACAGTTCAGGTAAATCAATCTGCTTATTCTGCAACTCTCAAACGGCTTTTTTCTTATATTCTATACGCTGTTCTCCCAAGCTGCAACCAACGTCCACTCATTTGGCCTTCGACCTCGCAACCAACGCTTCTCTCTCCAACCTTCCGCAAGAATCTGACATCATTTTCTTATCTTCTTCATCTCAAGATTGCTATTACTTCGTTAGTCTCACCTTCGAAAATTGCTGTCATCTCCTCTTCACACATGCTATCACTTACTTCAAATGCTATGTATCGCACAATGATATTTAAATGCTGTGAAAAGGACTATTTTCGCTCTATTGGGATAGGGCTTAGGCCCAAAAACTGGTGGCCTGCGTTTTCCATATCCTAATATTATCATCACACAGCGAGAAATAATGAATTACTCTATCGGTATTTGGAATTCTAACTAAATCTTTTCTAACTAATCTAATAATTTCTAAACTAAATCTTTCGCATTATGTGCAGATGAAAATGAATAATTATTCGATGATATGAAGTACAATTAACGAATTAGAAATCATATTCCTTGAATGCTACTTGGAATTTTCTCTTGTACATTAATCTGTATTTTTTCAGAACATGAAACTTTGCTCACTACAATGATCAAAAGAAGTTTTCTGCTATAATAATATATAGAGCAAGAATTGCCTTAAAGTGTAGTGAATGTTCCAATTATTTAATCTATAAAATCATTTATTCTCTTTAGTGTGCCAAACCAAACTGTGAAATAGAAAATTAACGATATTTTACAGCTGCAATTAAGCGAAATGAAAAAAAAGTGGAGTTTTAATGTAAGAAAGTACGTGACCCCTATCATACATTAAAAAATCATATTTCATATGTAAGTAAAAATAACTTAATTAATTATACGGATTGAATTATTTAATTTAGGTAGAATTTAATTAAGGAATGTGACTGTCTAACTAGTTGCATCTCAGTATTATTCAGTGGCACCCTGGAAGATGAAATGTCTAGATCCCTGTCATCAACTTCTAGATAGGAAATTCTGTTGGACAGATTTCATGTGCTCTCTTCTGCACTGAACCTCTATGCTTAATCTAGAATTCAATATAGGAAGAAAAATTGCATTCAGTTTCGGAAACTACCATACCTAATTTTCTTTAGAATTTTTCATTGAGAAAAAGCGGATATTCTGATTTCTCATTTTTTGAGAGATCCATGTATAAATTGTTTAGAAATATTTTTCGAAAAAGCTACATTTAAGTAACTATTTTTAAATAAATAAGCAAGCTGGGATTTTAAGAAAAAACAACTTACTTGCAAACGTAATGAATTTCTTAATTTAAGCAATGGTTTAATTAAAAATTGTGGGTGCGTAGCTCTTTATTAAAATATTTATTATTATTTTATTCAAATATTATTATTTTATTCACTCAGTACTATTCAGTGTCATTCAGGAAGGGGGAATCCCTGGATACTTGTTATCGGCTTTTCAAAAGGTCCGAACAGCTTTCAAGTCCCCCTCTTCTGCACTGCATTTACGACGATCTGTTCTTTTCCTGAATTCTCTGCAAGAAAAAAAACATGCACTCATATCAGTAGTACACCTAAACGTTTCGCCTGAGAGTTCTTTGTGAAAAAGTAAAAATTTTTATTTCTCATTTCTCGAAATATGTGAATTCGTCTGAAATTTGTTAAGAAATATTTGTTTTACATTTGTATGGGTACTAAAGCATACGCTACGGCTAATGATAAATTAAAGATTTTACTTATATGTTTCTCTTCTAGACTACGAAGACGTTTTCTTCACTATAGTGTACAACACGCCAGACAACAAGCTTACTGAAAGTGGCTTCTTCTCTATTTTCACCGACATCATGCCTATCATTATTGGCGGAGAATTAAATATAAAACACACTGTCTGGGGCTGTAGAAACTCTTAATTTAAACGGAAAGGCCTGGCACGAGTTCATTCTTTATAATGCCATTTCAGCCTATGCACCTGAAGAAGCTGCATACAGACCATTTCACTCAGGAAGACAACCTGACATTCTCGACTTAATCCTTACTAAATCTAGATGGCAATAGATACTATAGATGCGCTCACTTCAGACAACATCCCAATCACAACTGCATTCGGTATTTGAAACATCAAATCGCCTAAGGTCAAATCCCATACAGACGGGCTGGTTTCATAATATTCTCAAGAAAAATCCACTCAAAAGGAAAAGTCACTCAAATCATTTTGATGTCGATAAAACAATTGACGAATTTACTCTGCGCCTAAACGATGCTTATCTTGAAGCCACCAACATTATAACTGTAGAGAATTACGTAGGAAAACTCCCAAAAAATATAAATCAACTTATTACAATAAGAAACTGCCTATGTAGGACATGGCAACTTACCTGGTGTCCGGCAATCAACTTGAGTTAAATCACCTTATCAAGAAGATTAAGAAAAAATTAAGAAATTCCCTAATTGAAAAATGTAAAGAAAAAAAATGAAATTATATAGCTAAATGATAGATCCTTCAGGAAATTTTCCAAATCTATTAAGAACAAAAATAAGTGTAATTAGCCTATTATTGCTGTGAACTCTACTGCACACTCAGATGTTGACAAAGTAAGAGATTTCTTTGAACACTTAGAACAACAATTCAGTCCTACCGTGGCAGTAGTGGAACCAGATTTTATCACATAAAATGAAAAAAAATTGTTGATTCTTTGATCTGTTCCCCCCTCAGCAAGCCCTATGCCGGACTCATTACTCCTGGTCAAATATCGTACGTTGGACATTAAAAAGGCTCCGGTACTTGACAGAATTTCAAATAACATGTTACGCACTTTAACTTCCAACACTATCGCCTAATTCACTGGAATTTTCAGTGCCTGCCTGACTACAAGTTACTGTCCTAATTCTTGGAAAAGTACCAAGATATTCTTTCTCGCGAATCCTGGAAAGCACAATAACAAAGTGAAGAATTTTCGTTCTATAAATTGGCTTTAAAATCTTAGCAAAATTTATGAACTCATTATCTTAAAAATGATTAATCCATACTTTCAACTTTTTCCCTCCGGTCAATACGGATTCAAGATGCAACTGTCTGCTTCAAAGTAGCTAATCAGGTTGGTTGAGTTTACTGCGGTTGCTCTGCATAGGAAATGCACTGCACTCCTTATGGTAGACGTGTTGAAAACATTCGACCGTTTTCTGGCGTAAGGAGTTGATATTCAAAATGAGCAAGATGAACTTTCATAGGGAAATTATTATTCTCCTCAATTCTTTCCTTACTGACGGAATTCTTACTGTCAACCAAGGAAATTTCTATTCAGCATTCAAAAATATAACTTCACAAGTGGCCCAGGTTTCTTCTCTGGCGCCCATTCTCTCCGAATTTAAGTAATCGATTTTTCCAGAGATAAACTGGATCATAATTCTATGTTAGCTTGCTACGCCGATGATATAGCGTAAACCGTGAGCTCTATTCAACTAATAATGCCATCTTGAAACTCCACTATTTAGATCTAGATATTCAGGACTGTTGCAGGAGATGGAGAATTAGTAATATAAATGTCTCAAAGTTCTTACTTATTTAGAGCAGTTGTAAACCGATGTAAATAATGTAAGTTATCTAGGTTTTTATCATTAACCAAAAAACTCATATGGACTTGTCATATTAAGCACGTAACAAGAAAAATCTATGTTTGTACTCTTAGTTTGTACTCTAAAACTTTTTGTACTCTTAGCAAATTGATCTGGACTGTCACTTAGCAAAAACAGAAGAATATACCTATGTATTCGAAGGCCAATACGAGTAGCCTCAGAACGTTGACATTTTGTATATAGGACTGTTAATACATGTAGATGTGCACCTCGTGTTTTGGTTGCAGTCGGCCCGCGCCAAACGTATATAAATATTATTTATATATATAATCACTCTGTTACCCGGCTCAGTGATCTCAGTTTCTTTACTCTTATATGTTTGTAAATTGTATATTTTTTGCTTTAAAAATGATTGAATTATGTTGTTATTATCTTCCTGTTAAGCTTTTTATGTCTTTAGTAAATCTGTATGCAATATTTTTAGAATTATCAACAATTTTAAAGTTGTTTGAGTGCCTCTAAGCCTAATAATTTTTTTGATGGCGGCTATTGCTTGTTTGCATTTGAAACAGCAGAGTGGTGGATTTGTTGCCAATCTAGAGAAACGTAGCTTCGCAACAACAAAGATAACGCCTTCATTTATTATTGCGAATTAAATCATGCTTAATCCTTTCTGGAATTTTTTCGACGAAATAAGTGTTTAAGATTTACTTCGTAATTTTTAATACAGATATTTTGAGTTCTTATGTATTTTTACCTTGTCGCGAAGTGAGAACTGAATTAATTGAATGTGAAATACTCAATCGTCTGTGAAAAACTGTTTCTTTTCTGTCTTGCTTGCTTAATTTCTTTTATACATCGTTCTAGCTTTATTATAGTATTTGAATAGAACATGTGGCAACGATTAGATAATTCTATTCTTTAAATGATATAAATTTTGGGCATTATGAGTTATAATATGAATGAAATATAATACTGTTAAGTGAATCTAGCGCCAGAGTGTCGCTATGGTAAACAAATACTAGAGTGAATTTTAAAGAAAGCATTTATTCTATTGTGGTTTATGAGCTGTCGATGAAGTAGATTTAATTCAATCCATTTCAGTTTAAATGAATCAATTTAAGTTTAAATAAATGCAATAAAAATGCGTATAATTTAATATTCCGTACAAAGAAGTCATGTGGTGTACACATCAGATTTTGTAAATAAACGACATTAAATTGCAGCATGTAACAATAAACTGATGCTTGAATTTTAATACTCCAGTTAAAATACGTTCCAAGTCACTTACTATTTTCATTTCACATATTTTATCTTCCCTCAAAATACAAAGTATTGGCACTTGATGGAATTATTTGTTGGAGGTCTCATGCGCAAAATGAGTTAAATAAATCCGTAACTGCTTCTTCAATAAAATGATATCATAGCAATTGTTTTGTACCATCTGGCTCTCTTATTTTGCATTTAAATATATGGTTTTCTATTCTCTGTCTTGACTTCTTGGGGAAATGATTCCTTAACTAGTACTACTAGTACGTTTATACAGACGATTAGTGTTTTTGAAGCCTGAAACATGATGCCATCGCCAGAACCCGAACTTAGAACTACCCATTTATTAACTTAAATGCTACACCAACAGATCTCGCAAGGAGGAATGCGGTAATTTCTTATAAGATAATTGTAATCCTTTAGCTTAAGGCTGTTTAAGCATTAAAGTAGGCTCAGCACATGGCGACTACAGTGCAAAATTTTAATATTTTGTTTTTTCCAATTTTTAAATTCTTTTTACTTCTTTGCACGAAGCAAAAAGGAAGTATTGTAATCGCGAAAAATTTCAGATATATTTCAACGAAAATATCCATTTTGACCGCTATCGAATGCAATTTAACAATGTTTTTGTGTAACATCTGTATGTAAGGATAGAATAAAGGACTCTTATCCCCCCCCAAAAAAAATTATAAAACTGATTTAAAATGAATTCTCAAGAGAATTTTTCGTGGCGTCTGTACGAACGTAAGTATGTATCTCGCATAACTCGAAAACGAGTAGCTTCAGAACGTTGAAATTCTGTATATAGGACTGCTATAACATGTAGATGTGCACCTCGTATTTTGTTTGCAATCGGCCGCACCAAAAGTATATAACTATATGCATACATATATACATTATGTTACTCGGTTCAGTGATCTCAGGTTCTTTATTCTTATATGTTTATAAATTGCGCAATTTCGGCTATAAAAATGGTTGACTTATGTTGTTCTTATCTTCCGGTTAAGGTTTTTATGCCTTTAGTAAATCTGCATGCAATATTTTTAGAATTATCAATAATTTACAAGTTGCTTAAGTGTGGCTAAACCTAATTATTTTTCCCATGGCGGTGATGTTTGTTTACATTTGGAACTTAGCAGAATAGTGGATTTGTTGCCAATCTAGAGAAAATAAGTTTCGCAACAACAAAGATAACGCCCTTTTTATTTTTGCGAATTAAATCATGCTTAATCCATTCTGGAACGTATTCGAAGAAATAAGTGTTTAAGATTCACTTCGTAATTTTTTATGTAGATATTTTGAGTTTTTATCTATTTTTGCATTGTTACGAAGTGAGAACTAAGTAAATTGAATAAGAAATACTGAATAGTCTGAGAAAAAGTGTTCCCCCCCCTTTTTTGTGTTTGTTTAATTTCTTGTATACATCGTTTAAGATTTATTTTAGTATTTGAATAGAACATGTGGCAAAGATTAGATAATTCTTCAAATGATATAAATTTTGGGCATTCTGAGTTATAAATGTTTTCGAACTTCTTCGGATTTTCACGAACTAATAGATGGCCCTATGGATACACGAATTATAGCAGTAAAGTGCCTTCCAGGTCAAAAACTACTTACATGATTAACTGATTCTATTCGATTAATTATAAAATGAATGAAATGTAACGCTGTTAAGTTACCCTGGCGCAGAGTGTCGTTATGGTAAATAAATATAGCGAATTTTAGAGAGTGCATTTATTCAATTGTAGTGTATGCGCTATCGAACGAAGTAGATTTAATTCAATCCAATAAGTTTAAATGAAATACAAGAAAAAAATGCGTATAATTTAATATTCCGTATAAGGAAGCCGTGAATTCGTACACGTGAGACTTTTTTAATTTTTGAAACTTAAATATTAATCTTACTAAGAAATTTTAAAATGAAAATTGAAATTTTTTACATCATCAGCCAGCAAAATCAAATTTAATTTAATTGCCCATAATGTTTTCAAATAATTCCAGGAAATTATAATATAGAACTAAATTCCTTATAAACTACATCGATCGGTTATTTATTTACAAATAAAAAAAAAGAGTTCTGTTTATTTTATAAATATCACCAAAAATATTTTTATATATGAATATTTATATATATATATATATTTAATTTCATTATTTTTATATATACAACTTAAAACACCTCGAAATCGAATTCTATAAATTCATAATTTTTCTCATTTTACACAATAACTCATTTATTTCAATAACAACTTGATCTTATTTTTAATCTTCCAAATGCTTAGAAAAATTTCTAGCTATAAACCACTTTCTGAAATGTTCAGAAACACGATGCAAAACTAAACGAATGCGCTCTTTATACGAAATGAAAGAACGGTAATAAAGTAATTTAGGAAACAGTTCAGCGAAGAGAATGAGGCAAGACGTCTTTATTAGTGCTTCCGCGAAATTGCTTTCTCGTCTGTTACATTAGGCGCATCCTAAGTAGGGATATATTTAGAAGAAATGAGAACACGAGCTACGTAAATTGATTCGCGTAACGGATTCAGAGAAAGCCTGTTGTTTATAGCAACTGCCGGTTAGTTTTCTTGAAATAGGTATCTTGTTTGGCATCAGTTGCTTACGGTTTACAGTTCTTAACACATAATACAATAGCTTCAGAACTGTTATTTTCATTTCGTTTAGGAAATTCTAATCTTCAAAACAGAAAGCTTTATTGACCCATGTCACATGAAATCATTATTTTTTCTTTCACATTTAACGCTAGTAACCAGCTTCCTTCGACAAAGTGCTTTACATTGCATTACTCTATGGACCATCGTCTTAGCAAACATTTCCAAGATGGTGCGAAACGTACGGTGTTTAAGGCTTCATTCACACGGTGGTATAAATGTCATAGAGGCATAATGGGGTCTGTATGGCATTTATATAATAAGGCATAAAGTGGAGGAGTTCCACTCACACCTGCAAAACAGGGTCTAACCGAAGCCAATTAGAGCAGCTAAATTTGCATATGCGTGAATGTGTCTACAGCTTTCTCACTCTGTTGTTTTTCCCAAGGAGATCTATTCTAACCTCCTTGTGTTTACCATATTTTGCGCGTTCGCTGTGATTTGTCAGCTCTGATACCAAGTCGGCATAAGTTTGAGAACTTCGAACTTTATGCCAAAACCAGTTAACCAGTTTTTGTGACGTAGCAAAGTATGGTTACCTTATCAGGTTCAATGTTCCGTCTTACTTTCTTCGGGAACATGCAAGGACCTGACTCGGAACAGAGAGCTTACTAAAGCTATGTTCAATAACTGTGGGAAGTAGACAGGATACACAAGAAGGGTATACAAAACCCTTTATTTTTCTCTATTTACAATAACTTCCGTACTTCGGAATACAAAGACCCACTACTTGTGGTCTAAACGTAAAAATATAAAAATAAAACTAAACTCTTAACTTTGAAATAATAAACGTGGAAGATTGGCCTTATATTAACAGGAACCCGTATGTAGTACAGAGAACTGTGAACACTACAATACGTTTAAAGTTATCAAGAGGATTAAACCTCTGGCCTGGAAGGCAACCAGCAACTGAGTAAAACTTCTAAGGTAAGCGGCCTGCTTCGACTAACTGCTTCCTCTCTCTCGCTTGGCAAAAAGCCACAACTTGAATACTTGGCGTTCGCCAGACAAACTTTGCATAAATACGTTAACGCTTATAATTCTGGCCGGAAGTAGAAAATAAGAAGTGATAGTAAAGATTTAAAATAAAATAAACGTTAGTAAAACTTAAGATCCTTACAACCTAGCCACGAAATTCGGCTGAAATCAGTTAAGACATTGCACCACCGTCTAAAGGAAACTTAATATATCTTCTATATGCCTATCGCATAGTTTCCAGAGTTTTACTATTCAGAAAAGATAAGCTCTTTAATTTATCTATCGAATTTAATCAATTCGTAATTTTTTCACCTTTTCAAAATTTAAAAACAGTAAGTTCCCTTCTTAATAGGATATATGTTTCGTTTATGTCTTATAATGTATCTAAATGATGTAAATTCTAATATGCTACAATATATTATTAGTTCTTTCTGCAAACGTATTACTTTTTGATCATAAAACTATTTGGTCTTATTTTATAATTTTTTTTTATTTTATTTTATTTGTGCTTCTCACGTTGAACAAATTTCAAAATATTATTTGTATTACAGGTGACAGGTCGAAGCGCATCCGGACATCCTGGCTGCTTACATAGACTAATTGGTAATTGTCCGGATCCCGCAACTGTTTAACGCAACACCCCCGGCGCCCCAGGAGGAACACATGGGGAATTTATTAAGATGCTACATATGCTGATGAAAACATTTTACACATTGCTACACGGATGCTAAATAATTAAAATATAGATACTAAGTAAATGAAATTTCACAGATAATTACGAATGCTAAAACAGATATTAAAGACTAATGCGAATATTATACAGATACGCAGATACTAAATACATTATTAAATATTACTTAGATATTAAAAACGAATGTTGACACAGCTTCTAAGTACTAATGCAAGTCGTTATACAGATCCACTGATACTAAATACACTACCATATACTACACAGATGCTCGTATAGATACACAGATACTATATTATACTCATAAATAAATACTATATAGATTTTTCTCTACTACACAGATATTAAATACGGATAGAGACACAGAATCGATTTACTAATGCAAGACATTGCTCAGATATACGAATATTAGCGTAGATATACAGATGCGATAAGATACAACAAAACTCAGATACACAGATACTAAATACACTATTATATAGATATGAAGTACGAATACATTAATACAAGTCTTTACACAAATTATTTGTAATTATTTGTATTATTTACAGGTTCTAAATATAGTTCTTCGTAAAATATTTGAAACATAAGATGAGAATGAATTTAAAATTGAACGATCAGTTCCAGTTCGTTAGGCTTAAAATTAAATTTCGAAAACTTACAGGTTAGTGAAAGCTCGAAATTTCGGTTTGAGCAACATAATTATTGCAGATTGGCAAGATCACCAATAGGGGGTCAAATTAATCACTAAATGTTTCTGCATCTAA
The DNA here is from genome assembly GCF_044657685.1 of Stegodyphus dumicola. NCBI lineage: Eukaryota > Metazoa > Arthropoda > Arachnida > Araneae > Eresidae > Stegodyphus > Stegodyphus dumicola. The sequence continues at coordinate 114,989,862 of NC_140778.1, forward strand.
TTAATACGCCTGAAAAAATTCTGCCTCTTGAAATTGGCAGATGAATAAGCAGAAATAAAAATGTACGATACATTTTCTTATATACATCATGACAAAACTAAGATGCATTAACAGACAGTACGATAAAACTTATGCTTTTTAGATACAGTAGAATAAAATGTATGCTGTATATGCTGAGAGAAGCATTTTACATTTCGGTTCTAATCTGCAATAAATTTGGAGTTACAATTAACTGCTTTATAACATTACCCTTGAAGGTTTTTTTTCTGAAGATACGTAATATTTACGCACGTAATTTCGTATATATTTTCATAACTTTTATTACTTGAAAATTAACATGAAAACAATAATGCAGTCTATACTTTCCCTAACGAAGGAGAAGAAATTTATATGTTTTAAAAGAATGAATATCTGCTTCTATGCTCAAAATCCTCGCAGCAAGTGCTTGTAGAGCATTTTGCTATCAAGTATAAAAAGCATTATTTTGGGGCTTTCGGAAACAGTATCCATAAAACAAACATTTACTGCAGAGCTCATAGTATCCATGCATACATTACAAAAACACTTCTTTTGCAGTTGTTGTAGACTGCCCACCTTCGCCGTTTTGGCTAGCTTAAAATTACATGAGAATATTGACGCCACAGAACCATGTTGAAAAGAAAGTAAAACCAGATCTGAGTTTCAGAAATCAAACTAATAAGATTGTTGTGACTTGGCAACTTTATTTGCAAGATTACTTAGAGTCATCTGTTTCTGAACAAAGAACCTCAAGCTTCTTCATTCAAATATCTGTCAAAAATGCTGCATTGCGCCAATTACCAAACAATGCTTTAATGCGGTTTTCATAACGCCATGAGCTATGCTGTCTCAGAGTAATCACTCTGCATACATCTTCCATAGCACGTAGGCCTTGTAATAGCCAGTTGTATGTATTACAGGTCTTGCGCTTTCGAAATGACTTCTGGAACAGAGAAATTGATGGACTAGTAATGGTGTTATTTATTGTCTTTATTGCTTTTGTTTTTGCTTTTACATTTTGCATTGTTACTTATCCTTTAGAATACAGGTAAAAGAAAATTTCTTGTTAAGTTACATATTAAATATGGAATTCCTATTTCCTGGATAACGAACTATATAAACAAATTTTAAACAGTATACTTTCAGTGTCCATGGTATTCTCAAGTTCTTTTTCCAAGTGGAATGAGATCTAAAGACAAATCCCGGAACATTCCACCCTCTGTGCTTTCAGAGAGTGGAGAGATATTTACTCTCAGGCGTTATAAAGACATCTTATCCTCATTTATGTATCTTGATTTTTTAAAAATTTGTATCTTTTGGGACAGATCTGGGCTCAACACATTAGAAATAGTTTACTTTATAAATCTCTCATGTGAAATGAGATCGAAATCTTTCGTACTGTATACTTCGATACTTCAAACTTTGTTCTGTTGCTCAACGAGGTAAATGTATCCTCACTTCCCATAAGTGCCTCAAAGGAACTAATACATGAAAAGTATGAAAAGCGAATATTTCCGTGCTAGTTAAGAACTTTGCCTCTGTACTAGGCCATGGCCATCCGAACTGGATTGGATCATTCGAGAATGATGAATCCTGGAATTGCTCCTTGGCAAGCGGTGGTCTGCGGAGAATAAGCGCTAAGATGGCACTGCTGTTCAACGATGATAGAATGGCGACGGTTCGAGCAGGTGAGTTACTTAGAAAGTGCAAGCCCTAGTACCATTTGCCACTAGTATCAGTAGCACCATCTGGGAATACATTATTTCCCGTTTCAAAAATACTTGCCCACCAATCGAATAAGAAAATGGAGCAATGATATTTAGAACCAAATTCAGTTTCCTTTGAAGAGGCTAACAGCATGAATATTCGAACGTTTTTTCATGTTCAAGAGACATATCCATTTTCATAAGTTTATAAATTATTCCCTTACGCAAGATACGCTCAGATTTGTTTGCCATATCTAGAGTAAGGAGCGCTTTGTATCTAGAATAAAGAACTTTGTGAATGTATCACGTCTAGAGTAAGAAGTGCGGTGCGATTCAAGAGTCTCAATACCACCAAACTTTATTGAGGACTTCACTTAGCCGGTTATTTTGAGTGACTCCTTGCCACACACACTCTATAAACTTGTAAATATTGCATACCTTCTCCGGGATTCGATTCCGGGCCGATCGATATGGCAATCAGGATCACTAAGCACTCTACTAGCTGGACGCCTCAACAGAGTGTCAGAAAATCTCTACCGTTATAACAGACAGCATCAAATGCATTTTCGTAAAGAGAAGTGTTATAGAAATCATGTTAAGCGCATTTTCATGGCTCCTGTCTTGCATCAATAAATAGAAAGAAATTTAATAAGAAACACTTGGTCAGTACATCTCCGCGGTAGTGATTAGTGCTGTTTGTAAAATAAGAACTGTAACTATTGAGGTTCAGTCTGTCATCTTAGTTGGTATGAGTTTTTGTAATCTGTCATACTTCTGTTTCTTGTTCCTTAATAAAATCAAGGAATTCCTCAAAGTTATTTTCAAGACTAATAGCGTTATTATTATTCTTAGCATTAAGCAGTTGCTCAACTGTTGAATATAATCACCACTTAATAACACTGAAACTCAATTAACATTGATTAGCTAAAATTTGGAGAGCTAATTTTTTTTAAATTACTCGTGCGATTTTTACAAAACCTAGCAGTTTGGCGTAATTTAAGTGGTAGAATCGAAATATGGAAAAAAATTGGCATGCCTTTTCAGAAAAAGTTCGATTTTGTGTCAAAATACCTATATTAGAACAATACTATATATAAATCTAATATATATTTAAAGTCACGCTTTCGAGACATGAGAAACGTAAGTTGAATTTCATCAATCGACCCAGTAGAACGGGATATATAGAACTCTCCTTCTTCTTTTCGCAGTGTATACACATAAAAGAAGATTTAAACTATCTACATATATAATGTGTGTTTGATTGTAAGTGTGTTAATTCATACAAATCTGCAGTTTTATTCTGATCCAAGAAATTATTCGCATTTGGCGTTCAAAATTAGAGGAAGATCATATATAAGATGAGAAAACCCCTCCCGCTTGGGGAGTTTGTATTATAAAGTTACGCTCACGACACAGATCTTAGGTTCCCGTCGCCATTCTTGCGTTTTCGCTATCAGAGGAAGTTATCATGCTAAGCAGGGTATTTGTAATTGATTTATTACAAAAATTAATATTTCCGCGCAGTTCAAATTTCTAAGCCAGGTTACCCACTTTAAGCTCATATCTCTGTTATCGCGTTCCATTATCAGTTCTTATTAAAACCACTAAATGGCGCAGGGTTTGCTTATTCTTTGGAACCTTTAAAGTAGAATCTAAGTCTGCTATTTGTTCAGTTTTTTCCGTGAATGTTTTCAAAACGGTGAAGAAATCTGCCTAAGTGGCTGCTGATTCACTGAAAGCTCTTTTTCGAAAAAAAAGACTTAACCGATAATAAAGGTGCTATTCTTACTGAAACCATTCTTACTAAAACCATTCTTACTAAAACCATTCTTACTGAAACCATTCTTACTGAAACCATTCTTACTAAAACCATTCTTACTAAAGCCATTCTTACTGAAACCATTCTTACTAAAATCATTCTTACTAAAAGTCTATTTTTAGCCGTGTTAGTTCTACACTGCTCTACAATTTTATCCGAACTTGTTAGAATTTTTCACATTTTATTTTGAACCAAAATGAGAGAAAAATCTCCACCTCTTCGTTCTGCGTAAAGCTCCCGTCAGGTACTTATCTCCTTTGGAGAATGTTCTTTACAGTTGTATCAGATGTCAGGCCCTAATAGGACTCTTTCACTAACTGGCAAAAGTAGGGATCACTATCACCTGCTGCAGGCCAGTATACCGGCCAAACATCAAAGCGTAAAGCTCAGGCCTACACCAGGTACTTCAGGTTATATACAAATATGAGGAAAAGTACAAAATAGTGCAAAAATCGCCCATGAAAATATTTACAATCTATACATGAGATGCAACTGTACTGAGAATAAGAAGGTCAGTGTAAAAAGGTCCGGAGTATTTAGGTCACGTAACATCGAAGACAAACATCTTCGAACAAGATTTCGACATATTGAATCGAAACTGACAATGCTATCGTATAATTCTTTGCTAATCCTGTTGAGACATGGAAAATCTTGAAATCCTCAGTATGGAATTATTTCGGCCTCACAATTGGCTGAGTGGTTATGACCACTGTATACTAGTAGTTCGACCTGGCATTGGTTCAAACCCAGACGAACGCGCTAGCTGCAGGGTTAGTTTTCGTGATTATCCCTATGTGTAATGGGAATACGAGCCACATTTACTTAGAAAGTCCTCTAGAAAGGTATCCCTGCTCTTAGATAGCATTCGTGGTTTTGCCATATTTAAGTAACCTAAACCTATGGAATTGTTTCTGACTAATCATCGAACATTCAGTTTGTCCTTGAGTATTTTAGTTTGTAGAATTTCAATCTTCAGATTAGATCAGTCTCTAAGCAATTTGCGGCCCTCTGTTAACCTTCGAAAGAGAACAAAAATTACATTATTATAATACGTCAATAGAAAATGGAATTCTACCCAATATTGGGAATAACATACTACTTCTGGCTCTAAAATGGACACAGAAATAGCTTCTCCACTAACTCTGAAGAAGTATGTGCTAATTTGCAAATGGAATTAACAGAAATTCAATGCAGCTCAACTCTAAAGCAGAAATTCATTGCTGTGGATAGCAAAATTTTACAAATATTTGCCTGTGAGGTTCCCAAAAAGCTTAATATGTGCATATTGTGTGATTTACATGTTCAGTAATACATATTAGTGTTAACAATATTTCTTATTTATGACAAAGGACAAGTGCCCCAACAAAGTTCAGATTAGCACACATTCCTCTGACCTATTCTGAAAATCGCTAGCCTAAGTAGCTTGTCTTTAATCCGAAAACTAACTGCAGGAAAAGTATACCGCGTGTCGAGGGAAAAATACACATATACATTATCTTCTATCAGAAATAACTTAAGTTTCTTTTACCTTGTAAAAAACTATGGCTAAAAGTTTATGCAATTACTCATTTTTTAAATACATCATTAACTGTGTAAATGCTTTTTTTTTTCTGCCTTATTGCAAGCTAATGACCCTTTGACTCCTTTTTGTTATTGCGTTTGTCATGTCTGTATTAGACTTTCCGAGGTAGTGCATGAAACTCAAGAAATGTGAGAGAACATTTTTTTATGACCACAACATAAAGAGGCCCTTTCATTGCAATGTAAAGCACAGCTTCTCTGTTCAAAAACAGATGAAGACTAATGATGGCATATCTTGCCGGAACTGATATGGTTAGTCTATGTATATCTAGAGCTGATCGTTATGTCCAGGTAATTTGTCATGAGAATCCTGAATATCTATTGTCCGAACATAAGAAGCAAGAAAAGAAACTTTTACAGAGGGCATTGCAGTCAACAATATTTCTAATATCAATTTTAATCAAGACATGCAACAGAGCCTGTTACGTCCCCTGGAAACAAGGGTGGCAAAAGAACTTTAAATTTCAAGAATAAAACCTATTTAGAAGTAAAAAAGGGCAACATTTATATCATACTATCCGCTACGCTACAATGAAAAACCCCTCCCACTTAGGACGTTTATATTAAAAGTTACGCTCACGACACCCATCTTAGGTTCACGTCGCCATTCTTGCTTTTTCTCTATCAGAGGAACTTATCATGCTAAGCAAGGAATTTGTAGTTGCTTTATTACAAAAATTAATAAAAAATAAGCCTTCGTCTGGATTTTAAATGCACCGGAAAAATGCTTAAAGGAAACACCAAACATTAAATTTAAAAACTGCACAGAATTTTACTCTGCAGAACAACTTTATCAAAAGTAAAAAGACACAAATTTCAATGAAAATGTATTACATATAAAAAAATTACAATGAAATAAGCAATAACCCTTAATATAAATTTTAATTATTCTAATAAATAATTTAACCAACTTCCCGTTGCCTTCTCTCAACAAACGTCCAGTATCCAAGAGAAACATTAAATTTTAAAAACTGCCCAGAATTATCCTCCCCTCCCCATTTTTCCAAGTTGCAACAGTGCTGATTTTCAACAGTCATCAGTCCCGTATACAAAGAATTGAATGAAAAACTGTTGCCAAAACCCCGTTTCTAAATGAATGAAACTATTGAAAATGATGCTATTTCAACAAAAAAGATAAAAAAACTGATTCGAATTTTGAAAAAATTGCTTCGAGGAGCACTGGCTCTTGTCAGATGCACCTATGTATCAAATTTCGTAGCCCTGGGTCTATTAGCTTACGCGCAGCATGAATGAAAGACACACACACAGACAGACTTTTTATTGTATGTAGAGATCTTCGTAGTTTCGTCAACCAATTTCGTTTTGACCATTTGGCTTCCTTAACTCTATTTAAGTAATATATCTTTGTGGAAAAATTCATCGTTATATTTCAAACAATTCAGCACAAAAGAAAAAAACTCCCTTTTATTTCGCTAATGGTAAATCTGTGTAAAAAAATCATTCATTTCTATTCATTTAATATTAAATCTCTTTAACAAAAAAAAGTCCATTTATTTAATTTGAGAAAATATTCCGTTTTATGTAATTCAAGAAGTTAAAAAAAATCATCTCGATGGCAATATTATTCCGGCTAGGGGAATTCAAGGTGACTTGGAAATTTTCTACCCGAGTACTTCTTTGCTCAACATCTTATTAACATGGAAATTATTGAAGTACCTGGAAGACATAACAGACGAGCTAAGCGACTCAACAAAATGAAGCTTCGATGACATTAGAATTTCAAATGAATGTTTGTCTACAGATGAATTGTTGGTAGTTCAGAGATCACGAGAGTTATGAATAAATTCATGAAGAACTTCTGCTTTGGGGTGTTTTAACAAATCGCTTCAAAGTTCAGAGCTTTGTGTTGTCTATAGAATGTTCATTGAATTAAATTTCAAGTTTTAAATTGAACACCTTTTGTATCTAGAATGAAGCCTCCTATTTGTAGGTGTATTTGTTAAAGTACATTCTCTTCTTACTAACATAAATTTTATTATCTGAGTTTAGAATTATGCTAAAATAACTAAAAATTGAAAGCAAACGGAATTTAATTTTTCGATTTCTGAATACGTAAAAAGTATATCGTTATCCTAAATATTAATCCACTAATTAAACACTCGTTTTAAAACAAGTGATAGAACGGTCTAACTTAATTGTACATAATAGCGATACAATAATGTTACCTGCATATTTATTTGAATTTTCAGGATAGCAACAAGTACATTACATTTTATCGTAATTTTGGAATTTTAGCGATACATAAATTTTAAAATCAGGTGAAACTATTGAGTTGTCTGAAAGGTCATGACGCATTTTATCTATGTTCTTCAAGGGTCCTTTATTTGTATAAAGAAGTAGGAGCAGTTAATAGTATATTGCCTATTTCGATGGATAACTTTTTATTCTCTTTTAGTAATCTTCGTAATTTCTCATTCACTAAAGAGCATAGTTTAATCAGCAAAACTCTGAGCAATGTGCTGATTTAGTCCTAGTCTAAACTAAATGTTATACCGCGAAAGAAATTCTGAAGGCAACGAAACAAGTTTGAGGACACACGATCAGGCGAGTATGACACGAACACTTTTCATCCAAAATCCAGTAGTTTCTGTCAGTGATCAAACTTGAAGATGGGAAAAAATTATAATGAACTCATATAAAAGAGTAGACTATTTTCTTCAAAATGGCAATCATATTTTACTCAAAAACCATTTAGAAGAAGATGCGCTGGCGGTAACTAACGCTAGATGTATCATTTCTGGGAATTTTAGTCACTCCTAAAATTATCACTGAACATTTCATGTGTAATGTTCAGTTCATAATTTCACTTCGAAAATTAGTCCCTGATCATTTCATGCGGAAATACCACACATTTTATGTAAAACACTTTAAAACTGGAACCGATATAAATACCAAGATTCAGCTCAATAACATTGATAGTCTGCTTCATAATGCAGTTAAATACCTGGGGGTTTATCTGGACAATAGATTAATTTCAACGAGCATATTAATTACATATCTGACAAAGTACAAAACGCATTTGCTGCCCTTTATCCAATGCTTAAAAGAAACTCGCCTCTCAACATTGGTAATAAACGGTTAAGTTATGTAAGTATAATCAATTCTATTCTACGCAGCTCAGACGTGAGCAAGCACTTCAATAGAGAAAAAAACCTTCCAAGTCCTGCAAATCATTAAATAATGATTTCAGATTCTATAAATATAGCTACTATTCTTATCTAGCTATATGGCGCTTGTATCAATTACACTAGAATTTACACGCCATAATTCAGCACATCAGTGTTAATTTAATTAATTCAATGACCATGAAATTCAACCAATCTGAATTTTTTAAAATTTATTACGTGCTCTGCCATTAGGTACTACACGGAAAGGAAGTATACCCCTTGGAGGATGTTTTAAGAAGAGAAACTGGCTTTTATCCGCGTTATAAATAGGGAAAAACACGAAAACCACCACGCAGCCAGCCCGTTCTCACCGGGAACCGAATTATCAGTTATCAGTGGCTTTTTACCACTCCGTGGCTGGTCGGAAAACATACTGATTTGAGCATAAATGGATGGCCATGCCCTCGTCAAGCGAAGACGTGAGATTTTCTACATGAAATAACAATAGCAATTTACTAAATAGTTCACATTCATTAAAAATAAAGTGTTTTTATAGAAATCACAAATTCAGATTACTATAGGTAGTTTTTTCTTATAAACGCATCTAATGGATCATGACTTAGTCATCGCAGTATAAATACAAGTGCTTAACCAGAGATACTGACAGCCTTCACGCACTGGCCACCTACAGCTATTAACATTCAAACGAGGCGGCATCAGAATCTCAGTGAGATTATGTAGAAGCATTTGACATGTGGTAATACTGGCACTCTGAACATTATTGTATGAGAGAAGATAATTGAATTGTTCAAGTTATTTAACTAGTTAACGGGAATTGCTGTTTATAATTAGCCGGCAAAGGTTCTTTATCGAAAAGACTCATTTCAAGCCTTGATGAATGTTACACATGTTTGATTATGCACTCCCAACATGGGCTACCATTACGAATAACGGTATAAAAAGTCTTAACCGTATTGAATACGATGCAAAGAAGAATGACAAAAACACCAAACTTCTTCAGGAAGAGCAGTTTTTACTTTGATTTTAAAACTGACCGTTATGTCCCATTCCTTTTTAATTCATATCCTATATATTTGCTTACAACAGAAAGTAATGCTAATTAAAATATGATAAAAGAAGTTCAAAAGCCAGCAAAAGTTAATTGCAACTTACTTCTTGTGGAGTATAGAAGTCATCTTGCTGCTTGCCTGAGCTAAAAGCTATCTATTTAAAAAGAGCATTGATGGAAGCCACACAGATTTCTATTAGTATTTAAAGTTGGTAAAAGCCCCTTTTATGATAATTAGCTAAAGATAAAATCCCGATGCCTTATTTGTAAGATTTGATTTTGATAGATGTAAATTTCAAGACAGGCAAATTAAAGGTTGAGACACCAAGAAGGTAAATTAAAGGTTGAGCTGTTGCTCATGTCACAAAAGCAACTCAACGAAATTCTTCGTGGCAAGGAGTCCACTATTGTACTTGTCGTTGGCAACATCCTCCTAAAATGTCCACAGTTAATGTGAAAGATTCTTTTTAGTTTGCAAACTGCAAGTCGGTAGTATCCCACGAAGAATGGACAAATAATGTTTGTTGAATTTTAAATCAATGACTACGTAAGTTGATAGTTACCAAAGCTATAACTCGCTGATGGTTAGGAGGAACCTCTGGAGTGCAAATAGGTGAATATACTTCTTTAAAAACATTTTTATCTTGTTCTTACACGGTTGTCCTTGAAAATCTCTTTTCTTCTCTTTTGTAATTGAATTTATAGAAGTTATGTGACATTGGCATCTTTTACTCTTGCGAAGCTTTTAATATCTTGTTTCAACAACCATACATTCTAACATGTAGTATGTCATTATCTGAGCATTCAAGTCTATATGCTGGCAAAAGGAACTCGTGTTTGATTCAGAATCTATTTTGCACATTGCTTATTTCGCTGATTGAAGTTACCAGAGACCATTAACAATTCTTTCATTACATAATTATAAGCCACAAATTTGAATTTTTTTAAATTTTAAATGTGTTGCGTAATTTCAAACACTGATTAAGCTAATTTCAAACACTGATTAAGCTAATTTCAAACACTGATTAAGTCGCTTGGAATTTTTGCGTTAATTGCGTTTACAAATATTACAGGTATTGTTTGCTTTTATTTTAACTATTGAGAAAAATTCATCACTTCTATGATAATTTTCTCTCAGACAACTCCAAGAAATTTATCTACGAAGAAATCATAGGCAAAAACGACAACAATGTTCATAAAATTAGAAAGACAAAAACAAAAATAAAGGCATAACGCGACAGATAAATGTCAAATGATAAAATAAGCCGTGAAATTTAAGTTTTCTTCCCTTATGTAAAGTTTTTTGCTCAACATTTCTATCCCTGAGTGCTAGCATTTTCTTCCCATCAGAGTAAAAATACACCTTTTGATAAAACTGAGAAAAATGGGGTAAATTTCCGTTTTGGGCCCAAGGGTAAGAACTAAGATGAAAATTTCTTTCCATTTACTTTCAGGATAAAATATTTTCGTCGTTTCTTTACCATAAAAAAGGAAGTTTAAAGACGGTATATATAGAATATAATGCTTTTATGTGGAGGAAAATACATCATTCTTTTGGAAAGGTAAACCCGAATTTGTTGATTTTTTTCCCTACTAAAGTGATTTTTAGGTAAGACACAACTCTTACGTCAGTTTTATGCCTTAATAAATATTTATTAATTTTGCTTTTTGAGAGAAAATATGGCCTTAAGATTAAACTTTTTAGTGAAATAAAGCAACAACCCTGTGCTTAATCTCTTGGATTACAGGCTTATAATTCTTGCTGAAAAGACAGAATAAAAATCTGGCTTATTACAAGCTATTATTTTGAAGATTATTTCTTGTTTAAATTGTTTGGGGTAAATAAAAGTCTAATTTTGAACAAAATATTAATGCCTAAACTGCACACATTTTGTTACCATTTTTTAAATAACTTTATGGATAAACTAGTATTTAAAATAATAAGCATTATAATAATGAAAATCAATTGAAAAATTTCTTAGTACAGTTTAACACTTTAAAGCGTTTACCATCACATTTCCCAAAGTTAAAAACCGTTCAAAAATTGTAAAAATATAAAAATGATAAACTTAAAAAGTACAGTCTACTTATCATAAGTTTCATCTGAGTGACTTTAGAACAATTTGAAACTAATCAGTTACGACTAGCTATCAGAAGTAACTCCCTAGTAATTCCTGATGTAGGCCATGAAATCATTTAGCATTTAAAATGAGCTGTTAAAAATTGCAGCCCCAAGTGTTAGGAAATACCAATTTATTATATTATTTCATCATAAATTATGATCATGTCGAAACTTACAAGCCTATTTAATTATGGAAACGGTTAATCAACCAAGCGTAGTCTTGAGTTTGTTTCACTAGATAGCTTATACTAACAATGCTTGAAATAACTTTGCAATACATTGGCTTGCAACAAACATTTTTCTAGTGATAATAAATTTTACTTTGCTATTAACTCCAAAGCCACAGGTAATCCCTCCTATTAGGCAGATAACCCTCGAGTGCTTTGCCATAATCAAATAAACCAAAACAAACTGGTTCCGAGAAAATATACTTTGCTACCAGTAGAGAATTTTAGAGAATTTCCAGTTTTATTTATAAGTTAAAAACAGGGATATTGTTAAGTATGATGTCTTTGTTATTATCTCTTACGCTTTTAAATTATATTAGTTCTTTCGTTGATTCCTGGAGATAGAAGATTGAGGATTCTTCTTCAATTAGGTAGATTGTATTAATTAACTAATGCATTCTTTAATTCATTAAGCTAGCATTTTGGCTTGTGAACACGTATACATGGTTGGGAAACTTCAGTAATTGAATTATTTCGATTTAAAGCCTTCAGGAATCTGTGTTTTTCTCTTGCTTTAAAGAAAATTTCCCATTTTAATTACTTTCGGTATGTGGTTAATATTACACTTATACAGCTAAATAACTGACTAGCTATAATTCCTTTGTACACTGCGATAAAAAAGAAAGAAAAATGGGATCGTGACCGTTCTATATCTCCCGTTCTACTGGGCCGATTGACAAAATTCAAATTGCGTTTTTCATGTCTCAAACGCGCGACTTAGGATATATATTAGATTTATATATAGCATTGTTCAAACATAGGTATTTTGACACAAAATCGGTCTTTTTTTTAAATAACATACCACTTTTTTTCCATATTTCGATTCTATGACTCAAATTATGCCTAGATATTAAAATTGTAAACTTTGGTACGAAATTTACTGAGAAATTCAAACAATTATCTTGGCGCAACTTTTTCAGTTTGCGCCAAGAATAATTCACTTGGCGAACTTCTTAATAAATAGTAACCAACTTTCCTTTCCCTTCCATTATGCTGGAGACCTCATTCTTACCACTTTAAACTGTGCATGAGCGGGAAAAACATGGTTCCTATTTTCAAATAATTTCAGCAAAGTCTTTAAACCACATTTGAAGTTTTATCGCTTTCAACAAATATGCCAAATTTCAAAACGCGCCAATATATAAATTCACGTATATCTTCGGAAATTTTGAATAAAAAACTGTAATTTTTTGCAGGTGTGCTTAGAAATAAGATGATGGTAAAAGTTTTATGGATTATAATACAAAATGTTTTCTGAAAAATTTATAAAAATTATTTTAAAATACAAATTTTAAAAATAATTAATAAAAATGGGTGAATTTTATTTGGAATGAACCTGAATTTCGAGATGTGAAAGAAAGAATCAAATAAGTTTAATAGTAAAAGAGAGATTATTAAATATATACCAATTTCAATTAACATTGAGGAGCTAAAATTTTGAGTTTCTAAACACTACTCGCGCGATTTTTACAAAACTTAGTAGTTTAGCGTAATTCGAGTCGTAGAATAGAAATATGGGAAAACAATGGCATGTTATTTCAGAAAAAGTCCGATTTTGTGTCAAAATACCTATATTAGAACAATGCTATATATAAATCTAATACGTATTCTAAGTGACGCTTTCGAAACATGAAAAACGCAAGTTGAATTTCGTCAATCGTCCCAGTAGAACGGTAGATATAGAACTTCCCAAATATTTTTTTCGTAATATACATTACGACATGGCAGTAACATTTTAATTCACTATACTGAAAGATTCTGATGACATTTATTTAATCATATATCTATACCTCAAGAACGTGATTACGAGTCCTTTGCTACAAACTCATTTCGTACTGCCCTGTGTATACCCAAATTGATATCCAAACTACCATGCGCAACCTAATAAATTGCATAGTTAGGAATCATAGTAACAGAAGTATGTGTTACTAAGTTAAAATATGATGTGCTTTTAACAATTTACTAGGCTTTTCCTAATTAGACTTTCATTTATTTATTAATTTAATATAAAAATTTGCTTGAAAATTTTTAAACTTCCTAAACGCCTTTAGGCCTTCCTGACACCGTTTATTTTCCACTCCCAGATTTTAATAACTATGCATTTTAGAGGTTATTCCCATAAACAAATTTTAAGAAGCTTCAGGACCAACAAAATGGGCAAAATGCCGACTTTTATTTGCTTAAATTTCAGTGCAAGCTTTCTATATATACAGGAGAGATGTTAAAAATGTACCTTCAGTAGCTCAAAAGATATTAAGACTTTTAAGTTTGACTGAATTAAAGTGACATTTTCTTTTAATGGCTGCCACAAACTGCATTCTTTAAAACAGTCACTTCAAGCATGTTCCTTTCCCTCACCCGACTTGCGATCGTAAAGTCGCAAAAATATTATGTTTCGGCTACGAGGGATTTGACGTCGGAAGGGACAATTCTCAGAACCCGTACATTTCCAGGAAACCTACGTAGCTAGGTTATCATTTTCATTTACTACAAAGACTTGAACGCCAAACGGTAATCGATTATCGCTCAGATTAGGATCAAATGATCCTTCAGAAGTAGAACTTTAGTCTGACTGGTTGATCTCTACGCGGGACAGAGCTGCAGCCAAAACATTTTCGGCGAAGTTTCAAAAATTCCCACGTAGCCGCTACATCGTTTCAGTAGCTAGGCGGGACTTCGCTTTCAACGGGGATCTTTTTTCTAGGAATCATCCCGTTTAAACCAGTTCTATCAAAATCTCGTTTCTCAGAAAGGTTCCGTCTAGCAGGGACCGTTTCTAGATGTGATAACCTCTTAATAGGTATCATCATCCCCACACAACATTTATTTTCTTCACTTCACCTGAGATAGTAGATCAGGTCAGTCTTCATTTTGGACGTTTTCATGAAGCGAAACTCGCTGAACGGAAATGAAGGGAGGAAAAATATTAAACAACTGGAATGTTCTATTCAGCTGTTGTTCCTGTACGAGTCAAATCGGAAGTCAGAAAATGACCTTGAAGTTTCGGTTTTTAAAGGAACAGACTATACTATCATAACCTTAATGGAAGGTCAATTATTTTATTTTCCATCTGCCATAAAGCTCGAGTGAAATGAAATTAGACTAGTTTGCTGTTAAACTGGTAAATTTTATAGTTAAAAACTAAACTGATTTTTATTCGATGTTAATTTTTTCTTTTATTATTAAAATAAACGTTTGAAAATTTTGCTCAAGTTTATTATTACATTTTTAATGACGCCATGCATGGAATCAGCATTAAAATTTGTAGAAATTTTATAAAAATCATTTATGAACTAATTCGATTTTCTTGTGTTTTCCCTAGGCTCGCAAGCAAGAAATATTCATTAAATACAAAGGTACATTTCATTTATGAATATCATTTATGAACTAATTCGAAAAATCATTTATGAACTAATTCGGTTTTCTTGTGTTTTCCCTAGGCTCGAAAGCAAGAAATATTCATTAAATACAAAGGTAAGGATTTAAAGGTACTCTGCCCCCTTAAGAACAAAAGCATCAAAATTTATAAACAGAGTTTTATACGATATGTCTGCAGAAAACATTTAGAGAAAAATATTAATGTTTAAAAAAATAATAGCGAGTTTTATAAAATAAAATTTTAATTTTTTCTGAACAAGTAGCACAATAATATATTTCTCAAATTATGTTTGAAATTCATTGTTATTATATAATACAAATATATATGATCAATAATTGGCATTTTACCCAAGTGAAAATTATAATCCAAATCTAGCATATTCCCCACTTTTAACAATTTTTTGAAATATTAAAGATTTTTGTTTTGAGTGTGATTATGGTAAAGCCTCGAGGGCTATTTGCCTAAGAGGAGGGATGCCTTCGTGGAAGACTTTCTAAGGGAAACTAGCTCGTATACACGTTACACATGGGGAAAACCACGAAAACGCCCATGCAGCCAGCCCGTTCGCGGGATTCGAACCTCGAACCGAACTACCAGTGTTCAGCGACTTTACCGCTCGGCCGCTGGTGGGCCGATTTTTGTTTTGAAATTAGATGTATATGATACATTGCATATACTTTAATTTATCTGTTTGGTAAAATCGAACTTTTGTTAGCACTTAATAACCTAAGAAAAAATATTATGTCGATTCCTTGTTTGCTTTGCTATTTAGCAATGTCATTTAACTATTTTAAAAAAGGTTCAGTTATTATTTTACATTTGTAACTTATTTTCCAACCGATAATCGAATCAAATGCATAAAACTGTTATTAAATTTCATTGTTTCCCTTTACATTATATCCTCTGTGTTTCCCAACAGATCGTTTTGTTTATTCTGGAGGGAAAAAAAAAAAAAAAGCAATACACCGTATGGTAATTGTAGCGCAAGCCTACAAGTAGATGCTTCTTCTCGGCAAAAAAAATCAACCGAAGAAAACTCATTACCATTCCATTAGGTAAAAACGACCACAGCGCCCTCTGTGAAAGGGCGCTAAAAATATACAGACATCATTCGGGGAAATGAGCTTTTCCTTTTCTCGTTTATTTTACTCTTCTACTTTTGCAGGAACGATGGAGATGAGTGTTCTATCTTCTCATGGGGATTCCTTTCGAACAATAAATGCATTCTGCAAGCGATAATAGACTCTAAAATCGAATTTGAACTTCAGAAAACCTCGCTATTTTTGTCGAAAAACGAATGGAAGCGGATAAAATAGATGAATATTTGAAGAGGTGAGAGAATCTTTCGTCGATATATTTCTTGTTTCAACAGGATATTTAATGCCACATTGAGTAAACAATTTAGGTCATTCTACATTTCAGTCTAAATGATAATTGTGTTCAATTTAAATAATGAGAATGCAACATACCAGTATGAATTTCAGTAGAAATGTTTCTCATTTATATTTATTACAGCGCCACAAAACAGTTACTTGAAAATTTCAGCAATACAAAGGCACGCATAGTATCTGAGCCTAGTATGGAAACTTAGAAAATGTTATCTTTTTATTTATTCTAGAAAAATAATATATTCTTCGTTTCCTTTCTAATACTGAACGTTATGTATGCTATGCATTTTACATGCAATATTTTGCTAATGCCTATGATTCTAGTTTTTTTGCTGTACACATAGAATTATAGTCACTCCAGTTTTTTGCTAACACCTATAATTATAGTTACTACAGTTTTTTGGATTCATGCTGAAATGAAATGAAGTAATTTTTCATTTTAGTTGCCTGAATTTTTCTTTACATTCAAAATATAACTGAAAATGTGCTAAGGAGAACGTTACATTGCTTCCGGTGAATATTCCTAGCTTTAATGACTTTTTCTTTCTTTTTTGAATTCTATACACAAAGTACAAAGATTCTTATTTTAGTTTCATCACAAATAAAATAATAAGAATCGTAAATCTGTAAAACAAATATTTATAACCATAAATATTGTTACGAATTTTGTATTTAAAAAGCTAATATTAATAGAATTATTATTAAAATTGTTTTCGTTTCCCCGTGCAACGCAGCATGTGATAAATTTTAAGAGAAAGCTACGCCGAAAAAGTAAAAATGGAAAGAAACACGTGCATTAACAGTTTATAAACAGATATCTCGTAATTTATACATAAATTGAATAAATGTAATTGACTCCTGTGTTAGCTGTAACCATAATTTTACTCTTTTGCTTTCCAGAAATCCCGAGAAAACAGAAATTACCAGAACCTTCTCATGACCGTTTAAAAAGCTGGAAAGAAACATCTAAGCTCAATTGTTGTTGTTTACTTAGCAGCTGTAATTTTAAGATCGGATTAGCTTTCTCTGCGCTTTGAATTACGTTCTACTTAACGTTTTAGTAGTTTAAAATATAACTACTGCGTGATATTATGTCATATTGTACGAATATCTTTGAGGAAAAATTTAGCGTTTTATAATATTTCTTGTAATAAGAATAAATTTTATTAACTTTTTATCGGACTTGTGTATTCAATCTGGTGCTACTTTGGTAGACGGTTGCACGGATTTTTGGCGATTTACATTGGCGCAATTGTTGGCGCGGTTTTTACAGTCGTCAGCCATCTTGAAAAATGCTGTTTTTACGTATTTCACGCATAGTAAAGTATTCGAAACTTTAAAAAAATAAATATCGTTAAAAATAATGGATTAATTTTTTGTTGAAAACGTTGTTTTTTTTTAAGATGGCTGGCAAATGTAAATAAATACATTTACTAAGAGTATAAAATGCTAAAGTAAGGTTAAATTGTTACTTTCATATAATAGAATAAAAACACTGCTATAAAAACACTGCGCCAACATTTAATTGGAATAAAATATTACTTAAATTGAATATCGAATTAAAAACATCATAGCAACATTTAAAAGAATTAAAATATTAGTTAAATTCAAATACTTTACGTTTTATAGGATATAATTATTTAACATTAAAACAATAAATATCTCAGGAATTTTTTAAAACAGTGTATTAATTTTTTAATAAAAATTCAAGAATACAATTATAAAGCAAAATAAAAATATGTACTTACATTTTTTTAGTATTTTACCTGCCGTATATTGATAAGTACCAGAAAAAAAAACGATCTTCATCTGTGATCCACATCTCTCGCACTTCATTGAAGAAGCAATTAGCGAGGTTTCCTCCAAAAATTTAAAATAAATTTCCTCTGACCCTTGTAATAATAAATAAGTCTTTGATTAGGAAAGCCAGGTTGGCCAAAATAAGGCCTCAAACGGTAATTTTATTATTCCAATACCAATAATTCTTCGTAATTACCAATAATAACATTCACCTTCGAAACGGACACATCCATTCGCTTTAAAATCTGAGGAATTCGAAGAGATAAATAATAAAATTTTAAAATGGCGCGGTAATGCACAAACATTCAGTAACCAAACACGGAGCTGATTACATCACGCATAGAAATAAAATTATTTAAATAATTATTCATAATAAAAATCATATTTCAAAAAATGCAAAATTAAATTGTATTTTAAAATTTAACAGCCATAAATAATGTTTAAAACATTATATTAAATTTATAGATATTAAAATCAATTACTTTTAATATAATGTGACGTAATTCATTACATCATTCACAACATAAAATTCCATAAAATGTCATAAACAATAAAATTTTTATTTCAAATAAAAATGAAAAATTCAATTCATTTTTATTATTTAGAACTCATAAATAATATTTAAAACACGGAATTTATGCATAATAAAACGCATTATGTTTTAAATAAAATGACAACAAAGTATCGGTTACCATAAATAACTTGTCCAGCAATGGGTTTACCATAAGTCGTATCGCTCGCCAAAAAAAATCGCCAAAATCCGTGCAGCCGTCTACCAAAGTAGCACCTTCAATCTATTATGAACCAGTACGCATGCAAGACTTTTTTTCTGGTCCACGAATGGGGGCGTGGGTTCGATTCCCACTTCGCAGAAAACAAGAACACAGTTCATAAGAACAATAATACATACCGTCTATCGCGGAACTACGAGAAACCATCCTAAACTGCCGACCTACTAATTGACAATGTAGTGTTTTTTTATTGTTATTTAAAGAAAGGATTAAAATGAGAAATAGAATTAGTGCTACCTTTTAATTTTTAAAATTATCAAGAACAGCTAATGGTGTGAATGATAAAATTAGTACGGCATATTCTCCGGAAATAAACAAACGGGATGTGCTCTCCTAAAACAAAGACACTACGAGAACACAATACTGTT
Source organism: Stegodyphus dumicola (assembly GCF_044657685.1). Taxonomy (NCBI): domain Eukaryota; kingdom Metazoa; phylum Arthropoda; class Arachnida; order Araneae; family Eresidae; genus Stegodyphus; species Stegodyphus dumicola. The sequence goes on from NC_140778.1 coordinate 115,009,258, forward strand.
GCGTGCGTACGGGTTCATTATGAATTGAATGCACAAGTCCGATGAAAAATGGACAAAATTTATTATTATCACAACAAAAATGCTTAAATTTCCTCAGATATTCTTTCAGTATTACAATATCTCATAGTAGTTATCTTTTAACCTACTCAAACGTTCAACAGAAGTCAAGCAGCTAAAGAAAGCTAATCCGCGAATTCGCTACAGTTAATTAAATAGGCAGGTGATTTTTCTTGTAAATAAAAGAAAATCTGGCTAGTGAGTCAATCGGATTTTTTTTTTGTTTTTTTAGCTGATGTATAATATAAAAGGTGCCCTTTTTTACTGTTCTTCATTTACTTGTAATATTTAAAGGGAAAACATGTCAGTAGATAAAGTGCATTTACGACACTGCATTTTATATGAATTCCAAAAAGGAAGCAACGCATCTGTTGCATGTAAAAATTTATGTGCGGTATTTGGAAAAGATATTGTAAATGTTCGTACTTGTCAAAGATGGTTTAGCAAATTTCGTTCCGGGGACCTGAGCCTCAAAGAAAGTGTTCGATCTGGACGACCATCCAAGATCGATAATGATGTTTTGCGATCCATGTTGGAAAATAATCCACATTTAACAAGTCGAGAAATTGCAGAAGAGTTTGGCATTCATCATACAACTGTTGGAGATCACATTAAATCTCTTGGGTTTGTGTTAAAGCAAAGTGTTTGGGTTCCACATGAATTAACGGAAAAGAATTTGTCTGATCGTGTAAGAATATGTTCATCACATCTGATTAGATACAATGTGGAGCCGTTTTTGGACAGGCTGGTTACTGGAGATGAAAAGTGGATTCTTTACGAGAATATTAAAAGAAAAAAATCTTACTGCAAACCAGGAACATCATCAGCAACAGTTCCAAAACCAAGTATCCATCAACGAAAAGTACTGCTTTGTTTGTGGTGGGACAGGAAAGGTCCAGTGTATTACGAGTTGCTGAAACAGGGAAAAAACATCAACGTGGATCTGTACTGCAATCATCTGGATAAATTGAATGCAGCTATCAAAGAAAAAAGGCCAGCATTAGCGTCCAGAAAAGGAATAGTGTTCCATCACGATAATGCTCGCCCGCATACTGCAGTGGTGACACTACAAAAACTGAATGCGTTAGGATGGGAAATCCTTAGTCACCCCCCGTATTCACCTGACATTGCACCCTCTGATTATTACTTGTTCAGATCTCTGCAAAATTATCTAACGGGAAAAAAATTCAAGTCTTTTGAAAGTGTTTCTAAGGCAGTTGCTGACTATTTTAACTCCATGGATGAGAACTTCTACAAAACAGGAATTTACAGGTTACCTGGAAGATGGCAACAGGTTGTAACAAATAACGGAGCATATATAATTGATTAATATTAAACATATATTTTTATAAATGAATTCAAATATTTTCTTTAAAATACGACAGAACTTTCCCTCTATAAGTCAAATCAAATACACATTTAGAAACAAAATTGACCATGGTCTTACACTATTTACAATTATTTACGCTACATACTATGGCCATAGTAATGAGCTAACCAGTAGTAATGAACGACTTTAGATTTAGAGTTTGAAGACTTACGGATCCGAACCATGACCGACGTCATTCAGCCTGTTTAGAACTTTGTGCGGACCATCCCAAGACGACTGTAATTTCGGACAGAGTCCTTTCCGTCGAGTCAGATTCCACAACGGATTTAATTGTCTGTTTAACCTTGTCCCCTTCGTGGAATTGATGTTCAGTAGCCTTTGTGTCGTATCGGGTCTTCATCTACTCCGTCGTCAAGTTGACTCGCTCTCGTGCAAAGTTGTGCATGACTTCAAACTGGGGCTGGAGATCTTGAATATATTCCTCAGGCGATGAAGGAGCATCCGGAGGACGACCAAACAGGCGGTCACAAGGCAGACGAAGGTCTCGACCGAAGAGCATCTGGGATGGAGAATAGCCGGTAGTCTGGAGTTTCTCTCCGACCCTAGTATGATTTCGGCAGCTTTCTGAGCTGGGTCTTTCAGACAAGGCATCGGCGTTTCCAGGTGAGTATCCCTTCTGACGATGGATAGTCATGTCTTCAGATGCTCAAAGCAGTTTGTTGTTTTTGAAGTCTAAGGAAAAATTGTATTTCCTTAAAAAGTCCAGTCCGAGTATGCATGGAGCCACATACGCCGTGTCCGAGCCACATACGCCGTGTGATGGTAGGCGGCACTTCCAAATGTGATGTTCACGTTTAACTTCTCTGCTATGTCGATCTTATCACCAGACGCAGTCTGAAGGGTAACACAGGATGGCGTCCAAATAAGTTTATCTTTAAACTGTGCAGCTAAATCTTTCCTAATGATGGTAACATTAGCTCCTGCATCAATGATCATATTGCAAGGAACTCCATCGGTATGCCCATTGATGGACAGTCCGTTACTGTTGCCACTCACTGTAGAAATCTTGAGCGCTTTAAAACAAGGTTTTTCATTATCTTCCACCCTTCGTTCCTTGATATGGTCATTAAATTGTTTCCTGCGTCGTTGCTCAGGAAGGGTTTCAATTTTCGTACCCTGGGGTGTTCTGCAATTCTTTCGTACGTGGCCTTCAGCTCTACAGTTCAAACACTTTAGTTTCTTATCAATCCTTTTCCGTCCCATGGCATTTAATTGTCTGTTTAACCCGCTTCTCTTATTTTCTGTGCTCTGGGGTGTTCTGCAGTTCCTTCGTATGTGGCCTTCAACACCGCAGTTCTAACACTTTAGGGTTGGTTTCTTCTCACCAGTATTCCGTCTTCAAGGCATTCACTGGTCTTTTCAAATCATCTATTTTATTATCCGTGCCCTGGGGTGGTCTGCAACGCCGTCGTATGTGCCCTTTAATACCCCATTTCCAATACCTTAGAGCCACTTTGTTCTCACTCTTACTCCGTATCAAAAAGTCAAAGCTTTGACTTCTCTGGCTAAATCATCTAAACGAGCCATCAGTTGATCCACTAGCTCGTGGACTCGCACAGCTCTGACTGGGTAGCGATTTCTACGAGTTTCTTGCTGGGCTGTCTCGAACTTCATGGCGTACAACAGAGAGCTTTTTATGTCCTTCACATCCGCCATTCGAAGAGCTTTCTGTATTTCAGGATCCCGGATACCGTCGATGAAGTATTGCAGGGATAGGCTTTCCCTTGTTTCAGTCGGGAACTCCGAAAAGACGAGATGAGATAGCCTTTCAACATCTGTGGCGAGTTTCTGTAGTGTTTCTGTGGGCTTCTGTTGACGGAATTTTTATTGAAGCCTGCTGTAGTCTTTTAAACACTTTTCCCCAAAGCGCCGGATAGAGCTTCAAAGTCTAGTCTCTGGTTTTCGGGAAGCGTCTGCAGGATATCCGCTGCGTCTGCTCTCAGAGAAGCGGCGAGATGATAGCCTTAGCTTGGTATTCCCATCCATTCACGTCCGCAATTATAGAAAATTGGGTCTTATACACTTGCCAGGATGTCTTCCCATCATATGTAGATAGCTTCAGAGATGGGAGAGCACGCATCGGTAAAAATTTTAAACCATCACTATTGCTCCCTGCCGTCGCTACGAATTTCTTTAAAGTATCCACTTCTTTAACAACTGCAGAAACTATCTCATTAATTTGTTGTTCCATTTCTTGTTTAACGGAACAAACTCTTCCTTCTATTTCTTCTTTGACAGAATCAACTCTGTAACCTATTTATTGTTCCACGGCCGAAAATCTTCTATTTGCTCTTTCACAGAAGAAACTTTTCCTTCAATTTCTCCAACTTTGATTTCGACCCCGTCCATTCTGCCTTCTATAGCCTCAAATTTATTTTCTATTATGCACGAAATTTCTCTTTTTATCTCTTCTTGTCCTGCTTCAATCTTCTCCTGACGAGCTTTCATTCCCTCTTTAAATTATGCTTGGCCAGCTTCCATCTTTTCTTGGAATGCAGCAAAAGCACTGATTAGCTGCCTCAATTGTTCTTCCATCGCTCTAGTAATTGGCATTCAAACCCCACCGCTTCCACCAAAAATTGTTGCGTGCGTACGGTTCGTTATGAATTAAATGCACAAGTCCGATGAAAAATGGAAAAAATTTATTATCACAACAAAAATGCTTTAATTTCCTCAGATATTCTTTCAGTATTACAATATCTTACAGTAGTTATCTTTTAACTACTCAAACGTTCAACAGAAGTTAATTAAAAACAGCTAAAGAAAGCTAATCCGCGAATTCAAACAGTTAACAAGAGCAGTTTTCCAAACAAACTCTTAAAATAACAAAAAACGAACTATTAATAACGAACTGAGAGGTTTTCATGCCGCTTATATAAGCTTTTTAGATGCGCGAGAATTTTCTAGCACTTTCTCGAAATAAAAAAGAGATATTTATTTATTAGATGTTAAATGCACGTGCTCTTGTATCTTTAATTTTCCGGCTTAGCTTTCCTTTAATATTCATTACGCGATGCACTACGCGGGGAATAAAACAATTTAATTTATAATTCAACTAACATTAGCTGATTAAACACCAAATCCGTAACAATGCCTTATTTAAGAAAGAGAAAAGTTAGTTGGAAGAAACTCAAAAGCACATCAATGTACGGTACAAATTCCTGTTTTTCAACTTTGAAGAGCTTTAGGTGAATACTCTTCATGCCTTGACGACTTTGTACTGATTGTAGATAAATTGTATATTTATAAGAACCAATGCCGATAGTTTATAATTTACGGAGTTTATAATTTATGATTATAATTTACGGAGTTTTTATGGTTCAAAACCATGTACCTGCACATGAGAAAATTATCTAAGTAGTGAGCAGAAATAGGAAAATTGCCTAATTGGTTATCATGATGCACACTAAAGGGAGCTACAGTAGCTCGAAAAAGTTTAGGGATAGGAAATATCAGGTTTTTATTTTTTTTTGGAAGTTTTATAATTTTAAACTTTTTTGTATTTTTTAATTTTACGTTTTTTTTTTTTTTTTTTTTTTTTTTTTTTTTTTTTATATATATATAATACATAAATAAGACACTAAAGCAAAAAGTGGAAAGGAAATATTTTACAGATTAATAGGCTCATTGGCAGATGGCACTAATCATAGCGAAGTAAAAATTAAATTTTCATGACAAAATATCCAGGGCAGCGGGCATGGATGTGATTAAATAGTGAACAGATTGATGAGAATGCAGAGGTGGCCACTTTTCAGTAATACTGGAGTAGAAGAGTGATAGAGCAATTACATGGCTAAGGACGTCCTTCATGGGCCGGGCGCTGGAACTAAGAACAGAGGGGCGTGTCTACGCCTTTGGAGGATAGATGCCGTATTCGCGTCGCATGATTGAGCCAGGTCTTTTCTGCGAGCTGCAAATAGCAGGATTGTAGGCCGGTAACTGTTGAAGTGCACGGTTATCAGTCTGTTCAATTTTGAGAAATAAATTTTGACAAAATTTTTTAAGAACAACGTCTAAGGGTTTAATGATAAGATCCGAATGAATCACATCAGTGCGGACATAATAGGCTGCATTAAGGACTAAACGCAGGGTCTTACTTTGGAAGCTTTGAAGTTTTTTTATGTGTGTTTTTGCAGCTGTACCCCAGATGGTGCAAGCACACAAAAATATTGTTCGAATGATGGAAGTATAGAGAAGAGCTTTGTTTTTGATTGACAGAGGGCTCTTTCGGCCTAGAAGAGAGTAAAGTTGAGTTCTGACGGTCTTCGTTTTATTGAGTGTATAATCAATGTGAAGACGCCAGCTTAATTGGGAATCAAGTATCACTCCTAGATACTTATATGAATTTGACCAGGGGATGTAGTCATCGAAGAACTTTATATTAATGGTAGGGTACGGGATTCGGGAGCGTGTGAATATCATGGCAGCACATTTAGCGACAATAATTTTGATTTTCAAAGTAATGAGCCAGTGCTCAAGGCTATGGAGATAATTCTGAATATTGTGAACCAGAGCATTCAAATGTTTGTGTTTTGTTAGGATGGCCGTGTCATCTGCATAGAGTGCTAGAGTAACACCGGTTGATTTTGGAATGTCGTTGATAAAGATGTTGAATATTAGTCGGTCCAAGTAGAACCTTGAGCTACGCCACTTAGGATTGGACGGGGAGCCGAAATCATAGAGTTAACTCGTACTGAGAAAGAACCATTAGTGAGATACGAGTTAATTATGTGAATAAGTTGAGCCGGAATACAAAGTCGCATGAGCTTGATAATAATACCCGTATGCCAAGTCCTATCAAATATACCCGTATGCCTATGCTTTGGCTATGTCAAGAAAAAAGTCGCCAATAAGCATTCTGCTACGAAAGGCTTCGTGAATGAACTCCACTGTCCTCAGAAGCTGGTGCGTTGTGCAGTGTTTTGCTCGGAAACCAAACTGCTCGTCAATAAAGACTTTTTGGGTCCGGAGAAAATCATTCGGGCGTTTAAGTAGAACAACTTCGTAAATCTTTGATAACGAAGATAGGAGGCTGGTAGGTCTATAATTTTGAGGATTTGAAAGGCACTGGCCAGATTTCGGAATAGGCACAATAAGTGCTCTTTTCCAGCTTTGAGGAAAATAGCAATGCAGTAACATATAATTTGTGAGCATTACTAAGACAAATAGATAGCTGGTGGGTAGGTATTTAATCATGCGGTTAGAAATAGAGTCCAATACAGGCGCTTTCTTAGGATTTAATATAGGGATATATTCGCTAACTTCGTGCATGGTTGTATATTGTATGTCTCTCTGACATGAAGAGTTTAGAAATCTTTCAACATCTAGTTGGAAGGAATTCCCGGTATTAACAAAAATCCCTTCATTATGTGGTGTGAATTGTGTTTGGAGAATGTCAGCAATTAATTCAGCTTTCTCCGTGTCTGTATGAGCCACCACTGCGTCCTTAGCTAAGGACGGAATGTGAGATTTGTGTTTGAGAAGTCTGGCAGATGCACGACAAAGACTGTCATCTGCGGTCGTTAGGGACTGAATGTGATTAGAGTATCGTGATTGATTGAACTGGTCACCTGATGTGTGTGTGTGTGTGTATATATGGCAAAGCACACTAGGGCTATCTGCCTAAGGGATGCCTTTCGTGGAGGACTTTCTAAGGGAAACTGGCTCGTATACACGTTACACATGGGGAAAACCACGAAAACACCCATGCAGCCAGCCCGTTCGCGGGATTCGAACCTCAGACCGAACTACCAGTGTTCAGCGATTTTACCGCTCGGCCGCTGGTGGGCCTGGTCACCTGAAGCCTTGAGCTCAGTTTGGAGAGCACGAAGTTGTAATTTTAAGTCAGGATTTCCAATTCTTTGCAAAAGCCTTCGCGAATTTTGAGTTTGATTTCAGCTGGAAGTTTATTAAAATTGGGGCGAAGGTTGGGTTTTGATACTTCTTTAAAAGTATCTGTTAGGATAGAAGTTAACTGATCAACAGCCTTGTCAATATCGTCACTGGATTTAATTTCGAGGGAGGGAAAACTTTTACTGTTAGTTTATATCGAAAATTGTCCCAATTTGTAGAGACGAGTGCCGGAGAATTTTGATTAAAAGAATTACAGTTAAGGTCGATGAGTACGGGGTTGTGATCTGAGGATAGAAAACGTTCCACAGTAACGTGATAGTCAAAAGGAATATTTCGAAAAAGAGCCAAATCAATATAAGAAGGAGCTCCCCGTACATCGTATCGTGTGGGTGAATCTGGCGATATAATTTTAAATTGGGCGCACTGAGCCCATTTTAGGACGCCGCGACCAGCGGTGTTGGAATTTTTACAACGCCAAGCCTGGTGGTGACAATTTAAATCACCAGCGATAATGATACTGGTTGAAAAATTGAGCAGTTTGTTAAAATCCTCCACCGGAAATTTGTTTCTTGTTCTCGTTAACGGTAGAAGACAGAAGGAGATCAAAACTAAGAAGGGTGAATTTTGAACAAAAATTTGGATAAACATCGCAGAAGTTGCTCAGCCTTGGTGTTTTAATAATTTACATTAAAATTATAGTGGTAGTTATTCTTCCTATTTTTAACCTTCAGCTCCGACATGTTACTATAATACTATTTTGTGCAGTATAAAATTTCCAATAATTCTTCAATATAATTCAGGAACGCAAAGAACGTACATGGCGCAAAGGAAAGCTTGCCCAAAACAGAAGTGGCTACATCAGACCACAGAGGGAAAAATATTCTCCAAGTTTACAGGGGCTATCTATCGAGCTATTAGTACTTTTATGCGAATGCAGAAGCAGATTCAGGTTTAACCCTTTGAGACGCAGAGTCAATCTTTGAAACCACGTGATAAGAAATGTTTTTCTCAACTGTGCAGTGGTTTTTCTGTGTGATAATATGTTTCTAAAACTCAAAAGAACCAACAGATGGCAGTACAAAGCACAAAATCTGCATAGCCTTGAGCACTGGCTTATTGCTTGGAAAATCAAAATTAACGTCGCGAAATGTGCTGCCATGATATTCACACTCTCCCGAATCCCGTACCCTACCATTAATTTAAAGTTCTTCGATGACTATGTTCCCTGGTCAAATTCATATAAGTATCTAGGAGTGATACTTGATTCCAAATTAATCTGGCGTCTTCATATTGATTATACACCAAAAAAGCGAAGACCGTCAGAACCCAACTTTAACCCCTTCTAGGCCGAAAAAGCCCTCTGCCAATCAACCTCTTCTCTATACTTCCATCATTCGACAAATATTCTTGAATGCTTGCACAATCTGAGGTACAGCTGCAAAAACACACATAAAAAAATTTCAAGGCTTTCAAAGAAAGGCCCTGCGTTTAGTTCTTAATGCAGCCTATTACGTCCGTACTGATTTGATTCATTCGGATCCTAACATTAAACCCATAGACGTTGTTATTAAAAAACTTAGTCAAAATTTATTCCTCAAAATTGAACAGATTAATAACCGTGCACTTCAACAGTTACCAGCCTACGATCCTGCTATTCGCACCTTGCAGAAAAGACCTCGCTCCATGATCGCACACGAATACGGCATATATCCTCCAGCTAAAAGAAAGGCGCGTAGACAAGCCCCTTTTTCACACTCCCAGCACCTATGCACTAACCAAATTAAATGCTGCAAATGCGGAGAACAGCATAGAAGTAATATCTTCCCACTGAAGAATATATATATACAAAATTAAAAAAATACAAAAAAAAGTTTTAAATTGTAAAACTTCCCCAAAAAAATCAAGACGTGATTTTTCCTATCCGTAAACTTTCTCGAGCTAATGTAGCTCCCTCTAGTGTGCATCATGATAACCAATTATGCAATTTTCCTATTTCTGCTCACTACTTAGGTATTTTTCTGAGGTGGAGGTACATGATTTTGAACTATAGGCGCTCCGTAACTTATAATCATTAGCATTAGCATCTTTTGATATCCTCAGGAGGGGCAGCCCGTCTGTACAAATCGATTGCCGACTTTGCTGTAGCGTCTGCTAGCTGATTACCTCTTATGCGTCCATGCCTAGGTATCCAGCAGCACAAGATCTCTTAGACGCAAGAGTAAGATAGATGGTACAAAAAGGAAACAAAGTATTTTTTACCATTAAATTCGGAAATCTGGTGAAGAAAAAGAACAGTTGATAGAAACTTCCTATGATCGAACTGAAGATTTCAAAAATAACACACTTGTTAAATTTTGGCTGACCCAAAAAGAGAATTTAAAGATGTTTCAAATAAAGCTGTTAAATTTTTACTGCCTTTTCGCAAAACCTATTTGTGTGAAGAAAGGATTTTCTTCCACTTTTTTAATTTACGGTTAAAGTTAAGTGAAATAAGCCCAGACATAAGGAAACTGATCTCTTTTAAACAGGCCCAAATTTCACACTAAGTTTTACAATTAAAGTATTATAATATAAATTTTGAAAATTAAAATGAAAAACAATTTTAATCTAATATTTTTTATGTGTGCATATTTAATGTAGCCAATAGGATATGCAAATGGCGAAATATTTTTTTTTTAATCTTTCTATTGAGAAATTGAAAAGTAGTCATAGTAAAATGTAGTAGTGGTACTAAAACGTTTTTCAGTGTTTGTATAATTAACACGCATTAGTCAAAAGGTTTAAAAGCTCTGATTTAAATCTTTTGACTAATGCATACTAATTATACAAAGCCATTAAGATTTGTTTCAATATCCTACGCCATCTTGTTTTTCAATCTCGAAGAGATTTACGTAAATGCTCTTTTTAGCTCGACAATTCTATGCAATTAATGACTGTTAAATATGATCATAGATCATCCCTCTTAATAAGGGTACACGACCCAGAGGTCTTGATGAAAAAATGAAAAACGTAATACAATAAATGAAGCAAACGTTTGCACTATTTGTGCTGAAAACTTTCGATGCAGCATAAGGAATTATTTTGGAAACAGTAAGCATATCCTTTGCATAATTTGAAGTAGAAAACAGCGCTACGCCTGTAGCGACCTTTCTCTTTGGAGGCTTATCACTAAGTTATTTGAACTTTTCAATGGGAATTTCATTTTCATTGTAAAAAAACTCTTACATTTAAATCTTCCAACATTTTTAAAGATACAAGCACTTTTGGACAGTTTAAAAATTATGATTTCGATAGCCAAAATATCTAACCTTTTGTTATGAATATCCATGAAGACGAAAGATCTATTTTTCTTGCAAAACTATTTATTAGGTTTTCAAAATCGCTAATAATATCATTCTTTTTCCAATATTCAAATTGTTTATCGCAACAAATATTAATTTCAGCTTCTCTTTCTACCGGCGTTTTTCTTTTTGTAGGAAGTTTCTTCGATAAATAAGATGGCTGGTTTTGAAAAATCGTTGGATAAGCATCTTTTCTTAAAGTTGGAATAGTTCTAGGAACTACTAATACCTTTCCATCATTACGAACAGCTTTATCTTCTTCGAGGAAAAATTTTGAGAACGTAAATATAAATTGATGCAATTTTATCACTTTTCTCTCCACAAAAGTCCAGTATCCAAAAGAAACATTAAATTTAAAAACTGCACAGAATTATCGCCCCCCAATTTTTCGAGTGGCAACGGTGCCGATATCAGCAATAATATCAACGTGCCATCGTTGCTGATATAATGGGGGAATTATCAATTTGATGCGATTTCATGAAAAAACATACTATAATAGAAAAATCTTGTTCGAATTTTTTTTTTAATTTGCTTTGAGGTGCTATGGCTCTTTCTTGTCTAAATGCACCTATCGCACAGGGATATATAGAAGGGCTAGATCATTCCTTTGTTCGACTCCTCGCCGACGCGAGTCTCATTGAGGGGGGGAACCGGAAGTCATCTGACGTATCTCTGTTGCACCTGCTCTGATTTCGCGCCTTTAAAACTGTAGTTTCATTCAGTTGCGAGACGATTTTCTGGAGATGGCATATCCCAAATTAATTTTAATCATACATATTTGTTTTCTAATAATGCAAATATTTATAATAATTTGTGTATATATAGTTTTAGTCAGTTTTCCTTTTAAATTCTATATTTAAAGTATCCTTTATGTAATATGGCTTCTTGTGCTGTAGCAACGTGCCGTAACACTTATAGAAATACGAAAGGAAGAGATATTGTATTTCATGCTTTCCCCAAGGACAATTTGCTTTTGACGAAAGAATGGATACATAAATGTCGAAGACAGGATTCTATTAATGTGAAAAACGCAAGAATTTGCAGCGAACATTTTCTGTGCAGTGATTATGAAGATGACATGAGAAATCGCTTGCTTGGATTGCCGCAAAAGAAACTGTTGAAATGCAATGCTGTGTCGAAAGTAAATTTATCGTGTGCAGTAAACAAAATAACACCAAGAAATCGGAGACATTTGAAAAAACTAATGCAGAGTGCTTTTGAAAGACAACACGAATTAAGCCCAAAGAAAATTTATTTTGAGGCCGATAACGAAATTGAAGCTGACAATAATAAATCAAATGTGAATGATTTTGAAATAAAACTCACAAGTGACAATGCCCTATGTGACAATATCCCTGAGTGCCCTAAGTGTAAAGATAAACAAGAATGTATTGATAATTTGGAGAACAAAATAATATCCTTAGAAAATTGTAATAAAATATCGAAAAATAGAGAAAAGAAAGATTTTAGAATGTTTGCTCAGCGACAAAGAAGGTAGACGACATCTAGAAAGAAATTTGTATCGGAAATTCAGAAATTAAAATCCCAAACAGCGAAATTTAGGAAAAAACAGAACACATCGGAGAATTTGGAAAAACGTCTAAAGCATATTTTTACAAAGACGTAGATTAACGCATTGCTAGAAAAGAAGGAAAAAATCCGGTGGACTAGTGAAGATATTTCACGTTGCATTGTCATAAGAGCTCTGTCATCTAAAAGCTACGATTTTTGGAAAGAAAAAATGGGAATTCCTTTACCTAGCACTAGCACATTAAAGAGATGGTGCGCTAAATTTTCATGTAGTCCAGGAATTCAGAGTGATGTTCTTGCTGTAATGAAGGAAAGATGCCAATATTTGAATTCTGTAGAAAAAATATGCGTTCTCAGTTTCGACGAAATGCACATAGATTCTAAACTCTGCTATGAATCTAAACTGGACCAAAATGGGTCCTTTTCAAAAAGTGCAGCTTGTTTTAATCAGAGGTCTCATTCCGCAGTGGAAACAAACAATATTTTTTGATTTTAACACTCCAATGAAGAAAGAACTTCTTTTTTCACTCATAAGACATATTCAATCATCTAGAGTAGAAGTGAAAGCAATAGTGTCTGATTTAGGAGGATCTACTACTTTGTGGAATACAGATTTCAATTAATAGTTCTCATTTTCCAAATCCAGTATTCCAAACGAAAAAAATATGGGTTTTTGCAGATTTAGCGCACTGCCTCAAATTACTGAGTGTTGGTGTATTTAATTATGACAAAGCACACTAGGGCTATCTGCCTAAGGGGAGAGATGCCTTCGTGGAGGACTTTCTAAGGGAAACTGGCTCGTATACACGTTACACATGGGGAAAACCACGAAAACGCCCATGCAGCCAGCCCGTTCGCGGGATTATTCGAACCTCGGACCGAACTACCAGTGTTCAGCGACTTTACCGCTCGGCCTCTGGTGGGCTCAAATTACTGAGAAACCACTTTTTAGATAAAGGATTTGTTTTAGAAGATGGAACTGTTTTAAATGTTGATATTATTAAAGAGAATTAAATTGTGTCACAAACTAAAACCAAATTATTTAATGGTCAAGGGAAACGAGAGACAAAAAGTAAGTATATATAATATGTTTTGATTTGAAATATTTCTAGATTGCATTTTAAAAGTTAATAGCGTAAAGCATATTTCAAATGAGAACTAATTCTGTTAAGTTATTGTTACAGTTATTTTTATTGTATCCTCTGTTATTATTGATTCGATTTTGTGCTAGCTTAGCATTCTAGATAAAATATATATGTCATAATAAGAGCAAAGGAAAAAAGACGGAACACTGTAGATGCGTGCTTAGATCCATATTGAAGAATAATTTTGATTGCGTACTATTTAAAGAACTTGGCAGTCGAGGCAGTTTTAATTCCATTTTTATTTCCAATTGATATTTGTGGCCACAATCACTTGGCACTCTAGTCGTGCCTTTCCACAGAAGATTTACATTTTTGATATTGTTGGGATAGAAAGCAAGCCAGAGAAATTACATCTTAGCAGAGTAAAGAGCAAAAGCTGAAGTGCGTAGTTATGCAAGCTGGAAGAACGCGAAGAGAAAAGTTTTGGTTTACAATTCGGTGATTGGTTGAGGCATCGGGTATTAACGGTTACGTAAGATCGCATGATTAATTTGAATGACGCAATGCAGATAAGTTATTAGGATTTTAGAATAGAGAGGAAGAATTTATGTTTATAGTTATATTATAATTCTGATTCATATATTTTTATCTTACATATTCCCCCCTTCAAAAAGAAAAAGGCGTAACGACAGAGAAGCCTTTTTAAAGAAAAAGAGTTAAAGCACAAGCAAATTTAAAAAAATATAAATAAATAATAAAATTTAGATCCTGTAAAGTATAATTTATAAATATCAATTTTTTTTAATAGATTCTTAATTTTTAGAGTCCTATTGAATTTTTCAACATTTCAGTCCAAAAGTCTTTTTGTTTGAGAATTCACATAATCATAATTCTTCAGGGAAGGTTGTTGTTATTACAGAATATCACAAAAACTTTTACATAATCATTTCTTATAATTAAATGTAATGCACATAAATATTTATGATACTTATTTCCATACTGATAAATTATAATTTAACATCATAAATAATAGGATTAAGATTTTCAGAATTTATGGTTTCACCGTTATCATCTTTCATTTACAATTCCTGATTTTACCAAACTGGAAGCCTCGCAATACTACTAAACAAACATATCCATCAATAGGGCTGTCCTCTTGAGCTAACCAGTGTGTTCTATGCACTGGTGGCCTAGGGTGCCTTGGCAGTTACTTGGAAAGGCCTCCGTTCCTTCCATTAAGGTAACTGGCCTTTGAGAACTGCATTAATACATTCCATAATAAAAAAATATAATAATAATAATAATATAAAAAAAATTACAAACACTCATAAAATGAGAGCCTCCAACATTATCTTGCATGAAGAGGGTAAAAGGAACAACTGTACAGAGGTAATTACAGGCCTCTGTTGAAGGAACCAGTACACCCTCAGCATACTATACTTAACACACAATAACCCATAAATTTTAACATGCATTTACCATAATTTCATATTACGTATCTGTAATAATTTCACTTATTTTTTACACCTTTATTTTTAGAATAATTATAAAATTCGTATTCAAAATTCTCAACAAAATTTCAAACACATAAAAACTTATCTTAATATCCTTCCCTATGAATAATTTAAATAGCTTAAAATTCGTTACTTAATTTGCTCACACACATTTTATGAAAAATTAGAAAAATTAATGAACAAGAATTTCAGATTTTCTCAAAACAAATTGCAGAAATTTTAACCAAAGTTGAAATCAAAACTATAGAATTCGCAACATATTAAATGATTTAGTTCCTGAGTTAGAGTCACACGAATGTAACAATTTTTGAGCTGTTGAAAAAGCGGAAGTGCAAATAATTTTCTGTCGCACATACTTGCAAACACTAACTCAGATCGACCTTGAACTCGCTGTAATGCTTAATTCCTAAACGGTAATTCACTGATGATTTCCTTTTCACTAGGCATTCGAACTTCTCAATTTATCGAGAGATTACTTTCAATCTATAAACACTACGCGTGATTATTTTTTTGAAGCACTTGCAAAACACCACAGCAGAAGAATGATCTGTTATTTTTTAAACACTGAAAAAACAAATTTGATGATTCACTTCTTTCACATTATCTTGGATTTACAAAAAACGATGATTTGAAGAGCTGAACTAAATTTTCCATTGAGGTTTCAGGCTGTAGGAAACTATCCTTACCGGCTTAATTGTAATATTAAAGCACAAAGGAAAAACGGACGGAACACTGTAGATGCATGCTTAGATCCATATTGAAGAATAATTTTGATTGCGTACTATTTAAAGAACTTGGCAGTCGAGGCAGTTTTAATTCCATTTTTATTTTCAATTGATATTTGTGGCCACAATCACTTGGCACTCTAGTCGTGCCTTTCCACAGAAGATTTACATTTTTGATATTGTTGGGAAAGAAAGCAAGCCAGCGAAATTACATCTTAGCAGAGTAAAGAGCAAAAGCTGAAGTGCGTGGTTATGCAAGCTGGAAGAACGCGAAGAGAAAAGTTTTGGTTTACAATTCGGTGATTGGTTGTCAAGAGGCATCTGGTATTAACGGTTACGTAAGATCGCATGATTAATTTGAATGACGCAATGCAGATAAGTTATTAGGATTTTAGAATAGAGAGGAAGAATTTATGTTTATAGTTATATTATAATTCTGATTCATATATTTTTATCTTACATATATAAAGTATAATATTAAAGTAATTGGCATAAGAAGACCTGCCCCCTTAACCCCCACTTTTGAAAAATTAAATAATTATTTTAGGTACTGTGAGTAAAGTTGTTTTGTCTAAATTAAGATAACAATCTTACTTGTATTTATTTAAATGAAATATTGATGTAAGCCTAAGTTACAAAATTATTTTTTTAAAAAAATATATGTTATTATAATGAATCGGGAGAAAAATATGCTAATGTAAAATTTACAATTAGGCTGAAACTCAAACTTAGATTAGCAGAAATTTTGCCATATATAACCATACACGTTTAAAACTATGCCAATTTAAGGTTGTTTTTTTGATTAATTTTAAATAGCTGTTATTATAGTTATCTTAGCAGTAGTACAGTTCTCTTAGTTAACATGCAGGTAAAGAAATGATTAGAAACAAACAGGCATTTAAAGAAAAAAAAAAATCCCTGCAGATAAAAAAAGGAACTTTATGCTAAGAGTAGCGCATTTTATCTATTATTTTAAAATTGAATAAGTACTATTAAATTTTGTAATGTTCAGTGTAAAATGCATACTGCAATAACGTTGTCTCTTCCAAATTATAGCTATCTTTCACACACAGCTCATTTTAAACGCTGATTCTTCAAATTTAAAACGCTAATTTCTATGTTGTCAATTGCATCTCCGCGGTCAGTGGCATCATTGCTACGTCATCACTCCTCACTGCCTGTTTCAGGGGTAAACGCTGTATGAGCTAGCCCTTCTCTTGGGTCCTACCTATCGCAGCTCTGCAAGGAAATTACCCCTGGGTCTATTAGCTTGTGCACAATACGAACAAAAGAGGATACCACGTACACAGCCACTTCCTTCTATCATACCTTGTCCCGTAGTTGGTATTAACCATTGACATCACAATATTCTGATTTTACAACTTGACAAAACATTTCATAAACGTCCTGTCAATAGCTCGACTCACCCATCTCATTGTCGCTACGCAGAACTGACACAAAAAATAATACATACAAATTTTATATTAAAATTAAAGTGGTAGTAATTATTTCTATTTTAATTTTCATCTTCGACATGTTGCTCAAATACTATATAAGCATCGGCAAAGAACGTTGTACTCGTATATTACCAAAGAGGTTAGAATACACGCATGGAACATATAAGAAATAGACTAACCCAAACGGTTTTTCTCCCTCGTCTGAGGCGTTGCCGGCTGTCAGCTTGATCACATCTGGAGGAGTAGGGACGACTTGCATAAATTTAACATTGATTGGCTATTGCAGCGTGTATAATTATCAGGAAAAAGCTGTATGTAACGCCTCATTTAACAAATTAGAATTTCTATATATTTTTATTTTTGAAATTGAGATTGATTTTTAAAACTTTAGCATAATTAACGTTCCAAATAATTATAAAGCTATTCCATGCTTTCAGGGCTGGATATATTTTTAGCTTTTCCTATGCTGTAAGGAAATTTGCAACTACTTCTTTTAGAAAATAATATTTTAAATCTGAACTAATAGAAAATTTCAAACAAGCAATTTTCTCTTGCAATTTTTATGCTTTTTATGGGTGTAAATAAGTACTAAAATATTTAAAAACGAATTTTTGAAAGCTTTGTTTAAAATTCTAAATTGTGCTGCTTTTTTAAAATTATAGATGAGTATTATAGCACAATTTCTATAACGGAATTTTATTTCAACTATTTTTCATAATACATCACAGTGATAAACACTTTTGACTCCTTAAAATTTTTATACATTTAATTCTAATATTAAAATTCCATTTAACCGTAATAATTAATTTTGCTTGTATTTTATAGTGATTATTTTTTATAATTTATTTTTAGTTCCTAATAAGATTTTTTTATTTACTGGTCATTTAATTTATGAGCCTAAAGGGGCGGAAGAAAAGGCTGTTAGTTTCGAAGCGGCATTTTGCGCTGTTTTACTATAAATGTCCGAGTCTCCTGGCCAATTATTGTTACCAAATATTATCGCCCTGTATTATATGTAAAGAAATTAAATAATGAAGAAATCTGCATGAATACATGTATGTTTCTTGCACTGTGACTGTGACAAAAACGACAGTATCTAGAGCCATCAAATTTTGAATAATGTAATCCTCCAACCGAACATGGGCATCTGGATATCCGAATTTCGAATTTATTTTAATCTATTTCATATTTTGTAAAACTTTAACGAATTTTTGATTAACAAACTGAACGAGTTCAGAGCGAGCACTGTACCGAAAACAACAGTTTTATCTCCAGTACGGAGGTTCTAAAGATATGCTGTTTTCAAATGTATGTGATTTACGGGCGAAGAACACGATATTCAATAAATATAGGGTAACACACAAAACATTAAAAAAGAGTGCCTCTAGATTTTATTTTATCTTTTTTTCCTCCTTCATTACGCTCAGAAAATTTTATGCACCGAATTTTATGAATTATTAAAATAACTAATCCACTTTAATGTTAATAATTTAATGATCATATGATCAAATAAATATGATCGTTTTGTAATGTTATTATAGTTTGGAGAATCACTGCCTGAAAATGTTCATTAAAATTAAAAAAAAAAAAAAAAAAAAAAAGAACAGATCTTGTTTAATTTTACCTTATTTATTTCAAAGCATCACGTACTATCAATCTTATTTAATTTTACGTTATTTGTAAGCAAAATTAAGTTCATAAATTTTTTGCCCACAGTTTTTACCGTTTTACCATAGTAAAGATGTTTGTACAAGAATTTCGCGTGAAAAAAATACTTGAAATGCAGTAAAAAGTGCTTTAATGAGATATATTAAATCCTATTTGGAAAAGACTGTGGCTTTCATAAACTCATCATTATACAACGTATCACATTTAATAATTAAAAAGAGTTATGTGATACAAACGCCATAGGCTTTAGTGTTAAAGTGAACCAGGTCGTCCCCACTCTATCTTGCCGACATGTGGGTGACGCGCGCTCCGCCCACTGGGTTAGTCTCTCTCTTATAAGGTCCATAACACGAATACTGCATCTATCCTCCAGCTAAAAGAAAGGCGCGTAGACAAGTCCTTTTTTCACACTCCCAGCACCTATGCACTAACCAAATTAAATGCTGCAAATGCGGAGAACAGCATAGAAGTAATAACTGCCCACTGAAGAATATATATATACAAAATTTAAAAAATACAAAAAAAGTTTTAAATTGTAAAACTTTCCCAAAAAAATCAAGACGTGATTTTGCCTATCCGTAAACTTTCTCGAGCTAATGTAGCTCCCTCTAGCGTGCATCATGATAACCAATTATGCAATTTTCCTATTTCTGCTCACTACTTAGATATTTTCCTGAGGTGGAGGTACATGATTTTGAACTAAGGCGCTCCGTAACTTATAATCATTGGCATTAGCATCTTTTGATATCCTCAGGAGGGGCAGCCCGTCTGTACAAATCGATTGCCCACTGTAGCGTCTGCTAGTTGATTACCTCTTATGTCTACATGCCCAGGTATCCAGCAGCACAAGATTTCGTAGACGCAAGAGTAAGATAGGTGGTACAAAAAGGAAACAAAGTATTTTTTAGCATTAAATTCGGAAATCTGGTGAAGAAAAAGAACTGTTGATAGAAACTTCTGTTAATCTTCCGAATATGGTAACTTGGCGATTTTTTTAGGAAAATTTGGCGACCAACCCTGCTACAGCAACCTGCTAGTTTTTTTTTTTTTTTTTTTTTTTTGACGCCATTTTCTTTTCACGATATAAAGGCATGTATTTTCTTAACTCAACATTTTTTTCCAACAAACTGCTAGCCGAATTACGCTTATGCTAGAACTTTTATGGAACAAAAGTGCTTAATCATGACAAAGATTAGGTGCGAAATTGGGAGAAAGTGCAGAATCGCTCACTGCTTGCCGCGTTTTTATGAATTGCACATACACGGTATCCATGTACACGTCGACCTATTTTCACTTAAAAAAACATCCCAGAATTGCACAAAAATGGCATTGTGCCCACTCTTGACTTTATCCATGTACACTGCTAAAGTCCTAGCTAGTAACCTTTATCGCTTACCAAAATGTCGCCAAACTACCTGTTACCATATTCCAAAGATTAGTCGAAACTTCCTATGATCGAACTGAAGATTTCAAAATAACGTAAATTATAACATAAATTTTGATAATTAAAATGGAAACCAATTTTTAATCTAATATTTTTCATGTGTGCATATTTAATGTAGCCAATAGGATGTGTAAAGGGCAAAATATTTTTCTCTTCTTTTTTTTTTTTTTTTTTTTTTTAATATTTCTATTGAGAATTTGAATAGTCATAGTAAAATGTAGTAGTGGTACTAAAACGTTTTTCAGTGCTTGTATAATTAGTACGCATTAGTCGAAAGGTTTAAAACCGCTGCTTTAAACCTTTTGACTAAAGCGTACTAATTATACAAAGCCATTATGATTTGTTTCAATATCCTACGCTATCTCGTTTTTCAATCTCGAAGAGATTTACGTAAATGCTCTTTTTAGCTCGACAATTCTATGCAATGACTATTAAATATGATCATAGATCATCCCTCTTAATAAGGGTACACGATCCAGAGGTGTGATATATTTGTTCCGTCTAGGAGTCCTAAAAATGAAAAACGTAATACAATAAATGAAGCAAACGTTTGCACTATTTGTGCTGAAAACTTTCGATGCAGCATAAGGAATTATTTTGGAAACAGTAAGCATATCCTTTGCATAATTTGAAGTAGAAAACAGCGCTACGCCTGTAGCGACCGTACTCTTTGGAGGCTTATCACTAAGTTATTTGAACTTTTCAATGGGAATTTCATTTTCATTGTAAAAAACTCTTACATTTAAATCTTCCAACATTTTTAAAGATACAAGCACTTTTGGACAGTTTAAAAATTATAATTTCGATAGCCAAAATATCTAACCTTTTGTTATGAATATCCATGAAGACGAAAGATCTATTTTTCTTGCAAAACTATTTATTAGGTTTTCAAAATCGCTAATAATATCATTCTTTTTCCAATATTCAAATTGTTTATCGCAACAAATATTAATTTCAGCTTCTCTTTCTACCGGCGTTTTTCTTTTTGTAGGAAGTTTCTTCGATAAATAAGATGGCTGGTTTTGAAAATCGTTGGATAAGCATCTTTTCTTAAAGTTGGAATAGTTGTAGGAACTACTAATACCTTTCCATCATTACGAACAGCTTTATCTACTTCGAGGAAAAATTTTGAGAACGTAGATATAAATTGATGCAATTCTATCACTTTTCTCTCCACAAAAGTCCAGTATCCAAGAGAAACATTAAATTTAAAAACTGCACAGAATTATCGCTCTCGCTTTTTCGAGTGGCAACAGTGCCGATATCAGCAACAATTGCAACAGTGCTATATCAGCAACAATATCAACGTGCCATTGTTGCTGATATGACGAGGGAATTATCGATTTGATGCGATTTCATGAAAAAGCATACTATAATAAAAAAAATCTCATTCGAACTTCTTGTCTCAATGCACCTGGGTACCAAATATCGTAGCTCTGCAAGGAGATTAGCCCTTGGTCTTTAGCTTACGCTCAACACGAACAAAGGGACATACCCACACAAACAGACGCTTCCTTTTTTGTACACGTGTTTCCGCACTTAGTATCAATCATTCCCTTTACAAGACCTATGATCTCATTAAGTTGCATTCTCATTTTACAACTTAACAGAGCGTTATGTAAACGCTCATCATATCTAGAATCAAATACATTCGTCTGTCTGTGACACAAAACTTACACAAAAAGTGATATATACAAATTTTATATTAAAATTAAAGTGGTAGTAATTATTCGTATTTTAATTTTCAATTTCGACATGTTGCTCAAATACTATTAGCATCGGAAAACAACGTTGTATAGTACCAAGGAGGTTAAAATACATGGAGATGGCGTCTCTGCTATTGTAGCAGGAAGAAACTGAAGCCAGGGGAAGGAAATAAGCCACGCCACATGAGGGCAAGGAAACGATTAGCTTACTAAGCGAAATGAGGTAAAACGCCAGTTGGTTTCAAGTTCTCAGTGTGTTTTCTGATTTTGTATGCGTAGATGTGAAAGGCCTAAAAGGCACTGAATTGTTACAGCGAAATAATGTCTACATTTCCGACTTCAAGTCCATGTAAAAGAATGTTTTAGAACGAGTATAAAAAAGTAGAATAATCGAAATGTGTGTTTGAATGGCCTTCAAGAAAGAGTTTGAGTATTTTCTTTGAGTAAAGTACACGAAGAAGCATATATAGTTCTCAGATTTACCTTTTCATAATAATAATAAAAGTGATATTCGTAATTAACTTATATGTGATGGCAAAACGGTAGGGGAGGAGCGTGGCTAGCTCTCCATGGAAAAGAAAACAGTTTCCTTTAATGTCTGATCATAATTACATTACAGGCCTTACATTTTATGACTTTAACTACATTTTATTTTGTGCTCAAGTAAATGTATAATAACTGGATTTGATCTTTAGTCACATTTGTTATGTGAGTTTTAAAATAACAATGCAAAATTTACATATTTCTATCATAGTATATTCAAATTAAATTTTTTCGAAACATAAGTAATATTCATAACATGAAAAATTTGAGAATTATACATACTTATTAAAGTATAATCAAATTATAGTTTGAGTACATAGTTACTGTTTCGTGTTCACAATACTTTTAATGCTAGCATTCATTAATTACAGGATGCAATTACATAATGTAGAAATTAAAGCAATTACATAATGTACAAATTTTAGCAATTACATAATGTAGAAATGAAATGTCGAGAAAAGTAAAGGGGGCGTGAGGAATCAACGACTACCGGGAACAAAATTGGGTGTGGTTAGAGTACGTCAATCTTTCTAAGCCACGACTACTAAGGGCATGCTCCCCCCCCCTTTTTTGGCTTCACTCGGACTGTGTGCAGGTCATCTCCATGAGTTCTAACCTCCTTGTTTAGTACGAAGGAAAACTTCAAAAAAGAAGTGACTCCGTCAGACCGTGGTTTACCAAAGCCCCCTGAAGAAAACAAAGCCTCGCAACCAGCCCCTCCCACACATGGAACCTTATAAGAGATAGACTTACCCAATAAGCGGGGCGCGCGTAACCGCAATGTCGACAAGAAAGAGTAGGGACGATGTGGTTTACTTTAACACTGAAACCTATGGCGTTTGTGTCACATAACTCTTTTTAATTATTAAATGTGATACGTTGTATAGTGATGAGATTATGAAAGTCACATTTTTTTTTTTTCAAATAGGATTTAATATATCTCATTAAAGCAGTTTTTGCAGCATTTCGCGCATTTTTTTCCCGCGTAATTTTTGTACAAACATGTTTACTTTGGTAAAATGGTAAAAACTCAAGGTACAAAATTTATGAACTTAATTTTGCGTACAAATAACGTAAAATTAAATATGATTGATAGTACGTGATGCTTTGAAATAAATAAGGCAAAATTAAACAAGATCTGATAACTTTTTAAAAAAAATTTAATTACCATTTTCAATCAGTGATTTTCAAAACTATAATGACATTAGAAAACAATCATGAATTTGATTATATGATCATTAATTTATTAACATTAAAGTGGAATATTTATTTTAGTAATTTATAAAATTTGGAGCATAAAATTTTCTGAGCGTAATGAAGAGAAAAGAAAATGGATATAAAATCTAGAAGCACTCAGACTTTATATTACGCCAAAAAGGAACCTTTTTTTAAAGTTTTGTGTGTTACCTATATTTATTGAATATCATGTTCTTCGCCCGTAAACCACATACATTTGAAAACAGCATATCTTTAGAATTTCCGCACTGGAGATCAAACTGTTATTTTTCGTACAGTGCTCGCTCTGAACTCGTTGAGTTTGTTAATCAAAAATTCGTTAAAGTTTTACAAAATGTGAAATAGATTAAACAAATTCGAAATTTGGCCGTCCAGATGCCCATATTCGGGTGGAGGATTACATTATTCAAAATTTGATGGCTCTAGATACTGTCGTTTTTGTCACAGTATTCATGCAGATTCTTCATTCTTTAATTTCTTTATATATAATATAGGGCGATAATATTTGGTAACAACAATTTGCAAGGAGACACGGACATTTATAGTAAAACAGTGCAAAATACCGCTTCGAAACTAACAGCGTTTCTAGGCTACCGCCCCTTTGGGCTAATAAATTAAATTAACAGTAAATAAAAAAAAAAAAAATCTTATGCAGAACTAAAAATAAATTTGAAAAATATTCACTATAAAATACAAGCAAAATTAATTATTACGGTTACATACAATTTTAATATTAGAATTAAATGTATAAAAATTATTAAGGAATCAAAAGTGTTTATCACTGTGATGTATTATGAAATATAATTGAAATAAAATTCCTTTATAGAAATTGTGCTATAATATTCATCTATAATTTTAAAAAAGCAGCACAATTTAGAATTTTAAACAAAACTTTCAAAAATTCGTTTTTAAATATTTTAGTATTTTTTACTTATTTATTTCTATTAGTTCAGATTTAAAATATTATTTTCTAAAAGGAGTAGTTACAAATTTCCTTACAGCATATGAAAAGCTAATAAAATATCCAGCCCTGAAAGCATGCAATAGCTTTAGAATTATGTGGAAAGTTAATTATGCTTGATAAAAATGCTAAATTTTTAAAAAATCAATCTCAATTTCAAAAATAAAAATATGCAGAAATTCTAATTTGTGAAATGAGGCGCTACAACCAGCTTTTTCTTGACAATTATACATGCTGCAATAAGCAACCACAGTTAAATTTCTGCAAGTCGTCCCTACTCCTCCGGATGTGATCAAGGTGACAGCCGGAAACGCCTCAGACAAGGAACCCATTTGGGTTAGTCTATTTCTTATAAAGTCCATACTCCATCAGCCGTGACATCACACATGTTGGGACATGCGGTCCATGTGTTGGGGATAGACGAGTTATGCTACCTCGTTACTTGTGATTTCCCATCACGTTTCCGGAATTGTCAATTTCACATCATCATTAACAACTCTTGCAGAGTTTTTTAAAATTAAACTTTTGGCTACAATAACAGATATTTGAAATCGCATAACAGGCGGGATTTCAAATATCTGCGTTTTTAATAAACTGTATTTATTGAAGATACAAGTTTCCATGGAAGGATGTTTTAGAACATTGTTTCTTTGCCTGGAAAAGCCAAAAAATAAAATATACAGTATTAATTTTTCAGTCGACCTTTAAATAGAACAAAATAATTCTAATAAAGTGTACTGGAAGGTTATACATAATGTTAATTTCAATTAGCCCAGAATTATAATTCTGCTATGATCAGTTTCCAAAATAAAAATAGTGAAAATTTTGTTAAGTTGTATTAAAAAGTTGTTATTATAAAGAAAAGGCCGCAAATTGGGTTTCTGATTAAAATCAAGATTGTAATTTTAAAATCTAAATTAACTTTTTGCTTTTAAATCAATATTTAAAAAAAATATGTAACTTAAGTTAGTATTAATTATTAGAATATTGCTGCAAGTTGTAGAAGTTATATATTGCATTTTACAGAAAGTGGTATTAATACACACACAAAAGACATGATTAAGAGCAAATAAAGCACAAAAAATGAGAACTATGTAACATATTGTGTGGAAATTAGTTGTCTGAAGATCTTTTGACTTGATAAATTGAAGGTTCTTGTTATTACTAGTTCATTTCATTACATTTAAATTTTATTAAATAAAATTAAACAGACAATGCCTAGCTTCCAAAAAATTATAATTTTACTTTAAGTTGCATAACTATACAAATACAAACACTCAACGTTACAAATATTCTAAAATTGCCCTCTAGAAGCTATATTCAAACGACAAGCATTTAACAAATAATGAACATACTTCACAATTAAACACTGCTCACTGCTAATTTTTCTCACTTTTATCACAGAACTGTTTTATATTAATAATAGTGATTTAACCAATTATTTCGTATACTTTTTATTAAATGCACTGTGTTTAGCATAAAAAACAATGGTTTTTCATTCGACATGGGATGACGGTAAACAATGCTAGACTTTGGAGGATTGGCAAAACATGACACAGCTTTCTGATTTATGGCTTAGTGTCAGTTTTAATGCAGAAAATGTATATTCCAATTTCTTCTAGTCCACAAATAACTTTTTTATGAAATGAAATAATATATCTGCTGTGAGTTTCTTAACGGGTAGTATCTGAACAACGTCTTTATATTTCGATGATATACTCTGAATCATAAATACAAATGCACTGTCAGCTACATTTTCATTCAAAAAATCCAAACCCAAAATCCTACCTCCTTTATAATCTAGGTAAGGCTTAATATGTATTTCAGCAATAAGAAGTATGAAGTTTTTGTCATCTATTGTTACAAATGATTCTTTTTGTTTAATAAGAAAATTAATTACCTTCTGATTGTTCTAAGATGGGATTTGAGTTATACTTTGAACATAATCGTAGCAAAGTATTTGGATGCAGGAAAGTAGCTATACATGAATGTCTTAAAAATCTATATGCATGGGGAGAAATCGTAAAAATGAGACAACATAATATTAAAAATTCATGAGAATACATACTATGATGCTTGCTGCTACCAAGTAATGATACTTGGTCACATAAAACATTTACAGCAATTTTTTTTTCTTCATTAACCAAATTTTTCAAATTATTTAAACAATGCTTCGTAGAATTAATACAGCTTTCAAGATTATCAGTGGCCGCATTTATATCTTGATTTTTAAATAATTTAGAACATCAAAAATTTCATGTACAGATTTTATACTTAATGGTAGATCAATTTTATTTGCAACATTAATAAATATATCTTTTGTGAAAGCTGTCATTTGTAAATCAGAATTAATGTTTACTGAAAACACCATTTCTGCAGTCGGTGGGCTATATGTGACAAAACGAAAATAAACGTTATTTTCCTTATGCACAAAAATCCAGCCATCAGGAATTTCAGAATTATTTATGCATTTTAAACAGTCACTGAAAGAATTATGGCTTGATTCATACTCTTTTTTATATTTAATACTTTCAGCGATAGCAACTTCTATACGTTGTTGCTCAGTCTGATGTTGTTTTACTGGCTCTCGCACTGCTGGAATAGATGATAAATACTTTGGACAATAGGGAAAAATAGTAGGAACAGCATCCTTCTGCAAACGAGGTTGTTTTAATTTTATTTCTATAGTTTTCAACGGTTTTTCATCAAATGCTTGAGTAGTGCGTCTGAAGTCAAAATCGGCAAAATGAAGTTCACACACCTAAAACATCTTATAATTTTTACTTTAACTTTTACAACAAAAAGTGGCTAATCTGTGGAATATGGTAACAGGTAGTTTGGCGACATTTTGGTAAGGCGATAAAAGTTACTAGCTAGGACTTTAGCAGTGTACATGGATAAAGTCAAGAGTGTGCGAAATGCCATTTTTGTGCAATTCTGGGATGTTTTTTTTAAGAGAAAATTGGTCGATGCGCACATGCATACCGTGTATGTGCAAAACGCGGCAAGCAGTGAGCGATTCTGCATTTTCTCCCAATTTCGGACCTAATCTTCGTCATGATTAAGCACTTTTGTTCCATAAAAGTTATAGCATAAGCGCAATTCGGGTAGCAGATTGTTGAAAAAAATATTGAGTTAAAAAAAAAATGACTTTACTTCGTGAAAACAAAATGGCGTCCAAAAAAAAACAAAAAAACTAGCAGGTTGCTGTAGCAGGGTTGGTCGCCAAATTTTCGCCAAAAAGTCGCCAAGTTACCATAATCCGATGATTAACCCAAAAAGTTTGTATTAACGTCAATCATTAACTTAAAAAATTTTTTGCTCATTTCAGCTTTGGTTTCAATTTTTATGATGTTCGAATGTGTTTTATTATGCAGCGGAAAATAAAAGAAAAAAAAAATTCAATTACATAGCATTCTACTCCCTAACATATTTCAACAATTAAATGATCATACATAAAAAGTGATAATTAGCAAATTTACGTCATCCAAATCTACTTTAATGTCATTTAGTTATATTGGCTGAAAGAAAATAAATCCCATTATACGCTACCGATTTCAAAGCACATAATATAGTTCTAACTTTTTCAGTTTGTATATTTGATATGTTGGTTATTTAAAATGAAGCACTATCTGCCTAAGAGACTAGATGTTTTCGTGGAGCATTTCCAAACGAAAAATGATTCATGTTTACATGTTACAAAAACAAAACAAAAAACAAACAAATATCACAAAAGCACTCATTCAACTAATCTGTACATTGCCGTTTTAATGCATTTTGTAAAGGAAAAGTATTTCTGCTATCCAAATAGCCTTACATAAAGGAGAATAACATGTTCTGTTCTTCATGTAAGGTATTAATTGAATAATTTAGAAGTTTACCTCTTGTTAAAACGGGTAGAGTAGACTTTAAGGTACCCCTTGTATTATGGCGAAGTTGTTTTTTGATTTATCGCCAGGTTGTTGTTTCATTTATGGTAGCCTGAGTAGTTGAATGTTATGGAAAACCTACTGTGACGTAATCGGGTGCATGATTCTGGGAATTTTTGAATCATGGGATGTTTTGTAAGCGTTTTTGTGGTGTGTGTTGGTTTCATTCTTTAGACGGTAGTATGGCCGAATGTAGTAAGATTAATTTGAAGTTTCTGTACGATTTGGAGCGAAAGGGGAAAAGAGCTTTAATTGACTGGTGTGTACGTAGTAGCCATTATAAGTGTCCTGTATGCAGAAAAGATATGCGTCTAGTCGAACGTAAAAACCGTTTAGATGGATTTGAATGGGTTTGTGGGAACAAAGGTTCAGATGGTCACTATGTAAAGCGTTCGATCAGAAAGAGTACCTGGTTTGAAAAAAGTCATTTGAGTATGATTTATATTTTGATTTTTACGTGGCTCTGGGTGTACGAAGCGAACTCAAAAATCATGGTAAGTGAATATTTGCTTTTGGAAGTGCTTAAATGTATAACATGTTTTTCCTTTTTTATGTTATTTTATTGTTTGGTTTAAAATGTATTTCATTGTGATTATTTTTTTTTTTTTTTTTTTTTTTTTGTGTGTGTGTGTGTGTGTGCCTATATTGTAGAATTTGGTGCTTCTTTGACTTTTTAAGTGAAAATATATCGATGCGTACATGGACAAAGTAAAGGGAGTGCGCAATGCAAGTTTGTGCAATTCTGGGATTTTTTTAAGTCAAATGTCGACGTGTGCATGGATAAAGTTTAAAGAGTACGCAATGCAATTTTTGTGCAATTCTGGGGTTTTTTTTAAGTGAAAATAGGTCGACGTGTACGTGGATAAAGTCAAAGGAGTGCGCAATGCCATTTTTGTGCAATTCGGGGATTTTTTTTAAAGTGAAAATAAGTTGATGTTTACATGGATACCGAGTTTGTGCAATTGTTTGTCTTGTTATTTTGGCTTTGTGTAGCAGCGATTTTTGGCGCAAAAATCGCCGCTTCGCAAGCCAAAATAACGAGTCAAAGAATTGCACAAAATCGGTATCCATGTACCGCCAAAAATCGCCAAGTTTCGCCAAGGGGTACCCTAAACTATACTTTTACCGTTAAAACTACTTAAATGCATTTATTTTCAATGTAAAGTTAAGGCATAAATAAACTAACCTTATACTCTTTTATGGGAGAAATTATCTGAACTTTCACTCTTTTCTGAATTTTTGTTTAAAAGTATATAAATTACATCAATGATTTATTTCTTATAAAATTATGGGTTGATCTTTACATTATGGTAACTTGGCGTTTTTTTGGCGAAAATTTGCCGACCAAATCTCCTACAGCAACCCTCTATTTTTTTTCCCCGCCGCCATTTTGTCTTCACGAAGTAAAAACATGTTTCTTTTCTTTTTATCTACTGAACACTTCTTCCAATAATCTACTAGCCGAATTACACTTATGCTAGAAATTTTATCTAACAAAACTGCTTAATCATGACAAATATTCACTGCAAAATTGGGAAAAAGTGCACAATACCATACTCCTTACGCGTTTTTCAAAATAACACATACACATAAACCATGTACACGCCGGCTTATTTTTACTTAAAAAAACATCCCAGAATTACACAAAAATGGCATTGCGCACACTCTTCACTATATCCATGTACACTGCTTTTTTCTCATAAATTAGAAAAATTTCGCGAAAATACATGACAATTTTCTGAATCTTTAAACCCGGTAAAAAGAACATATATGAAATTACCTGATCGCGAAAAAGTTTATACCCTTTCCAAATATGAACATTTCCATATATAAAATAAATAAAATATCCAAAAACTTTTACCTCTAAATCATCTATTATATTATACACGTCACCAACGAATTCATACGGCAAGCTTTACAAATACTTAGTGTCAAATATTTAAATTATTTCCATGCACGTTTACTTCAACTTAAACGTATACCAAATTCCTACAAACATAAAATTCACAAAATAACTATCATTTAATTAAAATATCACTAAACCATGTACACGTCGACTTATTTTTACTTAAAAAAACATCCCAGAATTGCACAAAAATGGCCTTGCGCACACTCTTCACTATATCCATGTACACTGCTTTTTTCTCATAAATTAGAAAAATTTCACGAAAATGCATAACAATTTTCTGAATCTTTAAACCCGGTAAAAAGAACATATATGAAATTACCTGATCTCGAAAAAGTACATACCCTTTCCAAATGTGAACATCTCCCCGTATAAAATAAATAAAATATCCAAAAACGTTTACCTCTACATTATCTATTATATTACAAACGTCACTAACTAATTCATACCTTTACTTCATTACAAATGGTTACAAATACTTAGTGTCAAATATTTAAATTATTTCCATGCACGTTTAAGCAAATTACTTTACTTCCACCTTACATTTAGAACAATGCATAAAAATAATATCCTCAAATAATTAAAAATACTAACTTACCTATTCTTCTTCAGAATCTTGATTACGTGTCCGATAAACTTTTCTTATTTCTGTTTCAGGATCTTTAAAATCATACTTATAGTTCACACCAAGGTACCAGGTAAAATAAATAACTTAATAAAACATCTTTACTTCTATCTCGCACAACCTTAAAGAAACACTTATTACCCCTTTCAATCCCACTAAATACCCATTTCGAATTCACTTTAGTTAGGGCCATGGGATCCAAAAATTAACAAACACTGTTTCTCACAACACAGAATAAAGCTAAATACAAAATTTCCAGATTTTTTCCAGATTTCCCCCCTTATCCGATTAAAGAACCGTAATTCGTCCATTAATATCACATGATCTCTCATTTCCCTCACACAAAATAATGCGTAATCGGAACTGAGTACTGCTCACATTATTACCAAAGTCCCAGGTAGTAACCTTTATCGCCTCCAAAATGTCGCCAAACTACCAGTTACCATATTGTAAAGATCAGCCAAATTATGACATTCTTAGGGCCAGTGTAAATAGTCATAACTAAAGACACGAGATATATTTACAAATATGGATTTCATTCTTTTTACTACAGTTATTTATCATAAACTGACTTAAGTGAAACTAATTTATTTTAAGAATAACAAATATAAGTAAAATGTAATTTAAATGACTTATTATTCTTGTAGTATCTTCAGTAAGATAGCAATTCAAGACTAATACCACATTTTGAAAGGTAAAATAAAAGAGAAAGAAATTTTTAATAAAATTCAAACTTACCTTGGAATGAGGTGATGGCTCAAAATCTCGCGGAATGTTTACCAAATCCTTTTCCTTCACTTCAGGACATTTTGGGAAGTTAAAAGCAGATACAATTGGGCCATTTGGATAATTGCTCTTACAATTCGGAATACAGCATGTATTCACCATATTTTGCTAAAATAATCCGAAAGAATTATCAGGTTGTTGATAATCAGACCGAGAGAACCAGAAGAGCACAAACACACAGTAGAAGATAGTACTGACTGCTTGACCAAGCATTTTAAGCACATGGTGGGTCAATGGAATGGCGACGAACTGTTTCCCCAATTTGCGTGACGTCACAGTTTGGATGGCAGGCCTTCTATTTCAGGCGGCTTTGGGTTTACAAGACTCCAAGTTTACAAGGGCTATCTATCGAGCATTGTTACCTTTTTTGCGCATGCAGAAGCAGATCCAAGCTTAATGCGATTTCGCGCATGCGCAAAATATTTCTCAAGGCCGAAGCCGAAGGTCACGTGTGTCAAGAGTTTACAGTTTTGTAACACCATTTTTTCCCCTATCCTTGCGATACCATTCTTTTTAAATAAAATCTGTGATCTGCCCAAGTAATTAATGGTTTTTTTATTTTGAATAACAAAATGTGCGAAAATTCGAATTTAAATTAAATAAGAAAATTTTAAGATCCCATTCCTGATATTTTCAGTACTATATGCCCGTGTTGAACTCTGTGACGCTATGTAGAAGCATACAGAAGCCACGATGAATACGTGTTCACCATATGCTAAGATTTTGAAACGTATAAATGCTATCTTTTTTAACTGTAGTGTGACCAAAATGCAACAGCTTTGTTCACCTCTTTTGCGAAGGGGGGGGCGGAAATTTGGCTCCACACTCATTAAAAAATCAGCGCCGCCATTCAGAACAAGACATTTATTCTTACTAACTATACATTTACTATGGATTGGATTGGATTAGTTAATTATGGCAAAGCACACGAGGGCTATCTGGCTAAAGGGAGGGATGCCTTCGTGGAGGACGTTCTAAGGGAAACTGGCTCGTATACACATTACACATGGGGAAAACCACGAAAACGCTCATGCAGCCAACCCGTTCACGGGATTCGAACCTCGGATTAGATTGGCTTATTTAATTATGGCAAATCACACGAGGGTTATCTGCCTAAAGGGAGGGATGCCTTCGTGAAGGACTTCTAAGGGAAGCTGGCTCGTATACACGTTACACATGGGGAAAATCACGAAAACGCCCATGCAGCTAACCCGTTCGCGGGATTCTAACCTCGGACCGAACTACCAGTGTTCAGCGTCTTTACCGCTCGGCCGCTGGTGGG
Source organism: Stegodyphus dumicola (assembly GCF_044657685.1). Classification (NCBI taxonomy): domain Eukaryota; kingdom Metazoa; phylum Arthropoda; class Arachnida; order Araneae; family Eresidae; genus Stegodyphus; species Stegodyphus dumicola. Next base: position 115,042,296 of record NC_140778.1, read on the forward strand.
CATACATATACTATGATACAGAAAAACTGGAACTATTATACAGAGCCCTGTTACGGCGGGCAAAGGATGGCGTAACACACTGGGCCCCCATGACACCGTCATCAGCTCAACTAGATATGTAAACTGAAATATAATGCAACACATAAAATTAAACAAACTGTAAATATAGTTTTAAAAAATGAAAGAAATAAATCAATCTGTCAATAGGAAATCTGATCAGTTTGTGTATTGGTCTTTTCAGTTTTTATGTTGACTGACCTTACTTTTTGGTCAGTTCCCTTGTAAGTGCAAATTACTTTTGCCATCTTCCATTTAAGTGGCGACAAGTTTTCATCCTTGATTAGCACCAAGTCATTCACACGTAAATCGGCACTGGGAAGTTATCACTTGTTGCGCACTTGCAACTGATTCAAACAGTATTCAACAAACTGATTCAAGCAGGAACGATCTTGCAACTGATTAAAGTAGGGACCACGATTTCCAAAATGATTGGGAAATCTGTGTGACTAATTTCCACCGTTCATGGATGGGAATTTTCTCATTTGTAACATGAGGCTCAGGAACACTTTTTAACTCGGAACCAATGATAAAGTGACCCGGTGTAATGACAGAAAAATCATTTGGGTTCTCAGAAGCAGTCACTAAAGGACCGGAGTTCAATCCCTACTAGACACGTTGAAAATTCTTCTTGTGAGAGGATCTGCTATCCTATAACACGTCTCATTTGAAACTTCATGGATTTAACGGCAACCTCCCATAGGCCTCCAAAATGAAGGGCAAATGGAACATTCATTGTCCATTTAACGCCTTCGTTGGTCAAGTCAGTACCAAGTGCCTCCATCGTACACGCTTTTAAGTAATTCTTTGCACCGATAAAGTTCGTTCCACAATCACTGAATATTTCAGCTGGCTTTCCTCGTTGTCCTATGAATCGTTTCAGAGCTGCAATACATACATGAGCACTAAGATCACTAAGAAGTTCTAAATGGGCAGCTTTCGTTGCAAAGCATACAAACACATACACGTACGTTTTCAGTGGTTTAAATCCTCTACCACGTCTAGGGCTGATCAAGAATGGTCCTTTCAGTCAGTTCCTGATTGAAAGAAATGGTCTTCCGGGATTCACTCTCGCAGAAGGTAAGTCAGCCATGATTTGTTTCGAAAACTCAGAGAAAAATGTGGTACAAACTTAAAACTGTACCACATTTAAGGCAAATAAGAAAGCGCGTACACTGTAACGCGCTTTCTTATTTCTCTGCGTACAGTTTTTGCTCATATAATCCAATACTTTTGTTTCATCGCAGAGTTAACTAATTGTATTCCTCCGTGCATATAATTAAGGTGATAAAACGTCACTAACAATTTTGTAACAGGATAATTCTTAGGCAATATTATTTGATGTACAGAGTCTGGTAAGCTGGCATTTCTTAAACGTCCTCCTACACGTAGTATGCCACGGTTGTCTAAGAACGGATTTAGAGAAATTAAAGAACTTTCCTTTAACACTCTCGCTTTCTCTAAAGTAGCTATTTCCTTTTTTATACTCAGTTTTTTGGGCTAGTTTTATTATAATATCATGCCCTTTAATTCACTTGTTTCTAAGAAAGGAGTCAAAATCATATTCCCCCTCATATTTCTTATAAACCTTAAACACCAAGCGACAACTCTCTGCAACTTGCTCCAAACTGAAAATTTGTTCCAAAGCTGCTCAACTAATTTCAACTGAACTACAAAACATTTGACAGAAATTTTTCTTTTCACTCTTAGTATTTCCGCACTGTCTAGATTTGGTAACCCTCTAACCCACTGTTTAGGCCAACTCTCAAAACGTTTTCGAAGCCAATTGGGACCTGACCACCATTTTTCATTAAGTACCAACTTCTCATATTTCTGTGTTAACGTAATGTGTAAGTCTCCCCATATACCTATGTTAACGTAATAAAAATACATGTTTAAAATATAACCCTTTAAAATGTCCCTTGCATAAGAAACGGAGAATGCGAAAAGAAAGCGGAAAGAAACAACTCAAGCAACGGTTAGAGAAAGAAAAACAGCAGCAGGTCAAGCATATGTCGCCTTGAGTCGTGGGAAATCATTAGATGGAATATTAATTGAAGAACTGGACTACTCGAAACTCACTGGAAATGTTCCTTGTAATAATGAAACATTACAGGAGATGGATAGAATGAGAAATTATAAACCACCATCAGCTTCATAATTTAGAAACGAAAAAATGTTAATAAAAAGTAACTAAAATAAAATTTTTCTTTGTTGACCTAAGTAGGAATGTTTTAAGTAGAATGAAAAAATGTTTTTGTATTACTTGTTATTCGAATGATAACTACTTTTAATAATTTAATTATATCAGTGGTAATTACAAATTACTTTAATCTTGTAGAAGTGGAAATCTTTCGCAAACAGTGAGACAAGCGCACGCCAGTTTTCTTAATATGCATAATTATGGTTATATGTATATGTTACCGTGAAAGACCGAAATTGGAGAATGATGACTTTCACCGGAGAATATCAACATTCACCAAATACGTCGGTGAAAGACCGAATATTTCACTACATTTTTGTATATTCGGACCCTCACCGATGTATGTCGACAATCACAGATATGCTCTGGTGAAAGTCGAAAAGAGAGGTCATAAAGTGCCATAATAGTTTAAGTTGTTGCAATAAATAAGATTTGAATCACATAATTTAGTAAGTTTTTTTATTACTGTTATTTTATTTTCTCATTTAGAACGTTCTGTATAATTAAGTAAGTTTTTAACTTCTAATACTTTCCTTTCTCATTTTGAATGTATTGTGTGTTTTAGGTTCTCATGTTCTTAAGTTCTTATTTCAAGTCTCAAGTGCGTTTATTCGCGACTGAATTACGGAGAAGAAAATATAATATTGTTATATGTTTAACATTCACCATTAGTACATGGTGAATGTCGACATTGACCGGTGTAAGTCAGAAATAAGAGTATTTGGTAAATATTTCGGACATACACCAAGACACTATGTGAATGCTGACATTCACCGGTGAAAGTCGACATTCTCCAGATTTCGGTGTCTCACCGTAACATATATATATTATATTTTTCTCGCGTATTTTTACCCCTAACCTTTTAGCGACGTGTTCTAAAAATTTTAAAATATTCGCATAAATTTTCCCTTCCTGATAGCGTTCAGAGAACTTTCTCCCCTAATCTTTAAAATGGATTTGTCCCTGTAGTGATTGTTTTCGCATTTCTAACAAAGACGAATCCTCGCAAAATGCCCGCGAAGATCACGCCAATTCTTTTCCTGCTAATTCTTGAATTTTATGCTAGCCTGTACAAGAACTAGCCAGTCACAATGAAACAAACACAAACTGAGATTATGCATATGATTTGGCTGAGTCAGCTGCATATTCACTTTCCCTGTAATTATCTATAATTTGAGACCTAAGTTGTAGCAAACACAACATTAAGCACGGTCGACAATAAAGTTATTTCGAGGTAGAAATGTAAATCTTATTCGGTATCATTATGTGAGTAATACTATGTACTCCTGTTTGGATGTAGATTTCTTTTAAGGAAATAATGTGGATAATTATCAATAGTTTAGACATGATTGCTTTGCAATTGCTATGTTCTCAGTGTAGCCGCTTTCTCCGGGAATTAAATTATTCGAAAACTTTTCTCTTCTCGAGTTTTGGGCGACAAAATTAGGAAAAAAGAATCTGATGCGGACACCGCATGCCATTCTGGTAATGCCCATTAAATTATATCATTTTTTTGCTGCACTTCATTTAGACTTATTTCCTTGAATTATTCTAACTTAAGTAACTTTCTCTTCAAGGCAAGTTGAAAATGACATCAAAAATTGCGCATTTTGAAGTTAAATATCCCGGTGAAATTTTGTCGCCTGAGAGTCAAACGATAATCTTATACTTTTACATTTATTACATATTTTATGCTTTTACATTTTCCAAATACATATGATTATAGTAACCGGCATTAAAAATTAGATTTCAATTTTTTGTCGAAAATTAATTTTTCTTAAAATTTGTCATTGCCGAAGCATGAATACTTTCGTCATTTAAAACACTTCTATGATTTATGTATTGGAAGTATATGACTACGACACAGCTATTCTACAGCTATTTTTGAGTTATTTAAGATACATTCATACGTACGTACGTACAGACGTCACAAAAAAACTCATTTGAATCCATTTTAAATCCTTTTCACCATTCGATTGGAAAAAATAGCCCTTTTATTCTGTCCATATGCACAAACGTCAAAAAAAAAAAAAAAAAAAAAAAAATCATTCAAAATAGATAATTCCGATGAAATATGATAACCCAAAATATCCGCGCTTATAATACATGCTTCGTGCAAGGAAGTAAAAAGGGAAAATACCCGAATAAATTGCGGTATATATGTTACCGTCAATGGGATTAATCAGTTTAAAGGATAATGATTAATAATAATTAAGGTACTTTTCCGTTTTGCTGCCGCAAAGGATAAAGTCGCCAATAATGGTACAACTGACGCCAAACGGAATATCTTCGCTGGTAACGTTTTTACGCCTCATTTTCAAAACAAGTCGCAGCCATTTCTTACCACATTGATTGTTTCTTTCAATACTGGCAAACAATTACATAGAATATTTACAAAGATAATTAAATTTTATGCCCTAAGATCATTCGCGGTAATTAAGTTTGGTTTGGTTTGGTTTATTAGATTACGGCAAAGCATTTGAGGGCTATCTGCCTTAAGGAAGGGATGCCTTCGTGGAGGACTTTCTAAGGGAAACTGGCTCGTATATACGTTACACATTCGCGGTAATTAAATCAATTAGGATGCAATCACACCGCTCACCCAAAGCCGGAAATATAGAAAAGGCAAAATCAAAGGTTGAATTCATCAATACTAGTGAGAATGCACTAGCGAAGTAAAGCACTACGGTTTTACATAATTTCTGAGTAAGCTATTCGTACGAATTGAAATAATTCTTGCATTTAAACTTGTATTCCAAATTAAGATTTAACATGGAATGAATGTAGATATAATTACTGAGAGAATTATGTTTTTGTAGCGTAGTTTACGTGTGAGATGAGATCGCTTGGTTTCAAGTGATACGAACCGGCGAATCAGGATGTTGAACCATGATAGCATAGTCAAATTCTTAAATTAATGTCTTTTTGCAGATTTATTGTCATTATTTATTGGCTTTTTACAAAATTATAAACCATATTAAAATGTTTATGCTTTCAAAATAAAAAATTCTTAGAACTAACATTTGTTAACATTTTTTATGCGTGTACTGCATGTTGTCGCCAACAAAGTCAGCTTGGCGAGATTTGCGCCGGCGAAACGGAAAAGTACCATAATGGGTAAATAAAGCAAGGGAATTACCAAGTGATTAATTTATAATTTATGACATGCACCAACTGTTACTAATAATTATATCTCGTATCATCCTTTAATATGCATTACGTATCATGTATCTTGGTATCTGCCTATATTAGTATCTACTGCACCTTGTATCATATATCTTGCAACATCCTGCAATTCGTAACCTATGTTGTAAGATGTAACCCTGTATGTTTTAACAAATATCTCGTATCATTGTGTAATGTACGTCATATTTCTCGTTTCATCCTGTAATATGTATCATATATCTCGTGTCATCCTTTAATATGTAACCTATTTTGAACCTTCTTTTCTTAAGTATGTGTATGTCACCTTATGCATGTCCTTATATTTGTCACCTTACGTATCTACCTTATGTTCTACGTATCATGCATCCTGGCATCTGCCAATGTTTGCATCTTCTGCATATCGTAACATATATCTCGCATAATCCTGTATCATGCATCTTATTTCGCACCTTCTGCCATGTATCCTGGCACTTATATCACTCTGCACCTCGCATTATGTATCTTGGCATCTGCATATATCTGTATGCACAGCACCTTGTATCATATATCTCGCAACATCCTGTAACGTGTAACTGATTCTGCACCTATATATCTTATATTCATAAGTATGTGTAAGTCACCCAATGGGTGTCACCTTAGATATGTTCTTATGAATGTCCCCTTATACATTTCATGCACCCGATGTTCCTACGTAAGATGCATTTAGGCATCCGAATATATATGTATCTTCTGCACAGTCTATCTGTAGCCACCGTTTGTTCTTATCATGTATCTAGGCAATAGATAAAGGTGGACGTGGCGCTATACCGATTAACCCTATAGAAGGATTAGATTAGATGGATGGGGCCCACTTCCTCCGTCGCATGTCGCGTGTTACTAATAATTTCCAACAATGAACTTAAATGTAATATTTTTCAAGACATCCAGTTTGAAATTCGCGAATACAAATGCAGATATTTTTCTTGCGTCTGAAGACTCGGTGTTGTACAAACGTGATCAGAGTTTGTTTCCGTCTGTTGGAAACTGCTGTTTCGTTAGTTAGAATAAATCATATGAGTTTTTATTTCACATGGTGAGTTCGAGTGGGGTATCTAACGATTGATTCGCTTTGATAATGACGATTGTTCTACGTGGTGCGCAGTATCAGTTTGGTGTTACTTTCGTTGTCATTTTCTAGCGTACGCAGCTCACCATCGACCGAGCGGTAAAATTCTTGAACACTGGTAGTTCCGACGTGGGGTCGATTCCAGGCGAACGTGCTGGGTGTATGAGCGTTTTCGTGATTCTCCTCACGTGTAAGGTGTATACGAGCCAGTTTCCCTCAAAATTTCTTTCCTTAGCAGCCCCCAAACAGCCATAGTGTGCTTTGCCGTAATGAACTAAACCAAATCAAATCCTAGTTAAAGTTTTCAACTGCGAATATAGGGGAAACTGCTCCGACAAGAATTAGAGAGAAGTAAGATTGATAGCCGCAATAGCAATAACGGCATCAAATAAGGGAAATAATTTTTAAAGAAAATTAAACATATAAACTAAGCACATAATATAACATTTTACACAAATTCCACACACACACACACAAAAAAAAAAAAAAAAAAAAAAAGATTTTGTTTTGTCTAAGGAATTCTGCTATGAGACTGCATGTGCTGTAAGCTTAGATAATGTACTCGTCAGAATTCTGATTTAAGAAGCTAAGGATTTCAATGTGTCAATGACGCAAGCAATTGTAACTCAAATTGCCGCCCAGCTAGTATACTGGTTAGTGACGCTGATCAGCGGTACCAATGGGCTTCGAATTTCGGAATTTGTAAACATTTAGTGCAGGGGTTCTCAACTGGTGATACGAAAGAGAAAAATAGGTGGTATGCAAAGAAGCAAAATATTTTTAGCTATTAAATTCCAAAAACATCCTGATTGAGGTTTCTCTCCAACACTCGTTAAATGTACGTAATCTGAGCTTTGTTCAACAGCCGCTTTAGCAAGAGGCGAACGAACTGTCTGCATGGCAGTTTTCCTGGTTCTTCCATGTTGTACGTTTCACGAATATTCTTTTAGCCGTAGACATAACAAAATTTGCCATAAATGATGTTTTTAAAAGGAGTGAGCTGTTAAAAGGAGTTAAAAAATGAATGCTGTATTTAATAGGAAATTAAAATAAGTTCCTATGAAAAAAGATCATAATATCTCATTTATTATCTTAAGAGTTTATGGATTTATTAGCATGTCAGCATTTTATGACGTCATTTCCGGGCTCATATTGCTCCCTTTTCAACGAGAATCATTTTCTACCGCTGTCTCTAATAGTAGGTATTTTATATTCTAATAGTAGGTTTGTTGTCTCTGATAGTAGGTTTTTTTATCTTCTAATAGTACGTTTGCTGTCTCTAATAGTAGGTATTTTATATTCTAATAGTAGGTTTGTTGTCTCTAATAGTGGGTATTTTATATTCTAATAGTAGGTTTGTTGTCTCTGATAGTAGGATTTTTATCTTCTAATAGTAGTTTTGCTGTCTCTGATAGTAGGTATTTTATCTTCTAATAGTAGGTTTGTTGTCTCTGATAGTAGGTTTTTATCTTCTAATAGTAGGTTTGCTGTCTCTAATAGTAGGTATTTTATATTCTAATAGTAGGTTTGTTGTTTCTGATAGTAGGATTTTTATCTTCTAATAGTAGTTTTGCTGTCTCTGATAGTAGGTATTTTATCTTCTAATAGTAGGTTTGTTGTCTCTGATAGTAGGATTTTTATCTTCTAATAGTAGTTTTGCTGTCTCTGATAGTAGGTATTTTATCTTCTAATAGTAGGTTTGCTGTCTCTGATAGTAGGTTTTTTTTATCTTCTTGTGCTTTGTATTCTTTACTTTTCTATATGTCATTTGAGAATACCATCTGCTTTTGAAGAACTCGTAATATATTGTGCATTTAAATATTTGTGAAGGAAAAAATAAAACAAATCTAGACAAAATGGAAAAATGGCTAGGATTGACTAAACGGATAACTGACGATTCACAGGTGATGGATCCAGGAGAATCTACTAGCACTAAGAATATTGAAAAAAAATTGTTTCTAGGAAATATAATGAAAGTTATTTATGATTTGGATTTACTTGGAATGGAGATGAAATGGACCCTCAACCTAAATGTGTTCTTAACCTAACTATTATTCAATCAAAATATTAAACCATCTTTCTTTAAAAGACATCTCAAATCTAAGCATGCCAATTTAAAGGATAAATCTGAAGAATATTTTAAGAAGAAATTATCGGAGTTCAAAACTAGTAGACAAGTAATTAAAGGTTTTGCTACTTCAGATGAAAAAGCTTTGGCAGCTATAGTTACCTGGTAAGCTTAAGAATAGCTAATACTCAGCAGGCTGACACTATTGGAGAAAACCCTTATATTAACAGCATCTAAAGATACCGTTTTAACAGTATTCAACAAAAATGCGGCTAATGAACCTAGTAATATTCCGTTATCAAATGATACAGTAAGTCGACGAATTCATGAAATGGCAAATTCTATAAAAGAGACACTTACTCAAGCAATACAACAAAGTGAGTACTTCGCATTGCGACTGAGTGAAAGTATTCACGTAACTAACTTTATTCAATTATTAGTTTACCTACGTTTTGAAGAAGATAAACGAATTGCCGAAGAGTGTTTATTTTGTAAATCTCTTCATGATAGAGCAACTGCCAATGAAATTTTCAAAGTAATTGATAATTTTATGTCTGAAAATGATATTTCTTGTAATAAGTGCATTGCCGTATGCAGTGACGTATTTCGGGCATTGAAAACATTCCGTGAGAGTTTTCAAATAAAAAAAGTCGCAAATGAAACAAAATTTACTCACTGCTCCATTCATCGTGAAAGTTTATTAGCCAAAACAATCTGAGAAAACCTGAAAATCGTTTTGAATAAAGCTCTGAAAATTGCAGATTTTATTAAAAGCCAAGCTTTAAATTCAAGAATATTTACGATTTTATGCAAAAGATGGGCAGCGAGCATGAAACGCTTTTTTTATATTCTGAAGTAAGGTGGTTATCCAGAGGCAGTTTTAAATCGTCTTTCTGAACTTCGATCAGAAATTCAAATTTTCCTCTGTGATTCAAAATTTGAATTACAAAAATGTTTATTTGGTGAATTATGATTCGTGCGTTTAGCACATTTAGCTGATATTTTTGGGAAGATAAATTAATTAAATTCAGGATTACAAAATGTTAATTTGTTTACCATTAGAGATAAAATAAATGCAATGATAAAACAAATCGAGTTAATAATCAAAGAACTGGATAATAATATTTTAAGCATTTTACCACTTTTAGAAAGTTTTCTAATTTTGAAATAAAAGAACTAACATCCGACATTAAAAATTGTTGTTTTTTATTGATAAATAATTTCAATATGTATTTTCCCAAGAATAATGACAAAGAAAATGGGATTAGAATCTCATTTTGTTCAAATATACGTGAAATTTTATCTCGTGATGAAAACGAACAATTGATAGAAATTTCCTCTGATCAAACTCTAACTGAATATTAAAAAAAAAAAAAATCTTAACTTTTGACTGAACGGAAAAAAAAAAAAGAATTTAAAGGCATTTTGAATAAAGTTATTAAATTTTTATTGCCCTTTTGTATAACTTATTTGTGTGAACAAGGATTCTTTTCCGTGCTATATTTGAAAAATAAATACAGAACAAATTAAAAGCTGATCCTAATTTGCGGTTAAACTAAGTGAAATAAGTCCAGACATAAAGAAATTGATCTCTCTTAAATAGGCCAAAATTTCGCACTAAATTTTAGAATTAAAGTATTATAACTTAAAGTTTGATAATTAAAATGGTACCCAAAATTTAATCTAATATCTTTTTATGTGTGCATATTTAATACAAATAGGCAATAGGTTTTGCAAATGCCAAAATATTTTTTTTTTCAATATTTCTATTGAGAAATTGAAAGATAATCATTGTAAAATGCAGTGGTGATACTTAACGTTCCTCAATACATCTCTTCTTATCATCGTTTCGTACTGTTCTAAAAATACTTTCCCCTCGTCGCGAGGAAGTCCAACAGCAGTTTATCCCTTTAGGGGAATTTATTAGTTGGAACATCATGTTTTTGGTTAGGAGAGTAACATTCTTTGTTCCTTTATCTTCGAGTACACTTTACGGGATATTTGGTGAATTATTATCAGTAGTCAAAGTTTAGAGACGAAATTTAGACGTAGATTACAAAAGCATGGTTTAAAGTTTAATACTCGCTAAGAACATGAACACAGTTCATAAGAACAAAAATGCTCACTGTCAATTGTGAAACTACGCATCTAGTAGGTAAAAAAGGATTCCAAATCAAAGACATATATACCTGTTATATCAATTCGTTGTTCCAAATGATGATGCACGGTCACCCCCTTTCTCTTTATACCTTTGACCTTTCAACCAACCATCCTGACGGTCTTATGTGATCGGCCTCTAATGGCAATACTTATAGAGCCGGATACGTTGGGCTTTGCGCGATATCCCGGCAATACTGATACCGACTAGACTAGACTGCGGAGCTACTAATTGACATACCTTTTGCTGTTTTTCCCCCATTTAAAGAAAAACTAAAATAAGAAATATTACTACTTTTTAAAGTTTTTCATGCGATTAATTATTAAAATTATCACAAATAGCTAACGGTGTGAATGATAAAATCAGTATTAAGCTAATATTGTTTGGAACTAAGTAAATAAACGGAATGACACGTTAAAGAAAGCACGGCGAGAGTCTTCGCATTCACAAAAAAACAAACAAACAAAAAAAAAAAATCTGAAACATTTCAGATTTTAAATTACGTCCAAAGGGGCGTTTTTTAACATTTTGTGTGTTACCTTTCTTTATTAAATATCATGTTCCTCGCACTTAAACCATAAGATCCAGTGCAACAGCAATATCGCAAAATAGTTTTAAAACGAGCATATCTTTAGAATTTCCGATACAGAGACTCACGCGCTGGAGATAAAAATGTTTTTTCTGCACAACGTTGCCATTGCTCGCTTTGAAATCCTTGAGTTTGTTAATCAAAAATTCGTCAAAGTTTTAAAAAATAGGAAATCGATCATAAAACAAATTTCAAATTTGGTCTTCCACATGCTCATATTCGTTGGAGGATTACGTTATTCAAAATTCGATGACTCTATGTACCGTTGTTTTATCACAATACGAGAAATATACATACATTTATGCAGATTTTTCATTATTTAATTTCTTCAAATATAATGCAGGACTCTAACATTTTGTGGCAACAGTTTGAAAAGTGAACCGACATTTATGAGTCCGACGCAAAATGCCAAAACGAAACTAATAGTCCTTCGGGATTCAAATCCCTTTGGGCTAAAAACATGCAACATGTAATAAACTCAAAGCCATTAATATTCATTCCAACAAATGCTACACAATCTTGTTTTAGAACTTCAGATCTCAGGTATTTGAACCAATACGCTTGAAATCTGAAGTGAACCCTAAAAAGTAACAGTTAAAAATTTTATATTAAAATTATAGTGGTAGTTTTTCTCCTTATTTTTAACCTTCAATTTCGACATATTACTCAAATAGTATTATGTACATCCTAAAATTTCCAATAATTCTTCAGTCTAATTCAGCATCGGCGAGGAACTTGCATGGTACGAAGGAAGGCTTCGCCAAAGAAAAAGTGGCTCCGTCAGACCGCAGAGGGAAAAATATACTCTAGTTTACAGGGGCTATCCATCCAGCATGAATACTTTTTTGCGCAAGCAGAAGCAGATCCAATCTTAATGCGATTTCTTGCATGCTCAAATCACTTCTCAAGCTGTTGCCGAAGGTGTCAAGAGTTCAAAGTTCTGTAATACCATTCTTTTCCCATTTTTGCGATACTATACTTTTTAAATCAAATCAGTGATCGGTCCAAGTAATTAACGGGTTATTTATTTTGAATAACAAAATCTAGGAAAATTGCAGTTTATATTATCGCGAAAGGTTTCTGTCAAAGAACGAATGCTATAAGTTCTTTGGTTTTGAACCGTATCCCTCAATTTCCTGTACACCTGGCAATTTGGTGACGAGAATTTGTCTTTCCTCGATTTAGCGGCGGAGTAGTCAAACTGTTTTAGAAATGCGCTAATTTCTATATTTTGAATTGCAGAAAACAACAACACAGTTCATAAGAACAAAAATACATACCATCTGTCGTGAAACGACAGACCAAGAGGCAGAAACCCACCTCAGCTACCGAGCTACTGATTGACATACATGTTTTGCTTTCACCGCGAAAAAATTGTATATATATATACGAAAGAGAAAACATAACTTGGAAGAAGTTCAAAGCCATTAAGATTTGTTGCATTAAATCGTACACAACCTCAAAGAGCTTTTGGTAAATGCTCTTCGTATCTCGACTGTTTTAACATTTTGTATACTTGAGAAACATATGTAAAAATAATATATAAAACAATTATATTAATTTTATAGCGGTAGTAATTCTTCATATTTTTGCCACCGCGAAAAAGTTACACAATATCTATAAAAGACAAAACGCAAGATAACTTGGAAGAACATTAAATTAAAGAAAAGAATAAAGTACGGAGACTTTGGCAAAGAAATAGGAATCCTTGATTAAAAATTCAACTACGTGCTCTCCAGAATGAGATCAAGGCATCATGTGACCAGTTCTTCCAATCACAATACACGAATTACATTCAGTCCCTAACAACCAATGATAACAGTCTTTAATTCTTTCATTTCGACACCCCGTCCTATATTAAGCGGCGTCCCCCAAGGGTCACTTTTAGGCCCAATTTTGTTCAACGTTTTCATTAATGACATACCAAAATCACCCAGTATCACTCTTGCACTTTATGCAGATGATACGGCCATCCTAGCTCAACACAAACGCCTTGAAAACTTGGTCCAAATCATTCAGAGATATCTCTCTAGCCTTGAGCACTGGCTCATCACTTGGAAAATAAAAATTAATGTTGCTAAATGTGCTGCTATGATATTCAAACGTAGCCCCCTCCCGTACCCTTCCATTAATATTAAATTCTTTGATGACTATGTTCTCTGGTCAAATTCTTACAAGTACCTAGGAGTTGTACTTGATTCAAAATTAACCTGGCGCCTTCACATTGAAAATGTTCTCAACAAAGCGAAAGGTGCTAGAGCCCAACTTTACCCATTTATAGCTCGAAAGAGCAATCTGTCAATTAAGAACAAAATCCTTCTCTATACATCAATTATAAGACCTGTCTTTATGTATGCATGTACAATCTGGGGTACTGCTGCAAAAAGTCATGTGAAAAAACTTCAATCTTTTCAAAGTAAAACCTTACGTATGGCCCTAAACGCAGCCTGGTACGTCCGTACAGATGTGATTCATTCGGACCTTAACATTAAACCTGTGGATTATCTTATCAAAAAACATAGTCAAAATTTATTCCTTAAAATTGAACAGATTGATAACCGAGCACTTCAACAGATGCGATTCATACGATCCTGCTATTCGCAGCTCACAGAAGAGACCGAGAGCCGTGATTGGCCGAGAGTTCGGCATCTACCCACCATCCAAAAGGCCAAGACACGCCCTCCCAGCTCCCGCGCCAAGAAGGAAGGACGTCTCTTCAGCGAGCTGCCATATAATTGCTAATTCCATCCTCTGCTACTACTATCAAGATCTTCAAGCAAAGTTATCAATCTGTTTACTTAAGAATCACATCTCCCGCAGATTTTAAATCTGCCTACGAATATTTTCATCGCGATCCCAGTAATTATTTGCACTCTCCAACACAAGCCACATGCCAATGAGCCTATTAATCGTAAACTCTTTCCTATCCACTTTTTGCTTTAGTGTTTGTATTGTGTATAAAAAATTTTATAAAAACCAAAAAAAGTATAAAATATAAAATACAAAAAAATTTTAAAACCTAAAAACTTATAAAAAGATTATGACACTTAAGTTTTTATTATCTTATCTCTATCCTTAAACTTTCTCGAGCAAGTGGCTCCCTCTTGTGTGCATCAAGTAAATCACTTATGCCAAATTTTTCCTATTTCTGCTCGCTTTTAGTATTTCTGATGTGGAGGTAAATGGTTTTGAACCATAGGCACTCCGAAATTTTCAAATCATTGGCATTGGCGCGCATCAGCCCGCCTACGCAAACACAAATCTAACATTCCGTCCTTAGCTACGGACGCAGTGGTGGCTCACACGGACGCTGAGAAATCCGAATTAATTGCGGATTCTCTTCAAACTCAATTTACACCACATAATGAAGGAATTTTTGCGAACAGCGCAAATTCTTTCCCACAAGATGTTGAACGCTTCCTCTCCTCGCCTTTCGCGAGAGAAATACAATATACATCCATGAGCGAGGTAAGTGATTACATTACCAAGCTCAAACCCAAAAAAGCCCCTGGTATGGACTCTATTTCTAATCGTATGATTAAAAATTTACCCACCAATTATCTATTTTTCCTAGTAATGCTTATAAATTTTATGACAGAGCATTGCTATTTTCCTCAAAGCTGGAAACAAGCACTTATTGTGCCTATTCCAAAACCAGGCCAAAGCCTTTCAAATCCTCAAAATTATAGACCTATCAGCCTCCTATCTTCGTTATCAAAGATATACGAATTTGTGTTACTTAAACGCTTGAATGATTTTCTCCGAAATCACAACGTTCTGATTGATGAACAATTTGGATTTCGAGCAAAACACTGCACTACGCACCAGCTGCTGACGACAGTGGAGTTCATTCACGAAGGGTTTCGTAACAAAATGCTTACTGGCGCTTTATTTCTTGACATAGCCAAAGCATTTGATAGGACTTGGCATATAGGAATTATTATCAAGCTCATACGACTTGACGTTTCGGCCCATTTAATTCATATAATTAATTCGTACCTTACTAATAGATCTTTTTCTGTACGAGTTAATTCTTCCATTTCGACACCCCGTGCTATACCAAGCGGCGTCCCCCAAGGGTCACTTTTAGGCCCAATTTTGTTCAACATTTTCATAAATGACATACCAAAATCACCTAGTATCACTCTTGCACTTTATGCAGATGATACGGCCATCCTAGCCCAACACAAACGCCTTGAAAACTTGGTCCAAACAATTCAGAGATACCTCTCTAGCCTTGAGCACTGGCTCATCACTTGGAAAATAAAAATTAATGTTGCTAAATGTGCTGCTATGATCTTCAAACGTAGCCCCCTCCCGTGCCCTTCCATTAACATTAAATTCTTTGATGACTATGTTCCCTGGTCAAACTCTTACAAGTACCTAGGAGTTGTACTTGATTCAAAATTACTCTGGCGCCTTCACATTGAAAATGTTCTCAATAAAGCGAAAGGTGCTAGAGCCCAACTTTACCCCTTTTTAGCTCGAAAGAGCCATCTGTAAATTAAAAACAAAATTCTTCTCTATACATCAATTATAAGACCTGTCTTTATGTATGCATGTACAATCTGGGGTACTGCTGCAAAAACTCATGTGAAAAAACTTCAATCTTTTCAAAGTAAAACCTTACGTATGGCCCTAAACGCAGCCTGGTACGTCCGTACAGATGTGATTCATTCGGACCTTAACATTAAACCTGTTGATTATCTTATCAAAAAACATAGTCAAAATTTATTTCTTAAAATTGAACAGATTGATAACCGAGCACTCCAACAGATGCCAGCATACGATCCTGCTATTCGCAGCTCACAGAAGAGACCGAGAGCTGTGATTGGCCGAGAGTTCGGCATCTATCCACCATCTAAAAGGGCGAGATACGCCCTCTCCACTTCAGTTCCAGCCCCCGCGCCATGAAGGAAGGACGTCTCTTCAGCGAGCTGCCATATAATTGCTTACTTCATCCTTTACAACTACAATCAAGATCTTCAAGCAAAGTTATCAATCTGTTTACTTAAGAATCACATCTCCCGCAGATTTTAAATCTGCCTAAATATTTTCATCGCGATCCCAATTTGGTTGCACTCTCCAACACAAGCGACATGTCAATGAGCCTATTAATCGTAAACTCTTTCCTATCCGCTTTTTGCTTTAGTGTTTGTACTGTGTATAAAAATTATAAAATATAAAATACAAAAAAATTATAAAAATCTAAAAACTTATAAAAAAAAATTATGATACTTAAGTTTTTATATTCTCATCTCTATCCCTAAACTTTCTCGAGCCTGTGGCTCCCTCTATTGAGCATCAGGTAAATCACTTATGCCAAATTTTTCCAATTTCTGCTCACTTTTAGTAATTCTGATGTGGAGGTAAATGGTTTTGAACCATAGGCACTCCGAAATTTGCAAATCATTGGCATTGGAAGAACCTTAAAGGTATCAAGATTTATTCTAGTAAATCGCACACAACTTAGTTTTACAGAATCAAAGAGCTTTCGATAAATGCTTCTCGTATTTCGAATGTTTTAAGATCTTAAGTTTAAATGAAGCACGTAAAAAATAATATATAAAGGAATTATATTAAAATTAAAGTGGTAGTAATTCTTATTTTTCAAACTTTATAACTTAAATTTTGATAATGGAAATGGTATCCAATTTTTAATATTTTTATGTGTGCATATTTAACTAGCCAATAGGTTGTGCTAATGGCAAATATTTTTTAGTCCAAAGGGCGTTAGCCCACAAGGCCTATTATTTTCAAAACGGCATTTTGCGTTGATTCACGTTTCAAACTGCTGCTACCAAATATTATCGCTAAATAATGAAGAATCTGCTAGAACGTATTTCTCACATGGTCCATGATTTCTCATTGTTAAAAAACAACGGAGCCATCAAGTTTTGAATAACGTAGTCTTGGCCACTTGGAAGTCCGAAATTTGTATTTCGAATTTGTTTTAGTATCTATTTCACATTTTGCAAACCTTTAACGAAATTCTGATTAACAAACGCAACGATTTCAAAGCGAGCAATGGCAACATTGTACGGAAAAAAATATTTTAATTCCCAGAGCGCGAGACTGTGTATCGGAAATTCTAAAGGTATGCTATTTTGCTGTTTTTAAATATTTTGTGATATTGTTGTTGAATTGAATTTTGTGGTTTAAGTGCGAAGAACATGATATTTAATAAATAAAGGTAACACACTAAGTGTTAAAAAAACGACCTTTTGGGCGTAATATAAAGTCTGAAAGCATTCAGATTTCCTTTCTTTCCTTTTAGTCCAAAGGATGTTAGCTCAGAAGGACTACTAACTTCTTTTTGATATTTTGCTTTGGAAACTTAAATGCCCGTTTCAATTTTCAAAGTGTTACCACCGAATATTATCGCCCTGTGTTATATTTAAAGAAATTAAATAATAAGAATCTGCAAAAATGTATCTATGTTTCTCGCACTGTGATAAACAACGGTACCTAGAGCCATCAAATTTTGGTGTCTTTAATTATGGCAAAGCACACTAGGGCTATCTGCCTAAGGGAAGAGATGCCTTCGTGGAGGATTTTCTGAGGGAAACTGGCTCGTATACACGTTACACATGGGGAAAACCACGAAAACACCCATGCAGCCAGCCCGTTCGCGGGATTCGAACTTCGGACCGAACTACCAGTGTTCAGCGACTTTACCGCTCGGCCGCCCATCAAATTTTGAATAACGTTCCAGATCCGAATATGGGCATCTGGAAGCTCTAATTTAGAAATTGATTAACGCAGTTTAAGTTTGTATTACATGCATTGTTATGCATGGAAAGCTAAGTATTAAACCAAACTGAACCCAAAATAAATTAAATAAGGCAAATTCGGCTTCTATTTTGTATGGATTTTAAATGAAATACACCAACTAAAGCTGAAGTTTGCCCTTTTCTAGAATTCGAGCTAACGCAGTTCTGTTACACTTATAATCGATTATATAAGCATTTGATAGAAAAAGATTTCAAATATTTCGCAGCATATAATAATGTTTCGCAGTATACAATTCTCCGATTCGTTAACACATGGAATTGTAGTTACGTTGAAAGGACCTGCATGTAGGCTCACATGCAGCCATGAGCATGGTACACATGGCATGAGCATGGCACACATTGCCATGAGAAAAGGATAAAGGAAGTGAAAGTGGGGGGGGGAACACGTTGAATTACAACAGTCGAATTAACTATAAGATAAAGTTGCAGTTAAGACATCTCGAAAAGGTCATAAAACGGAGGAAATAAACAGTTTCTCATTGGATTGCACGACTCCTTAATTCCTACAGTAAAAGTTTCAGGGCGGACAAAAGTGGTAGAAGTCAGAAAAACAAAATCTTTGTTTTTATTTTCGTCTATTTATTCCTCTAAAACCTACTTAAACCCAACACCTGAGGAAGAATGGACTGTAAGTTTAAATATAAGAATTCAGTGACTACTTTTTAAAGGTTACAACACAGTTCAATGTTTTCTTTTTAAAAATGTTATAAATGAATTTTTACTTCAGACAATCGAAGAAATCCGATTACTTGAACTCCGAACAATTAGTAGCATTTGATAATTTGAATTCAGTTTTTACTAGAGAAAAAATGTATAAAATAGGATTACTATCTTTATGCTGAAAGGCGTTTGTTTTTTCTTTAACTAAAAATATTTATATGCTTGAGCAAAATTTTACTTAGTGATGCTAAAATGATTTTATGTGCATTTCCTTTCCCGTCAGCCGAAGTTATTGTAAAGACATTAGACTTCATGAGCAAGTCTCTTTAGAAAACAAACCCATTATCTACAGCAGAGCTTCTTAAACGTTTTACATTCGCGATCCCACTATTTATCACTATGATTTTTTTCGCGACCCCAGGACCCCATAATAGTTACGAAAATTTTGTGGGACCCCATAAGCCCTGCGTAAATCTAATACACATGTGAATGAAACTGTCACTTTTTTCACTTGTACTGCATGCAGTTTTAGGTCATTGACTTTAATTTCTAATTTTAAGACATAGAACAATGTGAAAATTTTAAATAAGTAATAGACAAAATGAAAACGTCACGTGCAATTCAAGTAAAATGAACGTTTATATTATAAGAAGAATGTGTCGAAACGTTTTTGTTTTTCCTTTGTCTCTATTGTCTTATTTTTATCTATTTTCAGATACATTGTGTAAAAATATTTGGTAATTGTAAAATTATTATAACAAGTTAAAGAAATATCAAAACTGCTAAAAGTTTTGGCGACCCCCTGCTACACGTCTTGTGATCTTTGCTTTACTCATCACTAATACTTGGGATCAGAAATAAAAAAATATCATTCTAACAGCTTCAGATGCACTGCCTTTTCAGCTCATTGTTTATACTTCTAGACAGCGATGCATCGTTAAGTGAGCAACGCTAGCTAGTGAATCGTTAGCGAGTGCGTTGTATGCAGCTCATTGTTTATACTTTCAGACAGCGATGCATCGGTAAGTGAGCAACGCTAGCTAGTGCATCGTTAGCGATTGCGTCGTTTGCAGCTCATTGTTTATACTTTTAGACAGCGATGCATCGGTAAGTGAGCAACGCTAGCTAGTGCATCGTTAGCGAGTGCGTCGTTTGCAGCTCATTGTTTATACTTTTAGACAGCGATGCATCGGTAAGTGAGCAACGCTAACTAGTGCATCTTTAGCGAGTGCGTCGTTTACAGCTCATTGTTTATACTTATAGATAGCGGGTCCATCATTAAAGGACCCGATAAGGAACTGAGGAAATATCTCCGTTCCAACATAATACCAACAGTTAAAAATTATGGTGTATTGTTGTTGCTGTGACTAACCTCGCTTAAATGATATCAGACTGAGCCCACGAAATTCATTGTGGCAAAGAGATAAACTGCGCCTGTCGCTGGCAAGTGCTGTGGGCACCTTGCAAGTGATACTACAACGTTGCTCAGTTTCGCTCCCAGTTTTGAAGTAGAGCAAGCCGGAGGAACGGTCTCCCACCGAGTTCCCATACCGCACACACTCTCTACATATACAAACAAAAGATTTATCAAGCCTCGAAAATTATAGATGTCATCTAAGAAATTTTTCCTTCCCAAGTCTCGATTCATAATTTCCTACTTCAATAGCCAATAGCCTCAGATTTTATTCAGGTAACTTTTAATTGGGCTTCATTACATCATATTAACTTTTCGGGTTAAAGCATTAAACGTAACTTCTCAAATTCATACGAATGAAAGTTATATTCATAGAACTTTATATTGCATAGAATTTTATGTTTATTAACCATTGTCATCGAGTAGAAACATAATTTCTTTCCGCAGTTCTACCTTACCAGAATCTAAATTAGTTGTAGAGTATTCATGCCAAGGCTTTGAATGTTTTAGAGCTTCTGGCAGCCTCGCTTGCAGTTACGTCTTATTCCCAGCTCTGCTAACGTTTATTTCGGCTTTAGCCATTTTGCTAGCGGATTTTAAAAGCGCGTTATTAATTACTTCAGACTGCATAAGTAGACTTTCCTGTGCAGTTTTAGACTGCGTTACTTGAATTTAAAGTCACAGTGGTGATCGGACGCTTTATTCCTTCTCAAATCCTGATTCATAATTTCCTACTTCAATAGTCAACGGCCTCAAATTTTACTAAATAACTTTTAAGTGGTCTTCATTATTTTCATATGAA
This sequence comes from Stegodyphus dumicola, assembly GCF_044657685.1. NCBI lineage: Eukaryota > Metazoa > Arthropoda > Arachnida > Araneae > Eresidae > Stegodyphus > Stegodyphus dumicola. The sequence goes on from NC_140778.1 coordinate 115,063,311, forward strand.
TAATATTATAGTCATATAATATTATGTTTCATATTACTTTTACCTTTTGCTTTCGGTTTGGAAACTCTTTTGTAAAAACGAAAGACTTGCTTCAGGTTAAAAAATTTCCAATAAGGAGGGCCTAATGTTTTGTTTGATTTTCGTTTGTCAATTAAGTGTTTATTATGATAAATTCTCACTTATTGAACTAATGATTTATTTCATATAAACGTCTGTGCGTTTATTCCTGTGTTAATAATTTAAATACCATGTCTGTTTTAACATTTTTAACCCAAAAGTTTCAGTTAAATCTCTATACTGCCGAGATAGATTCCAGCTGCTCATATCTCGACGCGAAAGATTTCAATTAAAAATGTAATTACGCTTTACTATTAAAGCACACACCTTTTGCTAAAGCACTTCAATCAAAAGTTGCAGAGAAACACAAAGACAAAGTGTGTAAACACAAAGACAATTGTTATATGCATATAGCTTAACTTGCATTGCAAGTTCTTGCTGAAGAAGCTCTTACTTTTGATATGACTCGTACTAAGCAGACCGCAAGGAAACGTACTGGAGGTAAAGTTTTAGTAAATGGCTCCTGGTTAGCTACCAAGGCTGCGAGGAAAGGCGCACCAGCTACCACAGATATTAAAAAGGTCTCATCGCTACTCACCTCGTTATCAAAATTCAATAGAGTTGCTGGTTCTCAAATCGCTTTGCAGCGTTTAATCAGAGAAATCACTCAAGATTTTAAGACGGATCTTCGATTCCAGAGCTCAGCAGCTATGGCTCATAAGAAAGCCAGTGAAGTTCAGCTGGTAGGATTGTCTGAATATAGCAACTTGAGCTATCCATGCCGAGTGGGTTGCTATTATGCTCAAAGATCTTCAGCTGGCTCGTCGCCTTCGAGAAGAACGATCTTCCGTTTTTCAGCCATTAGATGAGAGTGCTATAAAAGCATTGAAGAGTCATTACAGGAAGAAAGTGATTCAAAATATTATTAATGAAATTGCTACAGCTGATAAAGTCTGTTCCTTCTAAGAAGCACTTGTACAGCTCTTCACCGTATCACAGAGTACAATAAGTAGTTGCACTTCAAACTACTAAGAACGTTAAACACTGTATCAACACGGTTCACTGAAAACTTCAACGAATTAAATATTGTTATTTTTGAATTTTGTGGGATATCCTATCACTCAGTCACTAAATGATTCATAATCTTTAATGGGAAATTATATTTTAAATATCTTTTATATTTATATCTTTAAAGGTGCATATTGAACTTCATTGATAAAATATACATTCCCTGGAAAATAATTTTTTCCAGAATCCAAGAATTCAACTTGAAATATTTCTAACGATGCTGGGCATCATCCTGAATCTCATAACTGTAAGAGTATTCTTAAAGCTTTGCCAGTAAATTTTATTATTCCAAAAGAAACCTTGAAAGTTGGACCTATTGGGAAAGAGATTTCGAAACATCCCGCTGTCACGAGTTCTCAGAAATGAAATATTACGGCCATTTTTACACTTCGCACTCTTCCGTGAGCCATTATATCACTCTTCTTTGGAAATACATCTACGATAGCACACCAGACATGAATTTTTAAGATCGAAAGGAATCTTGAAGTTCATAAATCTTCTTCCTACCTGAAGAATAATGTTCTCTCACTACTGTTACGCGGAACAGCCCTTTCGCCCACTTCACTTCAGTTTACGAGCGAGTGGAGGGTTTTCGTTCGATGAGTGGCCATAAAAACTGATCAAAGTTCCCGACCATTACGATTTTTTTTTTGGCTTATTTTTATTATCTTGGGCTATAACAGAACAGATTTTATCGTCACCTATTGAAAAAGTAAAAGGCAATTTATCTAAGATATTTCTCATTTTTGTAATAAAAACTAACGCTACCAATCATTTTTAAGTATGTGATCAAACGTATTTCTTATTATTGTTTGAAAATGTTCAGCTTAGACCTTAGAATAATTTACAAATAGAGAAGTAGAACATAGGTGATTATAAAAATAAATTCCTATGGGAAGAGTTTTGATCATTCATTAAACTTCGGGAAAAAATTATTTTATTATATTTATGTTGAGAGAGTTACTAGACTAAAAACTATTAATATATTAAAATTATATTTGAATTCCTTAAACACCATAACCAGAAAGAAAAAACTTACACCTGGTAGTATATAAAACTAGGGAAGACGGGGCGTAGAAAAACTTTTGAGACATAAAACTAGCCCAGTCACTGTCATTTCTTGACTAAAATACTGTATAATATAGAGAAATATTATAAATATCCTGAGAAGTATTTTTCTTTGGTTAATCCTGTAAGTATCTTTTAAAGACTTATTAATCGGGACTATTGTTTTATGATTGATAATGTGTGATGTTTAACGAACTCATAAAAATTTTAATCTGAGTTCGTAAATCTAGAAGCAAGTTTCCTAGTAATGATGTTACTGCTAGAAATCAGAAAACAGTTATTCTGCAGATTATCTAGGTAATGTGCAGATTAACTGGGGCAGGGGTTCCCAACCGTATGCCCACGGGAACCATGGCGCCCGCCGATTATTCAACCTATGCAATCACAATAAAAATGTTTTAGTTTTGAATAAAATTCTATATGGAAATTTTCTCATTTGTAATGAAATAGAAATTGCGCTTAACACAGATACCAGTACACAGCGAAATGCGACCGATCTATTTATTTATGCTCATGCATCTGTCCAACGCTAAATTAACTTTGAAAACGTAAATGGTATCTACCGTTTAACAAATGTTCTAGAATATGCTCTTAGAGACAAAAGGGTTGAGGACCCTTGAACTAGGGTGATCCGTTAAATGTGCCAACATTTTTTTTTTTTCATTTCGCAAATTAGCTAGGTAATCAGCAAATTACCTAAACTGGTGTGCAAAACTTAAGCAATAATGTAAAAAGTTAGCAGATAGCCTTGAAATTGCAGAAAAGGAGGTCTGGAAATCAGTACAATGAACACGTAAGTCAGTAAAAAAGTTATGCGTATGCAAATATCAGGAACGAAACGTCAGAGGCGACGTGAGCGTACACAAAACGCGTGATGTCGGCGCGCGCAGCTCAACAGTAGAATAAAAGGAAGGACGGAGACGCAATTCAACATATTCGCTGCAAGTACCAGTGAGTCAGTTCGTGAAATATGGCTAGAAGAAATCACCTGGACGACTTCACACATGGAAGAATGATCGGAAAGCTGGAGGAGGGGCGTACTGTCACCAGTGTAGCTGCAGAGTTCGGAATCAGCAAAAGTGTCGTTTCGAGCGCTTGGAAAGCGTTCCAAACAACAGGTACAGCTGTTAGAAAGGTTGGTGGTGGCCGCCCGAGGACGACAACTGCAGGAGATGACCGATATATCGTCTTGCAAGCGAAAAGAGGCCGACAGCAGTCAGCAAGCGCCATTGCTCAGAAACTCTGTACAGCAAGGAGGCGACAAGTGTCGCGGTTTACTGTGGCCAGAGGCCTTCACAAAGGGGGCCTATTCGCCCGCTGTCCTGAACGCTGCCTCCCGCTGAAAGTTGGCCGGCGTTTACAGTGGGGCAGAGAGCACAAAAACTGGACAACTGATCAATGGAGTCGTGTCCTCTTTACGGATGAGAGTCGGTTTAGTACCAGAAGCGATTCTCAATGCGTTTTGATTTGGAGAGAGGTCGGAACCCGGTTTTATCCCAGTAACATCAAGAAAAGACACCGTAACGGTGGTTGGATGATTTAATTTTTAATTGTTTTGTTTTGAGCACAACTGGCTCGCTGGCTCCTCGTTTGTTGTTGGATGGGCAAGCTCCCATTAAAAGTCATATGACCTAGGTAATCTTGGTTAGATGGGCTGGGGGATGCGCCCCCTTATTTTCACCATAACGGTGGTCCTGGAGTTCTTGTCTGGGGAGGCATTATGCTGAATAGGTGAACTGAGCTCCACGTTTTTGACGGAGGGTCTGTAACCGGGGATCGCTATTATGAGCAGGTACTCTTTCCCCATATGCGTCTGTTCCGAGGTGCCATTGGCCCAGACTTAATTTTTATGGATGACAATGCACGGCCACATCGGACTCTTGCTGTTGAGGAGCTACTTGAAAGCGAAGATATCACTCGAATGGATTGGCCAGATAGTCCCTAGATTTAAATCCCATCGAACATGTGTGGGATGCTTTGGGGAGACGCATTGTAGCACACTTACATCCTCCGGAAAACACCCAACAACTCAAAGAGATGCTGATTGAGGAATGGGCACTCCTACCGCAAAAAATGTTACACTAGCTGGTTCTGAGTATGCGGAGACGGTGCGAAGCAACCATTGCACTGAGGAGAGGGCATATCCCATATTAAGGAACATCTGCTTGTTGTTCTTCCTCTTGGATAGACAATCATGAGTCACCATACTATGCGTTCAATAAAGCTAGTTTTTGTTTGATTCCATACCGTTTGCATTGTATTCCTTTTTCAGCTCCTATGCTTTCGTCATCCTTTACGTACATAATATTCTCCTTCATTTCTGCATTTCATGTCTCTCAGCCGATTTCTGGTGGAGATATGGCAAAAAACCCTGCTATTGTTTAAGTTTTGCACACCAGTGTAGATAATCTGCACATTAAATACTAGGCACTCGTTAAAGTGAAAATAAGATCTTTGCTGGAACAACACCAACATTTCTGTACGCTTAAATTAACATAATATTTATTTATTTTTGACATCTAAAGCATCAAGTTAATACAATCAAACAATCAGCAAATTAATTGATAGAATTAATCGTCAATCAATGAACAAACGATAATTCAAAGAACCAAACGGTTTAAAATATTATTACAATTAAAGAAATGAATTTCCGAAATGTATGATAAAATTATGCTTACGGTGACACTTTGAATTACATGGCAATTGGATTTTGCGATAAGCACGCCTATTTTTGGTACATTTTAGACTTGCAGTCATATTTTCGGAAACCCTGCCCAATCAAGTATTTAAAAGTGGCGGCTCTTTGTTTAAATTTGGAATTCTTAGTGGAATAGTGAATTTTAAGTTGGTTCATCAAATTCAGTTACCAATTTTTGTCGCCAAATTTAGCAAGAAATCGTCAAAAGTCGCCAAACTTGGCGACCATTTAGTGAAACCAAACTAAAATGGAGGAAGAGAGGGAAGGAGTAGGGAAATGAAATGACAGAACAAAACTACTAAACTTTAACGATACGGAAGCCGGTAATGTGCACATTAAGTAGATAAATGCGGAACACTCTTGATTCCGCAAGTTAACGGAAGAAATTAGTTAATCTGCAGATTAGCTAGGTAATGTGCACATTAACGGCTTTCGAGCTTTAGCAGTAGCAATGATAATCTTACTGATACGAACGATATCCAGCTTTCCAGTGTTTCAGAAGACAACCAATAAGCGGGTATCTGCTATGTGATAGAATAAAAATTTTCTACTGCAGTGGAATCACATAAAAATCACAGCAAAGGCAAAATCAAGCTAAACGTGATCTTTCACATCAATGATATTTATTGTTCAACACATGAGTGCTGATGATCTAGAATCTCTGTTAAAATTGCTTTTGAATTTTGAATTTTCAGCATTATAAGAACTGATTCGTCTTTTCCACGCTATTCACTCGATGTTGTTCCTTTTCTATGCTCTTAAGCTTATAAAGTGAGCTTAAGGACTTTAAGAACATAAATTTTATCATTAAAAATTCAGCTTAAGATTTTCGATTGGTTACGGTATGGAAGACTTGGTAAACTCAAAGCGATGGTTTAATTGGGAAACAAGGAAAAGATTGTAGAAGTAGTTTAAAGGTCTGTATAGAGCTGCAAGATGTGCATTATTGCGAAACCTTCTGCCAATAGACTAAGCATATCAGTCAAGAAAAATCATTACGTCATTTATCAAGTTGAAATGCCCAGCTAAGAAAATATGCGTTTTCGTATTCAGAAGCAGATTTCAACCAGCTTCTATTTGTTCAATATTTATAATATCAGTTTGCATTTGTAAGCTTAAACTCTTAGTCATTATGGTCATGGTTTTCCATTTTCTGACACCTCCTACACCTATTCGTTCGTTACAGATATGGTCATAAGTAGTTTCAGAAACGATAACTGAAAATTTCTGTTATACAGGAAATGTTTGCTATTAAATCTGTAGCCAAGTATGATAGGTCGAAAACTGAATAATCTGCGTGATGGAATGTAATTCAAGGCTATGCATTCAGTATTCTTACCATTAAAAGCATTGAATGGGATGGAATTCTGTACAGTACCATCTATTTCGGATAATAAGTTGATTCAAACTTCAGCCATAATAAAAAACTGTAGCAGCCGATTTTAAAACCCCTCTATAAATTCGTCTATATATTCATTCGAAAATTTCGAATAATCGGTTATATAAGTCAGCTAGGCTTAAAGATGAATGCCAAATCCTCATTCGTTCGAGAAATTAATCAGAAATTAGAGTCTGTTTGTTAAAAATGAATCGCCTCAGTAATGCTATGAATTAAACTGAAGATGACATTATCTACGAAGCGAAAAATGTACTATATATACATAAGTAATACAAGGAGGAAAAAAACTTAAAAATTAAGAAATTTAAAAAGGACTTAAAATGCAAAATCCTAGGCCATCGCTGCTAAGATTAAAAATTTAATTTTAGTGGAGAATGCGTATATGATTATATTATCTCTTAGGAAATGCGAAAACAATTTAGACAGCAAAGGTGTACTATTTCGAGAATCAGAAATTGTAATTTGTAGTTAATTAAATCGGATTTTGGAATTTGTTAAAAGCATTTATTTTGAAATTTCTTTATTTACTTCTCTTTATTTCATTTTCTTCTTAATTTTTATTTCATTACTTCTTATTTTTAAGATTATGCATAGTTCTGAATGGATACTATTTTTACAGAACAAGAGCAGTAGAAGCTCATTGGTTCGTATTCGAAGATTCTCCCTTTGGTTGCGGTACCGATGTGCGCTTAAGAATTATGCGACGGAATTGCCTTTCAAGGCAAGACGAAAGCTTATAAAATTGTACGACGGGATTGCCTTTCAGGCAAACAGAAGACTTATAAAATCTTGTGTAAATAAATGTATTGTTCTGAATGGATACTATTTTTATTTTTGAGCAAGAGTAGTAGAAGTCCATTAGTCCGTATTCGAAGCTCCTCCCTTGATTGCAGTACAGATGTGCGCTTAAGAATTATGCGACGGGATTGCGTTTCAGGAAAGAAGAAGGCTTATAAAAGCTTACTAATTTATCTGTGCTCCACAATAATGAGTCCAATGAACACTAATATTTCCAATCTGGTTCTAATTCCGGAAACTGGTTGCCTAGAACTATATTTTTGCGGTTTTCGCTATGCGTAACATGAATACGAGTCAGTTTTCCTTAGAGTCTTGTTCATTAAGGCATACCCCTTCTTCGACTAATAACATTAGTATGCTTTGTTATTACCCTAAAAAGTCCGAATTAAATCTATTTCCCAGTAACTTTGTTTATTATGTCAATTTCCTCAAGAAAATGTTTAAATTATTATCATAGGACAACAAAAAGTTTCAAGTAGTACAAGGGAGAATGATGAGTGTAAGTAAAATATATTACTACATTTTATATATTTTTTAAAAAATATTTTGTCAGTGAGGGTATGCTAACAGGTTGAAACAAGCTTTTTACTGTAACTTCAAAAAAATCAGAATTCCGCGCTGCATTACTAAAAGCTGAAACGCATTTTTTTAGATGATCATACGTTTTAATAAAATTTCATTACTTTATTTGTATAGTCAAAGCATGTAACGACGCGTTATATTTTTTCCGGCAGAAAAAAAATATATATGCTTTCAAATAAATCCTAGCAGTCCTTAATTTAACGTTGAAAATAAATTAGTTTTTCTTGAGACGCCTTTCTAATTTGTCATTATAAGTTTTGTAAGCTACTTAGAAGATTTCCTTTGAAGATTAAATTCTGCAAAGCTACCTATTTTACAGACTTTATGTTGGAATTCCTTTAATCTAAGAGAAGAGAGGATAAAATTATTTTTAAAGAAATATTAATGCATACGTAATTTTATTTATACTTTTCCCATTTTAGTGAAAAGAATTTAAATTACTTCCGTATTGCGAAATAGATGAAAAACGGCCAGGCAGCAAAATTTTATGCAGATTTAATACTTTACAGAAGTATTCCTGTAAATAGTTCTGAATGAGTTTAATAAACTCCAATATAAGTGAAAGGAAAAATTCTGATAAAATGAACAGTGCTAACAAAGAAATATATCAGGAGAAAACTGGTATTTTACATATAAGTAACGATTTCTTTCTTGGTAAAATTCAAAGCACTTCTTTCTCAACTGAGCAGAATTATCGAACAAGCAATAAATGTAGGAAATTTTGTATTTTTGAAAGTTTTAATGCACGTAAAAGCAATTAGCTCATATAGGTATAAAATAGAAGACTATATTAATTTTATTACACAAGTTGCTTAACTACAGTTATGTTAAGATGAAATAACACGCCGAACAAGTAATAATTTAGAAGTCAAATAACAAAAATCAGCATTATATTTGCAAACTTTCACAGAACTAGTTTCGATGATTTTACCGAACCATCATCCTCAGCTTAAGCGCAAATAAGCAAGCATTCTTATCTCATTCAGCTTTGGCAGCTGAGGATGATGGTTCAGTAAAACCATCGAAACTAGTCCTGTGAAAATTTGCAAATATAACGCTGATTTTTGTCGTTTGACTTCTAAATTATTACTGTTATGTTCTCCAGATGACAGTTCAGCCACAAAGAATAGATCTTAAATTGCTGCATATAGAATCCAAAATGTTGAACTCCGGCTGCGAGCGAGCTAAGAGCTGTGAGTCAGAACATTTTCTGTAGAAGGCACTGGTGTATGAATTGCCTAGTGGCTTTTCACTAGGCAATTCATGCATCAGAATGCCATTAGATGATCTTGTATATCCACGATTCAGGTAGTGTATAATGGAAAATCACAGGTTTCCGGTTTGGAGATGCCTGGAATCGTTGATACTGAAAGGGACAGCTTATAAACATGGAGGGAAACTTCATCCTGCATCAGTGTTGCCAGAAATGTTTCAACTAAAGTAGCAGGAGAAGGTTTGAAAAGTCGTAAACGTAACACATGACGTCATTTATCACGTGATTTGGGTGAAGTCATAGTTACATATGTTCATATGACCTCTTATGTCATCAAAAATTCAGTCTTCATTAGTTTCGTAAGTTAAGGACTGTAATTCGATTTTTTTAATTCGTTTTAATTACGTGTGTTATAGCTTTGACGAATTTTTTAAAACTATGATGCTAATTATCCATCGTTTAAACATTCATTTTTGCTTTTAATAAATTCAATTAATTTAAAATTTTATTTTAAAATTATTTTGTACATATCCATTAAGTGTGTCCTCAAGTTTGGATTGGTAGCGTTTTATACTATTTTTTTTAGTTGGCAGTTCCTTTTCTAATTCATTTTTTTGGCTTTATTTTAATTATCGATGCTTTTCAAGGAATTTTTCCATTTTGCTCGTTTGACTAATTTAACATTATGAGATTCTAATTATCTCAATTTCTCTTTAAGCCTAAATAATTTGTTTACTTATTTATTTACTTATTTATTATAAATTAATTTTAGTTGATAAACTATTTTAACCTACATGCGTTTTGCGATGTATTAAAAAAATGTAAACTTGCAAAAAGTAGCACATGGAAAGGAATGGAGTAGCAAAAATTTCTCAAAATCGCGTACACATAAACTTTAATCGCACAATTTTGTCAAAAGTAGCAAGTTCGCGAAATTTCTTACGATCTGGCAACACGATCTGGCGATCTTCATGAATATCACGAAATATGGTTTCGCTTATACTCGATATTGGAGTAACCTAGCTTCGAAGCTATTCAGTATAATGCTGACATTTAGCAGTTAAATTCAAAATTAAAGTTATATTTTTTAGATTCCCATCGCGGAGATATCTGACAGGATTAACTGGGGTATCCAAAAATAACGGGAATGGCAACATTTCAATTCAGATCCTTTTAATTACAGTTCATTCCTCCTGGAATAATTAACTGAGTATTTTCTGCTCCTTTCTGCCAAGTGGTATCAATCTGAGTAGGCAGGTTTGCCCTAGGTAGTTAATTATTCTTGGCGCTATTTTGCGATATGTGACGACAAAGAACGAAGAATGTGCATGAGATTAAGTTTTTTATTTGCAGAAAACTTCAACTTATACCTATGTTATAATTCGGAAAATCTTTAGATGTGATGATTTGAAGAAATCACATATGTGCTACTTGTTTTTCAGATTCAAATATGACAATATATCAAATGAAGACTGCTACGACGTCAACACTGCAATGAAGATCAGCACCAGATTTCTGGAGATCCGTCTGACAGTTCTTGTGGACAAGAAGTATTGTAGTCTTGTATCTTATTGATGCTGCTTATTCTTCCTCACTGGGGCATGTGTGTGACTCGATGACTTCATACGATTCGTTTTCTAAATTCAAATACGACTGCATGTCAATTAAAGACTCTTACAACTTGAATGATGTCATGAAGACCATCAAAAGATCATTCACTAGAGTTCTGAAGAAACTCTTACCGTGTGACAGTTCTTGCGCACAAACAACATGGTACTTGTGTCTCCTTCACGCTGCCCACTAAAACAGTTTGCTCACTATGATATGTTTACTCTATTTCAACGAATAAAAAAACAAACAAACGCCCTCAAAAGGCAAGTCAGTATTTCCGATACACTTTCTCGCTCGCTGGAGATAAAAATATTTTAGTCCATACAGTGTTGCCACTGCTAGTTTTGAAATTGTTGAGTTCGTTAATCAAAAATTCGTTAATAGTTTTCCAAATATTAAATAAATTCGAGATTCACAATTTGGGCTTCCAGGTGCCCAGTGCGTGTGGAGATCTGTGTTACAAAAAATTTGAAGGCTCTAGGTATCGTTGGCTATTTATAATGCAGGAAATATACACACATTCATGCAGATTCTTCATTTCTTAATTTCTTTAAATATAATACAGAGCAATTATATTTTGTGGCGACAATATGAAATTCAAGTGTTTCGAAGCAAAATGCTGTTTTGAGCATTTTCCAGTTCGGAACTAACATCCCATTTGGGCTAATAATGAAAAAAATTGCATTTTTAAGTAAGGTGATTGTTTTTAATTTGTATTTAGAATAAGAGAATAAAGTAAATTAAAAAACATGCAAAATATAATTATATGGAAAATTATCTGTTAAAAATTATCGTGCAAGTTTGTGTTCACAAGCTACTAGGTTCTTTATGAATATTTATCAGACAGTTTGTAAAATTTCACGTAACAATGGGAATTAATATACTGAGATGCTTATTTCATATACTTTTGCCTCCTGCGCAACAAATAAACACTCTATACTTTAAAATATGCCAAAAATTAAAGTATTCTAGAAATCAAAATATTGTATTTGATATTGGTCTTCCTTGTGTTTACATATTGATTGGAATTTACTTTTAAATTTTAGTTTTTACTGTGCATAATTCTAAACGGACGACAGAGATATAATGCGACCAATTTTAAATTCTCATCTTGATTTTTCATCCATACATGAATCTTCGTTATTGACTTCATAGTATCTGCTGGTATTTGGGAGAATTTTCATCATCTGTTACCTCAGTTGTCTTGACTCTGTTGAAATAATAATAAAGATTCTCTGTATAATTGCAAATTTTGACTCGAATTCCTGTAAAAACTTGCAGGATAAAATATATACTTTATATTATGGCAAGTAATGCTTATCTGCATAGGATATGAATTTAATCTAGCGTATCAAGTACTACTGAAATCCTTCTTGAAATAAAAGTTGGCACAGCAGCCTCAGTTTCAAAAATACAGGATAACCTGCTGGAAAAAATTAGCTAATCAATTTTCATACAGACCTAACTATATTTCTGATTAGTTTAAAAAAAGAACTAGGGTGAAAACTATTCTCACTCTTGAAATCTAGATCTCCAGTATGCTTCAGAGTCTTTCAAACCATATATATTTGTATCATTCAAGAAAGTCTCCATATATGTATTATCTTAATAAACATTGGCACAGGGTAAGAAATTTGTTGTTTAAGGTTGGTAAATTGTAAATCTTATAAGATCAGATATCCCTTAGAGTGATTTACATAATTCCACTGCACATCAGCTCGTGATTAACAAGATCAGAACAAAATAAACTCTTTAAATACAGGTGCTAAATGAAAATTAAGAATAATGCGGAACTAAGAAGAAATATTTACAAATGCGGTAGTAATGCAAGCAACAAAATGTTTAAATAACTGTAAATATTGTTGCCTGTGTATGGATTCGTGATGGATTGAGTGCATACAGAACCAGCGATAGCTTTATAAAATTTATGTTAACAGAAGGAAGAGCACTTTATAGTCCTGGAGCTTTCGACAAAAGTATTTGTAGAGCTCTTCTCAGTATCGCAAAGCACAATCAGTAAATACACGTCATAGTACTAAGAATGTTAAACACAACGCAATGCAAAGGGCACATAAAGAGCGATGCTCCTGTGCAGATGTCTCAATATTTCGTAGTCGACTTTGAACTCAGAAACTGACAACTGATGTTCTTCCTACTTTTATATAGTTTTTCCCCGGGCAGTTAGAAATCTATAGCACCTTTTCAAAATTACTGGAAGGCGTATGAGGGCGGGACACGATTACAGTTAAATATCGGGATCAATTACAGTTAGAGTAGCAATTATTTTACACGGTGAGGATCAAAATGTCACCAAATGGTCGCAAAGTTTGGCGACAAAAATTATTTGCCAAAACCATCGCCAGCTTGCTGAAATCTCGCCAATTTATAGCCCCTTAGCTCAATGTTTGAATAAACATGCCCCTGTAATTTATTTTTCCGGCAGAGCCTCGTCTTTTCAGGTTACACTACATAAAAGATACTACAATTTTACACATAATATGACTAAAATAATTTACATACATACAAAAATTCATAATAATATAAATAATAAAATGAAGAATAATATAGAACAATATCAGTAGATAAAACTCAAAACTTCCTCTCATTTAAATGAGAAGAAGTTTTTAAACAAGAATCTCAGAATGCTGCATGCTATATTATAAAGTTGTGTGTGTTTTAGGAATAATTATGTATAGTTTTTAATTACCCTCTAACTGCTAGTAAAATAAATAACAGATACTTTCTATTAAACCCCGAAACTCATAACTATAAACATGTGGGAAAAAAGTTATCTTTACCAGTTAATTTACTAGACAAGTCTCACGGATTTATTGGACAACTGCTTTCTTCTCTGTTCCATGAAATATTTACGTGCTTGTATTTTAAATGGCTTTTATCGAAGTTGCCAGTTTCGTTTTGCTAATTTTCAATATCAGTTCTTTTCTGGAGTTTGTCAAGTCTACATGTGAGTCCTTTGCACACCGAATAAAAAATGAACCATTTTTGCAAGAAATAAACGAAAGTAGCAAACGATCAAAAAACGAAAAAACAAAGACGAAAAGACTAATTAAAAACCTCACGCTCCTACGCTGAAGAACGTAATGTATATGTATATTCCATTAACAATAAAAATTCTTGACTTCAATCAACTTTTTTAGTTGAGAATTAGTGGCAGTCACGAAAGAAGCTAATTACTGCTTTTCCGAAGATAGTACGAAGATAGCTCTTTATTCTAATGAAACATTTCTTTTGTTTCTAGTAATTTCCTCTTTAGATTTTTTATTTCACGTCTGTTGGTGGTCTCTTGAGATAGTGACTTTGAAGTCTTTATACTTTCAAATTTTAATGGAAAATTTTTTTCAGTCTTTTCTTCCCTCTGTTTAGTCTCAAGAAAATCTAACCCAGTTTTAATTTTTAAATGAGTAAAAAGAGTAAATATTTTAATTGCGTATAAGTGAGACTAAAATTTTAATGATGTAGTAAGCATAGCTTTTTTAGCACGTTGTGAAAGGATTAATTATAATGAGTAAAAAACATAAATCCGGGCAAGCTTTTAATGAACACAGTTAAAAGAATTTTACTTAACAATTCTTTTTATTAATCACATATCAATAAAATGTAGAGTTATAAAGCCACTAGGTCTATTGATATTTTACTAATTCCGATTTAAAACTATATTATTAAAATACAGTAGGAAAGGCTTGGTGTAAACTGTAGTTATAAAACTCTAAATGTGAAGAAGTTTTTAAACAAGAATCCCAGAGTGCTTCATGCTGTATTATAAAGTTGTGTGTGTTTTAGGAATAATTATGTATAGTTTTTAACTACTGTTCAACTGCTATTGAAATAAATTACAAATACTTTCTATTAAACTCTGAAATTCATAACTCTAAGTTGTGTGAAAAAAATAGTTATCTTTATTCTAAGTGTGAAATTGTGGCTCAAGCGGTACAATGGTTAGGGAAGCTTACTACGCTGTGTACCGTTGTAGGCTTCCCTAACCATTGTATAATATAGCGGCCAATATAGCGGCACCAATATAGCGGCACCAATATAGCGGCACTCTAAATATGCCGCGAGCCGAAAGTCCTGTCGTATGGATTGGTGGAAGGGGAGAGGGATGGGAGACCCCCGGATCGCCCCCTCGGGGTGCTCTTCCTTAAAATGGAGATGGAAAATAGAAGTCCAACCTCGCTTTGGAGAAGGTTCTGGCAACCATTGTTCCATGACTTATAGATAAGACAACAACAACGTTAGTTAAATAAAGGATACTTTTATGTAGTTTAAACTAAACAATACAATTCAATTTTTTATACACGGAACACTGGAAATCAATCCATGTGGTATGATAATATAATTTATAGTTTAATTTATACGTACAATCCTATACACCCACACACATTCATATATTTATAAAATACATAAATATCACAAAAGTCCTTTCAAGCCCTTTTAATTTCGCAACCGTTAATCATAGCCATTACTTTCAATACAGAAATAATTAAAATTAGGCAAAGATTACAGTGAGTCCCGATATTTTTAAATTTACAAAAATTAGTTTTGCAAAAATTGTGAAATTTAATTTTGTATACAGTTTTCCTGTCCTTATACGCGTACTTCGTAAAATTTCATACTCGTTATAAGAAACAGAACACGAAAAACTGCCGTACTACAAAAACTGACAGAAATTAGTAACTTAAAAAATCGGCATATTTGACATCATTTCCAATTTGCCTTGAGCAAAATGTTATCAAATTAATTAGAATATTAATAATTTTTTCCTCAAATGATATTCGGCAATATTCTTTTGTAATTTACTATTGTAAAATGTTCATTAATTTATAATTTTGTTAAAACTGATAGGCTGAAAGAATTTTCACATAAGTAGTTTATAAGTATTCAAAAACCAACATATGTTACGTATTAACGTTCTCATGGAGAACTATTACTTTTGAATCATTAATCACTCAAAACCTTCATTAAACTAGAAATATATTTAGTTTTTGATTCATGCAAATTATTTTACAAGTTGGCTACATGCCAATATTGTCAGTCTGCCAGTACTTTTTCTATTAGCACACGAATTCTATAAGTTTTCGAATAAGCATTGTGCAATATTTTTCACAGCAATTGAAGAATAGAAACGCTCGTCATTTACTTAACTGTGAACCAGTAACTTTTTTCCTAAAATGATATTATATTTTAAATTTAATATAAATGCAAACGTTTCGCTCTTCATTTTGTGTACAAGCACTGAATATTATCGGGAACTTTAAAAATTATTATCGCTGCCAATGTTCGTCGGACGGAGATAAAGTACATCGTATTTTATTTTTTATTATTAAGATAAAAAAATTTTTCGAAGTATAACCATAACGATCGAAGAAACTTACAATAAGATTGCGTGTTGTTATTGTTGAGACTTACCTCACTTGACTGACAGCAGCATGAAAACCAGCCCATGAATATATGAAACATGAAATATATATTCATGATGGCAAAGAATGCAAGATTTCGCCTGTCGCTTGCAACAGCCTTGAGTACCATACAGGTGATAGTACGATATTGCTCAATTTTGCCTTCACGTTTTATGAAGGGCAGCCCGGGGAACGGGTCCGAGGGTCTGCTACTCCTCTTTCCCGACACGAGCTTCTCGAAAGGAATTTCGGCTCGTCGCAGATTTATAGTGCCCCATTACGCGCACACACTATACATTCTTGCATTAAGTTATCAGATTAAATAGTCTGTCGTTAAACTCTTAGCTTTGAAGCTAAGATCAGTCCTTATCATATGACTTACCAAACGTTGATGAGATAATGAATTCGAAAACTAAAACCAAAATTTCGAGAATTAATATCTTTCTTTTAATGAGCTTCCATAATGGATAACTGCGCACTTTTGCTTCTACTTCTTTTCTCGTTAAGGCTCTGTCTCTCTGCTCTCTCCCTGTCGCTAAAGTATAAAAAATGTAAATGTTTTTTAATAGGCAAGAGTACCAAGTGAATTGTGGCTGCAAATGTCAATCAAAATAAAGATGAATATTTAATGTGCCTCGGCTGCCAAGTTTGCTGTTCATTAAGGATTCAACATTCTATATTCTGTGCTATCAATGCTTCTACATCAACGCATTTAAGTCTAAGATAAAAAATATGTAAATGAAGATTATAATTAAAGTTAAGAATTGCCCCTTATTAAGGTATATACTATCTTTATTCCAGAAATAGTTATTACTGTTTTTAGAATAGAGACAGGAAATACATAAATAAAAAATCTGATGTGTACACCACTTGACTTTAAGATTTTATACAGATTTACTAAAGGCAAGAAAAAATGCGTATAATTTAATACGGAATATTAAATTATACGCATTTCTTCTTGCATTTCATTTAACTTATTAGATTGAATTAAACCTACTTCGCCGACAGCGCATAAACCACGATAGAATAAATGCATTCTTTAAAATTTACTTTGTTTACCATAGCGACACTCTGGCGCTAGGTTTTCTTAACAGTATTATATTTCGTTCATATTATAACTCAGAATGCAAAAAATTTATATCATTTAAAGAATTATCTAATCGTTGCCACATGTTCTATTCAAATACTCTAATAAAGCTAGAACGATGTATAAAAGAAATTAAGCAAACAAAACAAAAAAGAAACAGTTTTTCACAGACGATTCAGTATTTCTCATTCAATTAATTCAGTTTTCACTTCGCGACAAGGCGAAAATACATAAAAACTCAAAATATCTGTATTAAAAATTACGAAGTAAATCTTAAACGCTTATTTCCTCGAAAAAAATCCAGAAAGGATTAAGCATGATTTAAATAATAAATGAAGGCGTTATCTTTGTTGTTGCGAAGCTACGTTTCTCTAGATTGGCAACAAATCAACTAGCAGCTGTTTCAAATGTAAACAAGAGCAATGGCCGCCATCAAAAACATTATTAGGCTTAGCGGTACTTAAACAATTTTAAAATTGTTGATAATTCTAAAAATATTGGATACAGATTTACTAAAGGCATAAAAACCTTAACAGGAAGATAAGAACAACATAATTCAATCATTTTTAAAGCAAAAAATGTACAATTTATAAACATATAAGAGTAAAGCAACTGAGATCACTGAGCCGAGTAGCAGAGTGGAAATATATATAAATATATTTATATACGTTTGGCGCGGCCGATTGCAACCAATATACGAGGTGCACATCTACATGTTATAGCAGTCCTATATACAAAATTTCAACGTTCTGAGACTACTCGTTTTTGAGTTATGCAAGATACGTACGTACGGACGTACGTACATACGTTCGTACAGACGCCACAAAATATTCTCTTCAGAATAAATTTTTAAGCCGGTTTTTAATTTTTTTGGAGGAAAAGAGTGTTTTATTCTATCCTTACGTAGAGATATCACGGAAATACATCGTTAAATTGCATTTGAAAGAGGTCAAAATGGGATATTTTCGTTGAAATATGCTGCCTGAAACTTTTCGCGATTACAATACTTCCTTTTTACTTTGTACAAGGAAGTAAAAATGGGGAATTGAGAGGACACTGCTAATTTAATTTATAATTTTGATTTACATATTTTTAATCTTATATATTTTATCATTCGTATATATACAGGTACAGATACCATATAAGTATGGAATAGTACGTAATAATTAATATGCAATATTCAAAGTTTTAGGACAATTTTGATGTAGAGGAAAACTACCATTAGAACTTCTTCAATTTATATTTTCCCTTAATTTTTATAAACGAGCATGCAACAGAATGGAGCGATTACAGACGTTACTCTGATCTTATGCCAGAACGAAATGGTTTGAAATGGTTTCGCACAATTTAGTTCCATGAGGTTCAATTTAATGTCAAAGAAATATGCTGTTATTCATTAGCCATTTGATGACATATAATGGTTGCAGTATCGATCCTCTTCGCAAATTACAGCAACAAACACGGAATAGTTCAATAAAGCCAGCAATAACAAATTTTTATTGACCATAACTTTTCATTACTGTGATAGACTCCTCAAGCTTTTCTTACATCAAAGAAAAGCGCATTAATGCATGGCAGCAAGAAAAACAGTCCCAGAATTCATATTGTAACCTGTCCAACAATACTATCAATATTGTACAAGTGGACATTCAACCATTTAGAAACAAAGAACAAATATTAAATTCACTTTTTATGTTGATGAAATTTTGAAGTAGGTTTCGACATTACTATTCGGAAACATGTTGCAGCAATGTGTAAGTTCTTCACCACGGATCATCATTTTGCTACTGGCTTCAACTGTTGTGTGTTTTTACTAGTTGACTTAGTGTATTGCTCTAAGGCCAATCACGGTAATGTTTTGAATTACGATACAATCGCATGTTACACCCGAAGGCGGCGCTGTTGTTTTGACAAAATCAAGTGTTCAAAGCTAAGTTCGTAAATTCACACATTTCTTATCAGCGAGTGAATTAAGGACTGCGGTCTTAAGGTCTCGAAATTCTTAGTCTCTAATTCATATAATACACGAAACACACTCTTTTAAGATACGCAGAATGTTGAAACTTGCGCTTTCTTGCTCACGTGACGTGAACTATCTAATAGGAATGTTTCTTTCCGAAACTGAAATTAAGTTAATCCTCGAGTCAAAGTTATGTATAAATTTAACTGCAGGTACTGAATCATTTAAATAAATTAATTTAATGTTAAAATTTCACATTCATAATTGAAGCCACGTATTAGGAAAATGAATGCCACAAATGGGAAATGAAAGAAAGTAAGGCCACGTGGTGTGATTTGGTTAATGGCGAACGTTCATGCTCAAAGTTTGGTAGTAAATAAACCTGGGATTCGAACCCGCTACAGTGGCATTTTGCAAAAACCAGTTTTTATTCAGGCTTATAAAAGAATTGTATCAATAAGGCAATCTAGGTTACGTGTGAAAAGATATAATAAGATAATTATGGGATATATAATGAAATATAATAATAATTATAATATAAATATCTCGTAATCTCTAAAAGTATGTTATCCTCTTCGCAAGAAAGTGATTCGTATTGTTAAAAACACTGACAAAAACCAGAATTTTTATGCACTGTTAATTTGAACACATTAGGTTTTGAATTCAGATTCCTAGGATATTACTATCAAGTCGGGAAAAAATCCTAATACATACAAAATTGAAATTTATGTAGCTAAAATTTTCTTTTTAAATGGTAATTAGTATTTTTTAAATATCTAAATTCAAAAATTTTAAAGAGGCTGAAATCATATAATTTTGAATTCCCCTTCTTCGCATATTAAAAATAATTTTTATCATTTATTGCTTAAATAACAAGTTAGTTTTTACAAGGACAGACTTTAAATTCTAAACACTCAGTAGCTTTCAACGAAGGAAAATATTAGAAATTGTTAACCAAAAATAAATAGAACAGAGACAGTAGAATAAATACAATAAAGAGTATAAAACATTTCCAGCTAAAATGCTGTAGGTAAATAAATAAAAATAGGCAAATTATACAGATTTTAAAATGGTAAAATCTGGCTCCCTATGGAGTCTCGGAACGAAACGAGAAAGTAAAAGGTGAACAAATATATGAAAAATTTTAATTTTCTTGCTTTTATTGATATATACATTTCTTTCGAGCTTTTAGTTAAGTTTAAAAATTACTCGTTTTCAGTTCAGTGCTTGTTCAAGCCTCTCGTAATAACTCATGTGATATATTCCTTTTATCAATACAAAACCTAGTTTTATAAAGAAAGAAATTAAATAACTATAAAAATTGAAATGAAATTACCAGACTAAATTTAAATTCAAGAAACTGAAAATTGTACAGTAAACGCAAATCAGTTTAGTTGATTATGGCAAAGTGCAATTTGGCTATCTGCCTAAGAGGAGGGATGCCTTCGTGGAGGATTTTTATAAGAAGAACTGGCTCATTACACATGAGGAAAACTATGAAAACGCGCGTGCAGCTAGCCCGTTCACCAGGAATCGAATCCAGATCGGAACTACCATAGTTCAGTGATTTCACCGCTCAGCGCTAAAAGTCTCGTACGCAAATCAAATGCAGCAAAATGTAAGTGATCCAACAAATGATAACTTAATTGTAAATAATTTAACAGCTTTGCTTCAGATTGTAAAGTTCAAATTTGATAAAATGTTGATGGAGGATTTCGAGATAATAGTAAAATATTTACTTGAATTAAAATTATCAAAAGATTAGATTACTGTGTAAATAATACATAAAAACTACGAAAGATTTTGCTCATAAACTAGGCAAAGTTAAAAACATTAGCTCCAAATTCAATATGAGTTGAAGTTAACTCTTATTTGGCTATGTAGACTTGTTTTAATAACGTCACTAAATTTCAAAATGCAGCCAAAATTTCTAAAAAACCCGTCATTGGTGACAAAACATTTATATTTAATAACGTTATTTGTAGTACCTATGACTACTTAGCAGCTAATTTAAACTGATATCTGTTTGTAGTGTAACAGAATTAACCGATCCTGTTAAACTAGTATAAAATTCAAGGTTGACAAGCATTTCCTGTGAGAACTTTGAAGAGATCTCATATAACAGTTTAAATTTCTTAGTTTTACTAAAAGGGTCAACTCATCAAAATCATTATAATATGAAAGCCGGCAGGTTGTAAAGTACCAATAGCCGAATTTCCAAAAGACTGCTGAATACTGGTAATTCAGTGCGGTTACATCTGAAACGAACGGGCAAGCTTTTAATGGTCAATTTTATTGAATTTCCTTATGTATAACGTGAATACTAGCCGGATACCCTTAGAAAGTTCAGCAGGAGAGCAGTCCTCTCCTTGGGCAGAGAATGTGCACTTCGCCACGTTCAGATAACCTAATCTGAAAGCTGACGTTATTTGATTCATTTCCTATGGAAACGTAAGCCTACCATCATCTATTATAAACTAGTATACTATAATTGAAACTAAAGATGGTTTCTTACTTCTTTAGAAATTCACTCGCAAAACGTTATTTCGCACATCATTTTGCAATGTTATTTCACAGAATCCAAAATATCAAATTGTGGAACTTGCATAGTAAAATATGCATTGAAAAAAAAATGATGAGTACGCAAATTTACAACCTTAGTTTTTACTAATCAACTGGTAAGTCGGAAAGCAGGTGAAAAGAAAACGACTCCTACATATGAACTAATTTTGTCAGAAATTCTAAACTTGAAAAAATTAATTTACTAATACGAAAATTTCGTTACGTTTTAGAAACAGTACAGATACAAGGGCAGGACACCAGTACTTCACGACGACTTTTCTTAAGTATAATCCTATCTCAATAACCGTGCAGCGCCGCCCCAATTTTATGGCGATCACCCGGAAGACGGTCCGAAGGTCTACTACTGATCTTCCCCTGCCACCAAACCACTGGAAAGGTCTTTCGGCTTGACAGTATTTTAAGTGCCTCTGTGCCACATAGGCAGTCTGCGCTTACAAGCTTCATACCTTCTTCTAGATTTGAACCTTGGCCTGTATAAATAAAAATTCGATGCCTTTGCGGAAGGAGTATTAAAGGAAAATAAAAAGAAATCTTGCAAACTCTCAAATGTCCACACATTCTGAAAAGCACAAAGCTTATCTCTTAACGTCTGGGAGTTTTTTTTTCCCAAACGCACTGCTGTAGATCTTCTTTTCTACAAGAATGTACAAATAATCGATATTTAGCTGAAATAGCTAAACGTCATGAATGCTAAGTGGCCAGTCATTTATTGCTCAGAAACGAGAATTTTTACCTAAACTGTGATTGAAGGTTTAAATTACCTAAGAATACATATATTGAAGACTGGTTTGTCAGGCTTATCAAGAGAACGTCAGAGAGCTAATTTTAAGTGATGTCAGTGCTACTGAAAGTGGACATACAGCAATGGACTAATGTCTTATTCTTGGATCAGATCAATTCATTGTGAAATCAGTTCATCTGGTATTAAGGAGGTAAGGCACACAATACAGAAAGCGTATAAGAAATGTATCCGCATAATGCTAGATGACGGTGTGTGAGCATATTCTAACCGACAGGTATAGTAAGCTACAGGTGCTGGGAAAAGGCAGCGTTATCAACGATGCAAAGCGATGACAATTGCAAAGCGGTCATTGAAGGCCGTGTTTTGATGTTCCCCAGTGCCACTAGAGAAGCGCATCCTTTTATGGATGATAATACTATAGTAAAACTAAATGGAGCTGCGAAGAATCTTCTGGAAAATGAAAACATCTGTCTGTTTAGCTCGCTTGCATGCTTTCTAGAGCTCAGTCTTATAAGCACGTACGTACGATACGATTAGAAGATACGTACGTACGTGAGATATTAGAAGATAAGGTGCAACATAAGTCCTTTGCCGAAAACAAACATCTACGACTGAAGATGCAATCTACGATCGTAGATTGTAGATTCTACCTATAGATCATAGACGTTTGTTTGAATCTACCATCTATAATCTAAAGATGGAATGGAACTTCGATCTAAATCGCAGCTCTGTTGAGTGAATCTACGATCTAAAGATGGAATGTAACAATCTGCTCCAGGATATGTTAAACTACTTAGTGAGCATGCTAAGGCTTTGAGATTGTGCCCCACATTTCAAGATAAACATATTTCATGTTGAAAAATAAAAATTGCCTTAGCACAAGTTATAGTACATCATAGCTATCATCGCATACCATAGTTTTCATCCATAGTTCACCTGGTTAACTCCCTTGTACAATGTTTCTGTAAAAGACCTACAACCGGCTTCGGTATATTTTTTCCAATAGATCGCTGACAATTGGTTTCCGCAGCTATCGAGAGATAAACAGCTTACCTAATTTGTCTCCAATAATGTACAGTTTCTCTCCATTAATGTACAGTATTAATGTAAATTGTTTCATCAATGAACAGTACCTTGGTGGCATGACCTTGCTGTTTTGCTAATTTTTATGAACAAGTGTATTAGTATTATCACTGTCATAAAGCGGAGCTAGGAACTGGGAACATTTTCGTTAAAGCAAAGTAGGCAATTGATAACCGGTTTAGATTATGAGAAAGAAGGCAACAATCCGTTAGACACCGAACACGCTAAACTCTCTAACATCAGCCAAACACACCATTGAAGCCTCACATAAAAGCAAAATAAAATGTTCAAGAGAAGAGGCATGTACGAAGAAAGAAAGAAATGGAACAGCTTTATTTTCAAAATGGTCCCATTCAAGAGACTCTATGGTCGCCGTAACAGAATTCATGCTGCGCCACGGTTTACGATTTTCTCCAAGCGCACTTGCACTGTTTTGGTATAGTGGACAGCACTATATGCTCAGTGTATCAGAATGGAAGAATGGACGAAGAGCATTTGGGAAGCTGCAGTGAGCTTGCCAATATATCGACCTTGCAGCATACAGTCACAGCCAGCCTATACTGGGAAGCTCGTTGCCGAACTCCCAAGGGCTTGCATAAATATGAGAAAGCTGCCGCAGTGTTCCGAGAGGAAGCTCTTGCAAACAACTAATAAGATAATTTTTAAGTGCAAAACATTTTTAAAATTATATGCACATAGCAGGAAACATTCATTTGAAGCATGTTGTCTAACACAGCGGTCGCGGACCACTGGTGACCCGTGACGACCTTTTGCTGGTCCGCAGAAAAATTGGTGCATTATTTAATATATTTTTATGAAGATTCAGGTTAAAACATGACGACTAACAAAATCTATTATGCAATATGGATTATATTTTTTTTTAAATTTTAGCCACTACTTTTAGCGAAATTCCTTCTGAATTTAAAGACTCTTTAGCTAGTTTTGCAAGTGTATCTAGCGACATCTGATAATGAGAGTTGGTATCCATGGATATGCTGCTGTTATCAATATTAACGCGAACTGGAAGTCTCCTTCCTTTTGAATTACAAACATACGCTATTGTAGTCGCTAATAACACAGTTTTCTCCGTGTCAATAGGCAACTTGGTGGATTTTTATGAGAACCATCTGCGTTCTTGTTTATAATTCCATCACTGGAAGTTTACGTTTTTGTTTTGTCTATCTGTTGATCGATAGCGCCGTTGGTGAATAAGCTATGATTATTATGTTCACAATAATTAAAAATTAGCGGCATAACACTATCAGTTTATTGATATTGCTTTGCGTTTGCCGATTTGTTCTTGCTTTTCCTGAAGTTTCTTTTCATTGATATGGAAATGTGAAGCTTTCTGTACAAGAAGGTAAGATTTTTGTACTTTTCATGTAATTTTTCATGTGAACAAAATAAGTGTAGTTTGCTGATTATTACTTTATAAATGTATTTACCTTTTTTTTAAATTCCTATTAGTGGTTTGCCAAATATAAAAATTATATATGTAGTGGTCCGTGAAGTTCTAAGGTTTGAAGACCGCTGGTCTAGCACAAAAAATACCAGATATGTAATATATGACTTTAGAAACATCTTTTGTTAGCTGCAATAACTCTGCAAATATTCATAAACATAATGTGCCATTTCAGAAGTCAAACAACAAAAATCAGCGTTATATTTACAAAATTTTGTAAAACATTTTGTAAATATAACGCTGATTTTTGTTGTTTGACTTCTGAATTAGTATTTATTCGGCGTGTTATTGTGTCTTAATTATAATGTGCCATATACTATAAATTAATCTTTGATTTGAATAGGTTTTAATTTACGCCAAATAAATAAATATGTTAAAACAATAGTCCTCCAGGGACTATTGTTTTAACATATTTATTTATTTGATCCTTTGGACTAAAAATCTGAAAGGTTTCAGATTGAAAATTACTTCCAAAGGGGCATTTTTTGAACGTTTTGTGTGTTACCTTTATTTATTAAATATCATGTTCTTCGCACTTAAACCATAAAATTTACTTGTATAGCAATGTCGCAAAATAATTTTAAAATGGTGGTGTGGTGTATTTAATTATGGCAAAGCACACGAGGGCTATCTGCCTAAGGGAAGGGATGCCTTCGTGGAGGACTTACTAAGGGAAACTGGCTCATTTTAAAATGAGCCTATCTTTAGAATTTCCGGTACACATTTATGCGAGCTGGAGATAACCCCCCCCCGTAGATTGTTGCCATTGCTTGCTTTCAAATCGTTGAGTTCGTTATTCAAAAATTCGTTAAAGTTTTACAAAATATGAAATCGATCATAAAACAAATTCCAAATTTCAAATTTGGGCTTCCACATGCCCATATTCGCAGTAGGATTACGTCATTCAAAATTCGGTGGCTCTATGTACCGTTGTTTTATAACAATGCGAGAAATATATACACATTTATGCAGATTTTTCATTTTTAATTTCTTCAAATATAATGCAGGACTCTTAACATTTGGTGGCAACAGTTTAAAAAGCGAAACGGACATTTGTAGTGATTCAACGCAGAATCGCAAAACGAAAACAATCGTCCTTTCAGGGAGAAAGCCCCTTTGAACTAATAATAAATAGTAATAAAAATTTAAATTATTAAAAATTTGTTTTACATTTTAATTCCTAAGTGTAGTAAATAATTATGAACAGATATATTAGAAACATCGAAAAGAAAAGAAAGGTAAAAAGAAGATCAGATACGTAAATAAAACATTAGTCATATATTCAAATATTTTGCTGAACGGTAACGCTCTAAGAGATGGCTATGTACGAGGTTACATTTAGCTCAAGCATTTGTTAGAGTGAGTGGCAACGCTATTGAACTTAATATAATGTAACTGTCCCAAAATATTTGCAAATGCTGCCGATAAAGACTTTTCTAACATCGAAGCTATGCATGTATTTACTCTGTTAATAGAATCTTTTTTAATAATTTAATTTTCTCATGCGTGGATGTATAAAATTAGCGAAGAACTGCTTAAAACAGTAAGTTTAAAATATCCAAATAACGAATTTTTTCCTTGAAATAAAAGGAATCACACATGTATACATACGACGTTCGTGGTGTATTTATTTCATAGCTAAACGTGTCTCTTTCTTTACTCCAAGTTAAACTTCTTTTCGTGCAGTAACATCTTGTTAGACTATGAACAAAAGATATTCATTTACTCTCAGCGTTAAATTTGTTTAAGTTCGCGATACTTTTTAGTTTTTATTAAAGAAATATTTTACTCTTAATATTTGTGTTTCAAAATATACTTTCGAAAGAATTCTGTACTTGCTTTATACTTTAAGAAACAACAAAGAAGTCTGAAATCCTTTTCAAATCAGTACATTTTCTTCCTCTTAGCAATTTTTAAAAACATACCCCTTTTTAGTCATAAGAAAGAAATGAAAGCTCAACGAGAATAAATTTAAAGTTTCAGTTAATTTAGATTTTTCAAGTTATTTAAGATTTTGCGTTTGGAAGACTATAATATAAGCATTAAGCTAACGGGACTTTTTTTGGCTCTAACGAAAGACTTTTCAGTGAAAATACAAAAATGGCTTTCTAAATTTCCTCAATTTCAGTTTACATTCTAGATTTCTTGAACACACGTTGTTCCGCTTTTAAAAACATTCTTTATTTTTGGGAAGAGTTCTTAGTTGTTTTTTCGAAGTATCGCTCTTATCTTTCTCAAGTGCTCACCAAGTTTAAGAGAATAAAAGAATTAAACACACTTGTGCCAAAAATTTGCTCTTGAGATTCACATATTCTTTTTATCCATAGTTTAAACCACTTAATGAGAGTTGGTTTTATCAGAAGCGAAATAAATGAATCATTGTATCGTTTCCGTTATAAAGCGACATACTTCGAATACTTTTTCTATAGAAAGTTGTGTTTGTTAATTTTACATTTTCATCGAGGAAATATATTTTCCTGATTAACTAACTGATTTTTACTGTGGTTAAATTTTTCTAAATACTCTAAGAAACGGGTTCTTCTTGTTCGGTTGCTGTTACTAAGCTTCTTGATCAAACCATTTTAGATTGTAAGACATATTCTATCCCTTTTTCCCTGCCAACAACCTCTCCAGAAAACTTTCTATTTGATCCTATTTTAAATGACATTATAAGGTATTTTCTTCCTCCTTTCTGCATGCCTTCGTGGTGTAACGGTAGCACACTCGAGTTCCATTGTAACGGTAGCACACTCGAGTTCCATTGTAACGGTAGCACACTCGAGTCATTGCGAGGGCATTGCTCATTTTTCATGTCTCGTACTTCAAAATAAACTAATGTCTACAGTGGAGCCCGAACTAAAAAGGTAGTTAATGATGATTCTTCGCCATCAGGGTTTGGCGACTGCATCCCCTAATCCCCAGTCGTCCTTTAGTGTGAGTGTGTGACGTATTTTCTTCCTCTTTTATGCATGGTTTTCGTGGTGTAATGGCAGCACACTGGTGTCCGCCGATAACATCGCGGCAAAAACATCGCGGACGAAAACGTCGCGGAGAAAACAACGCAAGGCGAAAACATCGTGCTACAAAACATCGTGGGAGAAATCATCGCAAAGAGAAAACATCGCAGTCCTAAAACATCGTGGTACAAAACATCGTCGTCGAAAATAAAGCGGTTCAAAAACTTCGCAGTTTAAAAACATCGTCGTCGAAAATAAAGCGGTTCAAAAACTTCGCAGTTTAAAAACATCGTCGTCGAAAATATCGTGGTAAAAAATAAAGTATCTACAAATCATCGCATGCCGATAACATCGCAGACATGCTTTTTCCATACATGCTTTAATAACTGTAAATGAATATTCCCATAAAGATTTGTGAGCGCAAAATGTAAAGAAGGATAATCTTTACTTTCACATTTTTTATTAACTAATAAATTTTTTCTGAAAAAGTAAGAAGAAACTTAAGCATGGAAAATTACATGCAACTTATAGATTATACTTTTCACGAAAAATTACCAGTAAAAACTTTATAAAAATTATTTATTAATGGCCTTTGTTAGTTAACTATGTCGGTTTAAAATTCTATTAATTGCTATAAGTTGCATTAATTTGCTATGCTTAAGTTTTTTTCTTACTTTTTCAGAAAAAATTTATCAGTTAATAAAAAAATGTGAAAGTAAAAATTATCCTTCTTTCCATTTTGCGCTCACAAATCATTATGGGAATATCCATTTACAGTTATTAACGCATGTTTGCGAAAAGCATGTATGAAAAAAGCATGTCTGCGATGTTATCGTCAAACGATGATTTGTAGATACTTTATTTTTTATCACGATATTTTCGACGACGATATTTTTAAATTGCGAAGTTTTTGAACCACTTTATTTTCGACGACGATGTTTTGTACCACAATGTTTTCGAACTGCGATGTTTTCTCTTTGCGATGTTTTCTCCCACGATGTTTTGTAGCACGACGTTTTCGCCTTGCGTTGTTTTCTCCGGGATGTTATCGTCCGCGATGTTTTTGCCGCGATGTTTTCGGCTGTAACCAGCACACTCGGTTTGTAGTCGAGGCTCGAGTCCCGGAGAGGACCATTGACTCTACAATCCTATGCCACAAAGATATAGTAGCAATGATTACTTACTTTGAAAACAAAATTGCTGTTGTAAAAGATGAGAACAGGGGATTACTTTAGCGGTGTCAACATCGAAACATATATCTTACTGGATAAACTTATGGGATGCATGTTGCCATCTGACAGGAAAGATTCAGAACTTTTTTTTTTATCCTCTAGGTCTCTACATGCTACAATGACTTACTACAATTGGCGAAGGACTTTTGCGTTGTGATAATTGTTTCATGAAGTAAAGTTAGTTTATTTGAATAAAAAGCAAAAAGTATTTGACGAAATATATTTGTAGAAAGTAATATTAGCAACATTTAAGGCATAGGTATAAGGCATTTTAGACCAGCATAAAATTTCACGAAACACATTTGTTGTGCATATTTTGAAATAATATTCTAATTGTCCTGAGTCTTTTATATTTGCAGCATAAGCTAGAAGATCTGAGGGAAATTAAGATTAAAAACCGAAATTGCTTAATTTCTGCTGGGTTGAAGTTCAGCTTTTCAAATTGTTTGACGGTTTAAATTCAATGATTATTCAATCTTAATCGTCAAGAAATGAAACAATTTCGCATTCTTTAAAATATGATCAACTCAAAACTAACATAGGTTTCTTCATAAGAGATGGCCTTATAGAAAAGAATTACTAATTACACTACAGCATTAATATACAATTCTTTCTGATAGTTCTCTGATTTCTCAACTTTTCAGCTTTCAGGGAAAGACGTTTTGATCTGTATTTTGCAAGCTTTTTTGAAAGAAAGTTAGTGATAATATTACGTACAATTCAATTCATTTCGATTTTATTATGAAGAAATAGTTAAACAAAATCAGGCATAAATTACTTTCTATAGGCAACCATTCGATGTTCTGTTTATTTATTTTTGAACAAAATTTACTATTTCTTACTTACTTAAAAATGATAGTAAGACTGTTGATAATAAGAATTGATGTCTGCTTCAATATATAATGTAAAATGTAAAATGTAAGACAAAGGTGAACATTAATAATTTTAAATGATGAAATTTTTTATATTTACTTGGTTTTGAATTTTATAAATTTCTCATGAGACGAGTGGCGTAACACCAAGGTTCCTAGAAGCAAGACCTTAAAAAAACTTGTACTTTCCTAATTAGTTCTAACAAATCATATTAAACGCATAACTTTTAAATAAAAAACTTGATTGACAAAATTAATTATATTTTTTGCAGAATCGAATACTTGGTGCATAAATTAGAATTTGCTAGACATGAGAAAAATTCGGTAGTAGACTTTGAGTAGGCAGGAGAAAGTTACTCGAGAGGGTGATTTACAATTCAGAGAAACAATACATACTAAAAAATAAACAAGACGAGCCCCTGGTTAGAAATTACTACTACTTATAATACAAAAGCATGGAACATTGTAAAATACAGACAACAGTAAGAGTAAACTATTATCATATTATTGCATAATATGAAAATTCATTGCACACAGAACAAGAAGAGACAGCCAACATAAATCAATCTATATTTGCATTTAAGATGAACATAAGTCGTTTATCAAGTGCGGGGTCAGAAATGCCGTGATTACAGTTTTTTTCTTTTT
This sequence comes from Stegodyphus dumicola, assembly GCF_044657685.1. NCBI lineage: Eukaryota > Metazoa > Arthropoda > Arachnida > Araneae > Eresidae > Stegodyphus > Stegodyphus dumicola. The sequence goes on from NC_140778.1 coordinate 115,093,848, forward strand.
TCTAACAGGATTTTTTTTTTGTTTTTGTTTTCATGAAAGCTTTTGGCTAACTTGAAGTAGTGTGCCCTGAGTAAGATGGTGATTTGCCACAGAACAATGTTCAGCGTTGTTTGCAGTTTTTTACGGACAGATCTGCGTCAGGGGTTCCCCACCTTATGCCCGCGGGCACCATGGCACCCTCCGATCATTTTAACATATGCCCACGGCTGTGCGACCACAATAAAAATGTTTTAGTCTTCAATAAAATTCCAATACACTGTCACCGATCATGCTATATGCAGTGTCGGCCTGGGCAATCGCCAATAAAACTGAGCGCAAAAAAACTGGATATACTTCAAAATAAAATTCTATGTAACATTGTGAATGCACCTTGGTACGTGAGAAACTGTATAATTCATAACGACCTGGATATTCCATCTGTGCACAACTTTATACTCATGACAGCTCACAACTTCTTCGAGAAGATGAAGCATAGTCAGTATAACGCAATTAAACAAATGTTGGATTATGATCCAACCATTGAATACACTGTCAAACGCCCAAGGACAATTCATCGCAATTCGACATGGTGGTAACTTGTAAATTTTAATTTTAAAATTTACTTGAACTCTGAAATTGGACTCTATCCTATTATTTGTGTTGCATCTTATACTTGTGTTAATCAAGAAACTTTTTTTATTCAAGATTTTTATGTTACTATTTCATTTTTTAAAATTATCTTGTATGAATGTTTACTTTATCGTATGATTCTACGAACGTTTGAACTTTTTACAGCTCCTGCACTCTTACTAGATATATTGCACTCACCACCTGCATTTCCCATACAACTCACTGAACCTGCCTGCATGCTTCAATTTAATGCCATTGCTTACCACTACAAAATTTTTATGATGAACGCCTACTTTCGTAAGTATTAAGATATGCCTGCTCACGCAGCTGAATTTTCTTCGCCCACGGATGTTGGTACTTCCCTAGTACCATTTACACTCATGTCCATAAATTAAGGATAATTCGGAGTCACGCGGAAATCGAACTCTAAAATAAATATATCAGCCTGTAAAATCACTACACACATCTTCAAGAATCATATGCAAATTTCAGGAAGTAACCAGATGACACCGATGGTACGTCACAATGGCGAAAGTGTAAGAGAGTGATATATAAGGAATACAGGCAAAGAAGTAAAATTGTTCGTAGGCGCTTCATAAGCATTTCAGTGCAATAACCGAATAGTTATGACACAAAGGACGCATTTGGATGATTTTTTACGTGGTAGAACTATCGGCCGTCTGGAATGTGGGCGTACCCAAGTGGAAGTATCAGACGAACTTCAGAGTTACAACGCCGAATGAGGATCGGTATTTGGCAGTTACTGCGAAAAGAAACAGGCGGAGCACAGCCTCAGACCTGTCTCATCAGCTCTCTTCAGCCACTGGTACGACAATTTCAAGGCAGACCGTGTACAGACGCTTAGGGCAGATTGGTCTATATGCTCGTAGACCTGTCAGATGCGTTCCACTTACTGCAACTCATTGTCGTCTGCGGTTAGCCTGGAGTAGAGAGCATGCATTGTGGACACCGCAACAGTGGGCTTGTGTGACGTTTTCCGACGAGTTCAGGTTTAGCTTGCAATCTGATTCTCGCCGGACTTTCATATGGAGAGCTCCAGGTACCGGTTACCACCAAAAAAACATTATTGAACGATACCGTTACGGTGGTGCAGGAGTGCTCGTTTGGGGTGGAATTATTCTGGGTTACAGAACTGTCCTGCATGTTCAAATTGGAACCGTGACAAGCCAAATCTATCGGGACGTCATTCTGGAACAACATGTACGTTTGTTTCGGGGCGCCAAGGGCGCACAATTTGTGTTTATGGATGACAACGCCCGTCCTCACCCTGCAAACATCGTAAGCGAATGCCTTCAATCAGAGGATATCACCCGTATGGACTGGCCAGCATTCTCACCGGACTTGAATCCAGCAGAGCATGTGTGGGACATGCTTGGCCGACGAGTTGCAGCCCGTCAACTTCCTCCTACAGGTCTACCGGAACTTCGGAGAGCATTGCTTTTTGAGTGGTGTAATATCCCCCAAGATCAGATCGATAATTTGATACTCAGCATGCCTAGGCGTTGTACGGACTGTTTTGCATTGTCTGGGAGACACACAATGTATTAACAATCATACCAACCATTGTAACAAACCTATTTAAGTGTAATTGAACTATTTTATTCACGCCATGAACTCATGAACTGTAGCCGAACTATTTTATTTAAACGCCATCTCGTGGCGATATGAAAAAAGGTCAGTCGACCTCCAGCCGCCATGATGATAGCTTACTATGTTATGTTATTCTCAATGTTTGATGTTCCATTTGGTATATGTTTCATTTTTATGTATATTTCTTTTGTTTGTAACCGTTCCTGTGTGCTCTGTTAATAAATCCTTTTAAAGCTAGCCGGCATTAGTGTCTATTAAGGAACGGCTACATCACATTGGCCCCCAACTAAATTTGAATCCAAAATGGCGCAACAAAATGTTTAGAATTTCTGTTTGCCTTTAACAACCTCTTACTCCCTAACTTAACTTTTAGTTCCTGGAGATCGTCTCAGTTTCTTTTCAGGTGTGGACTACTGGTCAAATATTCTGGAAACCAATTCTGGAATTAAAATTGTCATACCGTGCTGCTAGCACATCGAATCATCAACTGGACAATTTCAACGGAAAAGGTAAGTTTCGTTTACATTATCGTTTAATCTGAGTTTAAAGTTCTTTTAAACTGATTATTTATTATAAGCTGCTTCTTAAAGCAAATGTAAATTCTTTACTGAAATCTCATTTATTGATACTACATAAAAGTATTAAACGAAAGCAAACGGCTTTCTGCTAACCAAACGTTATTTCTTGAATTGTAATTTGTTATTTTAAAATGTTAATGCGCATAGTAAATTAATTTGTGAATAATATTGTTTCACTGAATACATGTTTTGATGTTAAAGTTTGAATATATTCATGGACGTTTGTTCATTATAATTTATTAGTTTCGATTCTGACATACAGCAGCAAATGTTTTCCCCCCGCGGAAATGTTTAGACTAGCGATGATTTATGATGTGTTTACGTCAAATCTTTTATTATTTTTATTTCCTTTGAGTGCTGTTGTTCCTTATTAAATGTTTTATTCTACATAAAATAAAATATTGTACTTGTTGATTTATCTTTCGACGAACATTTTGAGAAAATTATTATAATATACTACTTCAGGTAAATATAATTGTTTTCAATTTAATGAAGGCATGTCTTAAAAAATATTTCTTGAAGCGAAAGAAAATAATTATGAATAAAATCGAATGACTTTTTAAATAAAGTAAAAGCGTTACTAAGTGTGTGTTGCTTAATCAGCTTAATATTTTGTTAAGATTAAGATTTCGAAGAATTCAGCTGAAATATAAAAGCTTATGGTAAGACATTTATGTATGTTTTGTATGTTTTGCTAAGTAGTAAACAATTTTTGAGCAATTTATTATATGTTATTTTCTTGATACAAGTTGAATTTATGAGGGCATTTTATGATATTTTTACGACTTTGTGATACTATAAACTTTGTGAGTATTGTTGTTTACATTTATAAATACTGTTTAATAGTGGTATATAAATGTACGAGTAACATTGTTTACATTCATACATGCTGTTTAATAGGGGTATATACATTTTACTTAAAGGTATAATTATTAATTCTAAAATACTGTATTGTGAATAAAATCGAAATAACAACAAATTCAACTTCATCTTTTCCCTCCCCCCTGACCTCTCATATAATTATGACTTACCTTGCCAAAGCACGAAAAGAGGATTTAAAAACTCTCGCTGCAGAACTGGGTTTCACTGTAAACGACACTATGTGAGTAATAGATCTTAAAGATCTTATTGTCAATTCTGACACTTATGATGAGGCTTTTACCAGGAATCTTCTGGAAACTTTAATCGAAACTAGACAACAAAAACAACGTGAAAGCAACGATCTGGAGACACGTCAAAGAAAAGAACAAGAACTTTTATTAGAATTGGAACGTTTAAAATTAAACCTGGCAGCTGCTAGCTCAAACCCTAACTATGCCGCCTTTGCTTCAAATGCAGCTATTGGAACAAATATTCAACACCTAATCCCTAAATTTACAGGAACTTCTGACATTGCAACCTACCTGCAAATTTTTGAAAGACAATGTGAGAAAGTTAATATAAAACAAATAGATTACATCACTCATCTCCTACCTCTTCTGCCTATAGACATTTCGCAAATTATTTTAAGAGAACCAAAAGACAAATTAGAAGATTATTCTTACATCAAAAAGATTCTGCTACAAAGATTCAAATTAAATGCTGAATCATTTCGAATTAAACTTACCACACACCAAAAACACCCTGGGTCTTTATGGAAAGATTTTACTTACGAATTAAACAATTATCTCGAAGAGTGGCTTCATAGTCTCGATGTTACAGACTTTGAATCACTCAAAGAGTTGGTCCTGACAGATCAGCTTAAAAGAAGAGTCAGTAGTGACGTTAAGGAGCATTTTATTGATACTTGGGGAAAAATAAAGAGTTCACCTGAATTAGTACAGAAATTGGATGATTATGAAGCTGTACGTGTTAAAAATACGAACTATAAAACTCAACTTCCTGGCAGGCGGAACTATTCTTACAAACCGACTAATCCATCCAAACACAAAGTAGAAAATCGAACAAGTGACATACAGGGAACTCATAAAACCTTTTCAAATCGTGTTCAGCAACAAACAGAGGAAACGCTACCTCCTTTAACATGCTATGGGTGCGGAAAAACTGGTTTTATCAAGTCTAAATGTCCAGACTGTAACCCCCCAAAGACTTCAAATTCATCAAATTTTGGCACTATTCAAATCCGATCATGTTTATCTTCCACTCGGTCTGCTGTATTTCCAATTAGTATTGGTGGTGTTTCCGGTACAGCTTTCGCCGACACTGGTGCAAGTCACTCAATTGCAAGTGAATCCCTCTATCATATTCTGCAAAAACAAGATGCAGTATTTGAAAAGACAACAATACAGGTGTCTTTCGCTGATGGTTTGGTATCTGAAAAAGAGGTACTTCGCACCGAACAAATCATTCTTCTCGAAGGCAGAGAGTTCAAAACTCCGCTCCTTGTGTTGCCTGATGCCAAAAATAACTCGACTCTGTTAGGAACTGACTTTCTTCAAAAAGCTAAAATTGTTTTAAATTTTGCTGAAAATAAGTGGAACTTTTCTGATGAACCTCGAAGAAAATATAGCTTCGTGAAACCTCATCAATCCCAAATACTGGAAGAAACCCCAGTTGTTGTAAACAACTGCCGACTACGAGAAAATGAAGGACAGCAATTAACTACAGCCCAACGGCTTGCAACTGATGCATTGCTTAACCAATATCACACTGTCTTCAAAGTAGGGGGAGAAACCACTAATCAAAAGCCATCTGGCTTACTTCAAATTCCAGTCTATGCTCAACGTTTTGAAACCTTGTCAATTGATCTTTTCGGTCCCTTCCTGAAACACCGTCTGGTGAAAAATGGATTTTTATTGTGCAGGACTGTGCTACGAAGTGGACAGAACTATTTCCTTTAAAGGAAGCCACGGCCAGAGAATGTGCCACTATTCTTTTGGAGGAAGTTGCCCTTCGATTTGGGTTACCCAGGAAAATAATAAGTGATAATGGTACCCAGTTTACTAGTGCTGTTATGCAACAACTATGCTATATCTTGAACATTGATCAAAGTCTTACTCCTGTCTATCACCCACAATCTAACCCAGTTGAAAGGAAGAATAGAGATCTGAAACCACGTTTAGCAATACTTGTTGGTAACGACCATCAGTCATGGAAGGATAAACTGCCAGTAATAAGGTTTGCTTTGAGTACAGCCAAATGTGATTCAACTGGACATTCTGCTTCTTTTCTTCAATTTGCACGAGAGTTACGAACCTTAGATGATGTAAAGCATGATATAAAAGCCGTAATTGAGAACGATAATTTTGTTCCCGAAATTACTCCATATTTGAAACGTTTTGCAAGAAATGTACAACAGGTACGAGAAAGAGTCGAAATGCATCAAGATAAGCAGAAATGATATGCTGACAAAAAACGAAGAGAAACACCGAAATTCGTTCCTGGAGATAAAGTTTGGGTCACCCTCCACCCAATCAGCAAAGGTCCACTGAAGAAAACTGCTAAATTCATGCCCAAGAGAGATGGTCCTTATGTGATAGTGACTACAAGATCTCCAACCACTTATGATATTGCCGATGCTCATGAACCAGACAAAATTCTCGGCAAGTATCATGTTTCAGCCTTGAAACTATATCAAGATCGAAATAAGCAAAACTCAGCTCGTGTAATTCCAGTGGTTCCCTTAAAGAAAAGAGGATGCCTGAAACGTGTAATACCATCCGAATCTGCACCTGTTGCACAAGGTGCTGGTGACGCAAAATCTGCTCCTCGTCAAACTGAAGCCCGTCCATCTGATTCTCCGCCCGCTGCACAAAGTAGACAAATGTCAGTTCCTGACTTCTTGCCGAGACGTCTACGAAGTCAGAGGGGGAGGATGTATGTGTGTGTGTGTGTGATTATGGCAAAGCCTCGAGGGCTATCTGCCTAAGAGGAGGGATGCCTTCGTGGAGGACTTTCTAAGTGAAACTGGCTCGTATACACGTTACACATGGGGAAAACCACGAAAACACCCATGCAGCCAGCCCGTTCGCGGGATTCGAACCTCGGACCGAACTACCAGTGTTCAGCGACTTTACCGCTCGGCCGCTGGTAGGCCGAGGGGGAGGATGTAACAAACCTATTTAAGTGTAATTGAACTATTTTATTCACGCCATGAACTCATGAACTGTAGCCGAACTATTTTATTTAAACGCCATCTCGTGGCGATATGAAAAAACGTCAGTCGACCTCCAGCCGCCATGATGATAGCTTACTATGTTATGTTATTCTCAATGTTTGATGTTCCATTTGGTACATGTTTCATTTTTATGTATATTTCTTTTGTTTGTAACCGTTCCTGTGTGCTCTGTTAATAAATCCTTTTAAAGCTAGCCGGCATTAGTGTCTATTGAGGAACGGCTACATCACACCATGTAATATTGGTTTTTTGTAAATAGGTTTCTTTTTGTAATTTGCTCCAGGGAGAAAACATCGCTAATTTTTTTTAATAATATCAAACATATAGCATTTTTTTTTTTTGCTTTTTATTTTTTGTTTAATAAATAAGCTTTATAAATAAGTCAAATTTGTTTTGCTTCTAACTCTTCCTTGGCCTGATTTTGTATTATCCTTAATTTATGGACATGAGTGTATTTGAAAATATCTTTGCCTAGTGCACTTTAATGCGATCTACTGACGAAACCTCTTTAGTAGTTAATGACCATAAAAAAGTAAGTCATAAGTCAAAACCATAATATGCCAATAGCTTATCCGCTTTCGCTATAATTTGTTCACCCCAACCTTAAAAGTGGCCTTTTACATAATTATCAATCTGTTATCTTAAAAATCACATCTTCACGCAATTACTTCTGCCTTGAATATTTTTCGATTACCTTGCTTTATTTGCACTATTACACCGAGCCACGTGCCATCGTAAAATCTTTCCTATCCGCTCTTTGATTTAATGCTATATTGTATATAAAAAAACTATGAAAAATAAATAAAAAAAAAAAAAAAAAAAAAAGATCTTAAAATATAAAACTACAAAAAAGTTTAAAATTTTGAAAAATGATAATAAAAACTAAAATTTCATTTTATTCATTGTTTATATTTATCTCTATCCCTAACCTTTCTCGAGCATATATGGCTCCCTCTAGCTTGCATCAAGTAAACTAACTCATGCAATTATCTTATTTCTGCTCACTTTATTTAATTCTGATGAGGAGGTAAATGGTTTTAAACCATAGGAACTCCGTAATTTGAAATCATTTGCATTGGCATTGCGAAAGTGTTTTCATTTCTAATGAAACAGAAATCTGCGGATATCTCATTTTTAACGAAACAGAATATCTGTGAATTTTGATGAGCTGTTTTGTCCATCGCCATCACGGTAATGCCATGTGTTAGCAGATTAGAATCATGCTTATTATTATGACTATTTATTTTTAGTAGCGATTTTTTATGGGAAAACCCATAAAGGACCATTTTGGCTAATGTTTTAAGGCATGATTGGGTTCTACGAGTTCGTCGATTCGGAATTATTTATGGCAACACTTGATGAAGAATCAAAATACAATTTATTCGATACTCAGGATACTTTCAAAAATCCGTTGAAAGTCATCGAAAGGACTACGTTAAACATGCTGAAACAATCGGCACCACAGCTTTCAGGCTACAACGATGAAGACAGCTTCACGGCCAAGTACTAAAGTACAGCTCCTGACTCAGCTCAGTCGCTCTCAAGCTAATCTCTCAAGTCAAAACCTTACTACTCTCAATATCTCAAGATACTCTACACCGCGTACAGGCAGAGTATATATAACTTTTAACCTGACTTCGAGAACATTCTCTAGCAAACCGGTAAGAAATCGTTCTAGAATGCACTCGCTCGTCCTATGGCATATCGCCAATTTTTTCGCCAAATGGGATATTTCGGACCAAACCTGGCAACCCTACCTTTCCTTTCAACTTTCTGGCAACCCTACACTCGCTTTACGCGAAAGCTATCTTATCGCAGTTGAGATTTTGTAACAGTATGATTAACTCATATTCCTTAGAAACAGTTTCTGGGAAATCAAATGACAACTTTTTTACAAAAAGGGAAAAGACACATTTTCTGATAATTCTTCTGGAGATGAGACACTAGTTTCTGAGATACCATACACTGTGCATTTCACTCCGACTACACAACGTGTAAGTCCTCATTAATGCTCAGTACCAACCTAGCTGTAATAGAAACATTCTATGGCATTATAAAAATTACAACTCAGCATATTTTAATTTAGAAGACAAACAACAAAAATGTCTGCATATGTTTTTTAATTTGCATTTAAGGGGACGAGAACTAATTTTATTACCTAACAAAAGTAGGTCTTACGTACGTTGATCGAAAAGTTTAAAAGTTTTGTTTTATTCAGTATCAGATCATTGTTAGAACCCTGTATTTTTGCTATTTTTATTTAAAGGAGTATCTTTTACATTGAATCATTACTTTTACAGCATTCTATTAGTGATTTGAAAATATGCTATAACTTATTTTGTAACATCTCTTTTATTTCTGTTGCAGTTGAGTTTTTCATTTTCCGAATTAAAGGAAACCTTGCTCCTTGCAGCTGTATTATCGGTGTTAAAAGTTCATGAAAGTCTTCCGGACCTAAGTCTGGGCCGTATAGAGATTATTCTGGTGTTTTCTCGTAGATTTAGACAATAGTATATTAGCGATATTAGCAAAACTCGGACGAGCGTTGTCCTGTGTCGAAAGCCAGTGTTCTCTGAACAAACTTGTTTACCTCCAATCAAAAGGCTTTCGAAACGATTTACGTAGTAGTCATCAATTTCTTGTGCTTACGATTTGGTACTGTTGACATTCATGAGCAGTCGATGTTAGAAACCTGGGCTTTCGTTCACAGGCACTTCCGTCTTTGGAGTGTCCTCTGTCATTGAAATACTAAAGCATGCTGAGGTTTTCACTATCGTAAGCATAATGTATTATTTCAAGCATCTGGTAATGTTCTTACCATATCTTACACAAAGTTTAATCACGCATGTGGCCTGTTTTCTCAAAAACATCTTCCTCCACCGCCACAAGAAAGCCTTATACGTGCATCCTCTCGAAAATATCAAAAGCCATCGAAGCCTTCTCCTCGCAATTTGGTTTTATTTGACTATCAGCAATAATTTGAGACGCCTGAGGCTCCTCATTTAGCGCAGATGAACCAATCAGAGGAAGATCCTAATTATGTGTAATATACTTCTGGAAGGTATGCGTTTCTGGAACAGGTTTCTTGAGTTTCGTGTCTGTAGGTCTGATATGGCCATCATAGAGGCAGACGAAGTGCCGGGCTGCCACATTTTTTATCAAGCAAAATATGTATAGCAGTATTGAAACTTTTCTGATCGTTCTTTTATATTAATTTGGAAAGAACGGCAAATATTTACGTACTCTTCTGCTGTTTTGAACTCATAAGAAAAACTAAACAGTATTTTAAGAGTTTCCATGCCGTAAAGAAACTATATACTTACAAAGATCCATGACGTCTCTGGGATTAACATTCATCTTCCATACCACAATGAAAGTTCTCACTGAAGAATCAATCTGGACGATGCAACTAAAAGCATTTTTTATTTTGCTTATATAATATTTCAAGCAGTTCTGATTAGTAAAACTGGATAGATTTGATTTACATATACTAATACATTTCTATAAACCACATTGTTTCTTGGGCAAAATTTAGATATTCGCACTCACAAACAAGAATGCAATCATACGATTACCATATTACATCTGAATTTTTCAGATTTCTAGTGAACAGTACGTTCGACAAAAACGAGACCATTGTTTTTAAATTTCCACAGAATTTGTTTATCAGTTCGGCGATTGAAATATATTCCTCAAAGAAATACGTGGACTGCCTATACGATATAGTGGTTAGGGGAGCCTACTGCGATACCGAAGGGCCCGGGTTCGAATCCTGGAGATGCCATGGATGTTTGTAAATGTATAATGTCTTTGCGGCATGGGAGCAGTCTAAATGTATGCAAAGCCGAAAGCTCTCTCGCGTGGTTTGGTGGAAGGGGAGAGGGATGGGAGGTCCTTGGACCAACCTCTGGAATGCTCTTCCTCAAAATTGGGTTGGAAATGGAAATCCAACCTCCTTGAGGCTTTGGCAGCCAACAGCAATGAAATAATACTTTCCTGCGCTATTACAGTTGTTCAGAATCGTTTACAGCAATGATATTAGCAATTATAGCTGTTGAATTGTTGTATAGAATCCTTGTTGAATTGTTGTACCTTGTTGAATCTTCGGAGATAATCACTTTGATAAGTTCTGTGCAACAATTCGACAAAGGATGATATTGCTGGGAGACAACAACAATAAAATACTACGTTTCTGTGCTCTTCGGAGATCATGACTTTGTAAATATGTTTTCGACTTGGTGTGTTCACTTCGTCTATCACTTGTCCCCTAAGGCTATCAAATGTAAAGTCTTAAAATTCGGTCGATACGGAAGGGCCTGTACTAAGAAGTAAAAGAACTCGGAAAGAGTACATGAAAATAAAATTAGCATTTCTTCTCCTAACTGGCGGTAGCTGACATAAATCTTGCGATAGCAATGTGCAATTATGAAGACATTTCACATATAAATTAGCAATACAGTGAATACTTATAAAATGTAAATAAAGTAGTAAATAATGCATACGATAGTTCCATTTCCAATTTGCGTTCGCAATGGGGCCGAAGGACATGTTGATATCCGCGAAAATATTAATTTAAGTCTTTCACTAAATATGTGGCACTAATACCATGTAGAAAATTTAAAAAATGGCGAATATAAAATATTTACAAGTCCAGAAAATCTATCCATGAGTTAGTCAGGGATATTATCTGGAAAGAAAGAAATGCACGGAATGTACTCTCTCTTAAAACAACGATACCGCGACAAAATTAAATGTATTTACGAAAGAAAAAAAAGTAGGAAACACCGAAGAAACTCAAAAGCCCTTAAAATTCGCTTCAATAATAACTTCGAAAAGCTTTCATAAAAGCTCTTCGTTTCTCGACCTCTTCACAATTCAACATAATAATACTACGCTCTTCTTTTTTTACTTTAATATATATAACACCTTCAAATGCAAATAGTAGTAGTTATTTGCCTAAGAAATCAATTTTAATTTAATTTTAATTTTGAGTGCATAATATGTCGCACAAATCCTTGCGTTGTTCACAAACCTCCTACATTCAGGATCTTTATATAGAATCGTTTATGTTTTTATGTTAAACCTATTCATAGCCTATTATAAATTCAAATATTCCTTACATTACTCTTCATATACACAGTTAATAGAGTTTTCAATTCCAAAGTTGCCTAATGCCTAATACCTTTGGGTACTGGTAGTTCCCTCCGCATTCTGGCAAACTGGCTGTCTGCATGAGAGTATTAAATCATTTCCCCATGTATAACATAAATATGGGCCAGATTTTCCAATAAAACTCTTCACGAAGCTCTCCTTCTCATATGCAGATAACCATGATGGGGTTTAAAATAGTTAAAGTTTATAAACAATCTACAATCGGTGTAATAATTTTATTGATGTGTTGATTTAGACAAAAATATTAAAAAAATATACTGTACTTAGTCATTTCTGACAATAACAGCCAGCTTATGTCAGATTACTGCAATACCAGAGACACCAAACGTGCAGTGATTTTAAAACGGAAAAGTGTAACTGCCACAGCTTTCTCAGGCGTTTCTAAATTTTCTATGCAGCTTATTGAAATTTAAGGTTTCTAAAATAGCATTTCTTGCTCGCTATTGTAGCATGTAAACGGTACACACTATACGGGCTATGAGGTAAAGATGAACATGTTTGCCTTTTCAAAAGTAAAATCTAAGAATTCATTCAAGTTTTGTTATATTTTAATTTACTTAACAATTATTTTTGTGTAAGCAAATTTCCTATCGCTCTTGCTTTCACCTCTCACGTTTTATCAGAATGATTGCATTGAATCCCCTGGATTCTTCTGAGACACCGAACGTGTAGTAGGCTTTTGGATATGCTCTGATATTTGATTTTTTGTTGATCCAGTCAAGTAGGCGGTCAGCACTGGTCAGTTAGTTTCTTTGCTAGTGCAGGTTTTCTGTACAGTACTGAAATACTTTTCATTGCTGCTTTGCCCTCGGGTGTATTAAAAATGTCCTTTTTTATCGACTGATATTAGTGAGGATGAGATGAGTGAGATGAACTCGATTAATTCTTTTATCTCAACGAAATCGCAACCGATCCGATTTCGAAGAGAAGATTTCCTACTTAAGGAGGCTGCAAAGAAACCAAAGAAGAAAAAGGCTACTCAAGTCCTGGATCCTGTGCCGCCAAAAAAAGGACCCGCTACCACTGATCGTTTTTCGGAGGAATCCCTCCTAGTGCTGTTAGCTCATTTTAAGCCAGAAAACTCGAAGAAGTCTTTGGAGAAAATGTGCCCATTCTAAAACATAAGCAGATCGACTGGAGAGATATGGAACTTTCCCAAAACGATGGTGATCAAGAGAAGAAAAAGTTGGAGAATCTACAATGAAAGCTGTTGACTCTGATGTTGACTGGAAGCAGCCCACGAAGCAGCCAGTTATTCCTAAACTTATGGACATTACTCAGGTGAACAAATTCCAAGCACTGGTAGAAGGAGATCCTGTGAACGGGGAGAGAGGAGCTACTGCACTGGAGACGCCCCTTTCCCTAATTTTCCCCAGTGAGGCTACTGATGGGGGGGGAAGTGGATGAACTTTTGCAGAAGAACTTTGGGAGGCGTATGAATCTATTGTGAAAAACAGAAGTATTCATGTATACGTTAAGAACGTAAACGACTACAGAAATAAATGCCGCGAAATCGTTAAAAGACAAGTCGATACCTTTCCACACGTATCAACTTCAAAGTGAGAAGAATATCCGCCCGGTCCTAAAGAACTTACCCTCATCCATGAAAGAAGAAGCGATCCACAGCGATCTTGTGCGTAGAATGTTCCGTGTGGTTAAGGTCAAGCAATTTGTTAGATCCAGGAGAGGAGCAAAAGGAAAAATGCCCATATTTTTTTCTCGAATTGAAGCGGAATGCCAAGGGCAACCAGATATTTCACCTCAATAACATGCTTAGCTTCGAAGTTCGCGTTGAAAAGTACAATCTCAGGAAGCGGCCAATGCAGTGCTTTCGCTGCCATTCGTACGGGCACTCGCAGCATTTGTGTAATAACCCAGAAAGGTGTGTTAAATGCGGAGGCTCGCATCGTAGTAATATGTGTCCCAAGAAACCAGAGGACAAGCCCTGCTGTACTTTTTGCGGTGGGGAATATGTTAGTAGCGGTCCGGGGGTTGCGAGATCTACAAAGCAAGGTATGAGCAGAGAAAGCAACAGAAGGCACAGCCGTCACCAGCCCAGAAGCGTCACTTGAAAATTTCCCGGAACTCTCTGAAGTTAAACAACGGCAGGCGCAAAAATCGAGACAGTGACAAAGTCGAAGGAAAGCCCGGATCTACCTCCAGAAGATACTCTTATAGATATTGAGTCCTAAGGTTCAAGAACTCTTAAAAGCTGTTTTTGAAATCTTCAGGTACTTGCAGAGTACAGATTTCATGGATAAAGCGAAATCTAGCCTGCAAGCCATCCAGAAATTATTGGAATGTACGGCAAAAGACTAAATCCTGAGGTAAAGAAAGTTATTTTCTTGTCAATCGTCTGCTCCACGCCTTTCGTGCTCTGTTCGTTTAGTAACCTTACTATTCAAAATTTTTCTCCATAACGTTATCTCTTAATTTCCCATAAAACTGTTCTTTCAGTCAAAATTTTACTTAGTTATTTTAAACAAATTATTAGAAATGTCTGAAAGTTACTAATTTGCAATAACATATTTTTGTTTTACACGGGGTAGGGCTTCAGCCCAAGCACTCGGGTGTCTTAAGCACCGTTCTATGGGAGGTCTATTTTTATCAGAATTCAAATTGATTAGCGTGCATGTATTCAAATGAGGTAGCTAGAAGCTAGTATTTAATGGAAAGTTTTGGAAAGTGAAATGAGAGCTTGTTCTGCCTGCTTGAACGCCACTTTGCTAACTTTTTGATTCTCTAGAAATTAGCTTTTTTGCCATTAGGCTTCTTTACATCGACAGTTGAGTCAGAGCCAGCTTGCGCGGTAGTTAACCTCTGAAGTAACCTCCGTGATAGTTAACCCTTCGTGATAGTCAGAGCCAGCTTGCGCGACTATATTTAATTCCATTACTTTTAGGTTATTCCTTACCTTTGAGTTAAGCCAAAAGTGTAGGCTTTTGTAAGCACGAGTTGGTGCCGCTTGTGAGCTTCCCTTGAGCTAATAAAGTGTCCTTTATGCCCTTCTCCTGACTTTGTAGTACTTCAAAAACTTATTGATTATTCATTAAACAGTCTTCTAACGTCGAGCTCAGTTTATGATAAACGAGCATACAAGATGTTATAAAGTGTAAAATATAAATTAGCTTTCAGACAATATTGCGCATGAAACGTAATCTATTTATTTATTATACAGTAGGGCAAAAAAGATAACACTATTAGCAATTAACAAATGAACACATAACTTGAAAACTAAATTATTTTATTAAAATTATAAAAAATATTTAGGTAAAATATTCTAAAAAAAAATGGAAAAGAATTTTCCTTTTCAAAACATATGAAGATAATAGCACTCAAGCGAGTTACACTAAAGATAAGACATACCTGTTATATATGTATAGTATTTATATACGCGATTAAGACATTGAGTGATAGATTTACGGTGTCAGTTTATAAGGTATTTCTCCTACTTTCTTAGCGTGCCTTCGTGGTGTAATGGCCTGCACGCTGGACGCGTATTCCAGAGGTCCGTGGTTCGATTCCCAGAAAAGGCGTTGCTAATTTTTCATCTCTCCTGCTTCCAAAAAACATACCTAGTATCTCTACAAGGTAAACAAAAAAATATAGACGTTTCTTTACCCGTATAATAGGCTGCATGAGTAGGCTAAAGTGGGACTTCGCTACAATCAATATATTTATTCTCTAGCTGGCAGTTGGTAGAAGTTTTACATTCTGATGTGTCCGTTACATGCACTTTCCTTTCAGAACCCCAATAATCTACTGGCGCAGCCTCGTGGGGCTCCAGGGAGCTATTGGTGTAGTTAGAAGAGGGCGTGGAACACATGCCTGTTTACCTATGTTAGACACCAGGCGTCCCCGTCCTCCGTAACTTACTTACCTACCTACCTCCCCCTATTGGTACTATTACTTTCCTTGAATCAGTAACCAATCGGTAAGCCGGATGTACTCGTACATCTATGCAATTCATACTGCTAAATAGATGGCAAGAAAATAACGTACGGCTTAGCAAAAGCTGTTGTTTGCACTCGTCGTTAGACCTACATTCAATCAATACCAATCATTTGTGCAAAAGGTTTGAATGTTATTTTCATATGAAAATTCATATCGTTGAATTAGAGTTGTAAACACAATTATAATTGTGATTTGAATCAAGAGATTAAAGTGCAAGCCGTGGCTTTAAGAAAAAGGCAAAAGAAAAGTAACAGAAGAAGGGCGTGATTTTCGAGATAAATGGGACGTTACATACGTATGCATTGATGTACCCAATAAAACTGCATGTTTCATTTATAACAAAAGAATATCAGTTTCAAAAGACTGCATCTTTTCCAAATGTTGGAGAAAGGAAAAATTTGAGCTGTTGGAAGATAAACAGAGGGAATGGAACTTTTCACTTTTTTAAATCTGTCTTGCAACAGCAACAAGAATGTTTTTAGGAAAACAAATAAAAACATGGTACAGTTGGTGCAAGTTTTGCTGTCGTGTACCTGATTCCAAAATGATCAAAAACATTTAGCGGTGGTGAATTCGTTAAAGATTTCTTGATTAAATCTGCTAAACTTCTTTTCCCTGACAAACCATAATTACGTAAAAATATTAGTTTGTCAGCCAGCAGAGTAGTTTTAATTAATTTTCTAGTGATTTACTCGTATAATGCCAGTTAAATGAAAAAACTATAACGTTTGCAGGACTCATTGGCAGTTTATTAGGAATGACAGATATAGCATATAAGGCAAGTATGTAACTCCCATCTTACCTACATGTTAATCAAGAAATCTTTAACAATATGTAATTTTTTAATTACAAAACATGGAAAGAACTCCCTTTTAAATCAGAGAGACAACTACAATGGTGTCGAAAAGAAAGTCGATAAGGAAAAGGAAACTGGCCTTTCTAGACTTATCAGCCAATATACCTGAATGCTACGTTTCATCCAAGATCAAAATATATTTTACAATATTATAAGAGTCTTCTGAAAAGTCTTTTCATCACGTCCTTTTTCTTGTGCACTGTGAAATTCACTGTGAAATGTGAGACACTGTGAAACCTGAACTCCGTGTTTCATCCAAGCTCAAAATATATTTTACAATTTACTAAATATTATATGAGCCTTCTAAAAAGTCTTCTCATCTCGTCTTTTTTCCTTGTGCACTATGTTTTTTCAGAAAGCATTCACCGCAGCTGAATCTTCGTTTGAGTTTCTCGAAGTTGTTTGAATTAATGGATCTTGATCTAATTTTATATGCTAGAGTACACATTGAATAAGAAACAGCGATACGATTTGTGTTCAAAGTTTTTAAAAAAAGTTGATGCTTAATACGTTTCAGCGTTCATTAAAGAAATTTTTCTGCTTCGGAAAATATTCGTTCGCAAGAATAATTTCTTTCTTTTGTGGTTTAAGAAATAACAAAAGAATTTCGTTTATTTGTATGTGAAATTCCTTTCGTGTCTTAAGAGCATTTTCTTTTGAATTACATTTTAAAAGTGTAGTGTTTTTTGTTTAGAACGAGTGTGAAGAAAAGAAGAAAGCGCTGAAGCTTAATGGAAGTAAATACTTCGAAACTAACATTTCTGTTAATTCCAACTTTTTCTGGATTTTAAGAGTTTCGGTATGAGCTTTCGAAACAAAAGAAAATTAAAGTAATACGATTGACAGCAATGAAAGGTCGTAAATAAAATGTTTAAGAATACTTTTTTTCAACATTTTTTAAGACTTTCTTTACGTTAGAAGCAACGGCATCAAATATATTTATCTGTCTATCTAATGTTTAATATTTAACAAATGTTTTAGGTCGAACTAACTCTTGATTTTCAAATATTGCATTAAAAAATCAAAATATTTTGAAATGGTAGATAAGTTAGCGATTTCAAATTTTGTCTTTCTCATTTTCAAATTTTGTCTTTCCTAAATGCCTTTGTTATTTTCCATTTCTGAAGCTTATAACGCATTTTTTATCTAACTGGATACCACGTTCGACCGGTGACGGTTCGACACGTAATCAGGAGGTTCGGAATTTGAAATTCGACGTGGCCAGCGCGGATTTCATCAGTTTCTTGCATGGGTATGATCCAGTGACTCTACAAACTTGTTCGGTTAGAGTAGATTGAAGGGTGCCCCTTGTATTATCGCCCCTTGTATTATTTATGTATAATCAATGTATGCTTAACGCATGTATGTATAATGAATGTATGTACCACCTTTTGATTTTTCAATAAAAGCCGACGCGGGGCTCCTCTGGATAGTTAGTGTACAGGGGGAATACCACTTCTGCCTATGGCGACGTAATGGTGCCCCTTACACTTTTCTCCTGTCCTGTCCTTGTATTATCGCGAAGTTGTTGTTTCATTTATGGTAACCTGAGTAGTTGAATGTTATGGAAACCCTATTATGACGTAATTGGTTGCATGATTGCCGTAAATTTGAATGACGGGAAAAAGATTTGTAAGGGCTTGTGGTGTGAGTTAGGAAGTACATTGCTTGTTTGTGGTTTAGACGGTAAAATGGCTGAATATGGTAAGATTAATTTGAAGTTTCTGTACAATTTGGAACGAAAAGGGAAAAGTGCATTAATTGACTGGTGTGTAAATGAAGGTTTACTTAGTAGCCATTATAATGGCCTGTTTGCAGTAAGCAAATACGTATGGTTGAACGTCGGAGAATATTTTTTACTCTTATTTTTGTGAATTTATATGGCGACACCGATATACGGATTCTAGTTCAGCTAACTTTAGGAAGTTTTTGGATGCTGTTAAGGAATTTTGTGTGCCATAAACTGAACGACTGAGAAATTTCTAAATAAGGTAAGTGGATATTTGCATTATGTAGTGCTTAGATGCATAAAATGAATTCCTTCTTTATGTTATTTTACTGTTTGATTTGAAATCTAGTTTATTGAGATTATGTAATTTTTGTTTGGCTCTACTCTAGAATTGGGTGCTCCTTTGTCTTTTTAAGTGAAAATTGATCGCTGTGTACATGGACAAAGCCTAGGGAGGGCGCAATGCCACGTTTCTGCAATTCTCTGACTTTTTTTTAAGTGAAAATAGGTTGATGTGTACATGGATACCTAGTTTGTGCAATTCTTTGAATTGTTATTTTGTCTTTGTGTAGCAGCGATTTTTGGCGCAAAAATCACCGCTACACAATGCATTCTTTTTATGAACCCGAAACTAACTGTAGTATATAAAGTAACATTCAATTTCAGCAGCTTGTATGTATCGTGATAATAAAAAGTAATCTCAGTAAATTTTGTACATCCTCATAGCCGACATTTATAATTTTCGGTAGAGTAAACTTTAAGGTACCCCTTGTATTATGGCGAAGTTGTTGTTTGATTAATCGCCAAGTTGCTGTTTAATTTATGGTAGCCTGAGTAGTTGAATGTTATGGAAACCCTATTGTGACGTAATCGCGTGCATGATTCTGAGAAATTTTGAATCATGGGATGTTTCGCAAGCGTTTTTGTGGTGTGTGTTGGCTTGATTCTTTAGACGGTAGAATGGCCGAATGTAGTAAGATTAATTTCTGTACGATTTAGAGCGAAAGGGGAAAAGAGCTTTAATTGACTGGTGTGTACATGAAGTTTTACTTAGTAGCCATTATAAGTGTCCTGTATGTAGGAAGGAAATGCGTCCAGTCCGAACGTATAAACCGTTTAGATGGATTTGAATAGGTTTGTAGGAAGAAAGGTTCAGATGGTCACTATTTGAAGCGTTCGATCAGAAAGAGTACCTAGTTTGAAAAATGTCATTTGAGTATGATTATATTTTGATTTTTACCTGGCTCTGGGTGTACGAAGCGAACTCGAAAATCATGGTAAGTGAATATTTACTTACCATGATTACCATGAGTAAAGAGAGTGCGCAATGCATGTTTGCAATTCGGAGATTTTTTTTTAAGTGAAAATAGGTCGACGTGTACATGTATACAGTCAAAGAAGTGCGCAATGCCATTTTTGTGAAATTCGCAGATTTTTTTTAAGTGAAAATAAATCGACGTGTACATGGATACCGAGTTTGTGCAATTGTTTGTCTTGTTATTTTGGCTTTGTGGCAAAAATCGCCGCTTCGCAAGCCAAAATAACGAGTCAAACAATTGCACAAAATCGGTATCCATGTATCGCCAAATTTCTCCAAGGGGTACCCTAAACTGTACTTTTACCATAATTTTTTTTAATTATTAAGAAACTTTTAAACTAAGAAGTTCTTTCAAAAATAAATTAAATTTAGTAATATATAATATTAAAATTTTTGCTCGTCTGTCTGTTTGTTTGTTTTTTATGGCGTTATCTTCTCCGAAACGGCAGAGAGTTGAGTATCGATAGAGGCACCTCCGGATTCCAAAAATCCGTGGAAAGCCATTTTGACCATTCTCATCTCCGTACGGCTTTAATCAGCCGAGATATTAATTTAAAAGTCTTAAAATGCTAATTTTCCACTCTTGCAACTTCTCGCTTTCAAATTGTAGAGTTTGTTAATAAAAAATTCGTAAGTTTTACAAAATATGAAATGAAAATAGCATTGCCAAACATTTAATATATTATTTAGAATTCTGAAAATTCATGGGAAGCCATTTCGACTATTGTCATCTTCCTAAGAACTTAATCAACCGAGATTTAAAAACTCTGAAACGCTAATTTTCTCACTCATTTTCCCACGTGGCAACAATCTCGCTCGCAGGAGATACAAAGTTAATCATATTCTGACGTTGAGAAAAAGCACGCGATTGCGTGTGATGTCACTGTATGTTGAAAACCTTTCGTTAATGTCATTATTTTAAATAAATAGCTGCCCTTAGCAACATTTTCCTGTTTCAGGTTAGGATAATTAACACGACATGTTATAGCCACATTAATCCTTTTGTTGATATTGAGAAAAAGTTGTTATGTTACATTAAATTTAAATCATGACGTCATGCTTAAACGTATTAACCTGAAGTGTTAAACGTTTTTGTTTCCTGGTTTGGCAACAAGATTATTTATGAATTCGTTGTTGCTTGGAAAGAATGAACTAATTTCTTTCATACTGAAATGCTTTTAATGCATTTTCTTTTCAAGTGTGACTAGAAGTTATAAATTTTGCTTTCGCCACAGCCCGCTCATCTGGGCGAACCGCTAGTTCATAATTTTATTATTTGGAATTCTGTCAGATACGGGTGAAAGTAGAAAGAAAATATATTTCAAATGCTATTAAATTTGGCTTAATTATAATAGTGCCTCTTCTTTGTCCAGTTTCTCTTATTTTATATTCCTTCTTAAAAATATTATAAATAAATAAATTTAATTTAGTTCATATAAATGCATTAAATAAAGATTTATCTTGTGCACTGCGTGACTAAAAGATTTTGAATGAAAAAATAAAAACCAAAGATACGAGAAATGAAATATGATACGATTTCGATGGTAGATAGTTATATATATACGAGCCAGCATATTCTGTGGATGCTACTGAAACGGAACCCCTAGAGCGGCACTGATGTATTTTCCCGAGGGAAAACGAAAACGGGAGCTTCTAGAAATGACATGGCGTAGAATGATGAAAGAAGTGGAGTAGACGGCGAGGCACAGAGTTACGTATTACAAGTAACACAAAAACAAGGATCGAAATCTTATGTATCAAAACTTTGTAAAAAGAATAATGATGATGGAGTTTATGAAAGATCGAATATTAGATAAATGGGTGTTGTAACTAACCGTAAATAAACCTTTTCTTAGTTCCACGCTACTTCCATTCGAAAACGTATGTTACATCTTTTCTCAATAGAAAAATATTCTGAATGGTATAAAATACCGCGCAAAGAAATATTTGATTCTCTACTGTATCTTCACGATTCTGCTTTGAACTAGATAACAGAAATTACTTCAAAGTTCCGTGATACTTTCCTTAAATCTTACATAGTGAAGCGATCGTTACAAATCGTAGCGCACGATATTGCTAGGATCTGGATATTGATCAAAATATATCTGATTCTATTGTTAAAAATATATCTGATTATATAAGGATATTTTTTAAAAGTATATCTGATTATATAAGGATATTTTTAAAAGTATATCTGATAACTGAATGCAATTCAAAAACTTAAATAAGATTTACGAATTTTTTAATAATTGAAGTGCTTGTTGTCAATTATTGCGGTACTTTTCCGTTTCGCCGGCGCAAATCTCGCCAAGCAGACTTTATTGGCGACAACATACATTATACACACAAAAAATATTTAAAAAATTTTAGTCCTAAGAATTCTTTTTTTGAAGGCATAAACATTTTAATATCGCTTAAAATTTTATAAAAAGCCAATAAATAAAGACAATAAATTTATGAAAAGACATTAATTTAAGAATTTACTATGCTTTCATGGTTCAACATCCTGTTTCGCCGGTTCGTATCACGTGACCCCAAGCGATCTCATCTCACGTATACTACTCTACAAAAATATAATGCTCTCAGTAATTATCTACATTAATTTCAAGTTAAATCTTAATTTGGAACACAAGTTTAAATGCAAGAAATACTTCAATTCGTACGAATAGCTTACTCAGAAATTATGTAAAACTGCAGTGCTTTACTTCGCTAATGCATTCTCATTAGAATTGATGAATTTCACCCTTGACTTTACCTTTTCTATATTTTCGGCTTCGGGTAAGCGCTGTGATTGCATCCTAATTGATTTAATTGCCGAAAATGGCTTTAGACATAAAACTGAACTATCTGAATGAGGTGTAAAAGGTTACCAGCGAGAATATTCCGTTTGGCATCGGTTGTACCATTATTGGCGACTTGCGCCGGCAAAACGGAAAAGTACCATTATTGCTAATATTTTAAAGAGATATATTTCATTCGGATTTGGGAAAAAAATCTTGCTCTTGCGAAATATCGAATATTTAAATCATGCGGTGAAAGGGTTTTTATTTACTTTTAGAAATAAAAAATTAATCAAACTAAAAATTTTTCAAAAACATCTGAGAGCTTGCAGATTCTATATTACGTTCAAAGGGGCGCTTTTTTATTTACATACACATACACATTTCGAGAGCATTTGAACTAAACGCTCGTTTCTAAAAATATTTAAAAACAGCATATATTTATAATTTGTGATAGACGCTATCGTGCGCTGCAGGTAAAAATATTTTATTAAGTAAAGTGTTGCCACTGCTCGCTTTGAAATGGTTCGGATTTTTAATAATAATTTTATATATTTTAATATATATTTAATATATATTTTAATATATACTTAATATATATTTTAATATATATTTAATATATATTTTAATATATAAAATTTAATATATAGAATTTTTAATAATGAAATAAATGATAAAACAAATTCAAAACTCAAAATTTGTGTTTCCAGATGCCATATTCGGGTGAAGAAGTACGTTATTCAAAATTTGATGGTTGCAGGTATAGTTGTTTTTCACAATACGAGAAAAATGCATACATTTAGGCAGATTCTTCATTATTTAATATTTTTAAATATAATACAGGGCTATAATATTTCGAGGCAACAATCTGAAAGGTGATTCAACGCGTTTAATGATTTGACGTAAAGTGCCGTTTTGAGATTAAATGACCTTCTGGGCTAATAAGAACAAAAATAAATAAATTACAGTACCTTCCTTCCTTAGTTAAACGATAGAAACTATAATATATATTTTTAAAATAAATTGAGATATGCGCTAAAAATTTAGAGTTCAGCTTAAAATAATTTATGTATCCTAAGCACACTTCTATAGTTAAACCTGCAAGTTACTACCCTACTGTGGCATAAACATAGTCTTTGAAAATAAAGTAGTTGAAATGTGCAATAGTTTTTTAAAACGTAGTTAAAATAAAGCGTAGTTTTGAAACATCGTCGTTTAAAATACTGTGGTAAATGCACATGATTTGAAAGAGAATAAAATAATGATTATATGAAGGTTGGTTTCATTTATATCAGAACAACTGATGACATGCAAAATTCCCAGTGCATACATTGTGGACCTGTCTTTTCAAATGCAAATCTGAAGCCATTTCTACTATTGGAATATTTCAAAAACCGGAATGATGGTACAGAGTTTGCAGGCCATAATGTTGAACCATTTTATGCTAAAACAGTCCAGTTTGGCTCTTGATCAATCCTTTTGATTTCCACTTTTGAAATCTTATTTTTTTGGAGGGGGTGCCACCACTTAATAACAGATTTTAAGAGAACATAAACATTGAAAAGTTTGAGAACTCGTCATCTAAGGGTATGCACTCTATAACATAAAAAGCAATGTACCAAGAAGGAATTGTGCCGAACTGGACGAAATTGACTATACTCAAACCTTTCGAGAGAATATGAATGATGGTGGCCAGTGACGGGTTTATTGGTACTCCAGGGCATTGCAAACGGAGCATCCGGATGGTACATAAAAAGGGTCAGAGATTCGACCTAAGATCTCACGAACTGGAGTAGATTTCTTTTCAGTAATGAATCCTGCTTCGAACTGAGATCGATGACCAATGAAGACGTGTTTGGAGACATGAAGAACAGCGGTGAGATACTTACCTGATTATCGTGTGTAGCGCAGCCCGGCAACCAGGAATTAAGTTATAGAGTGTCATTTCAAATGATAGTCGAACCACGTTGGTTGTCATCCGTAATACACTCATAACCTGGCAGTCCGTGCGGCCCTCCCTTTCACGGACCTTACATTTGACAAAAAAAAATCCCTGGTCACACCGGATCGCCTTTCCATTACTTGTATCCGTTCTATCGTAAAAGTAGCAACAAGTTCCGGCTCCTACAGGAAGTCAAGGATCATATTTTAGCGGCCCTCGAAAGCATTTACGTTGCAGGCTCTTGAACATAAAGAACCTCCGTCAACTGTAGAAGCCGCAAGTAATATGGGCACGGTTCCTACTCCAAATAAGCCAGTTGCGATAGCAAAACTACAGTCAACACATAAAACATTTTTGGACGTACTACGAAAAACCAAAAACCCAGTTTGATAGTACAACAAAAAGAGCATACTACAACAGCTGAACTTATGAAGCATGTTAGGAATGAAGCGCCTAAGAGCCCAGAACTGCCGCATCGGTGCACGGAGGTACCTTCGAAGCACTCTTTCGCCTTAAGAAAAGATGGCGAAATAAAGGTACACAGATCTTTGAAGTGAGATTAAGCAAGCTTTGCAGCAGTTCTCAAGATAATGAAGATTTATTCCTGATGGTACGGACACACAGTCACAGAATTCCTTGGAATCAAGAGACATGACAAGTGCCAGCAATTAGAGTACCTGCAGGATGCATGCCAAAGTGTATAAAAGGTCTCCGTTCCTTAGATGCAGGCAACTGGCCTACTTTATAATAGTTTAAACCGCCAACAGTATCAATAGACAATAATACAAAAGGTTCACTAACAGATGGTAAGGCTTGCATTAAACCAAATCTCCTTTGTTTATTTTTCTTATCAAGCTTATATACGAGTACTTTACAATGTTTAAAATAATTTCTAATATGTTGAACACTTCCCGACTAATAGTATTGAGAAGATAATAAATTTAGCATTGAGGACACATCAGTATGACCAAAACCCTTTTTCAAGCAGCGTTATGTAACATGGAAAGATCTCGGATTTGGGAAAACATACGAACATAGAACAAAAAATTTAGAATAGTCAATTTTAAGGTTGCCAATCATTTCTTAGCGCAGCCATTGTATTTTATTATATCTTACACACACATACACATATATATATATAATAAATAGACCTAGATTATATATATATATATATATATATAGAGAGAGAGAGAGAGATAATCTAGGTGTTCTAATCTCAACATTTTAAGATTCATTTATAAAATTTAGCAGCACTAGGCGCTAGCTTTGAACTTGTTAGTTTGTTAGTTCATTCCTAATTTTTGTAAAATGCTATTTCACTACTTTATTTAATTTCTATGTATATCTATATAAATAAGTAGTTTACCGTATATATAAACAAGAATTAAATACTTACAGCTAAATAAAAGGCTGACAACATTTCCACACCCTGGAACTATAAAATTCCTCCAAAGGGAAATTTGAGGTTGAGTATCCTTTTTCTAGTATGAAATCAGGATATTTTGAGTTTGTTTTGGTTTTGGTTTATATAATTATGGCAAAGCACTCTAGAGCTATCTGCCTAAGGACAAGAATGCTTTCATGGGGGACTTTCTAAGGGAATCTGGTTCGTATATACGTTACACATGAGGAAAAACCCGAAAACGCCCATGCAGCCAGCCCGTTTGCGGGATTCGAACCTTGAACCGAACTACCAGTGTTCAGCGACTTTACCGCTCGGCCGCTGGTGGGATCGAATATTTTGGGTAAAAGCTTCTCAAGTATCCTACGAAAATAGCCGAGCCCATTCGTGGTATAGCTGTCTCATTATTGACAGCGATGCACACGATGCAGCTCCAGGGGCAGTGACAGACTGATATTTCACTCATAGAAAGGAGGCGAACGGCACAAACATCTAAGTTTTACGCAGAGAAACCGCACTTAGGCAACGTTTGGACTATCTGTCATCATCCGTTAACCATTATACTCTTCAAGTCAGCATGAGTACATAGTACATTTTCATGGTACACGGCTCTTAAATTTCTCATGCATAAACTACAGTACGATAAGTTAAAGGTACGCAAACTCAGTTTCGTAACGGTCAAGAAATCACTAATTTATCTTTTAGCAGTTTATGCAGATATCAATGTGGATTTATAATCCACGATTTATTTCTGCGTTTGAAATATAATAAAAATCGACTTCGTACGCCTTACGATACAAAGCCAATGCCTTGTAGGTAAATTAGTTTCATATGATAATAGTGGTAGAAGCATTTTTTTACTAACTTTAACAAATTATAATGTATAGCAAAAGCCACTTAACACGAGCTTCTTTAAGGTCATTATGAACAAAATATGCACTCCGGCAGCGAAGTACATGATCTTATATGAAGTTTTATAGGTTAAGAGGACTCATACACCTTAAATCCCTCATGATCTTCGAAAATGTGACTGTTGCAAGAATTGGGATATTTTATTTATTTTAAAAGAAAATAATTCCAACGTTTTACAGCTGACTACGTAATATAGCTGCTTTGGAAACTAGTAACCAGAAAGTTTGTGTTGACACAAATATTTTTGTATTTTAATCTTCTTTGTCACAAAATATTTCGCCGTGTTTCCACCTTGCGCGCATGATATTTTACAAATGGCTAATGGTACATACTTGAAATTTGTTGGAATTCTTTATATGGGCACTCTTTTCTAACTGAACCAACAATCTGATGAATATTTTAATATTGAAAAATTTTATGGGCGAAAAGATTAAAATTTTTTTTAATAAAATACATTTTATAAACTCAACTCAAAATAAAATAAAAATTGAACATGAAATTTTTAGAATTTTAAGTTCACAGTAGTTTCCAAATGTTATAAAAGCTATATATTAAATATGGCATTAAATTATGAAACAGAATTTTATAAACTGTGCGCGCAAGTAGGAAACATGACGAAAAATGTTGTCACAAAGCGGATTAAATTATAAAAATATTTGTGGTAACACAAACTTTCTGATGACTATTTCAGAAAATAGTTATATTATGTAGTCAGCTGTAAAAAGGTGGTAGTAATTGCTTTTAAAATAAATAAGTTATCCCAATTCTTGCAACAGTCACCTATTCGAACATCTTATGGGTTTTAAAGTGTATGAGTCCCCTTAACGCGAATTTTTGTTAGCGCAAATTATGAATTGTTTTTTAGTTCGTATGCATCGGTAGACATTTTTTAGCAGGAACTCTCAAAGTTTTTTTATATTGTTCCTGTTGTTTCTCGGCTAAGGCTGCGTTCAGAATTACTTCATCCATTGAAAGCTTCACAGAATACACTGTATTCTTTCCAACACAGCCAGGACAAGTAATATTGCTCGACAATCGCGATCTTCGTGTCAACAATGAGCAACAAAAGCAATTTTGTGTTTGGACGCGGTTTTCTTATTCTTTAAAAATTAACTCATATGCCTGATATTAAATCTTGAATAATTCTTAATTAATCAGTTAAAATTAATATCTTCTTTTCTTCTTCCAATGAGGCCTACCAGTGGCCGAGCGGTAAAGTCGATGAACACTGGTAGTCCGATCTGAGGTTCGAATCCACGAACGGGCTGGCTGCATGGGCGTTTTACTGGTTTCCTCCATGTGTAACGTATATACGAGCCAGTTTCCCTTGGAAAGTCCTCCACGAAGCATCCCTTCCCTTAGGCAGATAGCCCTCGGGGCTTTGCCTTAATGACATAAACCATCTTCTTCCGATGATTGCCGGAGCGAGTTCGTATATTCTGTTATTTCTAATATCCAATAGGACACAGCCTACTAAATGAATAAACCCAGCTAAAATTTAAATTAATTGTGTTTATAATAAAATACATAGATTTACTGGATTGTAGTTTAGTTGCATACGAATTATAAGCTCGCTGCTACATGTCTTCAATATTAGAAAATTCTAGCATTATTGTTAGACAGTTCTGTAAATGGCGCTTTGGTAGCTTTCAGGACGCGACAACTAATGTTCAATTGCGCAAGCAGTAAGAAAGTGATCCATGGCCAAGAGGAAGATGAGAGACATAGATCTGCAAACAAAAATAAAAATCCTATAGGAAGTAGACCATGATGTAATAAAGAAAAGAACGATTGCCGAATAGTATGGAATTGCTAAATCTACCTTATCCGCAATACGTAAGAGGAGTGAAAAAATTCTTAATGCCGCTGCCTCTTTTCCTATGTTCCGGGAACATTTTTAAGCAATTTCTCAATGTTAAGTATGAAGATGTCTTCGTTTTTCAGAGTGGTGAGTGATTCAACTATATGCGCGTTTCCGATGTACCTTTAAGTGGACCTAAAATTCAGTCTGAAGCAAATGAGCAAGCTAAAAATTTAGGCATTCAAGATTTCAATTCTGGCACTGGTTGGGTACACCGGTTTCAAAAGAGACAGTTTTATCATTCATTATTTGTAATGAAGCGAATAAAGTTGAAGAAGAAGGAGCAAACGATTGCAGGAATATGACCAAGTTAGAGAAAGTATGCCTCCTTTTTCTTCCTCTTCAGATTCGAGTTAACCGGGGTTTACTGCATTAGCAATAATATTTTTAACAATATTATATACTAGCAATAGTTCTGATGATCCGGTTGTGGGGCTTTATTTAATTTACTTAGTAGTTAATTTCACTTTGAAGCAACCTTTCCTATCACTTCTGCTTTCAATGCACGCTTTCTTGCCAGAATGTAGATGAGTTAGCTAGCGTGTATTCAAATGAGGTAGAAAGAAGTTAGTATTTAAGAGAGGATTTTGGAGGGTGATTTTAGAGCGTGTTTTACCTACCTGAAAGCCACGTTGCTATCTTATATTTAATAACGATTAGCTTTCTCTGGCGTTAAGCGCCGAGTCAGATCCTGCCTGCGTGTTAAATAACCTATGAAAAGCCG
The DNA here is from genome assembly GCF_044657685.1 of Stegodyphus dumicola. Classification (NCBI taxonomy): domain Eukaryota; kingdom Metazoa; phylum Arthropoda; class Arachnida; order Araneae; family Eresidae; genus Stegodyphus; species Stegodyphus dumicola. The sequence goes on from NC_140778.1 coordinate 115,123,413, forward strand.
TTAGGATAACTCAATTCCATTTAATTTTAGGTTACTCGTTACCTTTTGTTTTAAGCCAAAAGTGCTGGCTTTTGTGAGCACTAGTCAGTGCCATCTGTAAATCATAATTGAATTAATAAAGGGGCTTTTATAGGTTCCTCTGGACTTTGTCGTACTTAGACATAATTCCCTATGCAGTCTGTTAGTTTATGCTACATAAGAATTAGTTTATGCTACATAAGAATAGGAGATATCATACAGTGAAAATCTGATAATTGCTAAATGTTTTGCGTTGGCTTGAGCTTATAACCGTATGCCGTAGTTAACCTTATAACCGTACCTTGATCATTATTTCATGTGTATTTTTATCAAAAGGTATTTTAGTCAACTTTCTAAGCCCAGAATTTATTTTTACACAGAACAGCTACCATCAGTAAATAATTAAGCACACGAGTGCAAATGCATTCATATTGATTACAAAAGAATAAAACAAATAAAAAATCATTTTAAATTATATGGTTTTTTTTCCTCTGTCATAATATATTCGTTAATATGAGATCTAAAAAAATCTTTGGGCTGCAGGAAATGGCAGATTTCCAAACAAAAGTGTCCAGAATTTCCTGACTGGAGTGTTTTCAGTAAATGGCGTTTGAGAAAAGAACCTGAATTTCTGCTATTAGAAGCATTGTTCTGTCAAAGAACATGCCACAGCAGCCCTTTTTTTCTCTTTTTTCTGACCTTCTGACCCCTCTTTTCTATATCAAGATGATTCTGCAGAGTCAGTACTCTTAGACAGAGGCCAGGCTTTTCAAAATGACAGTATAATTTATTCGTAATACCAATGTATGACAGATATCGAAATACATATTCTATCAGTACTTCCAGCAATGTCAGGAGGTCCAGAATAAATACATTTTCTATAAACTTCGAAGGTAAGACTGTAATATTTTTTTACATTTTAAATAGAAATGTGCTGTAAGCATCTTTATTGAATGTGTTTAACATAAGACTATTGCAATAAGTAATAGTTCCACTTAGTTTTAATAAATGTAACGTAAAATACAAAATTAAATTCTTTGCTTTAAACTCAATTAGAAACGAAGTAATTTTTGCTACCTACAGTCCATCCGCTGGTAGTACGATCTTAGTTAGTAATGAGCAAACCAAGACCATTTAATTCCATTCGACAGACGTATGACGTAGTGTGTGTGTATTTAATTATGGCAAAGCTCACTAGGGCTATCTGCCTAAGGGGGAGGGATGCCTTCGTGGAGGACTTTCTAAGGGAAATTGGCTCGTATACACGTTACACATGGGGAAAACCACGAAAACACCCATGCAGCCAGCCCGTTCGCGGGATTCGAACCTCGGACCGAACTACCAGTGTTCAGCGACGTTACCGCTCGGCCGCTGGTGGGCCGTATGACGTAGAAAAACACCCATTTGATGATATTCAAAAATTCACATGTAATAGCATTTTTATAATGGCATGTACTCGTATAATGATGTAACATATAATGTTAGTTGCATGGATACCATTGATTAATAACTTTAGTTCCCTTTATTAAGCTATAATGAGTTAAAAACATAAAATACATTATAAAAATATCCAATTTTGTGAAACATCAACCAGTCTATTTGATTCATTCTGTTCATTGCTTGCGGAAAAGTTGACAACCTGTTTCTTTAGCTATTCTGCATCGCCCAGATTTAACACTTTCAAAGCTTTTTGTAACATCTGTCTCATAACTCCCGGAACACAGCATGCAGTTATGCATGCTAATCGCGGCGTAAAGAGGAACTTGAAACTTTTATGTTTATGGGAGAGAAACCTTGTTTTAGATCATCTAAAGGGGCAGTTGCTTATTTCATTAAGTTTAAATTCCAAAGAAGGAATGCCTCCATCGCTCTTCTCGGAACATTGGTTCATATTCACTCCATATTACGGAAACTTGATTACGCAAAGCACACGAGGGCTATCTTCTTAAGGAAAGGCATGTCCTCGTGGAGAACTTTCTAAGGAAACACATACACGTTGCACATGGGATGGGGAAAATTATGAAAACACCCATACGCTAGCCTGTTCGAAGGGATTCGAATCTCAGAGCGAACTCCCAGTGTTCAGACTTTACTGCTCAGTCGCTGTCAGGCCGAAAGAAACCGAGAAAATATCCTCGAGGACAGTTCTTTTGGATTTAAATCTGCGTCACTTACAGAATTATGGATATTTACCTTTGCTTGGTGTGCGAGCTTTCTCAGGGAAACTCATTCTCATCCAGGCACGAGGCAGAGTCATAAGAGCATTTAAGGTTAGTAGCCGGGATCAACTGGCTATTGTGAATTTTCATATTTTCCCTGAAGGCAAGGTAAATAGAAGCTAATTTTCGTTAGGAAGGCCTCTAAGAAAGCACTCATCCTCTTAAGCAGATAATCCTACAGATAATCCTTATGTGTTGTATCCTAATCAAATAATACAATCCAATTGAATTGTATTCAGGTTGCACATGGAAGAAATCCCGAAATTTTTATGAATCCACTTTATTTGTATGGATATTTTATTAATATAAAATAATGTTAATAACATTATTCATATAGCTTTCCAGGTTGAATTATGAGCATTTAAAGAGGTGTTGTCTATTTGGTCACTGACAAACGCTTTTTCTATTAGGAAAATATTTCGCTTTGCGTATTTGAGTCTGAGATTAAAACTACTGAGACATAATGGACACAGAATATTTATTCAAAGTTACTTTTTAATATTTAACTTAATACTTCTTTCATACACATGCACTGAAATTTAGTATTACTTCTCTAATGTAAAGTTAATGTGTACGCCTTCATAAAATATTGCTTTGAATTGTTAGTTCAAACATAATAATAAAGAATATTCATTTGTATAACTTATTTCTAATTTTAATATTTAAAGTGAGACTTACAAAAAATTCCTAATTATATGTAAGCTAGAATTTTAACTATGTTAGCCACCGATTTCCCAAAACGTGAGTCGAATTCCGTACACGCTGTACACACAGACATGGAGGGGGAAAAAAAAAAGGCAGTTCTATATATCCCGTTCTATTGGGCCGATTGTAGAAATTTGACTTGCGTTTTTCATATCTCTGCAACAGAACTTAGGATATATATCAGATATGTATACAGTATTGTTTCAATACAGGTATTTTAACCCAAAAACCAAGATTTTCCGACGTAAAACACCCATGTTTTTCCATGTTTCAATTCTACGAATCAAATTATACCAAAGTGCTAAGTGTTTTAAAAATTGCACAAGTCGTTTTTAAAAACTTAGCAATCAAACCTTTAGCACCTCAATGTTAATTCAATTTGGTATACATTTATCAATATCTCTTTTTTTATCACACTTTCTTGATTCCTTTCACTGTTCGAAATTTAGGTTCAACCCAAATAAAATTCTCGGATATTTTTTATTTACTGTTTTTTCTGTGTTTTTGTAACATTTATAATTTTTTTATAAAGTCTTTTGAGTAATAATCTATTAAATGTTTACCATAACCTTAAAGTAGATGTATTTCTAGGCATACCTGCAAAACATTAGAGTTTTTTATTCAAAATTTCAAAAGATGAATTACAGGAATTTATATACTGGCGTGTTTGAAAATTTGGCTTATTTGTTATAAGCAATAATAACGCCAAACGTGCTTTACGCAGCTTGTTAAATTTATTTGAAAGAATAAAGGAAGCTGCTTTTTTTATGCTCGTGCATGATGAAAATATTGAAAGAGAAGCAGGTTGCATTAAATTAAAAATTTAGCCACTTGTATTATTCTTGACGAAAACTGAAAAAAGTGCTCCAAGATAAATTTTTAAATTTCTCGCTCCAAGATAAATTTTTTAATTTTTCTTTTATCAAATTTTACAAATTTTAATGTTTGAGCATGATTTGAGTCATAGAATCGAAATATGGAAAGCATTCGGTATTTCTTTTCAAGAAAAAGTCCTATTTTGAGCACCTATTTTAGGACAATGCTATATGTAAATCTAATACATGTCCTAAGTCGCGCTTTCCAGACATTAAGTACGTAAGTTAAATTTCGTTAATCGGCCGAGTTGAGAGGAGATATATAACTGTTCTAATTTTTTTTACAAGGTGTACATTCATTAGAACCAAAAATGAATAAAAAATGCGTTGATTGTTGTTAGTTAATAAAGTAAATATTTAAATAATTTAATAGGAATCAATTTCTTAGGATTTAGATTGCAATGGATTAATGCAAATATGGCAAACACGCACTATCTACCTAAACGACGGGCATGCTTTCGGGAAGACATTTTCACTCTATACTTGGGGAAAACCATGAAATTAATCTTCGGGGAAATTTGAATCTTAGTCCAGGTACCAGTATTCAGTAGCATTACCTACTCGGGCCCACCAGCGGCCGAGCGGTAAAGTCGCTGAACACTGGTAGTTCGGTCCGAGGCTCGAATTCCGCGAACGGGCTGGCTGCATGGGCGTTTTCGTGATTTTCCCCATGTGTAATGTGTATACGAGCCAGTTTCCCTTAGAACGTCCTCCACGAAGGCATCCCTGCCCTTAGGCAGATAGCCCTCGTGTGCTTTGCCGTAACTCAACACACCATTACCCCCTCGGCCATTGATGGACCTTCGGTTTCTTAAATTTTTTCATTTTTTAATAATATTGCTGTGCCGGGAAATGAAGAGGTACGCGTGTTACGAAATGTATGAAAAAATAACTGAAACAGAAAATATTCTTGACATTTTGACAGCTTTGTACATAAAATTTGCGAAACCCGAAAAAAAGGTTTTAAATATTTTTTTTTCATTTTAAATTCGGGGCGAGTGTTCTAGTTTAGAAGTTTTACGATGTATTGCGACCTCTCAATTTTATGATTGGCTTCAGGAAAAGTTTTGGATTTTACGGCTTTTCATTTGCTTCAATGCCTGAAAAGTTCATTTTACGATCTTGCGTCTTTTCAGAACTACGAAAGTAGAACATCACATTGAAAATGAGAAATACAGAGTCGAAGAAGAAAGAAAATAAACTGAATATTTGATGCACATGAAAAACTGTATAGTTAGTGGTGATCTGAATATACATCGACAAATTGCGCCTTACAAATGATACCATAACACTGAAACGATAAAATTTTCATTTCTTTATATATCTTTATCACTCCTGTTCTACTTTTCATTCTGAACAAATATTGATACTTTTAACAGAGAAAGCACTAAACAAGCTGAAAACCATTGACAATAAGCTTGGAAATTTCTAGCATCTTTTAAGTGGTTATTTCCTTTAGCTGTAAGCACCTATTTTAGGTCGGAATCTGTTAAAAGGGAAACACATAATGAATTGGATATAAATCTGTGATTTTGCATCAAGTATGACGAAGTATATAGTATGTAAGAATTATGTTAATTTTATTAACAGTTAAATTTTAAGTTAAAGTTCCTTTCCTGTCAAATTCTAAACTTCAACTTACTACTTCCGGCCAGAACGTAGTTTTAGAATCATTCTGAATACTTAATGAGGAGGAGAAGTCTACATGCAGAGTTAGAGAAGATCGGCCTTTCTGATTTACGCGCGTTTGACCTTTGGGTTACTCTCTCTCTCCCCTCTCTCTCTCCCCCCCTCTCTCTCTCCCCCCTCTCTCTCTCCCTCTCTTTCTCCCTCTCTCTCCTTCTCTCTCTCTCTCTCTCTCAACGCTGTTATTACGCTTGGCAGTACTCAGGCCCTTGATAAGCTTCGTAGGCAAAGAGAGTTAAGGGGCCAACTCGATCAGAATCTTGAAAGCTTCGGCTATATTTCTTTAGTTAATCTTAGTTTTAGTTTAATTTTTAGTCTCTTAAGTTCAAGCCCAAGTTTCGGCTTTGATTGTACACTCCATGACGGAGTTCTGTAAATCTTATTGGAATAATAAAGGGCTAGTTACCCTTCCATCTTTGTGTTTCTTGTTACACGAACTTAAGCGATTATTCGCTAACTAGTTCTTAAGATTCGTCACTTTCTACAGCAACTGAGAATTACACTAGTGAGAATCTTACAAGTATGTAAGATTCTCACTAGTGTAATTCAGATTCTCACTAGTGAGAATTTATTTTCACGACGGAGTAAGAATCAATATTTACATCATAATGTTAATAACTTGAGATCAATAATTCTACAACGTATGTAGAATCAACTATTTTTTTACAAATTCCATAATTCAATTTAAATGTAAAAAGTGGGAATATCATATAATCAAAGGTAAAACACATTGTAGAGACATTATGTTATTTCGAAGCAGGAGAGATGAAAAATTAACAATGCCCTCGCCGGGAATCGAACCACGGACCTCTCGAATACGCGTCGAGCGTGCTGACCACTGCGCCACGAAGGCACACTAAGAAGGCGGGAGAAATACCGTATAACATAATGAAAAACAAAACTTTAAAGGTTTCATATTTTAACAGTTCAGTCATATTTTTATCCCAAACACCTCGATTTCACATTCTTACGAGAGTGGAGGTATTTTCACCAATGCGAACAGTGATTTCGTGGTGAAAGAAATTGCAATCACCGTACGCTGTGATTATTTGCAACCGAAATCTAACTTGTGCGGATTAGTTTACTTTGACACAAACAACAAGCACAACCGATTTCTGTTTGAAAATTCGGAAATCTAAATAGGATTAATGGTGCCAATAATGGGCATATGTGCTATTTTACTAATCTTTCCCTTGTCCTGTCATACTCTGCGTACACATGTAAGTTTCAGAACTCTCAAATTCTTTTTTAATTTAAGCTGAGATTTTAATGAATAGCACTGTAGATTTGAGATTCTTTATGTTTATATGAATGAAAGGTGTTGTCAATGAAATATGTAAAATAGAAAATAAAAATTTCATTTTAGTAAAAGGTTATTTACTGCTCAATTCGACGAATAAGAGCACATGTTCTTGTTATGACAATTGGTAAAATATAACAAAAAATATTACATTGACTTTTAATTTAACGAAACTTATTCTTAAAATAAATATTTTATGATCCATTTTTAAAGAGTCTCTTTTGCGTTTAAAACAAATATCCTTCTTTTTTCCTTTTTCATTCGGTTTTGTTGTGCTCGCATTTTTATGAATATATCATTTGCTTGCTCTAAATAATGCTTCCAGAATTGCAAGCTTTTAAGTGAAAATTATGATTGTTAAAATGATTTAACTGTATAATTCTATATATACAAATAACAACAGCGATATTCATAGTTTTGAATTCCCTCATTATCAGAAACTTCTGACTTGTGTAAATTTTAATATAATTACTATCCGAAATATTTCCATAAATATTATGTAATGTACTTATTTAGATTATGAAAAATATATGCAACATACGCGAAGTTCAAAAGCAATATTTACAATGCCTTTATTAATCTCTGATCTTCATTTATAACCCAAGAAATATATATAACCCGAAAAATGTACACGTAGAATAATTTTATAGACACATAAAAAAAATCTGAAAGCTTTCAGATTTCATATAACGCCCGAAGTGGCTTTTTTAAACAACAACAAGTTTGTTAAACAACAAGAAGTTAAATTTTTACCAAATTAAAAATGCACAATAAAATAAAAAAGAGCATATCTTTAGAATTTCCGACACACAGTCTAGCGCGATGGAGATAAAAATGTTTTTTTTTTCATACGTTATTGCCATTGATCACTTTGAAATCGTTGAGTTTCTTAATCAACAATAAGTTAAAGTTTTACAAAATATGAAATAAATTCCGAATTCCTAATTCCAAATTTGGGCATTCAGATGCCCATATTTGAGTGGAGACTACGTTATTCAAAATGAAAGAAACATACATATACATTAACGCATATTCTTCGTTATTTAATTTCTTTAAATATAATACAGGGATCTAATATTTGGTGGTAACAGTCTGAAAAGTGATTCAGACTCTTATAGTGAACCAACGCAAAATGCCAAAAGGAAATTAATAGCCCTTCTAGGCAAATTGCCCTTTCGGCCTAATGATGTAAGAGTGAAATGTTATTCAACCATATCCGCATCATATTAAACTAATAAAAATAAATAAGGGCATGATTTTATTTTTAAATCCATCAAAATAAATGTATAATAAAAATTTCAGCATTGATGTGGTAAAATCAGAAAAATATTAGCGATTAATTATGAAATCTTACCAAAATAATAAATGGGTTTAACTTGAAGCTTTTTTTACACGTTTTAGTACTTTCTTCAAGTTGACACAGTTCTTACTGACTATAGACATTTTCGAAACCTCTTAATCACTCTGGACCGTAATAATTTCAGAATCGAGTGCTTGTGGTTGTGTGTTAATGGCGCTGATCGCTATGTCTCTGAATATGAGCATGTTAAATAGATAACTCATTAACGCACACTGGGCTGCTGTGCGGAAACATGGATTAAAATATAGCAGTAGACTGGAAAAATCAATGCAGCATTAAAACTCTCTTCAGTGATAGAGTCCGCTCTCGTATTTAACTTCTTAACACCTAATTATGCGCAGGTATCATATTTCCTTTCAATAAATGATGCTTGACCATTTCTGGACCATCATTTATTGGAACATCATTGGTCCGGTTTGAATGATTGTGGATAATTAATTATCCTTTAAGTTGAGTGTACAGGTGAACCATGACATAGTCGTGGATCAGTCCATCCAGACGAGTTAGTAATTAGTGACCCTGAGAACTATACTGAAATGCTCGGGTTCGAAACCGCAGAAGGCATGGATGATTTTGAAACGCATATTGTTCATGCAGCAATGGGGCACTCAAAAAGCACAGTAAGCCAAGATCTCTCTTGAGACTGTGGATAGGGGGAGAAAGGCGGGGGACATTCTGACTGCCCCCCTTGGATGATCTTCTTCGTAATTCCAAACTTGGGCGGAAACTTAGAAGGGCTGGGCGATTTCTAATATGCCTACGAGGATACTAGGGTATGGGAATGATTCAACCAGTACGTGTCTTTCCAGAAGCCGAATTGAGTAAACAAATTTCATTAAATGGCAGTTACTAATATTTACTTATAGTAAATTTATACTTATAGTAAATATTAATAATTCTGGGTACATACTCTCTCTGAATAATTGGTTCGATACCTGACCTAAATAACACTTCTTTTTGCAACAATGGACTTGCTAAAATGCCATATTAGGTGATCTTAAATGAAACCATAACATGCTTCTCTTTATATAACCGGTTAATCTACACTTCTGAAAAATTGCTCAGGTACTTTAAGATATTAAACTCCGAAGGACTAATATTCTATTAAGAGTTTGTAGAGTCATTAGGTTATTTCGAAGCAGGAGAGATGATAAATGAGCAATGTCCTCGCCGAGACAAACATTCTATTAAGAGTTTGCAGAGTCATTAGGTTATTTCGAAGCAGGAGAGATCACAAATGAGTAATGTCCTCGCCGGGACTAACATTCTATTAAGAGTTTGTCATTAGGTTATTTCGAAGCAGGAGAGATAAAAAATGAGTAATGTTCTCGCCGGGACTAACATTTTATTAAGAGTTTCTTCAGTCATTAGGTTATTTCGAAGCAGAAGAGATGAAAAATGAGCAATATCCTCGCCGGGACTCGAACAAAGGACCTCTCGAATTTGAGTCGAGCGTGCTCATCACTACACCACGAAGGCATGCTAAAATGGCGGGAGAAATACCTTATCAGTTTTATATAAGCAGAGCCCTTTGCAGCATAGGCCTACAAGATCCCAGCCTATAGCTCAACACTTTTAGAGGATATCCGTATCATATATTCTCATAAACCACACAAAGTACTATTAGAGAAAGTAAGTAGGATTAGAGAATTCATGAAAGTAGGATTAGAGAGTAAGTAGGATTAGAGAATGGTAAAGTAAGTAGGATTAGAGAATTCATGAAAGGCTATTAATGTTAAGACACCAGCTTTGCTTAACAGAACCCTGTAAAGACTTCGCCAGATGAGGAAATGCTTTCCTTACAGATAACTAATACAGGATACTTAATGTGATAACTAACACTTAGGTAGCACGTACATTTTAATGTTCTGCTTCTGAAACAGAATAAACGATAGAGATAACTATATGTGTCATTCCCGTTCTGTTTAACATATGAGTTCACCAGAAAATTGTTATTTTTAATATTTGCTCTAGAAACGTAGCATGAAACTTTTTCATTTCAATTTACTTTATTCCGTTTCTCTACATAACATAACTGAAGACTTACCAAATCACATTCGGATACTACCACTCACGATAAAATACCCATAAAATCACCTAAATTTTTCAATAAAGCTTTTGTAGATTATATCGAAAACGATTCTCTTTAATGGCATAACAGTTAAAACGCAAAACATGATCTGGCGCGTTTTATTTTTATAAACATGGTGAAACTCTCCCCTCGGGTAAACATCCATTCTTTTTTTTTATTTCTTCCACAATCAAACCGATGCATCTTCACGTACGTGGTTAGTCCCTTGCTATGATTCGTTCTCAAAAGAGTACACGAACCTTTTCGAAAGAAAATCGAGATTGGCTCTGGATCTATTCCATGAATTTTCTCGAGAATCTGGAAATTTTAAACGTGAATGTTAAGCTTTATAGTTGTGTAAGTGCATTTTGGAGATGATTCTGCTTTTAAGTGAATTAGAGCATTTGTTATAGACTAAAATGGATTTATAGTGGATATTGAATGAAAATGAGTCGTATTTCAGTTACTTTACAGTCAGTAAATTCCAAACAGAAAGACAATCCAACGAAAAAGAATAATTCGGTGATTCCTTTCCTCTCAGGTGAATTATCACAAACTGGTTATCCTTCGATTCGCTGAGGAATCGAATAGGGAATTCGCGAAGTTCATTACAATATGAACTGCAGAAGGAATGAGAATGGAAAAATTCAGAAATACAGAATAGATCTAACTTTGAAGTTGGAAATACATTTTGGGATTTGCTGATGAGATTAAATGAAATTAAATAGTCAATAAGTATTATTAAATAAGTATAAATTATTCTACAAGGAACAATTTAGCTGCTAGTTTTTGCCGATGACATTGATATCATTGGACGTACTAGACGGACTGTTGTAGAGGCATTTGTCTCGCTTGAATATGCAGCAGGGAAGATGGGCCCAACCATTAATGCGGATAAAGCAAAATGTATGATGGTAGCAAATAAAATCATGGACCTATCCTCTTTGAAGGTCAACAACTATACTTTTGAATCTGTTAAGCACTTTAAATATCTGGGTATAGTAATTTCCATCTCAGATGGCAGTAAAACTGAAACTTAAAACAGGATATCTATGGCCAACAGATGTTTTTCTGGACTTAGAAACCAACTTAAATTCAAATTAAAATAGCATAAAACCTAAAATAAATTTATATAAGATTTTGATAAGATCTGTATTCCTGTATGGAAGCGAATGCTGGACACTGAACAAGACAAAGGAAAGTCTACTGCTGACATTTGAAAAAAATATTCTAAAAAAATTTTCGGACCGGTGAGGCAAATTGAACTGTGGAGATTATTATGTACTCAGGAAATCTCTGAGAAATATAATGTACCTGATATTGTCAAACGTGTAAAGGTATCTCGCATTAGATGGCTAAGCCATAGTTATAGATATGATGGTGTATTTCCTACTAAAAAGATAACCTTCTCGAAAATAGGAGGAAGCGACGAAAAGGAAGACCACCTACTAGATGGCTGGATAGTGTGGAAAAGAATTTGAAGCTGTTAGGCGTAAACGATGAGAAGCTGTGCCGCTGGATTGGGTCAGATAGAGAAAACTTAGGGAAGCAGTCTTGGACTCTAGCAGACTGCAGAGCTCAAGAAGAATGATATTAAATAAAGATTAAATGAAAATGGATAAATTATTTCATTATTTTATTTCACAACATAACTCAAACTTAGCGTAACAACGAGCAATGAAGTTACCAAAATAAATCAACACATGAAATTAAGCAAAAGCTCCACTGTACACCATGAATATGTTTGTCGTTGCGATTGTGGGTAACGTTATAGAAGAATGAAATCGAAGAAAAACGAAAAAGATAAAGAGCATCCGGAAATTCCAAGAATTCTACTTATTGTGAAACAAGTGCGAGAAGCAACAAGTTTACCGAGATTGAGCTGCTCAGATACAGATGGATATGATAGTACTCTTCTTAATAAAGAAAAAACGTATTCCTGAAACATATAATGAATAAACATATATTGACTGAGTACAGTATTCTCAAGATACGTGAAAGTAGTTTTCGCTAGTTTGTTCTAGTTTTCGAATTTAGAATTACATTTTTCCTGCTGTAAAATATCAACTGAAAAACAAATAAGGCCTCAGAACGTCAAACTCAGCATCCCAGGTAATCGAAGTAGTCATCATTGTGGAATAAAAAAATGCATTTTCATACTCAACGATATATTTAAAAACGGTAAATACATAAAACATGTATTAACACTGCTATTCTCTTAAAAACAGGAGGACTATAACAATTCTCAGATAACAGACGAGTACTTATTATTTCTTCCCCATCAGCTGACATATTTTTCTGGCAACAAGCTCTCGTATGTTTTGACACAAGCCACCGTAGCGAGTTTCAATACATTGATGTGTTTATTTTCTAGAAGAGAAATGAGAACCGCATGCAGGCCGCCGACGACGAGTTTGACATTCGTGTTAGAGAAAAAAATGACTTAAATTGTGGAAAGGAATTGAAATGAGATGCTTCTATCAATAATAAATTAACAAAAATCAAAATCTTAAAAATCTCTCTAAAAAGTTGCTTTTGTGATTAATGTAACCACGTCAAATCTTCATTGAAATATTTATTGAGATGAAGATAAAGGTAGATTCATAAATGGAAATAAAGATAGATTCATAAAGAAGAAGATAGATATAGCTGTACCGAGAAGACTATTAACGAAAATATCTATATTTCTGAAGAATTATGGTAGAAAACTGACCGAGCAGAAAAGAATCTTTGAACATTGGTGGGTGAACTGAATTTCAAATCACGGATAAAATGTATATTTTTACAAGCATTTAATGTGAACCCAAACTATTTCTCCTAAACATTTCTTTTCTAACCTATTTCTGCTTTGGTAGATATGGGCACCCATACTTTGCCATAAGACTTTTAGCCATGCTGGTGACTTTTGCAACCTTCATGTGTACAGATATATTTTTATCGGTAGTAGAGATTGTTTTACTATTCACCCCCGGAGTCTCCTCTGGCGGCTTGTCAGCAGTTTTTCCACTCGACTGTGTGTCTTGAGACCTCATGTTGGCAATTGCCAGGACATCTAGTTATAAAGTATTTCTCCCGCCTTCCTAGCATGCCTTCGTGGTGTAGTGGTCAGCACACTGAGCCGGTATTTCAGAGGTCCGTGGTTCGATTACCGGCGAAGGCGGTTGCTAATTTTTCATCTCGCCTGCTTCCAAAAAAATACCTAATGTCTGTACAGTGGCGCCCGAACTAAAAAGGTGTTGGATGATGACTCTCCACACCCGGATTTGGCGATTGGGTCCCCTAAAAACCCCAGTCGCCCTTTAAAAGGAGAAGTATATAAACTATTTCTCCCGCCTTCCTAGCATGCCTTCGTTGTGTAGTGGTGAGCACACTGAGACGGTATTTCAGAGGTCCGCGTTCGATTCCTGGGGAAGGCGATTGCTTCCAAAAAAATAATTAATGTCTGTACATAGTTTCTATAGCTCAATTTGGAACTTGGTAATATATTCCAAGGCAGTTCTTCTAACACCTATAAATATCTTGTAAATTTATTTTTTGGCGCGTCTAAAAAATTGCAGGGCTGAAAGGTTTAGCTAAATACCAGTCAACCAAATAAATACCAGCAGTGACATTACGTAAATGAACTACCAAAATTATCTTTTGGTAATTTTAATCGATAATAAATTGTTTGAGTTGGAAGAAATCAATGTTTTGTTCACATCTACATTTCAATTTATGAGATAGTGAGAAATAAACATCCAAGTTTAACTAATACTTTTTACATTAATACTATTTTTCCTCACTGGTTATTACTCACTTGAATGATGAATTTGACTAGGAAACAATAATCAATTTTGGAAGAAGAAAATATTTTAATCTAATCGAAAACACGTGTATTGAAATTTCAGCTATGTATGCATCTCTTTATGCAAAGGGTAAATAAAACATTAAATTAATTTTGGGGGAATTGCAATCTTATTAAAGGATGTTGCTTTAAATATTCACCCTAACTGTACATTTTAATCAAATGAAGACTTCTCTAAAACAATTACTTTCATCTTTCCATTTCAATTCTTTCCTTTTTTAAATTCCTTTTCTTTGAAATCCAATATTATGTTTCGAAACGCATTTCGTTGATTGTTTTCAAAAACTCATCCAGCGTCCTCATGGAGATTCCTCGAGAATAAAAGGAAAATTTTTTAAAGAATTTTCATTATTATAATGGTTTCGAAAACGAAATAAAAAAGATAATGCACTTTATTCTTTCGACTTTCTTTATGTACTTCCCGGATGCTAAAAAAGAGAATTTCGCTCTCTACTTCAGCTGTCTTCAAAATTATGCAAAAGATTTTAATTTTATTACTATTTATTAATTACTTAAATACTTCTAAATTTTCATTCCACGGCGCATCGATAATTGATCCTTTTATCAAGCATATACGACGTCATTCTATTAAGAATAAACAAATACAAAATGTGGAGCTGAGTTCTCTTCATTGATTGGAACAAAGTGCCTAAAGCAGAATTGGAATTCAGTGCACAGTAATTGTTCGTTATCAGCTCTGAGCGCTAGAATGGATCTCATTAACACAATGGCAATAAATCTAACGGAGGGGAATTCGAAGTTCTATTACAGTAATTGCTTACATAAATAGTGTTATCGCTAAAACTGCGTAAGCCGACTGATCTATTCATTTTATTTCAGCTAGCATTCCTCTTCACTTCGGAAAACAATTACAGATGAAGACGAAGAAAATTTATCCTCTTTTAATTAATATATTGAATCATAAGGTAGTCAAAGAAATTGAAAGTGGATTAGTAGTATATTTGAGAGGGAAGAAATATATCAAGCATTTCAATTTGCATTAACATTAATTTAAAGTTTAACGTCCGTGAGAGCAGCTACAAGTAAACACATGGCATGTATAGCATCATGGGTGCCTCTATAGAGGAATGGTAACTCTGCACAGTTCTTCACTCTATTGTAGAGTAACAAGAACATCTTGTATAATACATAACAACGACCATAGATGGCTTCATTGGTGCCATTACATGGACATCTATGTACATATATACATAAAAACGTATTGTAGATAATAATTTGGTGCCACCAGAGGGGGCATCTCCAAATGACGCTGGTCTTGCATTTCCACTGTAGGGACTTCTTTAATACGCATAATGTGCCTGCAGGGACATAAAAATTAGGCCTAATTCCATCAGTAACTTAACTAAGACATACATTATACGCGAACACTCAGTTCCGCTTAGCCATTATAGATACACAGCCCTCAAAGCTCTTTGCCTAAACTAAGCTGTAGAATCTAATGCTATAGGCTACAGAAGTCAAATTTCCATATACAATAAAAATCTGAAAGTCTGATATCCAGTGGTCCTACATATCCAGTAATCCAGTAATCTACATATCCAGTAATGCATCAACTTTTACGCCGGCAACATCGTTATTAGAATTTTGTAAATGCTAGGCAGTTACATCTCGTATTTGTGCCATTTTCAGTTAGTCTTGGTTATGTTAAACTTCGTGTTTGAATACCTTTGCATATTTAGAATATTTTCAAAACTTGATAAAAGTATTGAAAAGGAAATTAAACGGAAATATATGACATTAACAATTCAAAAGAAGCCGGACAATATTAACGCAACCAATAGAACAAGAAGTTTTCAAAACTTTGTGGACACAGGAACCCATTTATGAGACATTTAATAAACTCTAATGGCAAAGTCAAGAAATTCCAAATTTAGCTGCCTATAAAAGATATAATTTTAATAGCTACTGTTTTTGGAAATCTGTAAAGCTATAACATTATAAGTACTGCACAAAGTAACAAAAAGTTTAGCGAAAACCATGAAGCAAAATTCTGTCAAATAAGGTGAAAATAATGATTATTCTATTGACCGTTCAAAAGAGTTGAAAGTTTAACTCCATCGAATACTTCATTAATCAAACTTTTAAGAAATGGATATAATGGAAGTGTTGAAAGTGGTAGAAATGGCCCATTTATGGAAGTAGCAATGTCAATATACAAACTATATTAAATTATCAGATAGTCAGAGATATTGAGAATAACGAAGAAGATTCAAAAAACATTACTTGACGTGAGGTTAGTGACATTTAGTACATTGATGACATTCGCCGAAAAAACTTAAAAATAGAATACTGGATAATAACGAAAATTTTTAGTGTAATAGAATGAGTGGTTTAAATAACGAATGGAATCAATGAAGTAAGGGCACATTCTAACTGTATTTGAGAAAACTCGATGCATTTGCAATATTCATGATTTCGATGCAAAAACTGATTCAAAATAATTAAGCGATTAACAAATTTATTCAATAGTAAATTTGATTTATTAAATATGCTGCAGAGTTACTCTAAGCAATTTTTTGCATTACTCAATATATTCAAAGATATAAGAAAAATTGCTGCATTACATAATTCTAATCCGATAATTCGGCATGTTAGATAACCCACATCCGTAGAATCCGGAAACTGTAGAATTACCTGACTTATACTATAGCTAAAAACTCAAAGGCAATGGATGCATATTATGGGCTATGTTTAGAACGCATTACCGTTTTTGCAGCTGCTGTTTTTGCTTACTGACTGTAAATGATTGATTTGTCATTTTCGTAGCAAACTAAGCAACGAAAGAAAAGCGAACGAGACTAAGTAATACGGAGTGAGTAGATATCCTAGCTGGTAACAAAAGAGTGAGTATTGTAGATGAGTACAGAGAAAGATAACTAGATATTTTCCCAAATGGATTTCGTTAGTTAGTTAATTAGTTTTATACTAGATGGCGCCACCACTTTTTCAGGCTATTTTATTTGTAAAAGCAATGTTTATGCTTATCGATTCTTTGACATGCAATTTTTCCGTTGAATTTGCGAAGAGTTTTTAAAATGCTGTCTTCCAATCTTTGTTATGAATTTGCTCTCAAATAGAAAGTTTTGTTTTCACGTTTACACTGCAAAGATTTGAAATAAAAAGCAAATGAAATTACTGTTATCTTAAGAGGCAAGAGTGCTAAATTTATCTCTCTTAAATTCTTTATCTCACTTTTTCTAATACTCTGTTTACAACAAATTACAAATTGTTTGAAAATAAGTTTTGAAACAACTAAATATACCAGTGCAAAATCGGGAGCATTTTGTCTTACCTCTTATTGACTATATGCGCGAAATTCTTGATATAATCTATATTCATGACATTTAGGGGCTCACTTTTAGTTGCATTAATATCGAGTGATTGACTGAAATATTTAAACCAGGTAATCTAGTTTAAAAAATATTCCACATTTTTATTCGCGCACTGAAAGTTTTGTTATGCGCAGGGTAAAACACAGCAAAAGAAATAAATATTTTGAAAAAAGTAAGCCAATATCACTGTTAAATAATAACATATCGGGTCATGCGAATATGAATAAAATGGCGGAAGGAAAAAAATATGTAAAAACAACAATTTTAGTTGCGCCACCTATCAGTCCGGAAAGTAATTACACAGTTAAGTAATGTAAATCGCTTATTGGGAGAATGCCCATAAATATGATCTAAGCATTCATATGGTTGCCAAATTCTATAATTATGATATCACGTAAATTCTGCATTTATTAAGTTAATCCTCAGCATTCTTTTCTATTTTATATTGCTGATCTATATATTATATTGCTGATCTATATATTATATTGCTGATCTATATATTATATTGCTGATCAATATATCAACCTGTTATATTGCTTTTCTATAATGCTGATCGATATTGCTAAGAAAGTCCAAGCAATAAAATGTTATTAGTGTTATCTGCATACAATACCTAAGCTTTACGTACAAGATAATATATATTTGCTTTTACGAACGCATCCTCTTAGTAATTATATTCCTTATTTTATAACGAAATATGGAAAAATGAAGATTCATTTAAATTTATTGTACTAAATATATAATATAAAGGGTAAAAGCATATTATTAATATAAAAATATTAGAATTTATTTCTGGCAAACAGCTAATGGCATACGGTGTTTCATTTTAATGAATTAATAACAAAAAGAATAGTAAAGTAAAAATTCTGTAATTGATTTATTAAGCCGAAACAAATTAATTCAGAAAATAAAATTATGTAAGTTTTATTTGGCAACAACGAAAATTCGTCCGTTAATAAAATCCACGCTAGAAGCACAATCAATCAAAACGATGCCATCCATGCAGGAGAAAGTGTACCGTGTCTTGAAATGCTTCAAAACGACCTCGTTTATTATCGTTCAAAGTCAGTTATTCACCAATTTTGGTAGAAAAGAACCGCATCGTCACCCAATCGAAAAATGCGTGAAGCAGTTTCAGGACACGGTATTCGTGTGCAAGAGAATCAGCTCTCAGGATGAATAGCGCAGACAAAACCGAAGTGGTTGAAAAAAATTCGCTAAACATTTTTACGAAGTCTTACAAAATCAAAACTTCGTGAGAGTTCTGAACTCAGTATGCCTCATGTAATGGTGCAGCGTGCGTTACGGAAACGTTTACAATTTTGGTCATACACCCATTGAAATGATGCAGGCGTTAAAACTTTCCGGCAAACCGTTGCGTGAAGCTTTCTGTGAGAATTTGCAAGATAATCTGGAGAAGGATGGTTCGCGAATAGACTTGTGTTTTACGTATGAAACCACTTTTCATGTCTCTGTCAAAATTAATCGCCATAATTACGATCTGGGGGCATGAAACATCCACAAGTTGCAACAGAACATGAGCGTGATTTTCCAGGTGAATGTTTTCTGTGCCATTTTCAACAGTTGCGTTTTTGGTACTTTTTCCTTCGTGGAACAATCGATTAACGGGTGCATTTACCGAGAGATGCTATCGGAGTGGTTGTTCCCTCAGTTGGAGCAAGCGGTTCACAGCTTGATTTTGCATCAATACGATGCTCCCTTACATTGGCATTAAAACATACGCCAGTACCTGAACCATAGTCCACTTCATCACTAGATTGGCCGTGCTGGGTCAAACGATATGTCATTTCTTTGTGGGCCACCGGGTTCCCAAGATCTAACTCCTTCTGATTCTTTTACAGGGTTTTGTTAAATAAAATGTGTCCTTACCTGCATTCCATCATGACTTACAGCAAGTCAGGCAGCGGGTAAATGAAGTGCTCGATCCACTAGCAAAGGATATTCTATCGCGAGTATGGTAGAAACTGGAATACCGCATAGGTATTTGCCGCAGCACCGTAGGGGCACACATAGCGCATGTATAGAAACTATAGAAACTTGGATAATTATAATTCCACTATCTATACAAAATCAAGTAATTACATTGTTAACAGGTACACTTTCTTTTTGTCCTAATGAGCATGAAACGTCCTATATTAAAGAACATTATAAACAAAATTAACATTTCCAACATTTGAAAACAGTATGAAACTTCAGATGCATTTTATCGCATAATTTAAATTTAGAATTAAAATTAAGCAAAACTATGTAGGATGTCAGAAACAACTGTTGGGTTCTAAGCGATTAAAAATTTAACACCGAGCCATATTTACTTTAAATCATATAAATACCATAAATCTTATGATATTTTAATATAGAAAGGTACTAAAGAAGTTTTGTTATTTTTTCTTGAAGAAAAACTCCTGTCTCACCAAAATAGACTTCCCATTATTGAAATTCTATATTTTGGCATTTTACTGTTGTACATTGGTTTTACATAATGATTTACAACTTCCCATAATCTTAGGTGCTTATAATCGACATCTGCGCCACTCAATTAAATTTAGCTTACCATCTTTAACGTTTGCCAGGAAAAGATTTGATTTCTTTTGACAACCTTCTTTTTTCACTCATAATAAAATCTCTAATGTCTATATTCGTCAAAATTTAAATAAAATACATAATGTTGCTAAATAT
The DNA here is from genome assembly GCF_044657685.1 of Stegodyphus dumicola. Lineage (NCBI taxonomy): Eukaryota > Metazoa > Arthropoda > Arachnida > Araneae > Eresidae > Stegodyphus > Stegodyphus dumicola. The sequence goes on from NC_140778.1 coordinate 115,143,541, forward strand.
TTGTCATAGACTATTCAAATTTAGTCATTTTACTTAAATATTGTACAGTTATATACTGTTTGTCTATAAGCAACCTTTCCTGAAGCGAATTTTATAAATTTGGTGTTTAAGATTTTATGCTAATTTTAAAATTTGAGCATTTTCACTTAGTTCTTCTGCGGTAACTACCCACAGCTATTGCATATAATTTTGCAATTCACTTCGTTAGATCTACACTGTATGTCTAGTTACCTAGCATACATTTTTCTCCATGCCCACAAAATACCTTACGCAGTCTTTGTTTTCGTAATTATTTATTAAAGACTTATACTTCCGATCAAAAGACTGCTTTAAATAAAAAATTTTCATCTCAAAACATTTTAAAAAATCCATATTGTAAATAATTGCAAAATCTAATTCTCTATACAGCCCCGTCACCCTATAGCTATATGTAATAAAAGCCTATTTTCATTCTCAAAAATGAAACACAAAGCATTTGTCCACAATACAACAAAATAAATGTGACAAATTACTGTAATAAATAAGCATTCCAGCATAATAAATGACGGAGGTATTTAATTTTAAGCGTTGAATTAACATTCAGGAATCGTATACAGATTCAACAGCTAAAATTATTTGCATTTGTACGTAACTAAAAATGAAATATCAGCTTAGAAAGAAGGTTCATATGTTAATAAATTAAGTGTAGAGCATTGCTATATGCTCTGTAGTGATAATTACTGATTAATATACTAACGTTTTTCAAAATCGAGATTTTATTTAAAGATTTCTATAGAATTTGTGCTCTAAAATGGTTGCTAAATTTCAGAATTGAGAAATTTGTAACAAAATCTTAAACTAAAAAGTGAAATAATGTTATACTTAGATAATGACAAAATATTATCACGGCATTAAAAGGTAAAAAATGTTCCTTGTATTATTTTGCAAAAATTGAATTTTAAATTTTAAAACGAACGAAATTGATTATTTGCGTCGCTTAAAATATTTTCGTAATTGGAATACGTGCCGAATACAATGGCTGAGAACAAAAAGGCCTCATAAAGCTATTCACGGATACGGTATAAATATGACGAAATCCTTTAGCAAAATCTTGCATACTAAGAGTTTATACATATCCTTTGAATTGTAACAAGTTGTTTTTAAACTATTTACTTTAGGCATTTCGGTTTTCAGTTTAAATTCTTCGACAATTTAATAGAAGAATGAACTATTGGTATGTCAGATAGTAATCTGCAATTTACCACTTTCAAAAATTTAGCCTAAAACAGATATTAGTCTCGAAACAGTTTTTTTTCATCGATTCACTTTAAATGTCGTCTACTGTAAATGCGTTGTTTCACTTTACGAGTCTGTTGCCATTCCGCAAAATGTAAGATATTTATCTTTCAAATATTAAAACTGTAAATGCGTTGTTTCACTTTCCATTCGAGTCTGTTGCCGTTCGGCAAAATATAAGACATTTATCTTTCAACATTATTAATAATTGTAATTATGTTATTATTAATAATGTAAGTTATTTAAAAGCAATAGATGCAGTTATTAAGAATATTAATTTCTTAATCTGATTGATGTAACTAAAAATACATTTCATTCATGGTATATCTAACTAAAAATATTACCATTTGCTTTATTTTCGATTTAAAAATTTATCTGAACATGTATCGGTCTCCATTCTGTAACTGTTTAGAAATTAAATTATTAAAACTTTTGTCTCTCATTGCTTCCGTACTGTAAAATATAACTCTGTCAAATAATTTCGTGCAGTTCCTTTTTAAATTGATAATTACATTGATTCCTTAACTGAAAGCATTGAATTAAATTCCGTTATTTATTGTTTTAAATTCGAATTCAATTTCTGTATCTGTAAATTCGTTTTCTTCCAATTTCCGTTGCTCCAACTCGCAAGGATTACCGTAACTCCATCTCATTTAATCTGTTCGTGTCATTCGCCAGTTTCGAAACATAAATGATTACCATTCCAATTACACGTTGGCAGCCTTCCCTACTTAATGTACCATCTATCATTGCGCAGACTTGTAATAAGGTGATGTTTAACACGCTTTGGAGTTAAGACATTAACTGAAAATGGCGAAATTACGAGAGAAAGGTTTGTGTCTGTAATGAGTTTCAGCAACGCAGGTTTGCAGCTGAAACAGCTAATGGAAACTCACGCTGAAGCATTATTTAGAGTTGAGTTTCTAAAAAGAATTTCCGGTGCTTTAAAAGATATTACAAGTGTCTCTATATACTAAATCTTCATCAGTCTGAGTAGTATTGAAATAAGGTTGTTCGCAATGCCCTTTCGAGATGTTTTAATAATACTTAAAGCTTTACCAATAATGGAATCAATATATATACTTCTTACATAACATATGAGTAGACGTAATTATTATTGAAAAGAGAAGTTAAATCGATTATATAAACATGCAAATTAATAATACAGTGAAACTTCTGTCTACGGTTTTTTAATGGGATACTAAAGATAAATAATTAAAGCGGAAAAAAAGAATTAAGTAAGAAAATATTATACATTGTAAAAGATGAATGATATTCTAAATAAGTAACATTTAGCTAATTTTCAACACACTTCTTAACAGAATAAACAGGCATTGTCATTAATTTCGTTACTAAATTTGGTTTAATCTGAGAAGCTAAGGATCTCAGAGATTAAGTGTTTTCATAGTACGCGTTGCTTCCTTTATGTATTTAGAAGCTTACGTTATAAAGCATTTCTCCCGCCTTCTTAACATGCCTTCGTGGTGTAGTGGTCAGCACGCTCGACGCGTATTCGAGAGGTCCGTGGTTCGAGTCCCGGCGAGGGCATTGCTCATTTATCATCTCTCCTGCTTTCAAAAAATAGCTAAGGTCTCTTAAGTGGCGCCCGAACAAAACCAAAGGTGGTGGATGATGATTCTTCATCACAAGGATTTGGCGATTGGGCCCCCTAAAGCCCCAGTCGCCCTTTAAAAGGGCGATTATATAAGCTATTTGCCAGGGAGAGCATTGCTCATTTTTCATCTTTCCTCCTTCGAAATAACTCTACAACGTTCTGCGAAGTTAGTGAGTCTTTGTGAAAATTAGCATCGTCTCTTGTTCATTTTTATCACCCAAGTATAATTGTTTTTCTAAAACCAAACTGAAAATTAGCATTGTAAGCCTAAATCCTAATAGGAATGAACTAAAGACTAAAATCAGAACTAAAAAAAGGCGAAGAAGAATAAGCTTAATCGAAGTTGTAATAAAATAAATATTTTAAAATTATTTAAATAATATAGAAGTGAAGCTGATGGTCACGTGCAAGGTATTACTGAGTTATTTTGCTATCAAATTTATAATCCAAAATAGAACACAACGCTATAATAAATATTTCAAGTTTTATCCAAACAGTCTATGCAAGAAATACTGTCCCCAAAACATGACATAGAAACGTCTCTATTGGGGTAAAATTGTAGATACATTAGGCATTTTTTTGGAAGCAGGAAAGATGAAAACTTAGCAACGCCTTCGCCGGGAATCGAACCGCGAACCTCTCAATTACGCGCTGAGCGTGTAGACTACTACACCACAAAGGCTCGTTAAGAAGGCGGAAGAAATACTCCGCATTTAAAGGGCGACTGGAGTTTTTAGGGGACCCAATCGCCAAATCTTGGGCGAGGAGAATCATCATCCAACACCCTTTTAGTTCGGGCGCCAATGTAGAGACATTAGGTATTTTTTGGCAGCAGGCGAGATGAAAAGCATGCAACGCCTTCGCCGAGAATCGAACCGAGGACCTCTCAATTACGTGCCGAGAGTGCAGACCACTACACCATGAAGGCTGGAGAAATACCTTATAAAGTAACAGTTTAGGAAACGATAGACGCAAACGTAAAGAACGTTACTTGTGTAAAACTTAATTCGGAACCATGCCGTAACATACATACAAGAAAACCGTTATTACAGGAAAAATAAAGGGAAACTCTACTTCATTTGCTTTAATGCTATACTAATACATATACTTTGTAAATCCGTACAAGTCGGCAAAACTTTAAGCGGTGATAGAATGCAGCTATACAAGCAATATTCATCATAGAATGCATGGTCAGATCTCAACTAGCAAGCCGTAGGTGGCATTGTAAGTGGTATAAAAACGGTCGGTCTTTGCAACGAACGGCAACTTCTACCGTGGATTGCTAAGAGAATAGCTAGTTATACGAACCACGAAATTTCCAGGATGATAGATTGCTCGAAGTGGTCCCATAGCGTGGCCACCAAGATCACAGGATCTCTCGTGTTTGGAGTTTTCCCGTGGGGCCATATGAAAAGCCTAATCTACGAGTGCCCTAGAGAAACCAATATGGATCTAGTCGCCAGGAGAGCCGTTGTTGCCGGAGATGCTAGGCAAACCCCTGGTGTCTTCGCAAATGTGCGTCAGTCTCTATCCTGCAGGCGTGATGCCTGCCTTACAGCTGGTGGAAGATCTCTCGAGCAATTTCCTTGGAAATGTGCATCAATTACATTCCTGGTAAAAAAAAATGTGAGAATGTACACTGCCTCAAAAAAGAAAAAAAATAGGGCAGTTCTATATCTCCCGTTCTACTGGGCCGATTGACGAAA